>NC_067478.1:96855075-97484513 GCF_947179515.1 Apodemus sylvaticus
GCTTTGAGGCATGTTGTAAGGTTTGCAGCTGTGCCCCTATCACTAGTTATAGGAAATGATGAAGTTGAATACCTCCTACCACAGCAAAGGAAATTGTCAGTTGAACAAAGAATGAAGAGGCAGCCTATAAAATTAATAAAATCTTTGCCAAATATGTATTGGTCAGAATTGTTATCTAAAATATAAAAGAAACATACCAGATTTTTTAAATGACACTGAATAGAGAACTCTCAATAGTATATATTGTTTTCCTTAGCACATTTAACATTCCTACCCACCAAGAAATTGCAAATAAAAACCACATAATGATTTTATCTCACACTAGCCTCCCATCCACCAAATGTAAGCAATTGATAAGAAAAATTGACATGGATTTGAGCAAATGGAAGCCCTTTCACTTTCATTGAAGATGTGAACAGATACAACTGCAGTGGAAATAACTGTAAAGGTTTTTTTTTTTTAAGAAAACAGAAATACCATTTGTCATAAACTCATAACTCCTAGAATATACACCTCAAAACTATGAATACTATAATTATTGAAGTAACTCATTCCCAGAAAGAGAAGCACTACATGTTCTCTCATGTAAATTCTAGCTTTAAATTTTCAAATTTGTGGTTTTGATCTATAGTGTTTGTACAGGCTGGGGAAAATAGAAAGGGACTACTGGGTGAGTGAGTAGGGTTCTTAGAGGGGAGATGGCAATAAGAGAAACACATGTGACATGGAAGTAGAGTATGGAAATACTGAGGATGGGGAGGTTTAAGCAGGGATTGGAGCAGAGGGATAGGGGCTTAACTAAAACTCAACATGTATTGAGAAACCCTTATGGGAACCAACTCTTTGTAAACAAATGAACAATATAATTTAAAGAAGGAATTTAAACACTATGCATGGGTGGATAATGCTTCCAGGGAGATAAGTTGTTAAAAAGTAAATCCCAGTGCTAGGTGTGTGATCTCTCTCCCCCCCCCCCTCTCTCTCTCTCTCTCTCTCAGCAAATGGTCTGGAAATCACAAGCACCCACAAAACACAAGCCATTCCTCCCACTCTTGCTTACTTGTAAAACTGAATGGGAAAACCTTAGTGCTGAATATACAACATGCTTTAGGTGTGGGACCTAAAGAAATCACAGGAGAACTAACATGAAATCTTCCTTCATGCTGGCTAATGTTCACACTGCCAGAGATTCTCTATAGGATTCTTGGCAATAAAATCAATCAACTGTATTATCCACTGGTCAACTCTGGAGGATAAAATACTGACATATCAGGAAAATATGCTCAATGGTGAAATAGAACAATATGCAATAAAGGTATGTAGGGAACCAACTGCTTTTGATTAGATCTAAAGTCTGCCTCATTAGAAATAATCAATGCCTGGTACTATAAAGCTGGCCAAAATCCCATGTCTCAAAAGATCATAGGTCAGAAGGGAGAACCTACTACTATTTTTAATTCTTTTTTCTAGATGGATGTGTCAAACACCCTCTAAATATTTTTATATAGCCAGAGATTAGTGTTTCCCTCAGCCTAGGACAGAGAAGCTTCTCTACAGTGGTCAGTGGTTAATGTAGAGACTAATAACTGATATAAGTGTTAAGAATAAGTAATTATTTAATGCTCAGCCTTATGTGGGGTATTTATTTTTATTTTGTTTTTTTGCTTTTGGTTTTTTGAGACGGGGTTTCTCTGTATAGCCCTGGCTGTCCTGGAAGTCACTCTGTAGACCAGGCTGGCCTCAAACTCAGAAATCTGCCTGCCTCTGCCTCCAAGAGTGCTGGAATCACAGGCGTGCACCACCACTGTCTGGCTTGGAATATCTATATCATATGCCACCTCCAAATATTCAGGGAACATTGTGAAAGAGGAGGTAAAATGAATGTAAGAGCTGGAGGATGGGAAAGTTGTATGAATGCCACCTCCTGAATATGACCTGTTCAGTGATCTCAAGAACTCACAGCAGCTGTGCTTACCAATGTAAGACGGGCATAATATCAAGCCAATTGACTTTCTATCATGCACTAGGGAAGGGATTATGATGTCTCATTCCTCCCTGGAGAACTATTGTCAATGAATGTACTACAAGTCAGGAAGTAAGTTTTGGGGTTTCTTTTTCTTTTGGTTTTTCCCAATGGTGTAGCTACTGTTAAGTTGTCTATGCCCCTGTCTATAACCCAAGACCCATGCATATGCAAGGAAACCTAAATAAACACCCTGGGTTATAAAAAAAGGAGACATGAAAGGAGGAGGAGGACTTGTTGCAAAGAAGTGCTTTAGAGGGAGAGAGGATGCGATAAAAGTAATGGAGGGACTATGGTAAAAATAAAATACAATACAAGAAAAAAACATTTGTGGAAACAGTGGGATTGGTCAACAGGTATTTGCTGTCAATCCAATAACCTGAGTTTAATCCCTGGAACCCACTTGGAAAGGCAAGAGACCTGGCTCGCAAAAATTGTCCTATGATCTCCATAAGTATGACATGGCACACACACACACACACACACACACATGCATATGCACACATTAAATAAATAAATGTAATAAAAAATAAAATGCTTGAGGAATAGACATTGTCCTTCACCACAGAAGGCATGCACATTCATAGTATTTCATAGCATACACCCTCTTCCACTAAGGAATGTGATAATTAAATCTACCTTATCAATACAGTGTACTTGATTTGAAATACTGGCTTAAGATAAACTTTTCAGTGGCCTCCTCCCAACAGATAACTGTGCTAGAAACCTTCTACAAAGTAAGACATAAGCACCCATTGACTGCTATTGGGTATTGAAGGAGGCAGAATCAAATATGTAGATTACAAGGACACTCAAACTCATTCTTTTCTAGGAAGTGACTGATCCCAAACTGAGAACATTGAAAGTCTTTACCTATTTCTCTAGTAAGAGCTGGGTGTAACTGACACAAGGATCTTCAGTTCTTTGGGGTCAGCTCCTCTTAAAATCCTGACCTTGACCTTTCTTTGATTCCCACACACTTTTATCGCAGCTGTTCTACCCTCAGGCCACATTTACTCTCAGCCATCTCTAGTCCCCATTCTCTGCCCTGAATTGGCTTCAAAGGACTCATTATTACCTAGGATGAACAGAGGAGCAAAATACCCCAGCATCCAGAGAAAGAGAAGGAGTTTTCCCATCTCAGTCTGGGCTATCAGAGGACACAGGAGAACAGACAGTAGCGAGTGCTCAGGAGGGATCAGGGTAGATGAGAGCAGGTTGCAGACTCTTCTCTGAACTGCTCCTCGATGTGGGCAGAAGCTTGCTTACACACCTGCCTGTGGGTGTATTGTCACTATCCAGGCTCAGGAAAGTGTTCCACACAACCAACTCTTGCAGAGCTTCAAAGAGCAAAGGGCAGAGGCATGTCTCAGGATCCATCTCATATTTCTTCAATGATGAAGCTAGGATTGTTTATGCCCTAAGTGATCTCTTTCAGGTTGAGTGGAGAGCAGGATCATGGATCATTTATTTCTATCTAGTCTTGGCAATGGTGAGGGTAGCAGTAGCAATAGAACCTTGCTCATCATGGTATGTAAATCAGGATGTTTACTCACAGCCTTTATGCTTCCTTTATAGTAAGTCTTCAGCATAGTAGAAACAGCAAATGCCATTCAAACAATGTATGTAAAAGAGATACGTGGATTTTTATTACAAAACAATTTTCTCCTCATGTAAAGCATTAGCTATCTAGCTTGTAAATACCTATATTAACCAAGAAGCATTTTCCCAAACACCAAATTAGTTTTGAATCACACAGTTAAAATGTTCAGAATTTACACATTTTTTGAAAACCTTAAGGAATTATATCTCGCGGTGTCTCATATCTGTTTTATGCCTCTGAGCCCCATTGTTTCTGCTCAAGCTGCTTTCTGGAGCTTGTGAGTAACCTTCGCACTACTGTTGGTGCAACTGCTGCCACCTTCACAGCAAGTACCATTCCAGGCTGCTTCTATTGACCTTAGTTACAAACTCAGTTCATTCTACTGATCCTAGTACAAAGTAGGCAATAATGGTCAAAAGCTAAGGAGACCATAGGCCTTATATTTTGCTACATGGCTATGTCCTTACACTGCCTTCTAAGTATTCATGTTTATATTCATAGATCAATTCTACTCTAAACCTTAGAGAAACTTTTTTTCAGTCACCATCACTTAATACAGAGATTCATAGCTGGTCAAAAGTACTGAGAATACATGACTGTTGAGTGCTTACAGGGCATGCATCTGCCCTATATCTGCTCAAATCCTATCCAAGAGTTAGGGATTACCATGAAAAAAGAAGTGCAAAGAATTTAAGAGCCAATGATGAGGCTGGGCCAACATACATTCCATCATAGATGGAGTGGGGAGGGTCTCAGAAGGCTCTACTCCTATCTGAGGCACTATATAGAGTTAATAATCACTAGAGGATGAGAAGCCAGCTTGTGCCTACTTCCACAGAGGGCTTGTTACAAAGTCAAGGTCCCAAGAAAAGCTGGGTCTTGGATAGCCTGCCTACTAACAGGACCTCCCTCCTGAGATGATGGATGAGCTATTGTTGGTAAGAGTGTCTCCTCTCTGTCTCAGGGTTAATGAGTGCTAAATAGGCAGATGTTCATGAGTGGTGATCAGGGGTCTGCAGGTGATGAGTGGCAATCAAGGAGCTAATCTGGGTTAGGTAAAGATACACTCACATACTTCATTTTCCCAGAGATATTTTCTGATAGGACTAAGGACACAGCTCAGTTGGAGAAAACCAGGAAGTATACAGCCCCATATTCATTCCCTGGAACTTCAATAAATAAATGTAGTATAAATCAATAATGTGGCAGCCATATCCTTTCAGTTAATGTTTAGACTTCTGTACTTATGTGCTGAAAGAGTCACATACTAGAAAACCTCTCCTCCCATCCAGCAATACAGTGTTATGCAGTACAATAAACCTGAGAACATATAAATAAATTTAATCCTACTTAAATTCTGACTTAATTTTTTAGTGTCATTCTATGTTTTTATTTAATTTTAATTTAATTTAAGGTTTTATTTTTACTTATTTACTTCACATCCTGCTCACTGCCCTCTCCCGGTCACCATTCCCACAAACTATCCTGCCTCTCTAGTCCCCTTCTTCTCTGGGAAGATGGACTACCACCTGGGTATACCCCCACCCTGTAAGTTCAAGTCTCTGAGCAGCTAGACACACCCTTTCTCACTAAAACCAGACAAGACATCCCAGCTAGAAAAACATATCCAATGCACAGAAACAACTTTTGGGATAACCTCTGCTTCAATTATATCCCCTTGATCATTTTTAGTTATCTTATTGCTCTGGCTATAACTTCAATAACTGTATAGAATAGAGACAGAGAGAGTGGGCAGCCTTGTCTTGTCTCGATTTTAGTGGAATTGCTTTAAATTTCTCTCCATTTAGCTTGATGTTCACTATTTGCTTGCTGTATATTGATCTGACCATGTTTAGGTGTGTGCCCTGTATCCCTGATCTCTCTAATATTTTTAACATGAAGGGGTGTTAGATTTTGTCACAGGGATTTTCAACATTTAATGAAAAAAATCATGTGAACTTTTTTGTACAGTTGGTTTATAAGGTATTATGTTGATAGATTTTCATATATTGAACAACCCCCCTTTCCCTGGGATAAAATCTACTTGATCATTATGGATGATATTTTTGATGTGTTCCAGTGAACAAGGTGAAACTTTTATATTGAAAAGAGATTTTTTTTCATGTAATATATTTTGATTACTATTTTCCCTCACTCTACTATTCCCAGGTCCTGCCTTCTCCTTTCCCATTTTGATCTGCTATCTTTCTGTTTTTCATTAGAAAACAAACAGGCTTCTAAAGCATAGTAAATTAATACATTTAATAATATATAAATATAATATGATAAAAAAGCAGAACATTGGCATAGGACAAATCATATGAACAGAAGGAAAAGAGACGAACAAAAGGTACAAGAAACAGATACAGACTGAAAGACCCACTTGTTTACACATTCAGGAATCCCTTATAAACATTCAACTGAAAGCTACAATATCGACACAGATGACTTATAGAGTAAAACGAGATATAAACAAACAAAAATAGATAATAAAATTAAAACATGCCTGACATATTAAAATTCAAACAACAATAACCACAAACACCCTCCAACAACCTGCAATGATACTGTTGAGTTTATATTCTGTTGATGATCTACCATTGGGCATGCATCTTACCCTTAAGAGTAGTTTTTTCCCCAGGAAGACTCCTTAGCTTCTTTAACTTTCCAGAATAATAATGAAGTACATGTAAGTTTGAACACACAGTGGAGATGGATGTTGTGGAGGAGGAGCATCTTCACCTGTGATGTCTCTTCCTTGTTACTTGAAGTTACACAGAATGTCTAAGAACATAAGCACATATCTGGGTGTGTCTGTGACGACATTTTCGGAACTGACCAGGATATGGGGTTTTGGATCTACACAATGGTCTAAGCCATTACGGGATTTGAATAGATTGCTGAGAGGTGGTAGGATGGTAGATCCCTTTGACAGATAGAGGTCACTGAGGATATGTCCATGGGTAATTTAGTGTACTAGGCCAATTTTATTATTTCCTGTTTGTTGCCAGGACAGCACCAATTCCAAATGCTTTAATGGGTAAGCTCCACTGTTCAATCAGACAGGGTACTGATGGCTTTTTCCCCATAGATTTTATTACCTTTCAAATGGGGATTTGCAGCTGTGAAGCTCAAAAGAACCCTGAAATCTGACAACTGATGATCCTGACAGGAAGAAGCTATACACTGTGCCCTGGCTTTCCATGTGAAAGGAAACTACTTTGCACACTCTGATACAAACAGATATTGAATCTCTTGACTTCACAAAAATGCTGCCTAGATGTGGGTTTAGTCACTCAATAAAGTGTGAAGCCAAAACACCAGGTTCAAGCTAATTGCCTACCAAGGCTACAGGTGTTCTGTAAAGTCAGGTATTCATCATGTGGCCATAGAAGTGAAGCTTTGGAAGGAAAATAGGTGACTCTGGGTCTGGTTTCAATATCCCGCTGATGGCATGAGGAAGCTTTGACCAACAATGATAAAGTCAAGATAATATACAACCTTGAGTTTAGCATTTTCCTTTCATTCATAAATGGAAACAATACCATTCAAAGATCAGTGTTACAATACTTTCAAAAGACAATTCTTCAAACTTCTATTCTTATTGCAAACTACACAAAAATCTGGGTGCGGTTATGTGTACATAATAATGCCAACACTAGAGAATTTGAGGCAAGTGAATCAGGTGATCCATGACTGCATAAGAAGTGAGAAGCAAGCCTGGAATACATAAGACCCTTCCTTAATTGATGTAAGTAGGTAGTTAAGTAAGCAAGCAAGTAAGTACATTTAGAATGTATTACAAACAGATAATATAAAAACAGCATCTATGAGCTATGGGCAACATTAGTAATTATATTCTGGTATATTGTATAATGGATATAATCTGTAGTTGAAAACACAATAGCCATTATTGTCCCCAAAATAATGCAAAACATAAAGCACAGATCCATCCAACAACCTTGAAAGAACCCCAAGTAGAATAAATACTTGGAACAAAACAAACATATTCAAACTTTTCTAAAACAACTAAAGATGAAGGAGAAAGAGCTTTTGTTTTTTAATTGAGGACTAAAGGTGAATCACCCTAGCATATTCATCAGAAATGTTGCTATACAGAAGTCAATGAAGTTATAGCCTTCAAATATTAGTAGAAAAACAGTAGCAAAACAGGACACAGAGACAAATGAACACACACTCTCCCTTTCTCTGACTGTCTTTCTGTCTGTCTGCCTATCTGTCTCTCTCATACAACACACATATACAGGCACACAAAGACACACTCCAAATAGTCTAAACATAGATTGTGGTATTTGTGACTTCTGTGCTTACTGAATTGTATGAGACAGCACACTTAAAATAATTTGATTTAACTTTATTGAGGGTATAATTAGCTGATTTTAATACTTGCATCCTGGTAAGAACTTAGAAGGTAGGGTATGAGTAAACAAACCCAAAGTTGTATATTTGATACATAGAGTGAACATGGTGAGATGAGAGAACTGACTCTTAGAAGTTGTCCTCAGCCACACTGGGACAACTAATATGGCCTCTTGGGGCCATTATATTTCCGTATATTGAACCATCCCTGCGTTCCTGGGATGAAGCCTACTTGATCATGGTGAATGATCATTTTGAATTGTTGTTGGGTTGGGTGGGCAAGAAATTTATTAAGTATTTTTGCATTGATATTCATAAGGGAAATTGGTCTGAAGTTCTCTTTCTTTGATGGATCTTTCTGTGGTTTTTGTATCAGTGTAGTTGTTCCATCATAAAACAAGTTGGGTAGTGTTCCTTCTGGTTCTATTTTGTGGAATAGTTTGAAAAGTGTTAGGTCTTCTTTGAAGTTCTGATAGAATTCGACACTAAAACCATCTGGTCTTGTGCTTTTTTTTGGTTGGAAGACTTTCAATGACCACCTAAATTTCTTTAGGGCATATGGGGCCATTTAGATGGTCTATCTGATATTGATTTAACTTTGGTATTTGGTATCTGTATAGAAAATTGTCCATTTCATCCAGATTTTCAAATTGTGATGAATATAGGATTTTTGTAGTAGGATCTAATGATTTTTTAAATTTCCTCAGTTTCTGTTCTTATATCTCCCTTTTCATTTCTGATTTTGTTAATTTGAATACAGTATCTGTGCCCTCTGGTTAATCTAGCTAAGGGTTTATCTATCTTGTTGATTTTCTCAAAGAGCCAGCTACTGGTTTTGTTGATTTTTTTTTGTATGGTTCTTTTTGTGTCTGCTTCGTTGATTTCAGCCCTGAGTTTGATGACTTCCTGCCTTCTGTACTCTTGGTTGTGTTAGCTTCTTTCTATTCTAGAGCTTTCAGGTATGCTGCTATGCTACTAGTGTATGCTCTCTCCAGCTTCTTTTTTGAGGCATTCAGATCTATGAATTTTCCTTTTAGAACTGCATGCATTGTGTCCCATAAATTTGGGTACGCTGTGCCTTCATTTTCATTAAATTCTAAAAAGGCCTTTATTTCTTTACTTATTTCTTCCTTGACCAAGGTATCATTGAGTAGAGCCTTGTTCAGCTTCCATGTGTATGTGGACTTTCTGTTGTATTTGCTGCTATTGAAGACCACCCTTACTCCATAGTGATCTGACAGGATTAGTTAGATCTTCATATATATATTGATGTCTGTTTTGTGACCAATTATATGGTCTATTTAGGAGAAGGTACCATGAGGTGCTGAGAAGGTATATTCTTTTGATTTAGGATGAAATGTTCCATATATGCATATCAGTTAAATCCATTTGGTCCAAAACTTCAATTAGTTTCACTGTGAATCTGTTTAGTTTGTGTTTCCCTGATCTGTCCATTGAGGAGAGTTGGGTGTTTAAGTCACCCACAATTATTGTGTGAAGTGCAATGTGTTCTTTGAGCTTTAGTACAGTTTCTTTTACAAATGAGGATGCCCTTGCATTTGGAGCATAGATGCTCAGAATTGAGGGTTCTTCTTGGTAGATGTTTCCTTTGATGAGTATGCACTGTCCATCTGTGTGTTTTTTGATGACTTTTGGTTGAAAGTCAATTTTATCCCATATTAGAATGGCTACTCCAGCTTGTTTCCTGGGAACATTTGCTTCAAAAATTGTTTTCCAGCCTTTTACTCTCAAGTAGTGTTTGTATTTGATGCTGACATGTGATTCCTGTATGCAGCTAAATGCCCTGTTTATGTATCCAGTCTGTTAGTCTATTTCTCTTTATTTGGGAATTGAGTCCATTGATTTTAAGGGATATTAAGTAATAGTGATTGTTGGTTCCTGTTATTTTTGATATTACTTTTATGTTTGAGAGGTTATCTTCTTTTGGGTTTGTTGAAAGATTATTTTCTTGATTTCTCCAGGTTGGACGCCCCCTTACATTGGCTTTTTCCATTTCATATTCTTTGTAGGGCTGAATTTGAGGAAAGACATTGTATAAATTTGGTTTTATCATGGAATATCTTGGTTTCTCCATCTATGGTTATTGGGAGTTTTGTTCAATGTATAGTCTGAGCTGACATTTGTGTTCTCTTAGAGTCTGTACGAGATTTGCCCAGGATCCTCTTGCTTTCATCGTCTCTGGTGAGAAGTCTGATGTAATTCTGATAGGTCTTCTTTACATGTTTTTTTTTAATTCGATATATTTTTTATTTACATTTCAAACGATTTCCCCTTTTCTAGTGCCCCACTTCCAGAAAGTCACATAAGATCCCTTCCCTCCCCCTGTTCTCGCATCCACCCCTTTCCTGTTCTGGTTTTGCCTTATACTACTACACTGAGTCTTTCCAGAACCAGGGGCCACTCCTCCATTCTGGGGGAATCAGTATCCCTAACCTCAAGCAATTCTACCAAGGAATAGTGTTAAAAACTGCATGGTATTGGTACAGTGACAGGCAGGCAGATCAATGGAACAGGACTGAAGATCCAGAAATGAACCCACACACCTATGGCCACTTGATCCTCAACAAAGGGGCTGAAAACATCCAATGGAAAAAAGATAGCCTTTTCAACAAATGGTGCTGGTTCAACTGGAGGTCAGCATGCAGAAGAATGCAAATTGATCCATCCTTTTCTCCTTGTACTAAGCTCAACTCCAAATGGATCAAGGACCTCCACATAAAGCCAGACACTCTGAAGCTAATAGAAAAGAAACTGGGGAAGACCCTTGAGGACATCGGTACAGGGGGAAAGTTCCTGAACAGAACACCAATAACTTATGCTCTAAGATCAAGAATTGACAAATGGGACCTCATAAAATTACAAAGTTTCTGTAAAGCAAAGGACACCATCAAAGGACAAATCGGCAACCAACAAATAGGGAAAAGATCTTCCCCAACCCTACATCAGATAGAGGGCTAATATCCAATATATACAAAGAACTCAAGTTAGACCCCAGAAAATCAAATAACCCTATTAAAAATGGGGTACAGCGTTAAACAAAGAATTCTCACCTGAAGAACTTCAGATGGCAGAGAAACATCTTAAAAAATGCTCAGCTTCATTAGTCATTATGGAAATGCAAATCAAAACAACCCTGAGATTTCACCATACACCAGTCAGAATGGCTAAGATTAAAATCTCAGGAGACAGCAGGTGTTGGCGAGGATGTGGAGAAAGAGGAACACTCCTCCACTGCTGGTGGGGTTGCAAATTGGTACAACCACTCTGGAAATCAGACTGGTGGTCCTCGGAAAACTGGGCACTTCACTTCTGAAAGATCCTGCTATACCACTCCTGGGCATATTCTCTCACTTTTTTAATATTCTTCCTTTGTTTAATATATTTGGTGTTTTGATTATCATGTGACAGGAGGTATTTCTGTTATGGTCCAGTCTTTTTGGAGTTTTGTAGGTTTCTTGTAGGTTCATGGACATCTCTCTCTTTAGGTTATGGAACTTTTCTTCTATAATTTTGTTGAAAATATTTGCTGGCCCTTTAATTTGTAAACCTTCATTCTCTTCTGTACCTGTAATCCTTAGGTTTGGTTTTTCCTTGTGTCCTGGATTTCCTATATGTTTTTGATTATAAGCTTTTTGCATTTTGCATTTTCTTTGACTGTTGAGTCAACACATTTCACAGTATCTTCAGCACCTGAGATTCTTCTATCTCTTGTATTCTGTTGTTGATGTTTGCATCTATAACTCCTGATTTATTTCCCAGGGTTTATATCTCCAAAGTTGTCTCCCTTTGTGATTTCTTAGTTGTTTCTACTTCAGTTTTCAGATCCTGGGTGCTTTTGTTCAGTTCCTTCACTTGTTTGTGTTTTCCTGCAATTCTTTAAGGGATTTTTGTGTTTCCTCTTTAAGGGCTTCTTTCTGTTGACCCATGTTCTCCTGTATTTCTTTAAGTGATTTTTGTGTTTCCTTTTTAAGGGCTTCTACCCCTTCACTCATGTTCTCCTCTACTTCTTTAATGGAGTTATGTATGTCCTTCTTGAAATCCTCTATCAGCATCATGAGATGTGATTTGAAATCCAGGTCTTGCTTTTCTGGTTTGCTGGTGTATCCACGACTTTCTGCTGTGGGAGAACTTGGTTCAGATGGTGCCAAGTTGCCTTGGTTTCTGATGGTAATGTTCTAGCATTTGCGTCCTGCCATCTGGTCACCTCGGGTATTAGTTGGTTATCTTTGGTTTTAGCTGGTGTTGCTGTCTCTGACTGTGGCTTATCTGTCATGCAAGCCTATGTATCTTTTCTCCTGTGAGACCCACTCTCTTATGGTTGTATGGGGATATGTAGTTCTGTGGCCCCAATAAATTCGAGATGTAGGCAGAAATCCAAAGACTCCTGCCACTGGCTGCTCCTAGGCTCTTGTGAGCTCAGGGTTATAGGCTGTTTCCTCTCAGCAGCAGGGGTGGTCCTACCTGTGCTGTCTGAATTCTCTGAACTCCTGAGAATTTAGTTACCTCCATTTGTTACTTGGATATGGTGCACAGTGACAGAGGGTAGTCCCAAGCTGGGGACAGGAACCAGAGGGCTTCTGACAGAGGGTCCCAGAATAAAAGGATCAAGCATCCCTCCTCATATGTAGTATGATTTTTCCAATAAATCCAAACAAAATATACAGTATAGCTAAATGTCAGCACTCTTCCCCCTGTGAAGAGAAGAAAAATTCACCTTAACTAATTTCATAGCAGCTCCATAGCAAAGTATACTAATCTCTTCCTCCTATACCCGAACAGCATCCTCTCTTTCAAGGCCATACCTACATCCATGAGGAGAACTATGGAAACACTCAGCAAAAGGTTCTGGAACATAATTGGGCCTCCTTCTGACAAGATCCCACCAAGAGGTTCGAGCTCTACTTATTTCTATCATCTGCCCTCAGGCATCCAGCTGGAGTCAGAATCAAAATTTTAAAGTAAAACAACTTAATCTTCTCCAAAATGTTCCAAGAATAGGGTACATCTTATCTGTCCTTATATTTCTCCAACCACTTGGAACTAAGCCTACACAGACACCTTGTAACATTTTATTGGATCAATCATAAGACATTAGTTCATACTGTGTTTTAGTTAGCATTTCCATTGCTGTGAAAAGACACTATGACCAAGGAAACTCACTGAAGGGACAACAATTAATTGGGGTTGGCTTACAGGTTCACAGGTTTGGTCCATTATCATCATAGCAGGAAGCACTGCCCAGGAAGACATGATTCTGGAGGAGCCAAGAGTTCTAAATCATGTTCCAAATGCAAAGGAGGATGGTTTCAAAGACCACCCTACAGTTGAACACTTCCTCCAACGGGACATACCTTCTAATCCTTTCACTCTCTGGCTCACGAATACTCAAACCACAACATACTGGAAGAGAATCTTTTGCCTCTTCATTTATTTATATTGATTTGTTAAGTGGATGCTTAGTTTTGCATCTATATAACATCCTTTCCAATATGATAGAGTCAAGAACAAAAAGCACTTGTGAATGACATAAATAGCCCCTTTCAGGGGCAGCAGTCTTCCTGACTTTCATTTGTACTACATCTAACAAACCCTCAGTTCTTTGCCCAGTGTGGTAATAGAACCTGAGCTTCATACTTCATCTGTATGCTGAGTGCTGAGGCTCATTCTGGGTGGGTATAAGGGCCTTAGGAAAAGAGAAGTGATTGAAGGAAAGATGACATCAGCCTTTCATGAGTTTGATTCATTAATTTTCCAATGAACATAAAGACTGTAATGATGACAGTGACAGAGACTAACACCTAACGTGATGTATGACTAGATTGGTATGTTTAAGAGAACTTAATGAAAGTTCCAGCGATATTACAGTCTCCTGCTAACCCTCGTTTTGGTGTCAGCTGCCACCTTTTAGTGTGAAACACACAAATATATAGATGGAATATTAAGACCCTCTGAACACCCTTTCTTTCTGTCTTCCCTACAGTGTCCAACTACATTAGTGATCACATGGCTTTATCTTACTTGTGTTTATTTTGTGCCCTTGCCATTCTGTAGTCAGATGGTTTCATGTGTTGAAGTCCTCCCTGTCTCTTCTGTGCCTAGCTTAGGCCAAGAACATATCACATCATCATGATTATGATGGAAAGATAAATGGCATGGTTAGATACAGGAAACATAGTAGAGGTCAGAGAATTGTCGAAAAGTCTTTATAGTGACTGACAGCCCTACTTCTAAGCTTACAAAATGAAATTCCTGGTCATAAATTTTCAAATTTTATTACTGAATGGTTCATAGCCAGCACAACTGGCAAGCTTTTTGTAGTGTGGCGATAGTGAATAAGGAACACATTTATCTGAAATTAGTTTCCAAAGCCTGAATCATGAAACATCCAATGTAACCCCTCACCACACAGAGAACAAGACAGTATCTCAAGTGTCCTGCCTGCCTACTCTTTATATCTATGATTAAAAAAAAACATGAAATGAAACATGAAAAGAAGAACTATTACAGGTATATCTGAGGCAGCTGTTATAACTTAGGAACTTATACATATTTAACAATGCTTTACTCAGATTTATGGATTTTTTTTTTCTGAAACAGGGTTTCTCTGTGTAGCCCTGGCTGTCCTGGAGCTCACTCTGTAGACAAGACTGGCCTTAAACTCAGGAATCTGCCTGCCTCTGGCTCCCAGAGTGCTGGGATTACAGGCATGTGCCACCACTGCCTGGCTCCCTTACACAGATTTAGACATTATCTACTATGATTCTCACTATGTCTTTTAATTCTCTGACAGGATTGTGAACTATTTTATTGATGAAGATCAAGGGGTGTTAGAGATGAAATGGCATTTCATCAAGGCAACAAGAGTGCACACCTGTCAGCTCTTCATTGACACTCAAGAGTCAGGTTTCTAGGGTTGGAGCACTGGATGGTTTCTACTCTAGAATCCTCACAACAATGATGAGTGAGAGACAATTGAAAGACTTCCACTGCCAGGTAAAGATGAGTTTCTCTCTGCCACACAGATACTACAGTTACTATTAGATCACACTGAGAGTAGAAAGCTCTGTGAATCTGGCTGAACTCTAGAATATACATTCCATTGTTGGAAAGAATTATCGTATGGCTTTTAGGACTCTTTTAATGGGACTCACATTTGGAGCATGTGAGACTGGGTGTTATCAATAGCCTCAGATGCTTCAGGCTAAGAGCACCAAGTTCATGTCTCCCAGGAAAAGACTTTATTCCAGCCCAGAAAAATATCATGGGTTTCGAAAGATTAAGCATATTGATAGAATGCCTTGTTCCCAGCCTTATGTAGTTTTTCTGGGCAACTCCAAATTTTTCTCAAAATAAAAATGATAGGAAATTTAGAACTATATCAAAATTGTCAAGAAGTAAATGAAAATCAACTTGTGTCTCTAATTCTGAGGAGAAACAGCGGAAATAGCTATCTTCCCATCCAATATTATTCCTCTACATATGTTAAAAGTCTATGTTCACATGGTTGATATGCCAATATATATATATGTTGTTCTGACATTACCATGTAATAAATTATTGTGTAAATTATCTTCTTAAATTGTAATTCTTTATATAAAGTGAGTAGTAGACTTAAGAAAGTGTCTAGTAAGGCAATCATCAGATGTATTTATCGCTGGAGAGAAGCAGGGGGAAATAAATGAAGAACATTGTCTTCAAAATAAGATGTTTTGCATTCAGTAAGAAACAGGGAAGAAGTTTGAATAGTAGAACCATAATATAACAGAGTGCCAAAGAAGAGGCTACATAGCAAGGTTTCATGGGATAGTCCACATGAACAGAAAAATCAGGCAAGTGTCTCTCCAGTCATGTTCCTTCTCCTTGGCATCGATCCTGTCTCACTTCTAAGTCTGCAAGGGAGTTGGAGACTAGGCAATTAGTACTCCTTACATGTATATGTCATCATAACTAAGTACCCTCTGGCAGCCTACAGTTATCCCAGATTATTCTGTCTGCCAGGTTCTAGCAAGAAGCCCTTCAACCTCTATTTCCTCCTATACCACCAAACAAGGAGAGCCTCCTCTCAAAGCTTTCTTTAATTATGGTTTATTCTAATTATTTTCTAAGCTTTCTAGTATTGGGTAATCTCAAAGGCACCATAGATAGTAGTAATGTATCACATATGTAAAATTAAGGAGTTAACATCAGGAGCTGTAGAGTTTCACATCTGTTTTACACATGAGAAATGGAAGTCAGTTAAAAGTCACCAAAATATAAATGCGAAGAGAGACTCTGATCCATGTTCTCTCAGTTATCAGGCCAGATACCAGGTGACAAAAGTATGGAATACAAACTCAGCTTTATGTAGGGATTCTATGGCACCTCATTTCACAGGTCATCTCTACCACAGCCCTGGCATAGTAGCTTCAGTAAGTGACTTTACAAACTCAGAAGTTTGAGAAATCCAAAAATCACCAACAATTAACTTTCTGCAGACTTCTTCCATTATCCTCTTTGATATCCCATGACCCAGTCTTAAACTGGACTGAGAAAGCAAGATTTATGATGCCAAGAGGAGAGGCTTTGCCCTAAGTCTAATCTCACAGGCTGTCCTAACACATGACCCCCTGCCTTCCAAGCCTTTCATCTGGTTGTAGCCATCATAAGCGGAAAGTAATTCTTCATCTCTTGTGCCAGCTGTAGTTACAGAAAGTATTCCTCAGAGTCTTCCCATAGAAGTATGGACAGCCAGGCTAAAGAAGAAACATGGGGAGAGATCCACAGTATGACCTCTCACTACTTCTCTTTATTGAGGAAATCTATGTACAATACCCATAAAAAAAAACCTGACCCTGCTCTAGCCACTGGTCTAGTGCAGACATTGTCTCACACTGGCCAGAACAGGCCTGGCATCAGAAGGAAACTAGGGTAGTTTTGCTTTACATGTGAGGTAGGCACAGTTGAAAGTAAGTAAGCTTTCCTTGAGGCTTTCTGTAGCACACCAAAGCAATTCTATGTTACAGATGAATATGGGAGATTCAGAGGTAAAGGAATTTACTTACAGGCTAAAGTAAAATCCCTGCCAGGTCAAAGTAGAAGGATGCTAAGAAGATTTGGATCCTCCTTCTTGGAAGTATTGCCCCAGGCTAAATAAGAAACCCAAACAAGGCTCACCAGGAACAAAGGGCTTCAAAGATTCCCTGGCACCTGGGTGTGGATAGTAGGATGAGATGAATGGTGGTTCATTATCTACTAAAGGTGAAGTTGCAAAGACATTTTCTTCTGCATTTAATATCCAAAGAAGGGGCAATAATGTTTACATAGTTTCATAAGCAATTTGCTTTATTGTGCTTGTATGGTATTTTGATATGATATATCACATGTCAGTAAATATGAGAAGCATTTGTGTAATTATCCCTACCTGGGACATTTTTCAAGCATCAAAAATTGTCCAAAAGTGGATTTTGCCACTAAGCTGATGACCCAGGTTTGATCTCTAGGACAGATATGGTAGAAAGTGTATTGTCTCCTGCATATTGTACATATGCTGGGGCAAGGGCACATGCATGTGCATGCCTACTCCACTAAGTTCTGCTTGGTCACAGAATTTCTGTCATTTTTTCCTCTTTCTCCAGACACAGGAAAGTCTTGGTCAGGGCAGTTTTGTAATTTAGGTACTACAGGAGTTACTTCTGGATGTGACTGTCTGTGATATGTTATTGTATGTGGAAGTGTCTCTTTTTTATCTGGCCAACAACACAAGGCTCCCCTGTGGTCTTCCCTCTATCCTCTAGCCCTTATCTGTAGCTGTAGTGTAGACCCTACTTTTGTACAAACTTTCCTTAACGTAGTTTTGGAACAGGCCATCCTGGGACTTAGAACAACAATTCTAGTCTGAAAAAAATGAATATCTGTGAATTCTCCCTCAGTGGAAGTACAGTACAATGGGGATAACGCACTACCCACTAGAAGTTTCTGGTGACTCTTATATGTTATTTAATAGTAGATAGTCTAACCCACAGGCAAGGAGTGGATGGAGCTTTGGGATTCTTGTGGAAGAATAGGCAGAAGAATTACAGGCCCCAAAGGGGATAGGAACTCCACAGGAAGACCACCATACCCAACTAACTTAAACACTTGTGGCCCTCACGGTCTGAGCGACCAATGAAAGAACACACATGGTATGTACCTAGGCCTCCCTGCAAATATGTAGCAGATGTACAACTTGGTCTTCATGTGGGTCCCAAACAGCTAGAATGGAGTCTATCCCAAAAGCTCTTGCTTACATGTGGGATATGCACTTCTAGCTAGGCTGCTTATTTGACCTCAGTGAGAGAGGAAGCACCTAGCCTTGCAGAGACTAGAAATTCTAGGGGGGGGGTATACCCAGAGGTACCCACCCACTCAAAAGAGGAAGGGAGGGAGGACAGAGGAAGGACTGTGGGACAGGGGAACAAGGAGAGGGGCAGTGAACATGATGTAAAGTAAATTAAAGTTTTTTTCAGTAATGATAGCTATGACACTGCCAGAGATTCCAGTCACATTTATAGGTAACAGTATGCTATCTCATATAGGAGATGGAAAAGCCATCCCATCTCACAGGAGCCTGTGATCCTCAGGTGATTAAATCAGAGCAGATGCATTTAATTAAATGGAGACAAATCCATGACTCTAGTAGGAAAAGTTGTTTATTTATTTATCGTGTGTGTTTTCTCCTAAAAATATGGGAATGTGGATTTAGGAAGATTTAGTTAGATTTTAGTGGATATAATTGTCCCACAACAGATATTAGTAAATAAAAACAAGCAACAGTTCATGGCATAGGAACACAGATACTTCTGAGAATGGACTGGTCAGAAGAAAAATTGTACCTAGGCAAATTTAAAACAGTAGTCTGGACCTGTTAAAGGAAGCCATTGAAATCTGAAGGCAAGTCTCTTGGGAACCATAGAAAACTACATTCAGAAACTATCATCTAGCATAGTTTTCCCATCCAAATTGTATTTTTCCTTTTTTTTCGTTATTGATATATTTTTTATTTACATTTCAAATGATGTCCCCTTTTCTGGGTCCCCACTCCCCACAAGTCCCATAAGCCCTCTTCCCTCCCCCTGTTCCTCCATCCACCCGTTCCCACTTCCCTGTTCTGGTATTCCCCTGTACTGTTGCACTGAGTCTTTCCAGAACCAGAGGCCACTCCTCCATTCTTTTTGGACCTCATTTAATATGTGGATTATGTCTTGGGTATTCAAAGTTTCTAGGCTAATATCCACTTATCAATGAGTGCATACCGTCATTGATCTTTGGGACCGTGTTACCTCACTTAGTGTGATGTTCTCCAGCTCCATCCACTTGTCTAAGAATTTCATGAATTCATTGTTTCTAATGGCTGAATAGTAGTCCATTGTGTAAATATACTACATTTGTTTTGTATCCATTCCTCTGTTGAGGGACATCTGGGTTTTTCCAGCTTCTGGCTACTACAAATAGGGCTGCTATGAACATAGTGGATCATGTGTCCTTATTGCATGCTGAAGAATCTTCTGGGTATATGCCCAGGAGTGATATAGCAGGGCCCTCAGGAAGTGTCATGCCCAGTTTTCTGAGGAACCGCCAGACTGATTTCCAAAGTGGTTGCACCATCTTGCAATCCCACCAGCAGTGGAGGACTGTTCCTCTTTCTCCACATCCCTGCCAACACCTGCTGTCTCCTGATTTTTTTGACCTGAGACATTCTGACTGGTGTGAGGTGAAATCTCAGGGAAGTTTTGATTTGCATTTCCTTAATGATTAATGATGTTGAACATTTCTTAAGGTACTTCTCAGCACCTTTTCAGATAAAACTGACGTTCAAACTAATGTCATCAAAAGAGACATGGAAGGTCACTTCTTGATGGTCAAAGGAAAAATCCAACAAGAACTCTCAACCCTGAACATCTATGCTCCAAATACAAGGGTGCCCTCATTCATAAAAGAAACTTTACTAAAGCTCAAAGCGCACATTGCACCTAACACAATAATTGTGGGTGACTTCAACACTCCACTTTCACCAATGGACCGATCAGGAAAACAGAAACTAAAAAAGGAGACAGTAAAACTAATTGAATCTTTGGACCAATTGGATTTAACAGATCTATATAGAACTTTTCATCCCAAAGCAAAAGAATATACCTATTTTTCAGCACCTCATGGTACCTTCTCCAAAATCGATAATATAGTTGATCACAAGACAGACCTCAACAAATCTAAGAAGATTGAAATAATCCCATGCCTCCTATCAGATCACTATGAAGTAAAAGTGGTCTTTAGTAACAGTAAAAACAACAGAAAGTCCACATACACATGGAAACTGAACAATACTCTACTCAAGGATACCTTGGTCAAGGAAGAAATAAAGAAAGAAATCAAAGATTTTTTTTAGAATTTAATGAAAATGAAGACACAACATACACAAATCTATGGGACACAATGAAAGCCGTGATAAGAGGGAAACTCATAGCTTTGAGTGCCCCCAAAAAGAAAATGGAGAGAGCATACACTAGAAGATTAACGAAGCAACTGAAAGCCCTGGAACAAAAAGAAGCTAATTCACCCAGGAGGAGAAGAAGACAGGAAATCATCAAACTCTGGGCTTAAATCAATCAAGTAGAAACCAAGAGAACCATACAAAGAATCAACAAAACCAAAACCTGGTTCTGATGGACCTGATGAAAAAGTCATCAAGATAGGTATTTTTTTATTTCTTATTTCAGGTATTTAATTTGCATCTTTACTGCAGCTTCTCCTTCCTCCCCTCCCAGTCTTTCCAAGTCACTCCTTCATCTACCCCTTTTCCCCTTTTCCTCAGAAAAGATGAATCCTTTCAGGGATGTCAACCAGCCTTGGGATATCAAGTTTCAGTAAGACTAGGTATGTCTTTTATTGAGGCTAGACAGTGCATCCCAGTTATTAGAAAAGGAACCAACAGCATTCAATGTAGTCAGAAACAGTCCATGATCTTCCTCAAGAGTCCCTGTTCCATTAATACTCTCTGTTTGGCAGTTCTGTCTCTATGACACCCATAGAACTAGGTTAAGTGATTTTGTAAGTTTTCCTATGGTGTCATTGACCTCTCTGGCTCCTTCAATCTTTCTTCCCATTCTTCTACAGAATTCCTCAAGCTGTACTTAATGTGTGACTAAGGGTCCTTTCATCTTTTTCCATCAGTTACTGGATAAAACCTCTCTGATGACAGTTATGCGAGATTCCAGTCTTGCAGAAGTATAACAAAAATATCATCAGCAATGTCAGAGGTGGACGCCCTCTTATGACATATGTGTCCAAGCTAGGCCAGTCATTAGTTGGTTCCTCCCTCAAATTCTGCTCCATCTTTACCCATGCACACCTTGTAGGCAGGAGAAACTGTGGGTCTAAACTTTTGTGACTGGGTTGGTGTCCCAATCCCTCCATTGGAAATCTTACCTGTTTATAGAATGTGGCCAGTCCAGGCTCTCTATCGCTTGTTGCTAGGAGTCTAGGGTCATCCTCAAAGATTACTGGGAGTTTTCTTTGTCCTAGGTTTCTAGCTCATCTTAGACATGCTGCCACCATGTCCAGTATGCTATCTCTTCATCCTCCCACCACCTTGGTATTTATTTTTAAACATTTAAAGATTCTAATTAATTTCAATTATAAAATAGTACATGGCTGTTACAATTTTTAAATAATATAAGAACAGTTCTAAAAAGTTAGTGTTCTGATCTGCATATTTCCAAATCACACACTTTCTTGAAGACTAGTTAATAAGACGATCACACTACATTAAAGGGATTGAAATTAATATGCTAGGTTGACAACTATCACAGGAATCCTTTGCCCTGGCCTGCAGGGTAGTTTGACAGGGGACCCTAGAAGAGAAGGGCAGAGAAATAGAGACAGGAGACGCAAAAAGAAGGCCAAGACCAACTTTGTTCAAGGCCCCCCAAAACTGTATTTTCTCAGGGAACTTATACAGGCAGGGAAGAAGTAAGGCAAGTGGGATTTTCCACGTAGACTAGGCATTCTGCCAAGGTGAATCTCTGGCAGCTGTAAGATGTTTTCTTATTCTGGGAGGGCACCATTGTCCAGTCAATTTCTCCAAGTTCTGTGGCTGAGGAGAAGTCAAAACTGAAACCTATCCTTAAAATCAACTCTAAACATAAAGTAAGGTCAGTTTGGCTCCCGGCAATCCTTGTGTGACCAAAGAATATCAAGATGGAGACTGCACCAATCTCATCTCTGAACATTTCCTTTTGTGCCCTCTGTCGGATCATGCTTGCATTGTCGTAAGGTGAGGCAGAGAACTGTGCCTCAAGGGTTTCACTCATTCAAAATAATTTATTAGTCCCACTAACAGGTAGTGGCCTAGCAGCCTGGAAGATAATTGTTGCAAAGAGGAGACACAATGACCAAAATTCAACTTTGGCTCAACCAAAATTCAAATTGATCGTCTGTGTTAAGGGGGCCAGCAACTACTTGAAGAGAAACATTCTCACAGTATAGCCTCTAATGCATATTACAGGGAATTGTTAAATACAGAGAGCAGAGAAAAACTATATCCTGCTAGGCAGTTTACCAAGAGCTAAGAATTTGCAGTCAGCTGGGACATTTTGACTCGGAGTATCTAGAACAGGACTGGGTAATTACCATAGCACTTTTCATGGAGAAAAGGGGGATCAATTCCAGTTTAAAGCAGAGATGGCTGTAGCCGAGAGAAGATGGAAAAACTTTGCCTTACTACATCCCCCACTAGTCTTAGTGAATGAGTCAAATCCTGGACTCTCCAATACTAAAAAGATGTAGTTGGTGCTAAGGACCATTAATTTGACTGAAGTAATCCTTTCATAAGTGTGGCAAATTGAAAATCAAGATTAGCCATTATAGAATATTTAATCAGTATAGCCTCTTTGGGAGAAACAGAGCTGGCTGATGGTCTCAGATGTGGATGTTAGGTGGGAGATATTAACATGAGCTTTAAAATTAAGAGGACAACCCATCTTAAGTTTCAATCTGTGACTGTCCTCCATAAGCACAGGTATTTGAAAGTTTGGTCCCCAATTGGTGGTGGTGTTTGGGGAGGTACAGGGAGACTTACTGGAGAAATGTGCTACACAGTAAATGGCATTACTGGAGGAAGTGTGTTACTGAGGCAGCCTTTGAAGTCTCAAAGCCATGTGCTGTTCCTAGTACATCCACCCTGGTTCTTGTTCAGAGTTCAGAATGTAAGGTCTCAGCTACAAATGCACCCATCATGCCTACCTAGATATTAGCCTAGAAACTTGGAATACCCAAGACATAATCCACATCCAAGAAGAACTGAGGAGTAGCCCGTGGTTCTGGAAAGGCTCAGTGAAGCAGTATAGTGCAATACCAGAACAGGGAAGTGGGAAGGGGTGGATGGAGGAACAAGGGGAGGGAAGAGGGCTTATGGGACTTTCCAGGAGTGGGGAGCCAGAAAATGGGAAATCATTTGAAATGTAAATAAAATATATCGAATAAAAAAAAAGAAACTACAATTTTAAAAAAAAACTAACTTATAGGTTTGATTCCACAGCATTCCCCTAGATAATAACAGACAGCCATGTTTTGCCCTTGAATGGTAAGATGTGAAAAATGGATCCAGCAGAGAGCTGACTTGGGTGAGACTGCCATAGGTGTCAGGAAAAGTCCCTGCTGGGTATGGGGGTCCCTGGGATGGGGGTCCTCGTAGTCCAGGTAGATAAGGATTTGGCAGTGACAAACAGAAACAAAACACAGAATCAGTTTGAATCTGAGTGTATTTTGCAGCTCTCAAGCAGGGGATTTTATACATTAAAGCACACATGAGACAACTCTTCGAAACCATATCCAGTGAAACAATCATGAATACCAACAAGAATCATTAGGAACAGTAAAATACAAAGATTTTCTAAGCATTGATTCTAAAACTACATGTTCAATGAATCACAAACAGAAAATGTAACATCACCATCACAATGTAACAATTCTACAAGAATATATTCAATAGGGCAGTCATCCAAGGCTAGTGGAATATTTCCAAGAAAAGGTTAATAAATCTTTATGGTCAGTGCTCTTAACCACTGAGATAACTTCCCAGCCCATATGGCAAATTATTGATTAACATCTAAACCTGATACTTTATAAGTATTCAAAGCATAAATTTAAACTATTTTAATTCTTTCTAATTGAGGCTTTCTTTACCATATCACACCACCAAAGACAAATGTGTATCCATATGAAATTTTATTGCTGGGAAAGTTTTATCTATCATAATAATTTTGTAAATGATTTGAAAAGTAAAGCACTGGTTTCCCTGGAGATAAGATCATGTTCATGACCCATCTCAAGGGGTGGTTTCATACCCATTATTCTTGCTTAAGATCATTGTCTAGGCTGTCAGAAAGCTGTAACTAAGAAAAGGAATGAAAGAGAACAAAACAGACGAATTGCCATGAGAACTATGGCTCAATGTGTTTTCTCTGGCGGACAGTCCCACAACTGGTTCCAGGAGACTTTCTTCTTTTGAAGTTTAATGCCTCAGTTTGTGGAACTTGTCACACAGATTCTACTGGCGTCTGTGTGGCATCTCTACCCCCCCTTTTTTTAAATTTAAGCTCTTAATTTCTCTTTTGGCTGTAGAGATGGAGGAAAAGATTATTCAGAACATGACTGGAAAAATAAGAAGGAGAAGAAGAATTATTCCTGTAGCCACGGCTACAACAATGATTCAATGTAGCCAGCTAACAGGGTTTAAAAACCTATAAACCAAGATTAATAGACAGAGCCAAATCCTCTATGCCAGCAGATTCAACATGTGCTTTGCTCGTAGCAAAAATTTGGGCTTGTAACTGAGCCTTATCATAAGTGATATCATTGTCTTTCTAAATTTCCAACAAATGCTTTTAGTAATATTCCAATTGTGACTTTCATTATAAGGTTGCACATTTGTACCAAAAGCTGACTTGGCACTTGGTAGAAAGCTGAACCTTTAATATTTTCTAGCTCTTGTCCTAATGCCAAAACCACATCCTCTAAAGCATCAAGTTTTACTTGTAACTGTTTATCTGTAATTCGTTGACTTGCAAGTATTAAAGAGACGTTTTTATTTAAACCACCAAAAAATTTGCAGTGTTTATACCTAAAATTATTGCAACTGTTGAAAGTGTAAATGAGGTAAGGATGACGATTAAAGCACTAATTCCTAAAACTAAAGCTTCAGCAAAACACTTTGTTCTCATTAGCTCATTAACTCTTTTAAACGTTTGCAAAGCTATAATATCAAACCAAACATCATCTTTCAAATCTACAGGAAGCATCACATAAGAAGGTCTTTGTAATAGCAAAATAACTGAATACTTTTTCATTGAAATATGATCAATACAGTTATAATACATTTGGAACAGCTGACATGACCAAATCGTTCTGCCTTAATAATTTGTAAGTCTGAGGACTGTCCAACGAGTGTACCATAAAGAAAGTTTAGGCAAGTTCTAATTGCCAAAGGAGTGCTCATCAATTACTTATGCTTTTTTAGAAGAACCATATTAGTTGCAGCAAAAAGTCTAAATAATCCTGGAAAAACATTAGAAATATTATGTGGAGAAGAGAGAGCAAGCGTCTTCATATTCCGTATTACTTCTCTTGACTTCTTTTGCTTCTTTCTTTTCTGGGTACTCAATAGAGGGGTTTTGGTGGAAGGGTCGATTAAGTCTGCCTGGGATCCCGACTGGGGTTTCTGCATTCTGTACAAAAACATATACATATCTTCTTCCTGAGGTGATTAATACATCTGGCCCTTTCCAGGTTCCTGTTAAAAGATCCTTCCACATTACTAAAAGAATAACAGAATGCTGTAGGGGAGCCCAGTGTTTTTGCATAGGAGTAAAACCTTTATCATCTGCATTAAGGTAATTAATGGTAAATAAAGCATGGCTTAATAATTGAGAAAGTGAATAGTAATGGCCACTAGATTTTAATCTTTGAAGTTGTACCTTAAGATTTTGATGAGTCCTTTCTCTGATAGTCTGACCTTGAGGGATATATGGAATTCCTTTTGTATGATCTGTACCCCATTGATGTCAAAACTGTGCAAAAGCTTGAGAAGCATAAGCTGGAGCATTATCAGTTTTAATTCTTTTTGGGACACCTAAGGAGGAGATGCATATAAGAAGATGTTGAATGGCATCTTTCTCAGCCTCCCCAGTTCTGGCAGTGGCTATGATCACATGAGAGTAGATATCTACAGCAACATGTACATGGCCCAATTTTCCAACTTCTGGGATATGAGTTACATCCATTTGCCACAAAACTTGAGTCTTAAGGCCTCTTGGATTAACTCCCATCTTTAATAGATGATATACATCAGGAAAATGTTCAGAGTCCTTCACAATTTGCCTAGCCTGTTCTTGTGTCAAATTAAACATCCTTCTCAAAGCTAATGTGTTCTGATGATGTAAAGCATGACTTTCTAATGCTTGTTCAACCATGCTAGCAATCAAGTGTTCTTTTGACAGTAAAGCTGCCATAGCATTTCCTAAATTCAATGGACCTGGCAAGCCAGCACATCCTCTGATGTGTCTTTTTTTTTCATAACAGCCTTATTTATTTATTTATTTATTTATTTATTTATTTATTTATTTATTTATTATTATTTTTTTTATTTTAGTGTGTCTTCTTTTTTTTTTATTCGATATAATTTATTTACATTTCAAATGATTTCCCCTTTTCTCGTTGTAACTTTATTTTGGAAAAATAATCTTTTAAATATTTAGCTATAATATAATAATTGCCTGGAACAGTTACTGGAGATGGAAATCCTGGCTGTAAAACTCCCATATTATGCATTGTCTTTTTAACAGCCCTAATATCTTGTAAGAGTCTCCATTTGCCTGATTTTATTTTCTTAATAACAATAACAGGAGTATTCCATGGACTGTTCGATTCTTCAATATGTAACGAGAAGATACACAAAGATTTGCTTTCAGCATTCCTTCTGTCAACGTACAAAAGCCATTTCAAAGTTATCAATGAAAGGTTCTTCCCCAAGGTATGAAAAATAATCTAACTCTTTGTCAGAAGTTTGTAGATCAAGCTTTAAGATCCATCAGGGCTAAGTATAAAAAGGCTTTTAGTCTACATTTTATGCATGATATTCTTTTTTTTAATTTTTATTGATATATTTTTTATTTACATTTCAAACTAACTTCAGTTGTTCTTCTACTAATTGTTCTAGAGTCTGTATCTTTTCTTGAGTAAGGGACTACTGATTCTTCCACACAGTCGCATCATTAATCCATAAAATTTTATCTGCATATAACTCATCAGCAGCCACTATAAACAATGCTGATCATTCCAAATTTCATCTATGGTTAATTTTACTTTCATTTTCCCTAAGATATCTCGTCCCCATAGGGAGAATGGCAAAGAGAAAATAATGTAAGTTTGAAAAGTAGCCATTTTGCCTTCACATTCCCATGTCAGGATTTTTGAACTTTGAGCTACATTGGAAGGTAGTCCCAATGCCACCAGAGTAGACATGGTATGAACTATAGGACACGTCCCAGGCCAGTCCTTCCCTGCAATGTAAGACCTATCTTCTCCTGTGTCCAAAAATCCTTGGATATTTTCTCCTTCTACTTTTAAAATTTTTTAAGAGTCTTTGTCTAGTAATTTTCTGAGCCCAGGCTGACACTTCTGTGAAGCCAACCTCTTCATCCTTTCTAATCTGTTTTAATATTGGGTTGGGGAGTTGTATATAAGGGAGTAGTATTATCTGAGCTACCCATTGGTTTTTATGTAGTTGTATTGTTTCTTTTAATGGCCTAATTATAATTTTTATCTCTCCATGGAGTCTGAATTAATTACTCCAGGAAGAACTTCAAATTTTTTGTTATAACTTGAGCTTGTCCCTATTATAAGTCCAAAGGTGCTAGGTGATAGTGGCCCCTGAAATCCTGTATCTACCAATTGCACTCCCTCATAGAGTATATACTCTTTGTTTACTGCAAGATCTAATCATGTACTTCCTGATGTTGCTCTGAGTAAGCTTAAGATGACAAACCCAGGGGCCACAGGATTCAGTTACTTTTACCTTCCTCTGTCTCCATATTTTGCCCTTTTTTATTTCGGGGCAGAGGGCATGTCCATCACCCCATTTTTTGTCTCCTCACCATTCAGAGGTGTTCCATCTTTATGGAATTTTTATTTATATGCATTCCTCCAATGCTTTCCCTTCTTACACCGAAGACATAACCCCAGAGGTTGATTTTTCTTATTTTTATATGTTGAAGTCTGCTCTTCTTTTTTACACTCTCAGCTCATAAGGCCTTGCTGACTGCAAGAAAAGCACAAAACCTTTTGGTTTCTTCCTCCTTTTAAGTTCTGACCATAGGCAAAAAAATGTTGCCCTTGCATTGCTGCAGCATAGGCTAACACTGGACCACTGCTGGTGAGGCATCTATGCATGCTTTGATGTGATCTTTCACAGTCCTGTATTTCTGATAAGTCTAATTAGTTGCTGGCAGAGAGTATTGGCATTTTCCCATGCAAGTTGATTTAATAATACAACACATTCTCAGAGGGAGGAAGCATCATGTCTAGTCCTTTTTCCAATATAGCAATAAAATCTTCAAAGATAGGCTTCCTTCCTCTGGGAACCACTGACTGACTCTCAATACAAAAATCATAAAATGCTGCTAAACTCTTCTCTGAGGTTTTAACACCTCTAATTTCTAACATAAGTCTCAGTACTGCCAAGAGCAAGCCTATGTTTATGAACTGTGAATGCCCCATGATTCTTACTTTCTCATCCTCTTAACACCTCTAGAAAGGAGTCTGAAGCACTCTTGGCAAGGTCCTATCCTTAATCTGAAAAAAGTTTTTTAGAAAAAAAGAGAGAAAGCTTACTTTCTTCGAGCCCCCAAGTTGAAGCACCAGCTGCCACGAACCACTCCAGGCAGCTTTGGGGGTCCCTGGAATGAGGGACTTCGAAGAACAGGTGGGAAATAATTTGGTTGTGACCACCAAAAACAAACACATAGACATTTGTATCTGAGTGTATTTCGCAGCTCTCAAGCAGGGGATTTTATACATTAAACCAAATATGAACTCTTGGAAACCATATCCAGCGCTATAATCATGAATACCAACAAGAATCATTAGGCAAAGAAAATACAAAAATCATCAAAGCATTACAACTCTGAAACTACATGTTCAGTGAATCACAAACAGAACAGATAACATCACCATCAAAATATAATAAATCTCAATAGGGTGTTCATCCAAGGCTAGTGGCATATTCCCAAGACCTGGATAATAAATTTTTCTGGTGAGTGCTCTTAAGTGCAGAGCTAACGTTCAGGCCCCTGTGGTTAATTATTCCTTAACATCTAATACCTGATTCTTTATAAATGTTCAAAACATAAATTTTTCTATTTTTTAATTCCTCTCCAACATTTTTATTAAAATATTTTATTTCTTTACATTCCAGTTGCCCTAATTCTCAGTCCCCACTCCCAGAGTTCTTCAACCCATATCCCTTACTCTTTACTGCTCAGAAGATGCTCTCCCCTCACCCCCAACTCTAGCATCTGTCTTCCCTGGGGCATCAAGTCTCTACAGGATGAGGCACATCCTCTGCTACTGAGGCCAGACAAGGAAATATTTTGCTAAATATATTCTGATGTCCACATATCAGCCCATATATGATCTTTGGATGGTAGTTTCATCTATGGGAACACTGAGGGGTCTGAGGTAGTTAATTCTGGTCTGATGTTCTTCCTATATGAATGCCATCCTCTTCAGCTCCTTCAATCCTTCCCCTAACTATTCTATAGGGGGTCGTGAGACCTCAGTTCAATGGTTGGCTGTAAGTATTTGCATCTGTCTTAGTCAGCTGCTGCTTGAGCAACTCATAGGATACTCATGCTAGGCTCCTGTCTGCAAGCACAATATGGAGTCAATAATACAGTCAGGGGTGCTTGCCTATGGGTCGGAGCCCAAGTTGGGTTGGTCACTGGATGGACATTCCTTCATACTCTCCTCCATTTTTCCTTGCATTTCCTTTAGATTGGAACAATTCTAGCTCAAAAAATGAAGTTAGATACCTGGCCCCATCCCTCTACTGAGGACTCTAACTGCTAGAGGGGGTCTCTTAAGGTTCCATCACCCCACCACTGGGAATTTTGTCTAAGATCATCTCCATTGAGTCATCAGCACTTCAGATGGCCAGGAAAATGAATGGAATTATGTAGCTGTGGGGAGTGTGGTGGGGGATCCTCTAAAAAGTCAAAGATATTGGATGTGAGAGGCTCCCTGGACACAATGGGGATGATCTTAGTTTTAATTCGTTCTAATTAAGGCTTTCTTTACCATATGCCAAAACCCACCAATGATGACACTCATGTAGCCCTATGAGATTTGATTGCTTGGAAAGTTTTATCTATCATAATAATTTTGTAAATGAATTAAAAAGTAAAACATTTGTTTCCCTGGAAATAAGGTCATGTGAATGACTCATCTCAAGGGGTGGTTTCATACCCATTCTTGCTTAAGTTTATTGTCTAGGTTGTCAGGAAGCTGTAACTAAGAAAAGGAATGAAAGAGAACAAATCAGAAGAATTGCCATGAGAACTATGTCTCAATATGTTTTCTCTGGCACAGAGTCCCACAATTTGTTCCAAGAGACATTCTTCTTTTTAAGTCTAATGGATCAGTCTGTGGAACTTGTCGCACAGATTCTACTGCAGTTGGTGTGGCATCTCTCCCCTTTTGTTTAATTGAACTCACAAATTTCTCTTTTGGCTGGGGAGATGGAGGAAAAGATTAGTCAGTAGATGACTGGAAAAATAAGGAGGAGAAGAATAATTATTCCTGTAGCCACAGTAACAACAATGATCCATTGTAGCCAACTAACAGGGATGAAACACTATAAACCAAGGTTGATAGACTGAGCCAAATCCTCTATGACAACAGATTCAACATGTACTTTGCTCTTAGCAAAGATTTGGTCTTGTAGTTGAGCCATATCATAAGTGATAGTGTTGACTTTCCAAATTCCTAACAAATGTTTTTAGTAATATTACAGTCATGATTTTCATTATAAGGTAATGGGGTTACACATATGTGCCAAAAGCTGACATGGCACTTATCAAAGAGGTGAACCTTTAGTATGCTCTACCTCTTGTCCTATTGCCAAAACAACATCCTCTAAAGCATCAAGTTTTACTTTTAACTGTTTATCTATAATCCGCTCCCTTGCAAGTATTAAAGATACTTTTTTAATTTAAATCATCAACAAAATGTGCAGTGTTTACACCTAAAACTATTGCAACTGTTGAAAATGCACATGAGGTAAGGATGAGTATTAAAGCACTAATGCCTAAAACTAAAGCTGCAGCAAAACACTTTGGTCTCATTAGCTCATTAAATCTTGAAAGTGTTTGCAAAGCTACATTTTCAAACCAAACATTATCTTCCAAATCTACAGGAAGCATAACATAAGAAGGTCGTTGTAATAGCAAAATAACTGAATGCTTTTAAATTGAAATATGATCAATAAAGTTAGAATACATTTGGAACAGCTGACATGATAAAATTGTTCTACCTTAATAATTTTTAAATCTGAGGACTGTCCAATGGTTATACCATAAGGATAATTTAGCAAGGATCTAATTGTGAAAAGAGTTTTAAGATAGTTTTTAGTTTTATTTGCCTTAGGCTTTTTTAGAAGAACCATATTAGTTACAATAAAAGGTCTAAATAGTCCGGAAGAAACATAAATATTATGTGGAGAAGAGTGAGCAAGCTTCTTCATATTCCATATTTCTTCTCTCTCCTTTTGTTGCTTCTTTCTTTTGTGGGTTCTTGATAGAGATTTTTTTTGGTGGAAGGATTGAATAAGTCTGTCTGGGATCCAGATTGGGGTTTCTGCATTCTGTGGAAAAACACATGCATATCCCTTTCCCAAGGTGATAATATATCTGGCCCTTTCCAGGAAGCTGTTAAAAGATCCTTCCATATTACTAAAAGAGTAACAGTCTGCTGTAGGGGAACCCAATGGTTTTGCATAGGAGTAAAACCTTTATCATCTTTATTAAGTTCACTTAGTTGTAGCAAAAACATTGGGCAGCCTTTTCTTCCCATATGATAATATTTCTGATTTCTCAGAAGTAGAAAAGGGCATTTCCTCCTTTTGTTTGTGTTAGAGAATTCTTCCTGTTCTCCAGCTGTATAAAGGGAACAAATGACTATCATTTATCTCAATCCATTTTCTATCTTCCATCATGAATCCAGTCACAAAAGTTCACATACTGCTCATTGTGACTATCTCTTCTCAGCTCACATTGAGAAAGTCCATTCCTGTGGCAGTGATTCAAATTTGCTTCATTTTTCTCAAGAGTATCTGGTCTTATGTTGAGGTCCTTGATGCATTTGGAGATCTGTTAGTGTAAATTTATGTTTATTGAAAATTTCCTCATACCCAAGCTAGCTGCCATATAATTGAAACTGGCCTATTATATTTATTTAACAAGCATTAGGGCACAACAACTGAGAAGTATTACTCTATTTTAATCATCTAATTAGGCTACAGGCCCATCAAAATCCCAATGATTCTTGTATGCTATAGCTTTCTCTGCTCCTGATGTTTTCTCATGGTATCTCCAGGCTTCCCGCCCTGTGTCAAATCCCCATTCTTCTTTCTCTTACTCCCACATCCACTGCCTGGGAGGAAGTCTACCCTATTCTCTCCCCTGCTCAGTCATTGGCTGATCATGGCATTCATTGACCAATCAGGGAATAATTGGGAAGCAATGTTTGCACAACACTCAAACAGCGATTCTTAGGATAAGAACTCTAAATAGGTATGGGGAACAAAAATCAACATTTGAATAAAAAAAGGATAATGGCTACACAATAATATTTTGCCTTCGGAGAAAAGTTTTATGCAATAGGATAGATACAGTTCTGTTTTCATTCTTCTACAATGAGATATCCAGTTTTATGAACATTCCTTGAATATTCTGTCTTTTTTCCATTGTGTATTTTTTGCTTCTCTGTCCAAAAATAAAATGCTCATAGGTATGTGGAGTTTTTTCTGGATCTTCAGTTTAATTCTATTGATCAACATATCTACTTTTATGCTAATATGCTGTATTTTTGCTAGCACTATGTAATATAATATGAAATCTGGGATGTGATAATCATGTCTAAAGTAGTTCTTTTATTATCAGATTGATTTAAATTATGCTCAATTTAATTATTTTTGTGTTTTTATATAAAGATTAAGATTGTAATTTTTATTTCTGTGAAGAATTGTACAGGAATTTAATGTCAATTGCTTTTGGTAAGATGTTATATTACTCCTACTGATCTATAAATATGAAGATCTTTCCATCTTCTGGGGTCTTCTTTAATTTCTTTCCTTTCTGCCTTAAAGGTTTTGTTATACAGAAATATATTATACTTTGTATAACTTTGTCTTTCACTTATGTGGTTAGAGATATCCTAAGGTATTTTTGAGGGTGTTGTAGAAGGTATTATTTCTATAATTTCCTTCTCATCATGTTTGTAATTTTTATATAGAAAGGCTGCTGAATTTTGTGGGCTCTCTGTATATTGCCACCTTGTTGAATGTGCTTATCAGTTGGTCCAGTGGAGTCTGTTAGTGTTGTAAACTCATATCAACTGCAAGGGATGATTTGACTTCTTATTTTCCTATTGAAGAAGCTTGGTTTCTTTCTGTTGTCATGTGGCTCTAGCTAACAGTTCAAGTTCTGTATTGAAAAGGTATAACGATAATAAACACACTTCATCTATTCCTTATTTTAATGGAATGCTTTGAGTTTCTCTCCATTTAGGAAGAAAATGGTGGTTGACTTGATGTGCATTTTCATCATTATATTTTTTACTCAAAATTTACTTTAAAACACATTTATAACTCTAATTTCTCAGCATGGTTTCAATTGAGACCCAAATAGCAACACATTTCATTTGCAATGCAACCAATATTGCTTCCTCACCATGTTACAGACTGAGCAAGCCAGGCACTGACTTGTGAAATTACTAACACAAGACCAGCACACAGTGGCAGAGGGGTTACAAATGGAAATTCCGTGTCCCGTGTTTATGGACCCAACCACTATACACTGTTTTCATCATTATATTGTATTTTATGTTGTCTCATTAGGAAAGTAATTGTGAAGGGGTATTTTTGATCATAACAAGGACTTTTCTGTATCTCTTGAGAAGACTATGGGGATTTAGTATTGGAGTATGTTTATATAGTATATTATATTCATTGATATCATATGCTGAACCATCACTGAATCTGTGGTATGCAGTTAAGCTACCCATGATAAATAATAATTTCAATATGTTGTTGAATTAGGTTTGAAAAGTTTTTATTGAGAGTTTTGGATCTATCTTCACAAAAATATTAGTTTATTAATTTCTTTCTTTTTTGTTGTTATTGGGTCTTTTGGTGTTTTGTTATCACGGTCTGCATAAAAAAAGAAATAAGTCATGTTCATTCAGTTTTTATTTTGGAAAATGATTTGGAAAATATTTTTGCTGGCTTTTTGAAGGTTTAGGAGAAATCTGTGTTAAATTCATCTGGCTCTGGACTTTGTTTTTGGCTTATGATACTTTAATTAGAATTTCTGTTTCACTAGGAGATAGTAGTCAATTAAAATTGTTCTTTTCATCGTGGTTTAATTTTGGTAGGTTATAGAAATCAATATTCACCCATTTTTGAGGCTTTACAGTTTTTCAGAAACAGATTTTTTTAAGTATGTCCTTTTGATTCTTTGAATTTCTTAGGGGTCTGTTATAGTAGCTCTCTTTACATACATCTCTAATTTTATTCATTAGGTTCTTCTTTCTATATCTTTCCTAACTTGACTAAGGTTTTGTCAATTTTTCTGATTTTCACAAAGAACCAATACTCCACTTCAAATTTCTTTGTAATTTTGTTTCTATTTCATTGATTTTACCTATGAGTTTAATTTCTTTACAATCACTGTTTTTGTGGATTTCTTTAAATGGTAAAGAAATTTATAATTTCTTTACATTGACTGTTTTCTTCTAATTTTCCTGTAGCTTTTAAGTCATTAAGTTATGAATATAAGATCATCACAGTTTTTTATTTGGTTGCTTAGTGCTGTGAGCTTGCCTCTTAGAAAGGCCTTCCTTGTGTCTCGTATGTTTGGATATACTGTTTTACCATTTTCATTCAATTCTGAAAAATTCTTAGTTCCTTCTTGATTTTTGCCTTGACCCATTTTTCATTATGCGTTTTTCAATTTTCAATTTGATTTATAAAATTTCAATTTTATATTGTTTCTGTTGTTTTCTTGTTGTTGATGTCCAAGTTTAATTCATGGTGATCAGAAAGAAGGCAGGACATGTTCTTTATTTACACACACACACACACACGCATATATATATATATATATATATATATATATATATATATATATATATATATACACACTGAGAGAGAGGCCGAGAGATACAGAGAGAGACCGAGAGAGACAGAGAGAGAGAGAAAGAGAATCAGAGAGAGAGAGAGAGAGAGAGAGAGAGAGAGAGAGAGAGAGAGTTACTTTCTGTCATCATATGTTTTCAACTTTTAAGATAGTTAAATCAGCTGCTGAGGAGAAAGTATATTGTTTAGTGTTGGGGTGGAATGTTCTGAAGGTGTTTGTTAAATCTATTTGATTTATGAAATTATTTGATGCCAGCATTTCTCTATTATTATTTTTTGTCTCTGGATATATTTTGCATTGTGTTTCATTCATAAATGTTTAGAATGGTAATAATCTCTTGGTAGATTTTTTTCTTTAATGAGCCCTTAACTGTCTCATCTGATTAGATTTGTGTTAAAGACTATTTTGTTGGATTATAATATAGCCATTGCTGGATTGCTTCTTGACTCCATTTTCATGGAATATTCCTTTCCATTCTTTTTGGCCTGAGGTAATATCTGTCCTTGATTGTGAGGTATACTTCTTGGCTACAAAAGAAATATGAATATGAGTTATTTGAAATATGAATATGAATTCTTTCTCTAAGCCAATCTATTAGACTCTTACTTTTTTGAGGGAGATTGAACTATTTTTATTTTTTATTTGACCTATTCTTTGCTTACATTTCATATGATCTCCCCTCTTAAATATTAAGCTATTAGTTAGCAAGGTTTACTGATCTCTGCTATTTTGACATGATGATGAGGTTCTCCCACTCTTGATTATTTTTTCTTTGCGTCCTCTTGATAACAGATAAATTCTTGGGACTGAAATATTCTTTTAGTGCCCTCTGTAGAGGTGGGTTTGTGGACATAAATTATGTCAACCAATTATTATCATAGAATATTCATTTTTCTCAGCCACTATACACAGAGAGATAGTTTTGTTGTATATAGTAGCCTATACTGGCATTTGTGGTCTCTTGTAGCTTCAAAGAATACCCATCCATTCCTTCTGGCCTACAATGTCACCATTAAAATGTCAAGTGTTATTCTAATAAACATGTCTTGGTATATGACTTGTTATTTTCCCTTGCAATATTTAGTATCCTTGCTCTGCTCTGTACATTTAGTGCCTTTCTTATTACATTTTATGGGGAGTACCTGTTTTGAGACCAATCTTGGTGTTTTGTATGCCTTCGGAAACCTGATGGGATCTCCTTTTTGCATTGGGGAATTTTTGCACTATGATTTTGTTATAAGTATTTCTGTGTCTTTGAAATGAATAACCTTTCCTTCCTCCATATTTATACTGTGTTCTACATTTCATGGATATTTTGTGTCTAGAATGTTTTTGACTTAACATTGCTTTTTACTACGCCATTCATTTCTTGTATCTTGTCTTCAAGATTCAAAATTCTCTTCTTTCCTTCTTTTAATCTGCTGGTTATGCTTACCTCTGTGGGTTTTGTTCGATATCCTGAGATTTACACTTCCACTTTTATTTCAGTTTGGATTTTCTTTAATAATTCTATTATTTAAATTTTACTTTCAAGGATTGAATTATCTTCATTATTTCACTAAACTATTTGCTTACACTTTCAAAGTCTTCATTAGAGCATTCATGTAATCTTTAGGGTCATTGAACATCTTCATAATTATTATGTTGAAGTTCATTGTTTTGTAAATAAGCTAAATCACTTTTCTTGTAATTTATTGCAATAAGGTAGTTACCTCACGGAAAAAACAGATTGTCTTGGCTGTTTATGTCTTTGTTTTGAACTGGGGTTTGGCATCTGAAAGGCTATGTGATTCCTGGTAGAGGGTTGCCAACTGTCACAAACAAATGGATATGGGATAGGAGAGAAATACAAAAGCAGTAGTGGGAAAAAATAGAGAGATACAGGGTACACACCAAGAAGCAGAATTCTCAGTAGATAAAGGTGGAATAAGAAGAGGGACTCCTACAGGCAGGTGTATCAGGATAAAGAATAAGCCTGAAGAAGTAAAATAGAGGACAGGAAGAATATTAAGGGTTGCTGAATCAATCCCCAGTCCTGTGTGGCCACTGGAATTCCCTGATCCATCTTATTATTGCATGGTGCTAAACTTGGGATGAGTTCAGAGCACGAATTATTCTTAACAGGATAAACTCTATGAAAGCATGGGGAAAATTATTTATTCAGTGTTCATCTATGATCCTCCCACAAACATGATAAAGTAGTCATACCAATACTTTACTTCTGGCATCAATTTATGTTTTAATTCACGTTTCTTTTATTGTGATAAAACACCATGACCAAAAGCAACATGGGTGTTGGCTGTGGTATTTCATCTTACACATTTAAGTGACAATCTGTCACTGAGGCTATTAAGGCAGGAACTAAAGCAGTACAGGGAGGTGGAGGCAGGAACAGAATCAGAAGCTATGGAGAAACATCATTTACTAGATTGCTTCCCATGGCTTACTCAGGTTGCTTTCTTATACCATTGGTACCACTAGTCCACAGTTGATAGTGTTTTCAATAGATTTGGTCCTCCCATATAAATTATTATTCACAAAAATATCCCATAGGCAAATCTGATGTTTGCATTTTATTAATTGAAATTAACTCTTCTCAAATGATTTTATCTTGTGTGAAGTTGACAAAACAACACCCATAAAACAATAAAAACAATAAAAACCCCAAATAAATAAACAAAAAACTAGACACATCGGATGGTTTTACACATTTATGACCATTTCTGTATACATAATGTTCCAGAATTTAAGAATGGCATGGGTAGGTGGCTGTGGTGGCAGCGGCAACAGCAACAGCGGCTGGTCCAGAGGAAGGGGCATCAGCAGTAGAACCAAGGTGACAGGGTCCAGGCAGGCCCTGTGCCCACAACCACTTACCATCGCTGGCCAGCCAGACTGCAAGCAGCGGCAGATTTATGGCACCATTCACCACACTGAAGCCACTTCAGAACTCTGCCCCCCGCCAGTCAGTCTGGAGAGACTCACCTCCATCTTGGTTCTTGGACTCCAGAGAGACAAGATAGCTATGCAACCATAACCCGAAGCCAACATCGTGTTGGTGTAAGCCTGACATGTGCTGGTCTACACCCAGGCCCTGGACTGTTGGGCGGGGGGCATCGGGTGCCAACCCAGCCAGGAGGTTGTTTTCCCAGCCTTGTCTGTGTGTCGCCATTTTCCTACGGATTGCCAGAGAGTTCTAGCAGGCAAAGCCAGGTAATAGTCATAGCCCAAGGCTAACATAGCGGGGGTCTAGGCCCCTACAGGCCCTGGACTGACCCCAAGACCTGGGCTGCTTGGTGGTCCATCTGTGTGCCAACCAGGCCAGGAGTTTGTTAGCCCAGCTGACTCTCCTGGCACATGCAGGGAGCGTGCATGCCGCCATCCTGGCCACCTGACAAACCCAATTAACACTCATAGCCTGAGGGGAACTTTGCTCGGAACTTGGCCTGCCAGGATGTTGCCTAGACTCAGGGCCTCAGCAGCTAGGCTAACCTTGTGCGCACCAACCCGGTTGGGAGGTCGGCTGCCCAGCAGAGTGATCAGCACTCAGAAAAGGTCCTGCAGCACACACCCTCAGCAGTCCCTGAAGGAGCAAACGGGCAGCATCTGGTTCACAGACACAATCTGGGGCAAAGCACACTTGGACTGCAAGGGCACCCAAGAGGAAGACAGCACATCAGCAATCTGCAACAGGGGAAACCCAGCCATCTAGTGTTGTAGAAATAGTCCTAGAGCCTCTCAGGAGGCTCAAACACCAGCCAGAGACAAGACCAACTAACTCCAGAGAACAAGATGGCAAAGGGCAAATGCAGGAAAGCTACTAACAGAAATCTAGGCAATATGGCAGCATCTGATCCAAACTCTCCAACATCAGCAAGTCCTGGTTATGCCAATACACCAGAGAAACAAGATTTGGATTTAAAATCACTGGTCATGATGCTGCTAGAAGAACACAAAAAGGACATAAATTAATCTCTTAAAGAAATACAGGGGATCATGAATAGGCTATAAACCTGTATAATGGAAACACAAAAATAACTTAAAGAAATTCAGGAGAATAAGGCTCAAGACATAGAAGCTAATAAAGAAGAAACGCAAAAAACAACAACAACAAAAAAAAAAAAAAAAAAAAAAAACAAAAACACTTAAAGAAACCACTCTGGAAATTAGTCTGGCGGTTCCTCCGAAAACTGGGCACCTCACTTCCAGAAGATCCTGCTATACCACTCCTGGGCATATACCCAGAGGATTCCCCACCATGTAATAAGGATACATGCTCTACTATGTTCATAGCAGCCCTATTTATAATTGCCAGATGCTGGAAAGAACCCAGGTATCCCTCAACAGAAGAGTGGATGCAAAAAAATGTGGTATATCTACACAATGGAGTACTATTCAGCCATTAGAAACAATTATTTCATGAAATTCTTAGGCAAATGGATGGAGCTAGAAAACATCATACTAAGTGAGGTAACCCAGACTCAAAAGGTGACTCATGGTATGCACTCACTAATAAGTGGATATTAACCTAGAAAACTGGAATACCCCAAACATAATCCATACATCAAAAGAGGTACAAGAAGAAAGGAGGAGTGGCACCTTGTTCTGGAAAGACTCAGTGAATAAGTATAGGGCAAAACCAGAACGGAGAAGTGGGAAGGGGTGTGTGGGAGGACAGGGGGAGAGAAGGGGGCTTATGGTACTTTCGGGGAGTGGGGGGCTAGAAAAGGGGAAATCATTTGAAATGTAAATAAAAAATATATCGAATAAAAAATTTAAAAAAAAGAAATGCAGGAGAACATGAGTCAACTGGCAGAAGTCATGAAAGAGGAAACACAAAAATCTCTTAAAGAATTAAAGGAAAACACAAAGAAACAAATGATGGAACTGAGCAAAACCATCCTGGATCTAAAAACAGAAGTAGAAACAACTAAGAAATCACAAAGGGAGACAATTTTGGAGATAGAAAACTTTGAGAAGAAATCAGGGGCCATAGATGCAAATGTCAACAACAGAATACAAGAGATGGAAGAAAGAATCTCAGATGCCGAAGATACCATAGAAACCATTGACTCAACAGTCAAAGAAAATGCAAAGTGCAAAAAGCTTGTATCCCAGAACATCCAAGAAATCCAGGGTACAATGAGAAGACCAAACCTTAGGATTAGAGGTATATATGAGAGTGAAGATTTACAACTGAAAGGGCCAGCAAATATCTTCAGCAAAATTATGGAAGAAAACTTTCCCAACTTAAAGAGAGAGAGATGCCCATGAATATAAAAGAAGCCTACAGAACTCCAAACAGACTGGACCTGAACAGAAATACCTCCCGTCACATAATAATCAAAACCCCAAATGCACTAACCAAAGAATATTAAAGGCAGTAAGAGAAAAAGGCCAAGTAACATATAAAGGAAGACCTATCAGAATTACACCAGTCTTCTCACCAGAGACCATGAAAGCTAGAAGTTCCTGGGCAGATCTCTTGCAGACTCTAAGAGAACACAAATGTCAGCCAAGACTACTATACCCAGCAAAACTCTCATTCACCGTAGATGGAGAAACCAGAATATTCCATGACAAAACCAAATTTACACAATATCTTTCCACAAACCCAGATCTTTAAGGAAAAATAGGAGGAAAACTCCAATACAAAGAGGGAAACTACACCCTGGAAAAAGCAAGATAGTTACCTTCCTTCATCAAACCCAAAAGAAGATAACAACTCAAATATAAAAATAACATCAAAAGTGACAGGAAGTAATAATCACTATTCCTTAATATCTTTTAACATCAATGGAATCAATTCCCCAATAAAAGACATAGACTAACAGACTGGATAAGGAAATAGGACCCTATATTTTGGGTCAAAGACAAAAACTATCTCAGATTAAAAGGCTGGAAGACAATTTACCAAGTCAATGTTCTCAGAAAACGAGCCAGAGTAGCCATTCTAATATCACATAAAATTGACTTTCAACCTAAAGTCATCAAAAGAGACACAGAAGGACACTTCTTGCTGGTCAAAGGAAAAATCCACCTAGAAGAACTTTCAATTCTGAACATTTTTGCACCAAACGTAAAGGCACCCTCATTCATAAAAGAAACTTTACTAAAGCTCAAAGCACACATTGCACCTAAGACAATAATAGTGGGGGACTTCATGACTCCACTCTCCTCAATGGACCAATCAGGAAAACAGAAACTAAACAGTGACACAGTAAAACTAATTGAAGCTTTGGACCAATTTGATTTGACTGATATTTATAGAACATTTCACCCTAAAGAAAAAGAATATACCTTTTTCTCAGCACCTCACTGTACCTTCTCCAAAATGGACCATACATTGGTCACAAGACAGACCTCAAAAATATAAGAAGATCTAACTAATCCCATGCTACCCATCAGAACACTATGGAGTAAGAGTTGTTTTCAATAGCAACAAAAACAAGAGAAAGCCCACATATATATGGAGGCTTAACAATACTGTACTCAATGACACCTTGCCCAAAGAAGAAATAAAGAAAGAAATCAGAGACTTTTTAGAATTTAATGAAAATGAATTCACAACATACCCAAATCTTTGGGAAACAATGAAAGCAGTGCTAAGAGGAAAACTCATAACCCTGAGTGCCTCCAAAACGAAAATGGAGAGAGCATACACTAGCAGCTTAACGACACACCTGAAAGCCCTAGAACAAAAGTAAGCCAAGTCACCCAAGAGGAGTAGAAGACAGAAAATCATCAAACTAAAGGCTGTAATCAATCAAGTGGAAACAAAGAGAACCATACAAAGAAACAATGAATCCAGGAGCTGGTTCTTTGACAAAATCAACAAAATAGATAAACCCTTAGCCAAACTGAACAAAGGGCACAGAGAAAGTATCCAAATTAACAAAATTAGAAATGAAAAGGGGGATATAACAACAGAAACTAAGGAAATCCAAAAAATCATCAGATCCTACTACAAGAGCCTATACTCAACACAAGTGGAGAATCTGGAGGAAATGGACAATTTCCTAGACAGATACCAAATACCAAAATTAAATCAGGACCAAATAGATCATCTAAACAGTCCCATAACTCCTAAAGAAATAAAAGGTGTCATAGAAAGTCTTCCAACCAAAAAAAGCACAGGACCAGATAGTTTCAGTGCAGAATTCTATCAGACCTTCAAAGAAGACCTAACACCAATACTGTTCAAACTATTCCACAAAATACAAACAGAAGGAACACTACCCAATTCCTTCTATGAAGCCACAATTAAGCTGATACCAAAGCCAGACAAAGATCCAACAAAGAAAGACAACTTCAGACCAATTTCCCTTATGAACTTCGATGCAAAAATACTCAATAAAATTCTTGCCAACCGAATCCAAGAACACATCAAAACGATCATCCACCATGATCAAGTAGGCTTTATCCCAGAGATGCAGGGTTGGTTCAATATATGAAAATCCATCAATGCAATCCACCACATAAACAAACTCAACGAAAAAAAAAAAAAAACCACATGGTCATTTCATTGGATGATGAAAAAGCATTTGACAAAATTCAGCATCCTTTTATGCTTTACTAGCTCCAGCAATTAGACAACATAAGGAGGTCAAAGGGATACAAATTGGGAAGGAAGAAGTCAAACTATCATTATTTGCATATGATATGATAGTCTACCTAAGTGACCCAAAAAAACTCCACTAGAGAACTCCTACAGCTGATAAATAACTTCAGAAAGTGGCAGGTTATAAAATCAACTCAAGCAAATCAGGAGCCTCCCTATACTCAAAGGATAAGCAGTCTGAGAAAGAAATCAGGGAAATGACACCCTTCATCATAGCCACAAACAGCATTAAGTACCTTGGGTGACTCTTACCAAACATGTGAAATATCTGTATGACAAAAACTTCAAGACTCTGAAGAAGGGAATGGAAGAAGACCTCAAAAATGGAAACACCTCCCATGTTCATGGATCAGCAGGATTAATATAGTTAAAATGGCCATTTTGCCAAAAGCAATATTCAGATTCAACGCAATACCCATCAAAATCCCAACTCAATTCTTCACAGAGTTAGAAAGATCAATTCTCAAATTCATCTGGAATAGCAAAAAACCCAGGATAGCTAAAACCATTCTCAACAACAAAAGAAATACTGGGGAAATCAGTATCCCTGACCTCAAGCAATACTACAGAGCAATAGTGTTAAAAACTGCACGGTATTGGTACAGTGATAGGCAGGTGGATCAATGGAATAGGATTGAAGAAATGAACCCACACAACTATGGCCACTTGAACCTCAACAAATTGGCTGAAAACATCCAATGGAAAAAAGATAGCCTTTTCAACAAATGGTGCTGGTTCAACTGGAGGACAGCATGCAGAAGAATGCAAATTGATCCATCCTTATCTCCTCAACTCCAAATGGATCAAGGACCTCCATATAAAGCCAGACACCCTAAGTTAATAGAAAAGAAACTGGGTAAGAACCTTAAGGACATCGGTACACGGGGAATGTTTCTGAACAGATCAAAAATAGCGTAGGCTCTAAGATCAAGAATTGACATATGGGACCTAATGAAATTACAAAGATTCTGTAAGGCAAAGGACACCATCAAAAGAACAAATCGGCAACTAACAAATTGGGAAAAGATCTTCACCAACCTTACATCAGATAGAGGGCTAATATCCAATATATATAAAGAACTCAAGAAGTTAGACTCCAGAAAACCAAATAACCCTTTTAAAAAAGGGGTACAGAGTTAAACAAAGAATTTTCACCTGAAGAACTTCACATGGCTGAGAAGCATCTTAAAAAATGCTCAACTTCATTAGTCACCAGGGAAATGAAAAAAAAAAAAAAAAAACCCTGAGATTTCACCTTACAGCAGTCAGAATGGCTAAGATTAAAAACTCAGGAGACAGCAGGTGTTGGCGAGGAGGTGGTGAAAGAGGAACACTCCTTCACTGCTGGTGGGTTTACAAATTGGTACAAACACTCTGGAAATCAGTGTGGTAGTTCATCAGAAAACTGGGCACCATACTTCTGGAAGATCCTGCTGTAGCACTCCTGGGCATATACCCAGATTATTCCCTGGCATTCAATAAGGATATATGCTCCACTCTGTTCATAGCAGTCCTATTTATAATAGCCAGAAGCTGGAAAGAACCCAGGTATCCCCCAACAGAAGAGTGGATGCAAAAAATGTGGTATATCTGCACAATGGAGTACTATTCAGCCATTAGAAACAATGAATTCATGAAATTCTTAGACAAATGGATGGAGCTGGAGAACATCATACTAAGTAAGACAACCCAGTCTCAAAAGATCAATCATGGTATGTACTCACTAATAAGTGGATATTAACCTAGAAAACTGGAATACCCAAAACATAATCCACACATCAAATGAGGTACAAGAAGAATGGAGGAGTGGCCCCTTGTTCTGGAAAGACTCAATGAAGCACTATACGGCAAAACCAGAACAGGGATGTGGGAAGGGGTGGGTGGGAGAACAGAGGGAGGGAAGGGGGCTTATAGGACTTTCAGGGAGTGGGGGACTTTTAAAGGGGAAATCATTTGAATTGTAAGTAAAAATATATCGAATAATAATAAAAAAAGAATGGCTTGACTTTGTTTTTGACTTCCTGTCCCAGGAATTCATTCTTGCAGAATGAATCATATTCAGTAAGAGTATATGCTGTGTCAAGACCAAATATATGAAAAATGCAGCTTCAGGTAGAAAGTGTTTATATGAGATTATAGTTTTAAAGAAATTATCCATCAGTGGTAAGAAGATGTGGTGAAAGGCATGTGAAGGTTGTCACATTATACCTATAGTCAGAAATCAGAGAAAAATGAATGCTGGTTCTCAGCTGGCATTTTTCAACTACCTTTTTACTTAAACTAAGACAGTAGTCCATTCTATGGCTCTACTAAGATTCTGTATAGATCTCAGGAAAGCTTCCCTGGAAATACACTCCATCACACACTTAGTGTGTTTCCTACATCGTTATATATTTGGTCACATTGACAATGAATATTACATACCACAAAAACAATACTCAATTTTTTTATTGAATATCATCTTCATTTACATTGCCAGTGGTGAAACCTATCCCGATATCCCTGTCCCCTAACATCTCCTGGCCCTCTCCCTCCTGCTTCCCTGCATATGCCCCTCCACCCAGCACACTCCCACCTCCCCCCCCCCTTGGTTTCCCTTTGTTGGGGACTCTGTTGAGCCTTTACCTGACCAAGGACCATTCCTCCCACTGATGCCCAACAAGGCCTTCGTCTGCCACATTTTTGGCTGGAGCCATGTGTTCCCCTTGGTTGATGGATTAGTCCCTGGGAGTCTTAGGGTGTCTGGGTGGCAGAAATCATTGTTCTTCCCATGGGGCTGTAAACCCATTCAGCTCCTCTGGACCATCCTCCAGCTCCTCCATTGGGGACCCCATGCCCAGTCCAATAGTTCGTTGCTAGCATCTGCCTCTGTATTTGTAAGGCTCTGGCAGAGTCCATCTAAAGACAACCATGGCATGCTCCTTTTGGTATGCACTCCTTTTTTACTTTTGTTTTGTTGTTGTTGTTATTGTTGTTATTGTTGTTGTTTCGAGACAGGGTTTCTCTGTATACTCCTCGCTGTCCTGGAACACACTCTGTAGACCAGGCTGGCCTCAAACTCAGAAATCCGACTGCCTCTGCCTCCCAAGTGCTGGAATTAAAGGCGTGTGCCACCACCACCCAGCTGATATGCACTTCTTGTCTTCCATAAAAATGTTGGATTTTGATGACTGTTTATAGGATGAATCGCCAGGTAGGGCAGTCTCTGTGTGGTCTTTATTTCAGTCTCAGCTCCACACATTGCTCCTTTGAGTATTTTGTTCCCTTTCCCAGAGGAACCAAAGCATCCTCACTTAAGTTCTCCTTCTTCTTGAGCTTCCAGTTCTGGGTGAATTGTACCTTGTTTATTTTGAGCTTTTGAGCTCACATCCTCAAATTAGTGAGTGCATACTGTGTGTGTTCTTTTGTGGTTGGATTGCCTCGCTCAGGATGACACTTTCTAGTTCCATCCATTTGCCTAAGAATTTCATGAATTCATTGTTTTTAATAGCTGAATAGTACTCTATTTTGTATATATATATATATATGTCACAGTTTCTGTATCCATTCTTCTGTTGAGGGACATCTGGGTTCTTTCCATCTTCAGGAAAGGAACATAGTGGAGCATGTGTCCTTCTTAAATGTACAAGCATTTTCTGGTTATATGCCCAGGCGTGTTATAGCTGGGTGTGCAGGTGGTACTATGTCTAATTTTCTGATGAATCAAAAAACTGTTTTCTAGAGTGGTTTTACCAACTTGCAATCCCACTTCATACTGGTCAAAGGAAAAAATCTGCCAAGATAAGCCCTCAATCCTGAATATCTATGCTCCAAATGCTAGGGCACCCACATTCATAAAAGAAGTTTTAATAAAGCTCAAAGCACACATTGAATCCCACAAAATAACAGTGGGAGACTTCAACACCCCACTCTCAAAAATGGACAAATCATGGAATCAGAAGCTAAACAGAGATACAGTGAAACTAACTGAAGTCATGGACGAAATGGATTGAACAGATATTTATCAAACATTCCATCCTAAAGCAAAGGAATATACCTTCTTCTCAGCACCTCATAGTACCATTTCAAAAATTGACCACAATTGGTCACAAAACAGGACTCAACAGATACAGAAATATTGAAATTATTCCATGTATCTTATCAGATCACCACCGCCTAAGGCTGGTCTTAAGTTTAACCAAAAGCAAAGGAAAACACACATACATGTAGACATTGAACAGTACTCTTCTCAATAATAGCTTCGTCAAGGAAGAAATAAAGAAAGAAATTAAAGACTTTTCAGAATTTAATGAAAATGAAGACATGTCATACCAAAATGTATGGGACACAATGAAAGCAGTGCTAAGAGGAAAACTCATAGCTCTGAGTGTCTCCAAAAAGAGAATGGAGAGAGCTTACACTAACAGCTTGACAGTGCACTTGAAAGCTCTACAACAAAAGGAAACAAATACCCCCAAGAAGAGTAGACAACAAGAAATAATCAAACTTAAGGCTGAAATCAACCAAACAGAAACAAAAAGAACTATACAAAGAATCAACAAAACAAGGAGCTGGTTCATTGAAAAAAATCAACAGGATAGATAAACCGTTAGCCAGAATAACCAGAGGACACAGAGACAGTATCCAAATTAATAAAATCAGAAATGAAAAGGGAGACATGAAAACAGAAATTGTGGAAATTCAAAACCTCATCAGATCCTACTACAAGAGTTTATACTCAAGAAGGTTTGAAAACCTGCATGAAATGAACAACTTTCTAGATACACACCAGGTGCCAATATTAAAACAGCATCAGCTAAATCATCTAAATAGTCCCATAAGTCCTGAGGAAATAGAAGCAGTCATTAATAATCTTCCATCAAAAAAAAAAAAAAAGCCCAAGACCAGATGGGTTTAGCGGAAAATTCTGTCATATCTTCAAAGAAGAGTTAACACTGATAGTCTTCAAACTTTTCTATGAAGCCACAATAACACTTATACCTAAACCAAACAAAAACTAAACAAGGAAGGAGAACTTCAGATGAATCTTCCTCCTGAACATTGATGCAAAAATATTGAACAAAATACTCAAATTTTATTGTTTTCCTTCGCTTAAAATAATTACTATGAGACAGTTTTGAAATGATTGACAGGTTTATTTTCTCCCCAATAAGTCCATATAAAAGCACACACTCCAGTTACTATATTTATAAGCTATAAACTTAGACTGAGCAGCTCTATCACCACACCAACCTATCCCCCAAGTATGATACCCTTGCAACTTGAAATTTTTCATGGCCACATGGTTTTGCTCCATCTTCTCTTCCTCCCTGTCTTGATCTTTTTCTCTTCTAGACTTCCCATTCCACCTTTTACTTTCTTGGACCAAATCACAGAATTTAGCATTCATTTGACCATTAAAAATTAAAACTGAGCAGCAGATTCACATGAAATCACCTGAGTATTTACTCAATGGTCGGCAGCCCCTCCTGAGGAAGCAAAATTAACATCAGAAAACAGCATCCTGGCAACCCTCAATAATCATTATATTTGGAAATGACCTCTGAAAGATATATACTTTACAGTGATGGCACAATAAAGATTGCATTGGGAAGTGCTAATTGAACCCAATGAGATAAAAGTAAATATTAAAATATTTTAAAATAATAAAACAACTAGGTTTTTGTTATTAAATACTGTTAAAATCAGAAAAGTCAAAAACTATAGTAAATAATCAAATCATTCTTATTGACAAAGAACTTAAATAAAATGCATATGATGAATTTTCTCAGTTAACATGTATGATTTATAATATCAGATCAGATTCTTCACTAAAGGAGAGATGTTGGTGGTACATACTGATAGGAAATGAACTAAATGCTATAGCTTATTAGAAAAGTGTAAATTTTAATACTGTACTAGAATAGGAAGATAGTTGGCTTTGTCTTAACACAAACACTTGATAGAAACCTAGACCTATTAAGAGGTAAACGTAATTCAGAAAACATCCATATAGAATTGACTGGTAGGCAAGTTAGTACGGTATTTTATTGATTATAATTGATTTGGGAAGGCCAGGTCCATTGGGAGTGCTACCACTTTTGGAAAGATAGTCCTGGGTGATATAAGAAAGCAAGAAGGTAAGCCAGGAACTGCAGGTCAAGAAACAGGGCTCCTTCATGAACTCTGTTTCATTAGGTTTCTGCTTCCAAGTTTCCTGTTTTTAAATCCCGCCCTCACTTATTTTAAGGATGGAGGGTGCTGTGAAAACAAACCCCTTTTTCACAAAATTGCTTTCAGTCATAGTGGGTTTTTTTTTCTATCAATGTAACACTAAGATTGAAATTGTTACAGGAGTTGAGTATCGCTGTGAAAGACCTAACCATGAATTTTGGGAAGGGTTAAAGAATTATTGTACAACATTTTGATTTAAAAATCTGTGGAGTGTTCAAAGCTTGGTGAGATGTTATTGAACTTTGAAGACAGTTCTGAGAGCTATGTAAACAACAGAGACCTAACTTAAAGTATCATGAGGGAAATCAAAGAGCTATTGTGCTATGTAGAGAGTTTGGCAGTTTCCTATGAAGATAATCCCACATTTATCATTGGATAAATTGACATCATAAAATTTTCAAACCACTGCAAACATATTATCTAAAAACCTAAACATATTTCTCAAAACCTAATGAATATATGCCAGTAAATCTGTCATGGATTGAAAATTACCTATAACCTTCCTCTTTTTTATTTGAAATATCGAATAAAATGAAAAACAAATAAAGAGCCCAGGGCCAGATTGGTTTAGCAGAAAACTCTATCAGATGTTCAAAGAAGAGGTAATACCAATACTCTTCAATCTATTCCATGAAATAGAAACTCAGGGAACACTACCCAACTCATTCTATGAATCCACAATAATGCTTATACGTAAACCAAACAAAGAACAAACAACATAGTACTAACTGAGGACCCAGCTATACCACTTCTGTGCATCCCAGAAGATACTCCTACATGTAACAAGGACATGCTCTGCTATGTAAATAGCTGCCTCATTTATAATAGCCAGTAGCTGGAAAGAACCCAGATATGCTTCAACAGAGGAATGGATACAGAAACTGTGGTATATATACACAATAAAGTACTATTCAGCTATTAAAAACAATAAAATTCTTAGGCAAATGTATGGAACTAGAAAGTATCATCTTGAGCAAGGAACCCCAATCATAAAAGAACACACATGTTATGCACTCACTGCTAAGTGGATGTTAGCCCAAAAGCTCAAAATAAACAAGTGACAATTCACAGACCACAAGAAACTCAAGGAGAAGGACTGAAATGAGCGTGCTTTGGTTCCTCTGAGAAAGGGAACAAAATATTCACAGGAGGAATAGACATGATAAAGTGTGGAGCAGAGACTGAAGTAAAGGCCACACAGAGACTGCCCTACCTGGGGATTCATCCTATAAATAGTCACCAAATCCCTGACACCATTATGAAAGACAAGAAGTACATACCAAAAGGAGCATTCCATGGTTGTCTCCGGAGGGGCTAAGCCAGAGCCTTACACATACAGAGGTAGAGGCAAGCAGACAACCATTGCACTGTTTATAGGGTCCCCAGTGGAGTAGTTGAAGGGTGGTCTGGAGGAGCTGAAGGGGTCTACAGTCCAATGGGAATAACAACAATGTAGGCCACCCAGATACCTCAGGACTCCCGGGGAGTAAGCCATCAACTAAGGGGTACACATGATTCCAGCAAAAAAATGTGGCTGAGAAAGGCCCTGTTGTACATCAGTAGGAGGAGTTGTCCTTGGTCAGGTAAAGGCTCAATAGATGCCTCAACAAAGGGAAATTGTTGGCTGAGGGGTGTGTGGGTCTTGTGGAGGGACATACACTTGGAGGCAGGAGGTGGGAGGAGGGGTTGGAAATTTTTAGAGAGGGGGAGAACAGGGAAAGATTTTACCATTGGAAATGTAATGAAGATTATATTAAATAAAATTAAAAAAAGAATTGACAAATGAGACCTCATAAAATTACAAAGTTTCTGTAAGGCAAAGGGCACTGTCAAAAGGACAAATAGGGAAGCAACAATTTGGGAAAAAATCTTTTTCAACCCTACATCCAACAGAGGGCTATTATACAATATAAACAAAGAACTCAAGAAGTTAGACTCCAGAGAGCCAAATAACCCTATTAAAAATGGGATACAGAGCTGAACAAAGAATTTTCATGTGAGGAATATCAAATAGGTGAGAAACACTTAAAGAAATGTTTGAAGTCTTTAGACATCATGGAATTGCAAATCAAAATAACCTTGAGAATTCACCTCCCACCAGTCAGAATGGCTAAGATCAAAAAGTCAGGAGATAGCAAGTGCTGGAGAGTATGTGGAGAAACAGGAACACTCCTCCATTGCTGGTGGGATTGCAGGGTGGTAAAACCACCTTGGAAATCAGTCTGGTGGTTCCTCAGAAAACTGGGCATGATGCTACTGGAGGATCCTGCTATACCACTCCTGGGCATATACCCAGAGGATTCTCCAGAATGTAATAAGGACACATGCCCAGCTATGTTCCATAGCAGCCCTATTTATAATAGCCAGACGCTTGAAAAAACCCATATGTCCCTCAATGGAGGAATAGATACAGAAAATGTGGTATATTTACACAACAGAATACTACTCAGCTATTAAAAACAATGAATTCATGAAATTCTTACAGTGGAACTGGAAACTATCATCCTAATCGAGGTAACCCAATCAAAAACAACACATAGAGTATACACTCACTCATATGTCGATATTAGCCCAGAAGCTTGGAAATCTCAAGACACAATTCACATATCAAATGATGCCCATGAAGAAGGAACAACAAAATATAGATACTCTGATCCATCTTTAAAAAAAAAGGAGCAAAATATTCACAGAAGGAGATACAGAGGCAAAGTATAGAGCAGAGTCTGAGGGAAAGACCATTCAAAGACTACCTTACCTAGGGATCTATAACATATACAGTTACCAAACCCAAACACTATTATCGATGCCCACAAATGCTTGCTGACATGAGCCAGATATAGCTATTACTTGGGAGACTCTGCTAGTGCAAGATAAATACAGGTAGGGAAACTCTCAGCCAGCCATTGAACTGTGCACAGGGTTCCCAATGGGGGAGCTAGAGAAAAAACCCAAGGACCTGAACGGGTTTGTAGTGACATAGGAGGAACAAAGATATGAACCATCCAGTATTCCCAGAGTTCCCAGGGACGAAACCATCAACCAGATATTACACATGGTGTTACCCATGGCTCCAGACTCATAGCCAGCAGAGGATGGCCTTGTTGAACATCAAAGGCAGGAGAGTCCCTTGGTCCTGGAAAGGCTTGATGCAGTAGTTTAGGGGATTACCATAGCAAGGAAGCAGGAGAGGGTTGATTGGGGAACTGGAGAAGGGGAGATGGCTTATGGGATTTTCAGGGGGACAAGAAAAGAGAAAATATTTGAAATATACAAAAATATATCTAATAAAACTAAAAAAGAAATTAAAAATAGTACATAAAATAAATGGATAAATTGCTTTATAGTAGAACATATCAGATAAGTTTAATATATGGAGAAAAATAAAAATTTTTACTCAACATCATATTTTACTGACTTCTCACAGTAAACTAGGAACTTGAATATACAAGCACGATCATTTCAAAACCAAACCAAAACTATTCACAGAAACTATCCCTCAGGAAGCGATTATATGATCTGGTGAAAAACGGTAAATTCATCTGATAGAATACATAATTGATTGCTTTAAAAAGTCTCAGGGCCAGTCTTTGGTGCCCTGGTCTGGCCTCAGTGTGAGAAAATGTGTTTAATCCTAGAGAGCCTTGAGGCCCCAGGGAAGGGTGAGACCTGGTGCGTGCATGTGTGTGTGTGTGTGTGTGTGTGTGTGTGTGTGCAGCCTGTTGGAGGCAAGGATAAAGAGTAATGAGATGAGGATCTGTGAGAGGGAAGCACAGCGGTGCCAATGACTGGAATGTAAATAAATAATATAATTAAAATAAAAAACTATTTTTAAATAAAAAAGAGGTAGGGACTACTAGATTCGCAGTCACATCTGAAATGCACTTGCAGCATGAGATGTGGAACTTGTACCCATTAACCTTCCGCACACTGATAGTACTTACTCCACATTCATTTCCATTTGCAGGATACCCTAAGTCTCCAAGAAAGGATTCTAGTTTGCTCATCCCCCAGTTGGGGATCAGGATTACCAACACTTTCAATTCCTTTATACATATCAGGATTTCCCATCACTGATAAGACAAATGACTACAAATGTAATTGCTTAAAACAACACACATTTATTCAATTTGTAGAACTCTGTATTCAGAATTAAATTTCCTGGCGATAAATCAAGCCACAGCATGGTGGTTTGTTGGTGACACTGAGAAAAATTAATTTCATTTTCCTTTTAACCTTCTAGTGGCCTTTTAAACCTCTTGGCTCATGACCAATTGAACCATAGTCAAGGGACATCATTCCAATTACTGAGTCACTATTACACAATCATTTCCTCTTCTATAGTCAATTTATGCCCTCCCCCTATAAAATGTCCATTTTATAAGGACATTTGTACATAAACCTAGGACCCACCCTGACATACCAAAAAAAAAAAAAAAAAAAAACTTGCATATTGAGACGCCTATTTACTTTTGTAATGTCTTTTTGCCACTTACTCCAGCATCCATAGTTTCTAGAGATTAATATAAAAATCCTTGGGACACTTTTACAGGACTTAGAATTTGCAAGCGGGAAAAGTAAAATAATGTGTGGTGCTAAGGTAAGACCTGTTGGAGGACACATGACGTTCACACAGAGTATTAATTGGATCCAATGGACAGTGATGGCATCCTTGCATAATTAAACTTGGACTTGTTCATTGGTCTCTCAACTTTGTCTTCATAGATCTTAATTGAGAGAGATATTGTGGAGAACTGCTGGTGCACCAACTGGTCCTGGTTGCTTCTGCTGACTTGTGCCAATTTGCTGGAGGCCTGAATGTTTCTTCTGGATTGTGCCACCACTGCTGATTTATGTTTCTTATCCTGAAACTACTGAATTGGACTGCTGGTATCCTGACAAACAGAGATTGGAATTGCCCCAAGCAACCACTTTTAAACAGGTCCACATCCCCTTGTCATGTTTACCCTCTTTTCTCCCTTAACATTTGGATAATAGGCTAGAAGCGGGTTGAAATCATTTGAAAATCCTTAATAAACTAGGTTTACAAAAACAAAGCCTATATAGAAAGAAATTGAGGAAGATAACAGAAGATAGAAAGATTTCCCATGCTGATGGATAGGTAAATGTCCATCTCACAAAAGACAATCTAAAAATTCAATGCAGTGCCCATCAAAATTTGAACACAATTCTTCACAGACATGGAAAGAGCATTTCTCAATTTCATATAGAAAAACAAAATCCCAAAACAATCCTGAACAAATAGCTTCGGGAGGAATCATCATTCCTGGCCTCAGTGTTCATTACAGAAAGAGTAACAAAAACTGCATGGTATTGGTACAGAAACAGGGTATTGATCAATAGAATTGAATCAAAGATCCAAAAGTAAACACACACACTTATGCACACTTTATTATTGGTAAGGAAACCTAAGCCATTCAGTGAAAAACTAAAGCATCTTTTTTTAGCATTTATTTTTTAATTCAAAATATTTTTATTTACATTTCCCCTTTTCTAGCCCCCCACCCACCCCTTCCCACTTCCCCGTTCTGGTTTTGCCCTATACTGCTTCACTGAGTCTTTCCAGGACAAGGGGACAATCCTCCATTCTTCTTGTACCTCATTTGATGTGTGGATTATGTTTGGGATATTCCAGTTTTTTAGGTTAATATCCACTTATTAGTGAGTGCATACCATGATTCATCTTTTGAGTCTGGGTTACCTCACTTAGTATGATGTTCTCCAGCTTCATCCATTTGCCTAAGAATTTCATGAATTCATTGTTTCTAATGGCTGGATAGTACTCCATTGTGTATATATACCACATTTTTTGCATCCATTCTTCTGTTGAGGGATACCTGGGTTCATTCCAGCTTCTGGCAATTATAAATAGGGCTGCTATGAACATAGTGGAACATGTATCCTTATTACATGCTGGGAAATCTTCTGGGTATATGCCCAGGAGTGGTATAGCAGGATCTTCTGGAAGTCAGGTGCCCAGGTTTCAGAGGAACCATCAGACTGATTTCCAGAGTGGTTGTACCAATTTGCAACCCCACCAGCAGTGGAAGAGTGTCTTTCTCCACATCCTCAGCAATACCTCCTGTCTCCTGAGTTTTTAATCTCAGCCATTCTAACTGGTGTAAGGTGAAATCTCAGGGTTGTTTTGATTTGCATTTCCCTAATGACTAATGAGGTTGAGCATTTTTAAAGGTGTTTCTCTGCCATCCGAAGTTCTTCAGGTGAGAATTCTTTGTTTAACTCTGTACCCCATTTTTAATAGGGTTCTTTGGTTTTCTGGAGTCTAACTTCTTGAGTTCTTTATATATATTGGATATTAGCCCTCTATCTGATGTAGGATTGGTGAAGATCTTTTCCCAATTTGTTGGTTGCCGATTTGAGCTTTTGATGGTGTCCTTTGCCTTACAGAAACTTTGTAATTTTATGAGGTCCCATTTGTCAATTCTTGATCTTAGAGCATACGTCATCGGTGTTCTGTTCAGAAACTTTCTTCTGGTACTGATGTCCTCAAGGATCTTCCCCAGTTTCTTTTCTATTAGCTTAAGAATGTCTGGTTTATGTGGAGGTCCTTGATCCATTTGGATTTGAGCTTAGTACAAGGAGACAAGGATGGATCAATTCACATTCTTCTGCATGCTGACCTCCAGTTGAACTAGCACCATTTGGTGAAAAGGCTATCTTTTTTCCATTGGATGTTTTCAGCCTCATTGTCGAGGATCAAGTGGCCATAGGTGTGTGGGTTCATTTCTGGATCTTCAGTCCTGTTCCATTGATCCACCTGCCTGTCATTTTACCAATACCATGCAGTTTTTGAGACTATTGCTCTGTAGTATTGCTTGAGGTCAGGGATACTGATTCCCCCAGAATTTCTTTTGTTGCTGAGAATAGTTTTAGCTATCCTGGGTTTTTTGTTATTCCAGATGAATTTGAGAATTGCTCTTTCTAACTCTGTGAAGATTTGAGTTGGGATTTTGATGGGTATTGCATTGAATCTGTATATTGCTTTTGGCAAAATGGCCATTTTAACTATATTGATCCTGCTGATCTATGAGCATGGGAGGTTTTCCCATTTTTTGAGGTCTTCTTCCATTTCCTTCTTCAGAGTCTTGATGTTCTTGTCATACAGATCATTCACATGTTTGGTAAGAATCACCCCAAGGTACTTTATACTGTTTGTGGCTATTGTAAAGGGGGTCATTTCCCTAATTTCTTTCTCAGCCTGCTTATCCTTTGAGTATAGGAAGGCCACTGATTTGCTTGAGTTGATTTTATAAACTGCCACTTTGCTGAAATTGTTTATCAGCTGTAGGAGTTCTCTAGTGGAGTTTTTTGGGTCACTTAGTTCAACTATCGTTTCATCTGCAAATAATGATAGTTTGACTTCTTCCTTTCCAATTTGTATCCCTTTGACCTCCTTATGTTGTCAAATTGCCTGAGCTAGTACCTCAAATACAATATTGAAAAGATAAGGAGAAAGGGGACAGCCCTGTCTAGTCCCTGATTTTAGTGGGAATTCTTCAAGTTTCTCTCCATTTAGTTTGATGCTGGCTACCGGTTTGCTGTATATTGCTTTCACTATGTTTAGGTATGGGCCCTGAATACCTGTTCTTTCCAAGACTTTAAGCATGAAAGGATGCTGAATTTTGTCAAATGCTTTTTCATCATCCAATAAAGTGATCATGTGTTTTTTTTTTCTTTGAGTTTGTTTATGTAGTGGATTGCATTGATGGATTTCCGTATATTGAACCAACCCTGCCTCCCTGGAATAAAGCCTACAATTATGCTGACACCAAAACCACAGAAAGATCCAACAAAGAAAGAGAACGTCAGACCAATTTCCCTTATGAACATCGATGCACAAATACTCAATAAAATTCTTGCCAACTGAATACAAAAACACATCAAAACGATCATCCACCATGATCAAGTAGGCTTTATCCCAAAGTAAAGCATCTTAAATGAAAAATGCTGGTCTAACTGTTTGTCTACAAGTAGAAAGTGTAAAGAGATCCATATTTATCACCTGGCACAAAACTCAAATAAAGTGGATCATAGATTTCAACATAAAACTGAATATAATATATCTCATAGAATAGAAAAGGGGGAATAGACTTTAACACATTTGTACAGGAGACAATTTCCTGAATCAAACATCAATACCTCTAGCCCTGAGATCAACAATTCATTAATGGTACCTCAGGAAACTGAAAATCTTCTGTAAGGCAAAGAGCAGTGTCAATCAGACAAAATAGCAATATACACATTTGAAAAGGATTTTCACAAACCATGTATCTGATAGCAAAATCTGATTACAAAATTTATAAAGAACTCAGGAAGTTAGACACCAATAACACAAATAACCTGATTGAAAAATGGTGTACAAAGCTAAACAGAGAATTCTCAATAGAGGAATCTCAAAGGGATGAGACACACTTAAAGAAATGTTTAAAGTCCTTAGTCATTAGGGAAATGCAAGCAAAATCCACTCTGAAGTACAACATTACACTGGTCAGAATGCCTAGATCAAAAACTCAAGAGATAGCACATGCTGGTGTGAATGTAGAGCAGGGGAAACATTCCTCCATTGCTAGTATGACACCAAATGTATACAACAACTTTGGCAATCAATGTGGTGGTTTCTCAGAAAGCTTGGAATGCTTCTACCTCCAGACCCAGCTAGAGCATCCTGGGTATATACACAAAAGATACTCCACTATCCCCAAAAGACACTTGCTCAACTATGTAGCACCTTCATTCATAACAGCGAGAAACTAGAAATAATCTAGATGTCCCTCAACTGGAAAATGTATAGAGAATATGTGGTTCTTCTGCAGAATAGAATACTGTTCAAGTACTAAAAACAAAGACATCCTGAATTTTGCAAGCAAATGGATGGAATTTGAAAATATCATCCTGAATGAGATAACAAAGTCTCAAAAGGATATGCCTGGTATGTACTCGCATAAAAATAGTGAACATTAGCCATAAAACACAGGATACCCATGCTACACACACTCTACAGACACTAAGAAGCAAAGCAAGAAAGAAGGCACAAGCAAGGATGCTTGAATCTCACTTAGAAGGGGGAATAGAGGTCAGGGATACTGATTCCCCCAGAATTTCTTTTGTTGCTGAGAATAGCTTTAGCTATCCTGGATTTTTTGTTATTCCAGATGAATTTGATAATTGCTCTTTCTAACTCTGTGAAGAATTGAGTTGGGATTTTGATGGGTATTGCATTGAATCTGTATATTGCTTTTGGCAAAATGGCCATTTTAACTATATTGATCCTGCCGATCCATGAGCATGGGAGGTTTTCCCATTTTTTGAGGTCTTCTTCCATTTCCTTCTTCAGAGTCTTGAAGTTCGTGTCATATACGTCTTTCACATGTTTGGTAAGAGTAACCCCAAGGTACTTTATACTGTTTGTGGCTATTGTGAAGGGGGTCATTTCCCTAATTTCTTTCTCAGCCTGCTTGTCCTTTGAGTATAGGAAGGCCACTGATTTGCTAGAGTTGATTTTATAACCTGGTACATTGCTGAAATTGTTTATCAGCTGTAGGAGTTCTCTAGTGGAGTTTTTTGGGTCACTTAGGTAGACTACCATGTCATCTGCAAATAATGATAGTTTGACTTCTTCCTTTCCAATTTGTATCCCTTTGACCTCCTTATGTTGTCTAATTGCCCGAGCTAGTACCTCAAGTACAATATTGAAAAGATAAGGAGAAAGGGGGCAGCCCTGTCTAGTCCCTGATTTTAGTGGGATTGCTTCAAGTTTCTCTCCATTTAGTTTGATGCTGGCTACCGGTTTGCTGTATATTGCTTTAACGATGTTTAGGTATGGGCCTTGAATTCCTGTTCTTTCCAAGACTTTAAGCATGAAAGGATGCTGAATTTTGTCAAATGCTTTTTCAGCATCCAATAAAATGATCATGTGGTTTTTTTCTTTGAGTTTGTAGTCGATTGCATTGATGGATTTCCGTATATTGAACCAACACTGCATCCCTGGGATAAAGCCTACTTGATCATGGTGGATGATCGTTTTGATGTGTTCTTGGATTCGGTTGGCACGGATTTTATTGAGTATTTTTGCATGGATGTTCATAAGGGAGATTGGTCTGAAGTGTTAAAAACTGCATGGTATTGGTACAGTGACCGGCAAGCAGATCAATGGAGCAGGATTGAAGATCCAGAAATGAAACCACACACCTATGGCCACTTGATCCTCGACAACGGGGCTGAAAACATCCAATTGGAAAAAGATAGCCTTTTCAGCAAATGGTGCTGGTTCAACTGGAGGTCAGCATGCAGAAGAATGCGAATTGATCCATCCTTGTCTCCTTGTACTAAGCTCAAATCCAAATGGATCAAGGACCTCCACATAAAGCCAGACACTCTGAAGCTAATGGAAAAGAAACTGGGGAAGACCTTTGAGGACATAGGTATAGGGAGAAAGTTTCTGAACAGAACACCAATAGCATATGCTCTAAGATCAAGAATTGACAAAAGGGACCTCATAAAATTACAAAGTTTCTGTACGGCAAAGGACACCATCAAAAGGACAAACCGGCAACCAACAAAGTGGGAAAAGATCTTCACCAATACTATATCAGATAGAAGGCTAATATCCAATATATATAAAGAACTCAAGAAGTTAGACTCCAGAAAACCAAACAACCCTATTAAAAAATGGGGTTCAGAGTTAAACAAAGAATTCTCACCTGAAGAACTTCGGATGGCAGAGAAACACCTTTAAAAATGCTCAACCTCTGACAATTATAAATACGGCTGCTATGAACATAGTAGAGCATGTATCCTTATTACATGGTGGGGAATCCTCTGGGTATATGCCCAGAAGTGGAATAGCAGGATCTCCTGGAAGTGAGGTGCCCAGTTTTCGGAGGAACCGCCAGACTGCTTTCCAGAGTGGTTGTACCAATTTGCAACCCCACCAGCAGTGGAGGAGTGCTCCTCTTTCTCCACACCCTCTCCAACACCTGCTGTCTCCTTTATTTTTAATCTTAGCCATTCTGACTGGTGTAAGATGAAATCTTACGGTTGTTTTGATTTGCATTTCCCTAATGACTAATGAAGTTGAGCATTTTTTAAGATGCTTCTCCGCCATCCGAAGTTCTTCAGGTGAGAATTCTTTGTTTAACTCTGTACTCCATTTTTATTAGGGTTGTTTGGTTTTCTGGAGTCTAACTTCTTGAGTTCTTAATAAATATTGGATATTAGCCCTCTATGTGATGTAGGATTGGTGAAGATCTTTTCCATAATTGCCAGATGCTGGAAAGAACCCAGGTATCCCTCAACAGAAGAGTGGATGCAAAAAATGTGGTATATCTACACAATGGAGTACTATTCAGCCATTAGAAACAATGAATTCATGAAATTCTTAGGCAAATGGATGGAGCTAGAGAACATCATACTAAGTGAGGTAACCCAGACTCAAAGGGTGAATCATGGTATGCACTCACTAATAAGTGGTTATTAACCTAGAAAACTGGAATACCCAAACATAATCCACACATCAAATGAGGTACAAGAAGAAAGGAGGAGTGGCCCCTGGTTCTGGAAAGACTCATTGAAACAGTATTCCGCAAAACCAGAACGGGGAAGTGGGAAGGGGTGGGTGGGAGGAAAGGGAAAGAGAAGGGGGCTTATGGGACTTTCAGGGAGTGGGGGGGCTAGAAAAGGGGAAATCATTTGAAATGTAAATAAATTATATCGAATAAAAAAATGCTCAATCTCATTAGTCATTAGGGAAATGCAAATCAAAACAACCCTGAGATTTCACCTTACACCAGTTAGAATGGCTAAGATTAAAAATTCAGGAGACAGCAGGTGTTGTCGAGGATGTGGAGAAAGAGGAACACTCCTCCTCTGCTGGTGGGGTTGCAAATTGGTACAACCACTCTGGAAATCAGTCTGGCGGTTCCTCCGAAAACTGGGCACCTCACTTCCAGAAGATCCTGCTATACCACTCCTGGGCATATATCCAGAGGATTCCCCACCATGTAATAAGGATACATGCTCTACTATGTTCATAGCAGCCCTATTTATAATTGCCAGATGCTGGAAAGAACCCAGGTATCCCTCAACAGAAGAGTGGATGCAAAAAATGTGGTATATCTACACAATGGAGTACTATTCAGCCATTAGAAACAATGAATTCATGAAATTCTTAGGCAAATGGATGGAGCTAGAGAACATCATACTAAGTGAGGTAACCCAGACTCAAAGGGTGAATCATGGTATGCACTCACTAATAAGTGGTTATTAACCTAGAAAACTGGAATACCCAAACATAATCCACACATCAAATGAGGTACAAGAAGAAAGGAGGAGTGGCCCCTGGTTCTGGAAAGACTCATTGAAACAGTATTCCGCAAAACCAGAACGGGGAAGTGGGAAGGGGTGGGTGGGAGGAAAGGGAAAGAGAAGGGGGCTTATGGGACTTTCAGGGAGTGGGGGGGCTAGAAAAGGGGAAATCATTTGAAATGTAAATAAATTATATCGAATAAAAAAATGCTCAATCTCATTAGTCATTAGGGAAATGCAAATCAAAACAACCCTGAGATTTCACCTTACACCAGTTAGAATGGCTAAGATTAAAAATTCAGGAGACAGCAGGTGTTGTCGAGGATGTGGAGAAAGAGGAACACTCCTCCTCTGCTGGTGGGGTTGCAAATTGGTACAACCACTCTGGAAATCAGTCTGGCGGTTCCTCCGAAAACTGGGCACCTCACTTCCAGAAGATCCTGCTATACCACTCCTGGGCATATATCCAGAGGATTCCCCACCATGTAATAAGGATACATGCTCTACTATGTTCATAGCAGCCCTATTTATAATTGCCAGATGCTGGAAAGAACCCAGGTATCCCTCAACAGAAGAGTGGATGCAAAAAATGTGGTATATCTACACAATGGAGTACTATTCAGCCATTAGAAACAATGAATTCATGAAATTCTTAGGCAAATGGATGGAGCTAGAGAACATCATACTAAGTGAGGTAACCCAGACTCAAAGGGTGAATCATGGTATGCACTCACTAATAAGTGGTTATTAACCTAGAAAACTGGAATACCCAAACATAATCCACACATCAAATGAGGTACAAGAAGAAAGGAGGAGTGGCCCCTGGTTCTGGAAAGACTCATTGAAACAGTATTCCGCAAAACCAGAACGGGGAAGTGGGAAGGGGTGGGTGGGAGGAAAGGGAAAGAGAAGGGGGCTTATGGGACTTTCAGGGAGTGGGGGGGCTAGAAAAGGGGAAATCATTTGAAATGTAAATAAATTATATCGAATAAAAAAATGCTCAATCTCATTAGTCATTAGGGAAATGCAAATCAAAACAACCCTGAGATTTCACCTTACACCAGTTAGAATGGCTAAGATTAAAAATTCAGGAGACAGCAGGTGTTGTCGAGGATGTGGAGAAAGAGGAACACTCCTCCTCTGCTGGTGGGGTTGCAAATTGGTACAACCACTCTGGAAATCAGTCTGGCGGTTCCTCCGAAAACTGGGCACCTCACTTCCAGAAGATCCTGCTATACCACTCCTGGGCATATATCCAGAGGATTCCCCACCATGTAATAAGGATACATGCTCTACTATGTTCATAGCAGCCCTATTTATAATTGCCAGATGCTGGAAAGAACCCAGGTATCCCTCAACAGAAGAGTGGATGCAAAAAATGTGGTATATCTACACAATGGAGTACTATTCAGCCATTAGAAACAATGAATTCATGAAATTCTTAGGCAAATGGATGGAGCTAGAGAACATCATACTAAGTGAGGTAACCCAGACTCAAAGGGTGAATCATGGTATGCACTCACTAATAAGTGGTTATTAACCTAGAAAACTGGAATACCCAAACATAATCCACACATCAAATGAGGTACAAGAAGAAAGGAGGAGTGGCCCCTGGTTCTGGAAAGACTCATTGAAACAGTATTCCGCAAAACCAGAACGGGGAAGTGGGAAGGGGTGGGTGGGAGGAAAGGGAAAGAGAAGGGGGCTTATGGGACTTTCAGGGAGTGGGGGGGCTAGAAAAGGGGAAATCATTTGAAATGTAAATAAATTATATCGAATAAAAAAATGCTCAATCTCATTAGTCATTAGGGAAATGCAAATCAAAACAACCCTGAGATTTCACCTTACACCAGTTAGAATGGCTAAGATTAAAAATTCAGGAGACAGCAGGTGTTGTCGAGGATGTGGAGAAAGAGGAACACTCCTCCTCTGCTGGTGGGGTTGCAAATTGGTACAACCACTCTGGAAATCAGTCTGGCGGTTCCTCCAAAAACTGGGCACCTCACTTCCAGAAGATCCTGCTATACCACTCCTGGGCATATATCCAGAGGATTCCCCACCATGTAATAAGGATACATGCTCTACTATGTTCATAGCAGCCCTATTTATAATTGCCAGATGCTGGAAAGAACCCAGGTATCCCTCAACAGAAGAGTGGATGCAAAAAATGTGGTATATCTACACAATGGAGTACTATTCAGCCATTAGAAACAATGAATTCATGAAATTCTTAGGCAAATGGATGGAGCTAGAGAACATCATACTAAGTGAGGTAACCCAGACTCAAAGGGTGAATCATGGTATGCACTCACTAATAAGTGGTTATTAACCTAGAAAACTGGAATACCCAAACATAATCCACACATCAAATGAGGTACAAGAAGAAAGGAGGAGTGGCCCCTGGTTCTGGAAAGACTCATTGAAACAGTATTCCACAAAACCAGAACGGGGAAGTGGGAAGGGGTGGGTGGGAGGAAAGGGAAAGAGAAGGGGGCTTATGGGACTTTCAGGGAGTGGGGGGGCTAGAAAAGGGGAAATCATTTGAAATGTAAATAAATTATATCGAATAAAAAAATGCTCAATCTCATTAGTCATTAGGGAAATGCAAATCAAAACAACCCTGAGATTTCACCTTACACCAGTTAGAATGGCTAAGATTAAAAATTCAGGAGACAGCAGGTGTTGTCGAGGATGTGGAGAAAGAGGAACACTCCTCCTCTGCTGGTGGGGTTGCAAATTGGTACAACCACTCTGGAAATCAGTCTGGCGGTTCCTCCGAAAACTGGGCACCTCACTTCCAGAAGATCCTGCTATACCACTCCTGGGCATATATCCAGAGGATTCCCCACCATGTAATAAGGATACATGCTCTACTATGTTCATAGCAGCCCTATTTATAATTGCCAGATGCTGGAAAGAACCCAGGTATCCCTCAACAGAAGAGTGGATGCAAAAAATTTGGTATATCTACACAATGGAGTACTATTCAGCCATTAGAAAGAATGAATTCATGAAATTCTTAGGCAAATGGATGGAGCTAGAGAACATCATACTACGTGAGGTAACCCAGACTCAAAATGTGAATCATGGTATGCACTCATTAATAAGTAGATATTAACCTAGAAAACTGGAATAACCAAAACATAATCCACACATCAAATGAGGTACAAGAAGAACGGAGGAGTGGCCCCTTGTTCTGAAAAGACTCAGTGAAGCTATATAGAGCAAAATCAGAACAGGGAAGTGGGAAGGGTTGGGTGGGAAAACAGGGGGAGGGAAGGGGAATGATGGGACTTTCGGGGAGTGGGGGTCCAGAAAAGGGGAAATCATTTGAAATGTAAATAAATATATCAATAAATTAAAAAAAAAGAAGGGGGAATAGAATAGTCAAAAATGGTGATGGAAGGAGAGAACTGGGAGGCGGTGGGAAGAAGAAGGTGAATGGATGAGTTTAGGATCAGATGTGGGGAAGGATAGAGGAGGTGACCAGATGGTCAGAGAATGAACGGAAGTCCACAAGTGAGCTGAGTGCATCCAGAACATGACAGAGACTTGCATTAAGGGAGGTATCTAAGAATAGATAGAGGCAACCTTAGCTGTGGCTTAAAACATTGACGATATGGAAGCTGAAGAGGGAACCACTTATAGGAACTCCAGTGGAACAATAGAGACAGCAAACCACCTGCAAATTTTTTGTTACAAAATTTATCCTGTCTACAAAAAAAGCAGGGAGAGGAGCTTGGTGAGTCTTATGGAAGAATAGAGGGAAGGATTGTGGGTCCTGAAAAGGACAGGAACTCCACAGGAAGGCCAATAGAGTGAAGTCATCTGGACCCTTGGTGCCCCCAGAGACTGAAGCACCAACCAAAATACATACATGGCCTGGACTTAGGCCTCCCTGCATATATGTAGCAGATGTGCATGAAGCTTGGTCTTCATGTGTGTCCTGAACAACTGGAGAGGGGGCTATTCCAAATGCTGTTGCCTGTGTATGGGATATATTCTTCTAGCTGGCCTGCATTGTCTTACCTCAGTGGGAAAAATGTGACTAATGTCACAGAGACTTAATATGCCCCAATGGAATATTTGTGGAGCCTCCAAATATTCAGAAGAGATAGGGATGTAAGGAAGGGGGAAAGGATTGCTTTAGGGGATGACCTGGAGGGAGGCAGTAAATGGGAATAAGTTAAAAAGTGGTTCACTATCATTCAACTGCGTTGAGTATACTACTTATTTAATTATACTACATACGTAGCTTATCACATCTTGCCTATTTTTGTTTACATTGTTTATGAATTACATGAAATTTATAAAAGAACAATTTAATTATTTCTAACATTAAAAAATTAGAAATAATCAATTTGTCTGCAAAGCATCACTACAAGACAGAGCATTGTTGCCAATCTACAGAAAATCTGCCCAATAGTGTGGGCAAATGCTCAGGAACACCCTAAATTAATAATGATAGAAAAGGCATATCACCTGCAAGAAGCAATCCTGAGAAGAGATTTCTGAAAGTCTTGCAATTCAGAATTATTCATTGTAGACTATGCCATACAAGGTGTCATTACCAGAATGTTTTATAAGTTGTATTGGTTAACGGTGTGTGTTTCATAGAAATAGAAAAGAAACTAAGACAGACCCATGTTACATATAATTTTTTTGTTATTCGTCTTCTTTTTTGTTTGGTTTTTTTTGTTTTTGTTTTTGTTTTTGGAGACAGGGTTCCCAGGCTGTCCTGGAACTCACTTTGTAGACCAGGCTGGCCTCGAACTCAGAAATCCAACTGCTTCTGCCTCCCAAGTGCTGGGATTACAGGCGTGTGCCACCATGCCTGGCTCTTCTTCTTCTTCTTCTTCTTCTTCTTCTTCTTCTTCTTCTTCTTCTTCTTCTTCTTCTTCTTCTTCTTCTTCTTCTTCTTCTTCTTCTTCTTCTTCTTCTTCTTCCTCCTCCTCCTCCTCCTCCTCCTCCTCCTCCTCCTCCTGTTCTTCTTCTTCTTCTTCTTCTTCTTCTTCTTCTTCTTCTTCTTCTTCTTCTTCTTCTTCTTCTTCTTCTTCTTCTTCTTCTTCTTCTTCTTCTTCTTCCTCTCTCTCTCTCTCTCCCTCCCTCTTTCATCTATGTATCTGAAAACTGAGAAATCAGACAAACTCCATCTTGGGTTCAGACTCCAACTTCGAGAACCTGACCTATGGATGGACTCAAGGTAACCAACAAACCTGGACCTAGCACTACTTTGCAGGTTAATCTCCAATAAGCCTGCACCTGGCACTTCACTCCATAACAACAACCAATCAGGAGAAAAGCAGAAGTGTATGGTTTGGCTCCCAGCACTGGTCAATTATTTAAAGGGCAACACAATTCCATAGTAGCCCCAATCAGATGTGTGCCAAAATAGAAACCACCTTGCTTGTTTTCTTGCCTCTGTAAATGCTTGCTTGAAACTAGACTTGGGGCTTCACCCCTCTAATCCTGCTGTATCAGGGTTGGCAGTGAACCCAAGCTCGAACTTGTATAAAGAGACCCTAGTGATATTGCTTTGGTATTAGCTTCTTGGTGGTCTTTTGGGGTCCATGAATAGGCACAACAAAAAAATATTTTTAAAAGAAAAATATACATTAATTAAAAGTGAAAGGGAGAAAATGCCATATTAGGTAACGACTAATCTAAAGAGAGCTAAATGACAATAATATTATCAAAATAATGATATTCTCTATTAAAGTAAAGGATATTACTTAATGACTAGGAAGGTCAATAAACAACAAAGACATGCAATCATGAATATTTGTGTATTAACAGAATCTCAAACATATTTTGTACAAATATAAAAAGCAAATACAATAAGAAGGTATAACATATTGATGAGGAAGGTTATATGCAATTTTCTCTTCTTATTTTTTTATTCGATATATTCTTTATTTACATTTCAAATGATTTCCCCTTTCCTGGATGCCCCCTTCCCAAAAGCCCCATAAGCTCTCTTCCATCCCCCTGTTCCCCCATCAACCCCTTTCAACTTCCCCTACAGTTCTGCATAGACCTTTCCAGAACCAGGGGCTACTCCTTCCTTCTTCTAGGACATCATTTGATATATGAATTGTGTCTTGGGTATTCCAAACTTCTAGACTAATATCTGCTTATCAGTGAGTGCATAGCATGAGTGTTCTTTAGAGACTGGGTTACCTCACTTAGGATGATATTCTCCAGTTCCATCCATTTGCATAAGAATTTCATTAATTCATTGTTTTTAATGGCTGCATAGAACTCCGTTTTGTATATATACCACAGTTCCTGTATCCATTCTTCCATTGAGGGACATCTGGATTCTTTTCAGCTTCTAGATATTATAAATAGGGCTGCTATGAACATACTGGAGAGTATATCCTTATTACATGCTGGGGAATCCTCTCGGTATATGCCCAGGAGTGGTATACTGGGGTCCTTTTTTGATAGGAGACTATTAACAACTGCTTATAATTCCACAGGACTTATAGGACTATTTAGATGGCTTATCGGATCCTGTTTTAACATTGGCACCTGGTATGTGCCTAGAAAATTGTCCATTTAGTCCTGATTTTCAAATTTTGGTGAGTATAAATTCTTGTAGTAAGATCTGATGACTTTTTTGAATTTCCACAATTTCTGTTGTTATGTCTCTTTTCATTAATGATTTTATTAATTTTGGTAGTGCCCCAGTGCCGTCTGGTTAGTATGGCTAAGGATTTATCTATCTTGCTGATTTTCTCAAAGAACCAGATCCTAGTTTTGTTGATTCTTTATATAGTTTTTTTCTTTCTATTTGATTGATTTCAGCACTGAGTTTGATTATTTCCTGCCTTCTACTCCTCTTGAGGGTATTGCTTCTTTTATTCGAGAGCTTCCAAGTGCATTGTCAAGCTATTAGTAGTGTAAGTTCTCTTCATTTTCTATTTGGAGGCACTCACAGCTATGAGCTTTTCTGTTATCACTGATTTCATTGTGTTCCATAGGTTTTGGTGTGATGTGTATTCATTTTCATTAAATTTAATTTAATGAAAATTCTTTAATTTAATTATTTCTTCCTTGACGAAGCTATCAATGAGTAGAGCACAGTTCAATGTCCATGTGTTTGTGTGTTTTCCATTGTTTTTGTTTGAGCTTAAGACTAGCCTTTGTCCATGGTAATCTGATAAGGTGCATGGAATAATTTCAGAATTTCTGTATCTATTGAGGCCTGTTTTGTGACCAATTATATCATCAACTTTTGTGAAGGTACCATGAGGTGCTGAGAAGAAAGTATATTCTTTTGCTATAGGGTCAGATGTTGTATAAATATCTGTTAGATCCTTTTGGTCCATAACTTCATTTAGTTTTACTGTGTCTCTATTTAATTTCTGTTTCCATGATCTGTCCATTGTTGAGAGTGGGGTGTTGAAGTCTCCCACTAATATTGTGTGCCATGCAATGTGTGCTTTGAGCTTTAGTAAAGTTTCTTTTATGAATGTGGGTGCCCTTGCATTGAGGGCATAAATGTTCAGAATTGAGAGATCATCTTCCTGGACTTATTTGACCAATATGAAGTGTCCCTCCTTATCTTTTTCAACAACTTTTAGTTGAAAGTCAACTTTGTCTGATATAAGAATGGCCACTACAGCTTGTTTCTTGGGACCATTTGCTTGGAAAATTGTTTTCCAATATTTTGACTTTGAATTAGTAACTGCCTTTGTCACTGAGGTGTGTTTCTTGTATGCAGCAAAATGTTGGGGCCTGTTTACATTTCCAATCTGTTAGTCTGTATCTTTTTATTGGGGAATTGAGACAATTGATGTTAAGAGATATTAAGGAAAAGTGATTGGAGCTTATTTTTATCGTCTTTGTTAAAGGTGAAATTCTGTTTGTGTAGCTACGTTCTATTGGGTTTGTTGAAAGATTACTTTATTGCCTTTTCTACAGTGTGGTGTCCCACCTTGTATTGGTATTTTTGACCCATTATCCTTTGTAGAGCTGATTTGTAGAAAGATATTGTGTAAATTTGCTTTTATAATGGAATGTTTTGTTTTCTCTGTCTTTGGTAATTGAAAGTTTGGCTGGGTATAGTATCCTGGGCTGACATTTATGTTCTCTTGGAGTCTGTATGACATCTGCCCATGATCTTCTCCTAACTTTCATAGTTTCTAGTGACAAGTCTGGTGTAATTCTGATAGGTTTGCTTCAATATGTGACTTGCCCTTTCTCCCTTACTGCTTTTAATATTCTTTTTTTGTTTAGTGCAATTGGTGTTTTGAATATTATGTGTTGGGAGGAATTTCTGCTCTAGTCCAGTCGGGTTGGAGTTCTGTAGGCCTCTTGTATGTTCATGGACATCTATTTCTTTAGGTTCATAAATTTTTCATGTTTAATTTTGTGGAAGATACCTACTAAAAATGGGGTACAGAGCTAAACAGAGAATTCTCAACTGAGGAAACATAAATAGCTCTAAATAAGAAATGATCGGCATCCTTAGTTATCAGGGAAATTAAAATCAAAACAACACTGAGATTCCACCTTACATTGGTCAGGATGGCTAAGATGAAAAACTCAGGGGACAGCAGATGCTGGCAAGGATGTGGGGAAAAGGGAACACTTCTCCATTGCTGGTGGGATTGCAAGCTGGTAAAACCACTCTGGAAATCAGTTTGGCAATTCCTCAGAAAATTAGAAAAATAGTACTACCGGCACACCCAGCTATACAACTCCTGGGCACATACCCAGAAGATGCTCCTACATGTAAAAAGGACACGTGCTACATTATGTTCATGGCTGCCTTATTTATAATAGCCAGAAGCTGGAAAGAACCCAGATGTCCCTCAACAGAGAAATGGATACAGAAGATGTGGTATATATAAACAATGGAGTACTGTGCAGCCATTAAAAACAATGAATTCATGAAATTCTTAGGCAAATCGATGGAACTAAAAGTGTCATCTTCAGCAAGGTAACCCAATCAAAAAAGAATGCACATGGTATGCACTCACTAATAAGCAGATGTTACCCCAAAAGCCCAAAATAAACAAGTTACAATTCACCCAGCACAGGAAGCTCAAGAAGAAGGACTTAAGTGAGTTTTGTTTGGTTCCTCTGAGAAAGGGAACAAAATACTCACAAAAGCAATAAGGGAGACAATTTGAGGAGCAGAGACTGAAGTAAAGGCCACCCAGAGACTGCCATACTTGGGGATTCATCCTATAAACAGTCACCAAACCGCAACACTACTATGGACAGCAAGAAGTATATACCAAAGGAGCATACCATGCTTGTCTCCAGAGGGGCAATGCCAGAGCCTTTCAATTACAGAGGCAGATAGATGTTAGCAACCAACTATTGGACTGGGCATGGGGTCCCCAATGGAGGAGCTGAAGGGTGGTTTTGGAGGAGCTCATGGACTCTACAGTCCCATGGGAAGACCAATGATTTCTGCCACTAAGAGGCCCAAGACTCCAAGGGACTAACCCATCAACCAAGGAGTACACATGGTTCCAAACAAAAATGTGGCAGAGGAAAGCCTTGTTTGATATCAGTTGGAGGTGTCGTCCTTAGTCAGGTAAAAGCTCAATAGAGGCCCCAACAAAGGGATTCTGAGGGATGGAGGTGGGACAATGATGGGTGGCGGGGCCTATATGTGGAGGCAGGGGAAAGGAAGAGGGGTTAGGGTACTTTTGGGAGGGGGAAATCAGTGAATGTTTTTTCATTGGCAATGTAAATGAAGACAATATTCAATTAAAAAAATTTTTAGAAGATATTTACTGGGCCTTTAAGATATAAATCCTGGCTTTCTTCTATACCTATAATCCTTAGGTTTGGCCTTCTCATTGTGTCCTGGATTTCCTGAAAGTTTTGGGTTACAAACTTTTTGCATTTGGCATTTTTTTTTTTTTACTATTTAGTCAATGTTTTCTATGGAATCTTCAGCATCCAAGATTCTTTCTTATATCTCTTGTATTCTGTTGTTGATGCTTGCATCTATGACTCCTGAATACTTTCCAATGTTTTCTATCTCCAGAGACGTCTCACTTTGCAATTTCTTTATTACTTCTACTTCAATTTTTAGATCCTGCATAGATTTTTTTAAGTTCCCTCCCTTGTTTGCGTTTTCCTGAAATTCTTTAAGGGGTTTTTGTGTTTCCTCTTTAAGTCCTTCTACCTGTTGACACATGTTTTATTGTATTTCTTTTAGGGATTTTTGTGATTCCTCTTTAAGGGTTTCTGCATGTTGACCCATGTTCTCCCATAATTCTCTATGGGAGTTTTGTGTTGCCTCCTTAAGATATTCTTCTAACAGTTGACCCATGCTTTCCCATACTTCTTTAAGGGAATTTTGTTTTTCCTCTTTCAGGGCATCTACCTGTTGACCCATGTTCTCCTATATTTCTTTAAGGGGGTTATTTATGCCCTTCTTGAAGTCCTCTAACACCATCATCAGATGTGATTTTAAATAAAGCTCTTGCTTCTCCGATGTGATGGAGTATCCTCGATTTGCTGTTGTGTGAGAGAACTGGGTTCTGATGGTGCCATGTTGCCTTGGTTTCTGTTGGTAATGATCTTGATTTTACCTTTTGCCATCTAGTTATCTCAAGTATTAGCTGGCCTTGCTGCCTCTGACTGTAACTTTTCTGTCCTGCAGGCCTGTGTATCTGTACTCCTGGGATTCCCTTTCTCTCAAATGCCCTGAATGCAGCTGGTTATCCAGGGAGCCTCAGGAGATGTGGTCATCCCTGCGGCAGACTTGGCAAGGATCGAATGCCCTGCACGATACTGGGTCTCTAATGCCCTGCTGCTAGATCTCTAGAAAGTATGAGGAAATGAGGTCTTCCACGTGACAGAACTGGCATGAGTCTACCATATTGGAACAAATGGGACAGGTGGTGGTGGAGGAGGGAGGGGTAGAAGGGACAGAAAGAGAGTGATGACATGGAAGGATGGAGAGTTTTGGTGGTTGCTGGGTAATGAGTTCCAGCCAGTGACTCTGGGCCTCCAAAGGTGTGGAATGGTTCTTACCAAATGCCCTGATGCTGCTGGATCTATAGAAAGTATCAGGAAATGGGGTCTTTCCAGTGGCAGAACTGGTAAAAGAATGGGACAAACCATGGCAGAGGAGGGAGGGGTAGCAGCTCATTTGACAATTCTTGATCTTAAAGCATAAACTATTGGTGTTGTCTTCAGGAAATTTTCCCCTGTGCTTATATTCAAAAGGCTGTTCCAAAGTTTCTTTTCTATTAGTTTCAGTGTGTCTGATTTTATTTGGAGGTCCTTGATGCACATGGACTTGAACTTAGTACAAGGAGATAAGAATGGATTGCTTGGCATTCTTCTGCATGCTAGCCACAAGTTGATCTAGCGCCATTTGTGGAAAAGACTATCTTTTTACCACTGGATGGTTTTACCTCTTTTGTCATAGATCAAGTGGCATAGGTATGCTGGTTCATTTCTGGGTCTTCAATTCTAGTCCATTGATCTATCTGCATGTCACTGTACCAAAAACACGCAGTTTTTAGCACTATTGCTCTGTAATACTGCTTGAGGTCAAGAATACTGATTCCCCCAGAAGTTCATTTACAGTTGAGAATAGTTTTATCTGTCCTAAGTTTTTGTTATTCCAGGTGAATTTGAGAATTGTTCTTTCTAACTCTATGAAAAATTGGTTTGGGGTTTTGATGGGAATTGCACTAAATCTGTATATTGCTTTTGGTAAGATGTCCATTTTTACTATATTAATCCTGCAATCCACAAGCATAGCAGATCTTTCCATCTTCTGAGGTCTTCTTCAATTTCCTTCATCAGAGACTTGAAGTTCTTGTCCTGGGTCTTGTCCTCAGAAAACTGAACATGATACTACCTGAGGACCCCACTATACCACTCCTGGCGATATACCCAGAGAATTCTACAGCATGTACTAAGGACACATGTTCCACTATGTTCAGAGCAGCCATATCTATAATATCCAAAAGCTGGAAAGAATTCAGATGTCCCTCAACAGAGGAATGGATACAGAAAATGGGGTATATTTACACTATGGAATGCTACTAAGCTATTAAAAAATCAATTCATGAAATTCTTAGGCAAATGCATGGAACTGGAAAATATCATCCTAAGTGAGGTAACCCAATCACAAAAGAAGACACATGGTATACACTCACTGATAAGTGGCTATTATCCCAGAAGCCACTTATCAAGACACAATTCACATTTCAAATGATGCCCAAGAAGAAGGAAGGAGTGGCCCCTGGTCCTGGAAAGACTCAATGCAGTAGTGTATGGGAATACCAGGACAATGAATCAGGAAGGGAGTTGATTGGGGAACAGCGGGAGAGGAGAAGGTTTTTCGGATTTTCAGGAAAGTGGAAACCAGGAAAGGGAAAATCATTTGAAATGTAAATGAAAAATATATCTAATAAGAAAAACTGTAAAAAATTCAAATTTTGAAAAAAATTTACACACATAGTCTGTTGACATCATTTTTATCCATCTGACTCCTCCTCCAACTTTTTTGGTGTCCCTCCTTCCCATTACCATTCAAATTCACAAGCCCTTATTGTCTAGTATTTTATATGCATATATATGTATGTCCACTTTTTTGCTTGTATGAATTTGCATACTGGTGTCTGCTTAGGACTGTATCTATACCGGGGTTAGATTAGAGAAAAACTGTTTCTGTTTCTGTCTCTATCTCTACTTCTCTCTCTCTCTCTCTCTCTCTCTCTCTCTCTCTCTCTCTCTCTCTCTCTCTCTCTCTCTCCAAAGTTGCCTATAGCTCTTTATGTAGGGATGAAAACAAGATACTTCATCACCCACTTTGATATATTTACTGTTGTTGGTATGTAGATCTTGTTGAAGCAACACTGCTTTACAAATGTCATGGGTACATCTTCCCTGTCATACAGAGAAGATAATGCCTAGGAACAGATAGTCTTGTCTTCCACCATTAGCATCTTTTGGTTCCCTTTTGAGTCATGATTCCTGTGTTTTAGGAGTAGGTGTTGCATTGTAGATGGATCAGTTGAGGAGTATTATGGTGTGCTGCTCTCTGAATTTTGACCAGCTTCTAGGCAATGTGATTCACAAACCTTCCTTGTTTGCCTTCAGTAAGCAACAAGAATATGTGCTTGTTTCTCATCAAGATGCTTCTTGTATCACTTTTCATCTTGGTCCACATCCCAGACAAAGGAAGGGACACCAAGAGTTTGGATAGTTGATGGATACTCAAAAAGACCCCAGTTACAACACAGTATGGGTAAATTGTCACCTAGTGGAGAGAAGTTCAGTGGTCTCTTATTACCAAGGACACAAGGCACACAAACTGCCTACAGCTAAGTGTTTCTTGTCTTTCAGCAAGTTGGAGTACAGCCAGAGCTAGGACCTTATGCTGGAACAGGCACACATTTATATGGAACGCTGACCACAAGGGTGGAGATTTGATCACCTACTTTTCTCATTGAATCTTTGGAAGTAGATTCAATACTCCTTTTACTCTTACTGTGACCAACAGATTAGGGAGGATTTCCTGGTAGAGTGAATTTTATTAATATATAAGTTAGTCTAAATCAAATCAGGCATCTGTGATATTTCCTCAAATGACAATGTATACCCAATATACATTCTTTTAAAAGACTAAATATGTACTTCATAATACATTTTATGTGTATCTACATTATCTTATATTACTGTCGAAAAAACATAATTTATCAAATTAGACCTTCCAAAGATGACCATCAGTCTAGAATGGTGAGCTTCTCTAGCCAAATGCAATGAACAGTTCATAAATTTTGAATGTATGACCCTTCAGCCCTTTTGTGAATGCCAAGAGGGTACAATTTTATATGACTTTCATGTATCATCTGTTTCTTACATTTTTATTATTCTCAACATAATATGTCCACTTTTAAAAGAGTTGGAGTCCATGAATACTGTAGGGTGGACTTGAAAGAATAAATGAAAAGGGTGAGAAAATGATTGTAGTATCTAAGAATGCTAGAGGATTAAATAATTCAGAGACACAGCATAACACAGAGGACTTCTCCTAACACAACCTCAAGGGCTGATGTATTACATCAAATTGGATTTATGATACATTAAAAAGCTAAGGACTTGACATCACACTTTTGATTGCATAGTAAATAGAGTAATTGGTATTCATTTGTATAAAATGCCATTGTGCAATAAACTAGGGAGATGTCGACATATAACCAAGACTTTCTAGGGATATGTTTTTCCTCCCTGGAACATAAGAGTACACTCATAAATTTACTTCCCAATTTTTACAGAGAAAAATTCTTTAACATTGTTATGAATTATAGTTTTGTGTTGTATTAGAAAGAATGAAGGTGGTTTCTAAGCACTATTAGAGACATAACTCCAGAAATTTTTTTAAGCCCATATGTTCCTATAGTAAAGTAAGCTAACTGCATCTCTCACTTGAGAAGCCTACACATGCTTAAAGCCATGACTTCCTCAACCCAGGAAGGGAATAATGCTAATCACAGTGATGGTCACATACCCCCTTTTTATATTTTTAATAAATTCACCTTTGTTTTAATTTTGGTGTGTCCTGAAATTAATTTCTTCCTTTTATTTACTTCCCTAGAGACACAAAACCTGGCTTTGGCTAGGCTCAGTCTTTGGTGCATGTTGTTAGGTTTGCACCTGTGTCTCTATCCCTAGAGATAGGAAATCATGAAGGTGAATACCACCCACCACAGCAAAGGAAATTGTCAGTTGAACAAAGAATGAAGAGGCAGCCTAAAGAGTTAATATCTTTGCCAAATATATATTGGACAGAGCATTGTTATCTAAAATATAAAAGAAAAAACCCTCAAGAAATTCATTAAGAAAACAAACATACCAGCTCTTTTTAAATGACACTGAATAGAGATCTCTCAATAGGCTAATACAAACACCTGATAAATATGTTTGTATTAGCATGTTCAACATTCCTACCTAACAAGAAAATGCAAATGAAATGCACTTCATGATTTTATCTTACAATAGCCCCCATCCCCCAAATGTAAGCAAATGACAAGAGAAATTGACATGGATTTGAGCAAAGGAAAGCACTTTCACTTTCATTGAAGATGGGAAATGATATAGCTACAGTAGACATAACTGTAGAGTTTTTTTTAAAGTAAAAACAGAGATACCATTTGGCATAACCTCATAAATCCTGGAATACACCCCTTGAAACGATACCCACTGTAGAGATCCTGGCACACCCATGCCAACTGCTGCTCTGTTTATAGTAGCTAGGAAACAGAATCAGTCTAGCTGTACACAAATGGATGAGTGGATGACAATGTGGTTCAGACATACCATAGACTATTCATTTGTCAAAGATTAAGTGACCATAGCTGAGTGGAATCATTTCTGACTCTTCAATTCTATTCCTTTGATCTACCTGCCTGTCACTAAACCAATATCATGCCGTTTTTATCATGATTGCTCTGTAATATAGCTTGAGATCAGGGATGGTGAATCCCATAGAAGTTCTTTTATTCTCACTATCCTGGCTTTTTGGTTATTCCAAATGAATTTGGAAATTGCTCTTTCTAGCTCTGTGAAGAATTGGGTTGAAATTTTCATGAGGATTACATTGAACCTGTAGATTGCTTTCGGGAAATGGCCATTTTTACTATGTTAATCCTGCCAATCCATGAGCATGGGAGATTTTTCCATCTTCAGAGAACATCTTTTATTTCTTTCTTCAGGGACTTGAAGCTCTTGTCATATAGATCTTCCACTTGCTTGGGTAGGGTCCCACCAAGGTATTTTATATTATTTGTGACTAAAGTGAATGGTATTATTCCACTAATTTTGTATTCAGCTTGTATATCCTTTGAGTAGAGGAAGGCTACTGATTTATTTGAGCTTATTTGTATTGAGCCACTTTGCTGAAGGTTATCAGTTGTAGGAAGTCTCTGGTAGAATTTTTGTGATGACTTGTGTATGCTATCTTATTATCAAGAAATGGTGATACTTTGACTTCTTCCTTTCCTAGTTTTATCCCTTAGCCCCCTTTTGTCTACTTTCTCCAGCTAGAACTTTGAGTAATGTATTGAATAAATATAGGGAGAGTGGACATCTTTGTCTTGTCTCTGATTTTAGGGGAATTGATTTAATTTTCTCTGCATTTAAGCTGATGTTGGCTGTTGATTTGCTGAATATTGTTTTATTATATTTAGGTACATGCCTCAATTTTCTGATCTCTCCAAGACTGTTAAAATGAAGAGCTATTGCATTTTGTCAACTGCTTTTTAAGCATCTAATGATATAAATATGCGATACTTTTCTTTGATTTTGTTTATATAATGAATGGATTATTTCAAGTGTTTTGAAATGAGTATGAGATATAAATATTTTATTCTACTTCCATAAATATAACTTGGTAGATACTAATAAGTAACTGCAATGATTAAACTGAAGATGGATACTACTGCTATATCTGAGATAATATTGCATTTGTGTATGTGAATACATGGTTAAAGTATAGGCAGATATTGAGACTCTAAAATGTGATAGAGCTAACATGCTAACAAAAGAAATGTAAAGTGAGTGGCTGATAAGTCTAATGTAAATGGTTAATTATGTTTCCAAGTTACAGGAGTTTTCTTTTTTTTCTTTTTTTTAATTTAATTTAATTTTTTTTTACATTGCAAATGATTTTCCCTTTTCTGGTTCCCCACTCCCTGCAAGTCCCATAAGCCCTCTTCCGTCCCCCTATTCTTCCACCTACCCCTTCCCACTTTCTGATCATTACATTTTTTAATACAAAGATATGTTCATAGTTGAAACCTACATCTCATCATTGATTGCATACATGCAATATTATATTCAAATATCCTAAAAATTAGCATTCAACACATGCCTCAGAGTCCAGGTTTGTGGCAGAATCTCATCTATGTATCTCTAGCCATAGTCAGTCAAATTGCCTGTCTTCCACCAGAGCTATGCCTTGGTCTGTGTCTTCGGAACCCACAGAGTGTAAGCTTCCCTCTGCACCTTAAGTCCAAAATTTGTGGGTATTGCAGGAGGCATTTTTGTATGTGTCTCTCAAAGGTTCACTTATCTGTGAAATGATCATAACAGTTTTCTGTGGCGCAAGTCCTGTTTTGTGTCCATATAATCTAACTTCCAGCAAGATTTCATGCCAGCCTGGCATTTGAACCCATCATGGTGCTGACATAGATTACAATGTTTAAACACTAAAGGAAAGGGAGATTTTTAAGGTTAGATCTGTAGAAAATAACTACTTTAGAAATCAAAATTATACAAACCCAATGAGAATAAATTTGGCACTCTTACCGCATCCTCCCTGATAATATTAATGGCAGCAATGATTCCATCCAAGAATTCCTCACTCATCCACAAATCAAAGGTATAGAAAGAAGACCCTGAAGTAGTGAGCGAGGTATGGAGAGGGACACAGTATAAGTGGTTCAAGAATCCCTCCTCTTATGGTAGTATGATTTTTCCAATAAATGCAAACCACATATTCAGTACAGCTAAATGTCAGCACTCCTTCTCCTGTGAAGAGAAGGAAAATTCAACTTAAGTAATTTCATAGCAGCTCCATAGCAAACTATATTAATCTCTTCCTCCTATACCCTATCATCCTCCCCTCTTTCCAGGCCTTACCTACATCCATGAGGAGAATTATGGAAACACTCAGAAGAGGTTCTGGAACATAATTTGGCCTCCTTCTGACAAAATCCAACCAAGAGGTTCCAGCTGTACTTATTTCTATCATCTGCCCTCAGGCATCCAACTGGAGTCAGAGAATCATAAATTTAGAGTCAAACAACTGAATCTTCTCCATATTGTTCCATGAATAGGGTACATCCTATCTGTCTTTATATTTCTCCAACCACTTGTAACTAAGCCCAGGCAGACACCTTGTAACATTTTATTGAATCAATCATAAGACATCAGTACATATTCTGTTTTAGTTAACATTTCCATTGCTGTGAAAAGACACTATGACAAAGGACACTCTTAAAAGGGACAACATTTAATTGGGACTGGTTTACAGGTTCACAGGTTTAGTGGAGGAACCAAGAGTTCTAAATCATGTTCCAAAGGTGAAGAAAGAGGGTCTCAAAGACCACCCTATAGTAAAACACTTCCTCCAACAGGGCCACACTTTCTAATCCTTTCATTCTCTGGGCCAAGAATATTCAAACCACCAAATATTGGAAGATAATCTCTTGCCTCTTCATTAATTTATATTGATTTATTAACTTGATGCCTTAGTTTTCCATCTATACAACATACCTTCCAATAGGAAAAAGCCACGAAAACAAAGCACTTGTGAATGGCATAAATATCCCCTTTCAGATGCCACAGTCTTCCTGACTTGCATTTGTATTACATCTAGCAAACCCTCAGTTCCTTGCGCAGTGTGATAATAAAACCTGAGCTTCACACTTCATCTGTATGCTGAGGGCTCAGGCTCTTTCTAGGTGGGTATAAGGGCCATAGGAAAAGAGAAATGATTGAAGGAAAGATGACATCAGCCTTTAATGAGTTTGATTCATTCATTTTCCAAGGGACACAGAAACTATAATGATGACAGTGGCAGAGACTAACACCTAAATTGATATATGACTAGATTTGTGTGTGGAAGAGAATTTAGTGAGAGTTCCAGGGATGTTACATTTTCTTGGGATTATGATGGAAAGATAAATGGCATGATTAGGTACAAGCAACATGGGAGAGGTCAAAGAATTGTTGAAAAGTCTTTATAGTGACTAACAGCCTTATTTCTAAGCTTACAAAATGAAATTCCTGGTTATACATTTTCAAATATTATTACTGCCTTGTTTATTGGCAGCACAATTGGTAAGATTTTCTGTGGTGTAGAAAGAGTAAATAAGGAACGCATTTATCCGAGAAGTTTAGTTCCCAAATCCTGACTCATGTACCATCCAATGTAGCCTCTCACCACACACACACAACAAGACAGAAGCTCAAGTATCCTGCCTGACTACTCTGTATGGCTATGATACAAAAGGTGGAAAGAATAACTATTATAGGTATATGGAATCTCTGAAGCAGCTGTTATAACTTAGGAGCTTATACATATATAACAAGGCCTTACTCAGATTTAGACATGTTCTCCTATGATTCTCACTTATGTCTTTGAAATCTCTGACAGTATTGTGGGCTAGAAATAATTAAACTATTTTTGTTGTTAAAGATCAAGTGGTGTTAGGTATGAAATGGCTTTTCATCAAAGCAGCAGGTGTGCAAACCTGTCAGCTCTTCATTTATACTCGAGTCAGGTTTTTAGGGTTGGAGCAATGGATGGTTCCTACTCTAGGATCCTCACAACAATGATTAGTGAGAGAGAATTGAAATAAGGTTCTCTGTGCCACACAGATACTACAGTTACTAGTAGATCACACTGAGACTAGAAATCTCTGTGAATCTGGCTGAGCTCTAGAGTTTACATGTCATTGTTGGAAAAAAATGCCATATTGATTTTAGGACTCCTTTAATGGAAATCACATTGGGACCATGTGAGACTGAGTGCAATCAATAGCACTAGATGCTTCAAGCTAGGACTCCCAAGTTCATGTCTTCCAGAATAAGACTTACTCCAGACCAGAAATTATGGGTTTCTGAAGATTAAACACATTGATGGAATGCCTCGTTCCAAGCCTTACATACTTTCTCTGGGCAACTCCAATATTTTTCTTAGAATAAGAGTGATAGTAAATTTGGAACTATATCAAAGTTGTTAAGAAGGAAATGAAAATCACCTGTCTCTAATTTTAAAAAGAAACAATATAATTAGCTATCTTTCCATTCAATATTATTTCAGTACATATATTAGAAGTCTATGTTCACATGTTTGAAATGTCAATATATATGTTATTCTGACATTACCATTATACACTAGCAGCTTAACTGCTCACCTGAAAGCCCAAGAACAAAAAGAATCTAATTCACCCAGGAGGTGTAGAAGATAGGAAATAATGAAATTCAGGGCTGAAACCAATCAAGTAGAAACAAGGAGAACCATACAAAGAAGCCATAAAACCAGGAGTTGGTTCTTTGAGAAAATCAACAAATAGATATACCGTTAGATAGATTAATCAGAGAGCACAGAGACAAACTTAAAAAAGAAAAGGGAGATATAAAAAAGAAACTGTGGAAATCCAAAAGTATCATCAGATCCTACTACAAAAACCCATACTCAACACAATTGGAGAATCTGGAGAAAATGGTCAAATCCCGAGACAGATACAAAATACCCAAATTAAATCAGGATCAAATACATCATCTGAACAGGCCCATAAACCCTAAAGAAATGGAAGTGGTCAATGAAAATCTTCCAAATAAAAAAGCACGGGACCAAATGGTTTTAGTGCAGAATTCTATCAGACCTTCAAAGAAGGCCAACACCAATAATCTTCAAGCTATTCCACAAAATAGGAATACTACCCCTCTCGTTCTATGAAACCACAATTTTGCTCATACCAAAACCACACAAATATGCAACAAAAAATAGAACTTCAGACCAATTTCCCTAATGAATATGGATGCAAAAATACACAATAAATTCTTGCCAAGTCAATCCAAGAACACATCAAAACAATTATTCAGCATCATAGTAGGCTTCATCCCAGGGATGCGGGGATGGTTCAATATATGAAAATCTGTCAATACAATCCACAACTCAAGCAAATCAGTAGCCTTCCTATACTCAAAGGATAAGCAGTGTGAGAAAGAAATTAGAGAAATGACACCTTTCACAAAAGCCACAAACAATATAAAGTATCTTGGTGTGACTCTAACCAAACAAGTGAGAGATCTGTAAGGCAAGAACGTCAAGTTTCTGAGAAGGAAATTGAAGAAGACCTCAGAAAATGGAAGAATGTTCCATGCTCATGGATTTATAAGATTAATATAGTAAAAATGGCCATCTTGCCAAAAAGCAATATACAGATTCAATGTAATCCCCATCAAAATCCCAACTCAGTTCCTTGCAGAGTTAAAAAGAGCAATTCTCAAATTCATCTGGAGTAACAAAAAACCCAGGATAGGTAAAACTCTTCTCAACAGTAAATGAAGTTCTGGTGGTATTAGTATCCCAAACCTCAAGGGGTACTACAGAGCAATAATGTTAAAAACTGCATGGTATTGGTACAGTGACAGTCAGGTAGATCAATGGAATAGAAATGAAGACCCAGACATGAACCCACACACACCTATGGTCACTTAATCTTCAACAAAAGAGCTAAAACCATCCAATGGAAAAAAGATAGCCTTTTCAACAAATGGTGCTGGTTCAACTGGAGGTCAGCATGCAGAAGAATGCAAATTGATCCATTCTTATCTCCTTGTACTGAGCTCAAGTCCAAGTGGATCAAGGACCTCCACATAAAACCAGACACACTGAAACAAATAGAAAAGAATTTGGGGAAGACACTTGAGGTCATTGGCCCAGGGGGAAAGTTCCTGAACAGAAGAACAATAGCTTATGCTCTAAGATCAAGAATTGACAAATGTGACCTCATAAAATTACAAAGATTCTGTAAGGAAAAGAACACTGTCAAAGGACAAATAGGCAACCAACAAAATGGGAAAAGTTTTTCACCAGCCCTACATCCAACAGAGGACTACTATCCAATATATACAAAGAACTCAAGAAGTTAGACTCCAGAGAGCCAAATAACCCCATTAAAAATGGTGTACCAAGCTAAACAAAGAATTTTCACCTGAAGAATTTTGAATGGCTGAGAAGCACCTTAAGAAATGTTCAACATCATTAGTCATTAGGGAAATGCAAATCCAAACAACCCTGAGATTTCACCTCACACCAGTCAGAATGGTTAAGATTAAAAACCCAGGAGACAGCAGGTGTTGGCAATGATGTGGAGAAAGAAGAACATTCCTCCACTGCTGCTGGGATTGCAAGCTGGTACAACCACTCTGAAAATCAGTCTGGTGGTTCCTCAGAAAACTGGGCATGACACTTCTGTAGGACCCTGCTATATCACTCCTGGGCATATACCTAGAGTATTCCCAAGCATGCAATAAGGATACATGCTCCACTATATTCATAGAAGCTTTATTTATAATATCCAGAAGCTAGAAAGAAACCAGATGTCCCTCAGTGAAGGAATGGATACAGAAAAATGCGATATATTTACACAATGGAATAATACTCAGCAATTAAAAACAATGAATTCATGAAACATTTAGGCAAATGGTTGGAACCGGAAAATATCATTCTAAGTGAGGAAACCCAATCACAAAAGAATACACATGGAATGCAGTCACTGATAAGTGGATATTAATTAGCCCAGAAGTTCAGAATTCTCAAGACACAATTAACATATCAAATGATTCCCAATAAGAAGGAAGTAGAGGGCCCTAGTCCTGCAAAGGCTTAGTCCAGCATTGTAGGAGAGTACCAGGACAGAGAAATGGAAGAGAAGTGATTGGGGAATGGGCAGATGTAAGAGGACTTATGGGACTTATGTGGAGGGGGTAACTGAGAAAGGGGAAATCATTTGGCATATAAACAAAGAATATACGAAATTTAAAGAATAATTTCTTCAAGATAGATTCTCAATTTAAATTATTTATAATAATAAAATAATTATAATACAAATAAAAAATACATGATAAAAAAAAGCATTCTATTATGTAGATATATACCTATAGTCTTGCTTTCTGTTCTTGTTGTTGTTGTTGTTGTTGTTGTTGTTGTTGTTGTTATTGAACACTCAATAGGGATCCTCAACATAACCAATAAAGCACGCTGAGTTTATCAGAAAGTTGGGATAGCATAAGATGTTATTTCTTCTATAACTAGAACTATATCCAATTTTATGTTTTAAAAGATCTCTTCTATATTTTTTCTTTAGTGGTCATTGCATGCTTCTTTAGTGTTAATCAGCAAGAATCTGCTGTAACAGCCCAGAATGTTAATAAATCAATAAAATTCCAAAAAAAGAAAATAAAGATCTGTAATTATTGGAACCAAACTTGGTTCCTCAAGACATGCAAGCCAACATTCAACCTACATGCCAATTTCTCTGTCACTATTAAAAAATGTTTCCACATTTCTTCCTGGTTCATTTGTTCTAAACATACTCAGCAACATAACTATAGTTCTGGTACTGACAAGCTGTGATGAGATAGATTCAGTGTCAGGGAGACAGTAGTTAAGTAACCACATATATGCTAATGTCATAGTAACAGGGGCACAACATTCAGGTTGATTGCACAGGACAGCTAGGTGAAAATTGAGAGGTAAGGAGATGCTATGGAGAGACAGTATTTGGTCAGGATTGCAAATCCACAACAAGGACAAATTCTGGTGCTACCTTTAAATAGTTCTTTGACTAAGACTCATCTGGCTCTCATATAATGCAGGGAAATAGTGTAAATTAAGAGGTGCAGACTTGAATACAAATACTAGAAAAACAAATGCCTATGATTACTATCTGCTAACATTATTCTTGATATGATTAAAACACTTTTCATTATACAGGACATGGACAGTAAGAGAGGGGGGAGAAGACTTCACCATGACATAATTTCTATGCCATATGATAATATTGGACCTTCAGATTCCAAATGAGCTATAGGATCCAGTGTGTTCTGTAAAAAGCAGAAAAAGACAGAAATGCTTTTAAAACTCAAAACAGGAGAAAACCTTAGATCTCTAAAGGACTCCAAAGATCTTTTTATATAGCTTATGCAAATGATCCCAGAAGAGACATTATATGACAGTAGAGAACACATCAAGGGTGAAGATACTATGGCAAACTGTTCTGTTTGCTTTACTCACTTCTGTGACAAAATGCAGGATGGATCTAATTGGGTTCCAGCCTGAGGGCTCAGTCTATGGTGTTGGGAAGGTATGCTATCAGGGGCCCGAGGCTTCAGATCACATGGTCTCTGAGGAAGGTATAGCTGACTCTGACCTCATTTTCTCTTCCAATACAGTTCAAGACCCTGGCATGGAAGGCAAGGGATCTTTCTACCTCAGTTAACACAGACTAAAATCCCAGAAGATTGTCCACAAGGTGATGCTAGATCTTGTCAAGGTGATAATATTGACCATTACACAAACCCAAGTCTTAGTTGTCTTGTAAGATGTGAAAAAAATACAATTTAATAACCAATGACTGTCTTGCCTTAACTGGGGATCCTAATACAGAAACACAAATGTACTTAAAACACATATCATGCATCATACTTTTAGTTTTTGCAATAGCCATTCATATTTCCTGTAGTGTAGTTTTATTTTATTTTCCCAAAGGAAAAGCAAAGTAAGATCAGGAGAGAACATTTAAGAAACTGACAATAATATGATTAGGAAGGGGCCAATTATAGCAGAAACCAGATACATGGTCAAGCGGAATAAAAGATTGAGGTGAGTCACCAACTCTTTACTTTTTAACAACCAGAAATGGGGATTTCTTCACAGACCTTTGTGGATGTGCTATACACTGACATCTATGACAACTTCTTCATAGGAAAAGACTAAAAGAAAAGGAAACGCATGCCCTTTTCTTCCATCCAGAGGAGAAAGGATGATGTAAGAACAGAAGAGAAGAAACAGCAAGAAAAGATTTGCCTTGTGCATTTGCCAGAAGAAACCTGACCACGCTCTAGCCACTGGTCTGGTACAAACATTGTCTCACAGTAGCCAGAATAGGCATCAGAAGGAAACTAGGGTAGTTTTGCTTCACATGTGAGGTAGGCCCAGTTGAAAGGCAGTGAGCTGTCACGTCCAACCTTGCCAGCAAGGAAAGATGCAACACCGGGGAGTTTCTTCCTTCTAACAGTTTATTTTGGGAACCTTGAACAAAGCTTATTTTCTTCTTTTGGTGGCCCTGAGCCCTCTCCCTGCCGCCCTTATATAGCCCATTCAGCCCCATCTGCCATAGAAAGATAGCGAGCTGCTTCCTAATAGGTGAACTAAGTGAATTATTCATTAGCATATACATGTGATAACAAATACAGCACACTGCGCATGTACTAAAGTAATTTATCACCAGAGAGCTGCATCCAGACAGCGCCATCTTGTAATGGAGATGAACAAAAGGTGGCTTGCTACATATCACCCTTTTTTGTTTTATAGAAGCTGTCCCACATCAGGGCTAATCGGGTCACTGGCATACTGCTGACCAATGACCCCTGTCTTAGGTCATCTCTGCCACGACTTGGTCTTACCCGTCAAAGGGTTACCCAATCGCTCAATGGGCCCCATATGGTAGGTTGATCCTAGCACCTAGAAGTTGCCCATCTTTGGGTATCATTGGATTCAAGACAGTATAGTATGTACAGTCCTTTATGCTCAGTGTACCCTGGAGCGAAGGCGTCTAAGATTTTAGAGAGGCCAGCCAAACAGAGACGTCTTCCTGAGCGTCCATAGCTGCAAGAGCCTGATAAATTATGGCTCTATGAACTGCATGGTCTCGTCTAATGTGGCAGAAGCACCAAAGGCAAACGAAAGCTGCTAAGCCCATAAGGGTGGCTATAGTGAACATCCCAGCCCACTCTTTGATCCAAGAAAAGGCACTGGAGATCCACGAGGTCAGGTCCTCCATGGTGATTGGCTTTAGTCTTGTGGCATTAAGCGAAGCTATCTGAAATTAAAGCTGTTTGGCAGTACCATTTCTGCCATCCCAACATTCCGATAAATAACATCGTGTATGAATATGGTTACAATCTAGCCAATCATCAGACACATTTATACTAACAAGGAAGAAAAAGGGTGGTTTGAGGCAAACCGGGGCAGAGGAATAACTCATGTTTTGCAAAAGTGAGTTTAAGATTACATTAAGAAGTCTGACTGCCCTTTTGTTAACATTACTAACAGCAGATATATTATAAAGAAAAAATTCTTCTCCCTTAATGCGATCAAGAAGAGCTAGTGAGGTAAAAGCATTTTGGTAATTCAACAAAATCCAATCATACCATGGCCATGCATCCTCTGCTCCCGTTTGTCCCCCCCCCCTTTTTTTTATTTTTAAACACGCTATCAGGCGAGAGTAGAGATCTGACCCCTGATTCTTTCAGCCCATCGAGTGGACTTATGGATATCATTTATTAGGCCTTTAAGGCTTCCAGCCAAGCCTGGGGGGGACTGTCCAGCTTCAATAGCTGTGAGTGCCTGCACCATCATTGCTGTTGGACAAACTTTATCCTACAGATACACCACAGGCAAGCAAATACTATTAAAATCATGAGAACAGCAAGGACTCCAAGTCCCGCCCACTCCTTCAGATGATTCACCGCCGAGCTGATCTACGATGACAGTCCTTCAGCCAAAGACACATCCACTCGAGTGGAATTCACAGTCATGATGGCCATATGGAGTTGGTCCATCAGGGTGTCAAATTCACCAGTCCAATTTCCTAAGAGATACTTAGACATTTGTTTAGAAAAATCCGCAGCTCTTGTAAAATTCTCATACTGAATGCTGGTAATACATAAACTAGAATACTTCCATTGACATCCCAATTGGGCTAGCTGGCACAAGATCTCAATTTGTTTCTGTACTACAGCAATTCTTTGGTTTATAACCATTAAGCCTCCTTTCAGTTGACCATTAAGGCTTACTTGCACATCAATTGCATGAGCAACGCTAGATGACAGATTATTCAGAGCATGAGCTATCAGGTAACGAATTATCTCCAAATGCAAAGCATAGGCTACCAGAAAAGGTCATATTTCTATTTTTACCTATTTTAGCTATTTCTTTATCTAAAGGTATATAGGGAATATCAAAAGTTTTGTTAGCACTAAAAAGACGGGGAAACAATTTGGCATCATGGCGTATCGGTATGGGTTTGGGAAACACGGAGAGTATTCCCCATCTCTGCTCTATCCAAACCATCATCTGGCTCCTGCTGAGGATCAGTAGCAACAATAGGATCTTTATTCTTGTTGCACTTCCGGATCAATCTCTCAGGAATCCACACCAGGTCTTGTCGATCCTGAGGGAACACACAAACAGAACTCCTCGCCCATGCTAAAACTGGATCTGGGCCACTCCACAGACCAGTAAGCACATCTTTCCATTTTACATAGCCCTTCAATGAGCTATCATAATATTGATGTCGATCAGTGGCAGAGGGTCTGTCATGATCCAAATTTAAAAAATTTAAAGTACAGAGAGCTAATGAGAGTAATTCCGTTTGTGTTCTTCCATTCCCTATTCCCCCTTTTTGTCTTATTAAGTATTCCTTCAAGGTGCAGTGGGCATGCTCAACAATGCCCTGACCTTGGGGATTATAGGGAAGGCATGATTTAACTGTACATTCATTTGTTTGCAGAAAGACTGGAACGACAGAGCAGTATAAGCTGGACCATTATCTGTTTTTTAACTGACAAGGCTGACCCCAGGCAGGTCCCTGGAATGGGGGTCCTCAAAGTCAAGGTGGGTAAGAATTCAGTGGTGAAAAACAGAAACATAGAGGCAGTTTGAATCTGAGTGTATTTTGCAGCTCTCAAGCAGGGGATTTTATACATTAAACCAAACATGACACAACTTTTAGAAACCATATCCGACTAAACAATCTTGAATATCAACAAGAATCATTTGGCACAGTAAAATACAAAAATCTGCTAAGCATTATGACTCTGTAACTACATGTTCAGTGAATCACGAACAGAATAGTGAAGTCTCCATCTAAATATAACAATTCTGATCTGCCATCTTTGCTCCCAGACAGGCCAGACAGGCAACACCAGGTACACAGACATATCCTGACTTTAACATCACTTGGGACACAGCCCGTGAGGCATCTGCCTGTGCCCAAGTCCTGGGTAGCTCTGCAGGTCGTCTATGTGCCAGCCCTCTCCTAGGCCATTTGTCCTGCAGAGCGATCAGCACTTAGAAATGGTCCCCTAAGCATCTGCTGTCTTAACAGCCGGACGGACCAGACAGGCAACACCACATACACAGAGACAACCCGAGTATAACACTCTTTGGGGCAAGGCACATCAGGGCTCCAACAGCACCCAAGAGTAGGGCAGCCCATCAGCAATCTGTGCCACAGTAAACCCAGTCATCCAGTGGTGTGGAAATAGCTTTACAGGCTCACAGGGGGTTCAAGCACCAGAAAGTGACAACAGGACCAACTAACACCAAAGATAACCAGATGGAAAATGCAAATGTAGAAATGCTACAAACAGAAATCAAGGCAATATGGCAGCATCTGAACCCAATTCTCTGACAGCAGCAAGTCCAGGACGCCCCAACAAACCAGAAAAACGTGATTTGGTTTTAAAGTCGCATATCATGATGCTATTAGAGGATTACAAGAAGGACATAAATAAATCTCTTAAAGAAATGCAGGAGAACATGAATGAGGTAGAGGCCTTTACAAAGGAAACATAAAAAGCACTTAAAGAAGGTCAGGAAATACATGGGTCAACAGATAGAAGCCAATAAAAAGGAAATTCAAAATCACTTAAAGAAATACAGGAGAAATTGGATCAAGAGGCAGAAGTCATAAAAGAGTAAACACAAAAATCTTTTAGAGAATCACAGGAAAACAAACAACAAGTGAAGGAACTGACCAAAACCACCCTGGATCTAAAAACAGAAGTAGAAATGACTAAGAAATCACAAAGTGAGACAATTTTGGAGATAGAAAACCTTGGGCAGAAATCAGGGGTCATATATGCAAATATCAACAACAGAATACAAGAGCTAGAAGAAAGAATCTCAGATGCTGAAGATACCATAGAAGGCATTGACTCAACAGTCAAAGAAAATGCAAAATGCAAAAAACGTGTAACCCAAAACATCCAGGAAATCCAGGACACAATAAGAAGACCAAAGCTAAGGATTATAAGTATAGATCAGAGTGAAGATTTAAACCTGAAAGGCCCAGCAAGTATCTTCAACAAAATTATGGAAGAAAACTTCCCTAACCTAAAGACAGAGATGCCCATGAACATACAAGAAGCCTACAGAACTCCAAACTGATTGTACCAGAGCAGAAATACTTCCAGTCACATAATAATCAAAACCCCAAATGTATTAAACAAAGAAAGAATATTAAAGGCAGTAAGAGAAAAAGTCCCAAGTAACAAACAAAGGAAGACCTATCAGAATTACACCACACTTCTCACCAGACACCATGAAAGCTATAAGATCCTGGGCAGATCTCGTGCAGACTCTAAGAGAACACAAATGTCAGCCAAGACTACTATACCCAGCGAGACTCTCAATCACCATAGACAGAGAAACCAAGATATTCCTTGACAAAACCAAATTTACACAATATCTTTCCACAAACCCAGCCCTACAAAGAATAACAGGAGGAAAACTCCAATACAAGGAGGAAAACTACACCCTGGAAAAAGCAAGATAGTAACCTTCTTTCATCAAACCCAAAAGAAGATAACCACTCAAATATATAAATATCATCAAAAATGACAGGAAGTAATAATCACTATTCCTTAATATCTCTTAACATCAATGGACTCAATTCTCCAATAAAAAGACATAGACTAACAGATTGGATAAGTAAACAGGACCCTACATTTTGCTGCATACAGGAAACACACCTCAGTGTCAAAGACAAAAACCACCTTACAGTAAAAAGCTGGAAGACAATTTTAAAAGCAAATGGTCTCAGGAAACAAGCCAGAGTACCCATTTTAATAACAGATAAAACTGACTTTCAACCTAAAGTCATAAAAAGAGACTCAGAAGGACACTTCTTGCTGATCAAAGGAAAAATCCAAAAGAAGAACTCTCAATTCTGAACATCTATGCTCCAAATGCAAGGGCACCCTCATTTGTAAAAGAAACTTTACTAAAGCTCAAAGCACATATTGCACCTAATACACTAATTGTAGGTGACTTCAACACTCCACTCTCCTGAATAGACCAAACAGGAAAACAGAAACTAAACAGGAACACAGTAAAACAAATTGAAGCTTTGGACCAATCAGATTTAACAGATATTTATAGAACATTTCATCCTAAAGCAAAAGAATATACCTTTTTCTCAGCACCTCATGGTACCGTCTCCAAAATCAACCACATAATTGGTCACAAGACATACCTCAACAAATATAAGAAGATCGAACTAATCCCATGCCTCCTATCAGATCACTCTGGAGTAATAGTGGTCTTCAATATCAACAAAAACAACAGAAAGCCCACAAACACAGAGGCTGAACAATACTCTACTTAATGATAACTTGGACAAAGAAGAAATAAAGAAAAAAATCAAAGACTCTTTAGAATTTTACAAAAATGAAGGCACAATATACCCAAATCAAAAGGACACAATGAAAGCAGAGCTAAGAGGAAAACTCATAGCCCTGAATGCCTCAAAAAAGAAATGGGAGAGAGCATACACGAGCAGCTTAACAGCACACGTGCAAGCTCTGGCACAAAAAAGAAGATAATTAACCGAGGAAGAGTAGAAGACAGGAAATCATCAAAATTAGGGCTGAAATCAATCAAGTGGAAACAAAGAGAACCATACAAAGAATCAACAAAACCAGGAGCTGGTTCTTTGAGAAAATCAGCAAGATAGATAAACCCTTAGCCAGACTAACCAAAGGGCACAGAGACAGTATCCAAATTAACAAAATTAGAAATGAAAAGGAGGATATAACAACAGAAACTGAGGAAATTCAAAAGATCATCAGATCCTAATACAAAAGTCTATACTCAACACAACTAGAGAATCCGGAGGAAATGGACAAATTCCTAGACAGATACCAAACACCAAAATTAAATCAGAATCAAATAGATCATCTAAACAGTCCTATAAATCCTAAAACAAAAACAGAAGGGGTCATAGAAAGTCTTCGAACCAAAAAAAGCACAGGAGCAGATGAATTCAGGGCAGAATTCTGTCAGATCCTCAAAGAAGACCTAACACCAATACTCTTCAAACTATTCCACAACAAAGAAACAGAAGGAACACTACCCAACTCGTTCTATGAAGCCACAATTACTCTGATACCAACATCACACAAAGATCCAACCAAGAAAGCAACGTCAGACCAATTTCCCTTATGAACACCAATGCAAAAATACTCAATAAAATTTTTGCCAAGCGAATCCAAGAACACATCAAAACGGTCATTCACCATGATCAAGTAGGCTTCATCCCAGGCATGCATGGATGGTTCAATATAAGGAAATCCATCAATGCAATCCACTACATAAACAAACTAAAAATATATATTATCATTTCATTAGATGCTGAAAAGGCATTTGACAAATTCAGCATCCTTTCATGCTAAAAGTCTTGGAAAGAACAGGAATTCAAGGCACATACCTAAACATAGTAAAAGCTATATACAGCAAACCGGTAGACAACATCAACCTGAATGGAGAGAAACTTGAAGCACACATACTAAAATCAGAGACTAGACAAGGCTGCTCCCTCTCTCCATATCTTTTCAATATTGTACTTGAAGTACAAGCTAGGGAAATTAGACAACATAAGGAAGTCAAAGGGATACAAATTGGAAAGGAAGAAGTCAAACTATTACTATTCCCAGATGATATAATAGTATACTTAAGTGACCCCAAAACACCACCAGAGAACTCCTACAGCTGATAAACAACTTCAGCAAAATGGCAGGTTATAAAATCAACTCAACCAAATCCGTAGCCTTCCTATACTCAAAGGATAAGCAGGCTGAGAATGAAATTATAGAAATGACACCCTTCACAATAGCCACAAACAATGTAAAGTACCTTGGTGTGACCTTCGACCAAACAAGCAAAAGATCTGTTTGACAATAACTTCAAGTCTCTGAAGAAGGAAATGGAAGAAGACCTCAGATAATGGAAAAATCTTCCATGCTCTTGGATTGGCAAGATTAATATAGTGAAAATGGCCATCGTGCCAAAAGCAATATAAAGATTCAACACAATACCCACCAAAATCCCAACTCATAGCGTTCTTCAAAGAGTTAGAAAGAGCAATTCTCAAATTCATCTGTAGTAACAAAACACCCAGAATAGCTAAAACTATACTCAACAACAAAGGAAATTCTGGGGAAATCGGTATCCCAGACCTCAAGTAATACTGCAGAGCAATAGTTTTAAAAAAAGCATGGCATTGGTACAGGGACAAGCAGGCGAATCAATGGAATAGGATTGAAGATCCCAAAATGAACCCACACACCTATGGCCACTTGATCTTTGATAAAGGAGCTGACAGCATCCAGTGGAAAAAAGAAAGCCTTTTCAACAAATGGCGCTGGTTCAACTGGAGGTCAGCATGCAGAAGAATGTGAATTGATCCATCCTTATCTCCTTGTACTAAGCTTAACTCCAAGTGGATCAAGGACCTCCATGTAAACCCAGACATACTGAAACAAATAGAAAAGAAACTGGGGAAGACCGGTGAGGACTTCAGTACAGGGGAAAGTTCTTGAACAGAACACTAATATCTCCTGCTCTAACATCAAGAATTGACAAATGGGACCTCATAGAATTACAAAGTTTCTGTAAGGAAAAGGACACCATCAAAAGGGCAAATCAGTAACCAACAAATGGGGAACAGATCTTCATCTACCCTGACAGAGGTCTAATAGCCAATAAATACAGAGAACTCAAGAAGTTAGTCCCCAGAAAACCAAATAACCCTATTAAAAATGGGGTACAGAGTTAAACAAAGAATTTTCTCCTGAAGAACTTCGGATGGCTGAGAAGCATCTTAAAAAATGTTCCACATCATTAGTCCTTAGGGAAATGCAAATCAAAACAACCCTGAGACTTCACCTCACACCAGTCAGAATGTCTAAGATTAAAATCTTAGGAGATAGGAGGTGTTGGCAAGGATGTAGAGAAAGAGGAACACTCCTCCACTGCTTGTGGAGTTGCAAATTGGCACAACCACTCTGGAAATCAGTCTGGTGGTTCCTCAGGAAACTAAGCCGGTCACTTCCGGTGGGCCCTGCTATACCACTCCTGAGCATATACCCAGAGGTTTCCCCAGCATGTAATAAGGATACATGTTCCACTATGTTCATAGCAGCCATATTTATAATAGCCAGAAGCTTAAAAGGACACAGATGTCCCTCAATGGAGGAATGGATGCAAATAATGGGGTATATATACACAATGAATTCATGAAATTCTTAGACAAATGGATGGAGCTAGAGAACATCATACTAAGTGAGGTAACCCAGTCTCAAAAGATCAATCATAGTATGCACTGACTAATAAGTGGATATTAGCCTAGAAACTTGGAATACCCAAGACATAATCCACATATCAAATGATGTCCAAGAAGAACGGGGGAGTGGCCCCTGGTTCTGGGAAGGCTCAGTACAGCAGTATATGGCAATACCAGAACAAGGAAGTGGGAAGGAGTGGATGGGTGAACAGGGGGAGGGAAGAGGGCTTATGGGACTTTCAGGGAGTGGTGAGCCAGGAAAGGGGAAATCATTTGAAATGTAAATAAAAAATATATAGAATAAAAAATACTACAGAGAAAGTTAAAAATAAAAGAAAGAAAGAGAACTTCAGACCAATTTCCCTTATGAATATCAATGTGAAAATATTTCAGTTAGTTCCACAGTATCTCTGTTTTGTTTCTGATTCCATGATTTATCCATTGTTGAAAGTAGGGTGTTGAAGTCTCCCACTATTATTGTGTGGGGTGCAATGTATTCTTTGAGCTTTAGTAATGTTTCTTTAATGAATGTGTATGCCCTTGCATTAGGGGCATTGATGTTCAGAATTAAGAGTTCATCTTGGTAGACTTTTCCTTTGACAAGTATGAAATGTCCCTCCTTATCTTTTGTGACCATTTTTGGTTGAAAGTCAATTTTATCCAATATAAGTATGGCCACTCCAGCTTGTTTCTGAGACCATTTGCTTGTAAAATTGTTTTCCAACCTTTGACTCTTATATAGTGACCATCTATGTCTCTGAGATGGGTCTCTTGTATGCAGCAAAATGTTGGGTACTGTTTACATATCCAGTCTTTCAGTCTATGTCTTTTTATATGGGAATAGAGACCACTGATATTAAGAGATATAAAGGAAAAGTGATTGTTGCTTACTGTTATCTTGTTAGTTAAAGCTGAAATTCTGATTGTGTAGCTATCGTCTATTGTATTTGTTGAAAGATTAATTTATTGATTTTTCTATGGTGTGGTTTACTGATTTGTGTTGTTATTTTCCACCCAGTATCCTTTGTAGAGCTGGATTTCTGGAAAGTTGTGTAAATTAGCTTTTGTCATTAAATGTCAAGATTTCTCCATCTATGGTAATTTAAAATTTTTCTGGGTATAGTAGTCTGGACTGACAATTATTTCTTCTTAGGGTCTGTAAGACATCTGTCCAGGATCTTCTGGCTTTCATAGTCTCTAGTGAGAAATCTGGTGTAATTCTAATACGTCCACCTTAATATGTTACTTGACCTTTTTCTCTTACTGCTTTTGATATTCTTTCTTTGTTTAGTGCATTTCTTGTTTTGATTATTATGTGACGGGAGGAATTTCTGCTCTGGTTCAATCTGTTTGGAGTTCTATAGGCTTCTCCTATGTTCATGGGTATCTCTTTTTTGAGATTAGGGAAGTTTTCTTTTATAATTTTGTTGAAGATATTTACTGGGCCTTTAAGATGTAAATACTTGGTTTCTTCTATACCTATAATCCTTAAGTTTGGTATTCCATTGTGTCCTGCATTTCCTAGATGTTTTGGGTTACAAACGTTTTGAATTTTGCATTTTCTTTAACAGTTGAGTCAACGTTTTTTAAGGAATCTTCAGCAAATGAGATTCTTTCTTCTATCTCTTGTATTCTGTTGCTGATTCTTCTTGCATCTATGACTACTGAATTCTTTCCAAGGTTTTCTATCTCCAGAGATGTCTCACTTTATAATTTCTTTATTCTTTCTACTTCTCTCTTGGGATCCTGGGTAATTTTGCTCTGTTCTTTCATTTGATTGTTTTTGTTTTCCTGAAATTCCTTAAGGAAGCTTTTTATTCCCTCTTTAAGGGCTTCTGTCTATTGATTCATGCTCTCCTGTATTTCTTTAAGGGATATTTGTGTTTCTTCTTTAAGGACTTTTACCTGTTGACCCATGTTCTCTTGTATTTCTTTAAGGGATTTCTGTGTTTCCTCTATAAGGGCTTCTACCTGTTGACCAATGTTCTCTTGTATTTCTTTAAGGGAGTTATTTATGTAAAAATATGGTACTTTTAATGAATTTGTGTGTCATCCCTGTGCAGAGGCCATGCTAATCTTCTCTGTATTGTTCCAAATTTAGTATATGTGCTGCCGAAGCCCACATACTATGTTCATATAAACTACATACACCTGTACCTTCTAACATATGGCTCAATACTGCCAGGAGCAAGCCTATGTTTTTGGACTGTGAATGGCCCCTGATTCTTACTTTCTCGACCTCTTAACTCCATGTGTCTTTGTAAAGGAATCTGCAGAACTCTTGATGAGGTCCTATCTTTTACCTGAAAAAGTTTTGAAGAAAAATAAGAGAGAGACAGGACAGATAACCTGTTTCAAATCCTACATTGAAGCACCAGCTGCAACAGACCATGCAAGCTGGATATGGGGGTCTCTGGGATGAGGGGTCCTTGAAGTCCAGGTAGGTAAGAATTTGGTGGTAACAAAGAGAAACACAGAGGCAGTTTGAATCTGAGTGTATTTTGCAGCTCTCAAGCAGGGTATTTTATACATTAAGCCAAAAATGACACAACTCTTAGAAACCATATCCAGCAAAACAAGCATGAATATCAACAAGAATCATTTGGAACAGTAAAATACAAAAGTTATCTAAGCATTATGACTCTGAAACTACATGTTCAGTGAATCACAAACAGAACAGGTAATGTTACCACCAAAATACAGCAATTCTAAAAGAATATATTCAATAGGACAATCAACAAAGGCTGGTGGCATATTCCCAAGAACTGGTAAATAAATGCTTAGGGTCAGTGCTCTTAACTGCTAAGCTAACTTTCCGGCCCCCAATAGGTAGTTATTGATTAACATTTAATAAATGATTCTTTATGAATTTTCAGAAATTTAAACTATTTTACTTCTTTCTAATTAAGGGTTTCTTTACCATATACCAAAACCCACCTCTGGTGGCACATGTGTGGCCATATGATAGTTGATTACTGGGAAAGTTTTTATCTATCATAATAATTTTGTAAATGATTTGAAAAGTAAAGCATTTGTTACCCTGAAGATAAGGTCATGTTAATGACCCATCTGAAGGGGTGGATTCATACTTATTATGTTTGCGTAAGGTCATTGTCTAGGCTGTCAGGAAGCTGTAGCTAAGAAAAGGAGTGAAAGAGAGCAAAATAAAAAAAAATGCCATGAGAACTATGGCTCAATACGTTTTCTCTGGCTGAGAGTTCCACAGCCAGTTCCAGGAGACCTCCTTCTTTTGAATTCTAATGCCTCAGTCTGTGGAACTTGTCACACAGATTCTACTGGGGTCAGTGTGGCAACTCTCCCTTTTTTATTTTTGAATTGAAGCTTGTAAATTTCTCTTTTGTCTGTAGAGATGGAGGAAAAGATTAGTCAGAAGATGATTGGAAAAGTAAGGAGAAAAAGAATTATTTCTGCAGCCATGGTGACAATGATCCATTGTAGCCAACTATCAGGGTTTAAAGACCTTAAAGTAAGGCTAATAGACTGATCCAAATCCTCTATGCCAGCAGGTTCAACATGTTCTTTGCTCGTAGCAAAGATTTGGGCTTGTAATAGAGCCATATCATAAGTGATATTATTGTCTTTCCAAATTCCCAACAAATGATTTTCAGTAATATTCCAATTGTGACTTTCATTATAATGTAATGGGATTACACATATGTGTCAAAAGCTGGCATGGCACTTGGTAGAATGCTGAACTTTACTATCTTCTGCCTCATGTCCGAATGCCAAAACTACATCCTCTAAAGCATAAAGATTTACGTCTAACTTTTGTTAAAATAATTTGTTGCCTTGCAAGTATTAAAGAAACATTCTTAAATCATCAACAAAATGTGCAGTGTTTATACCTAAAACTCATACAACTGTTGAAAGTGTAAATGAGATAAGGATGGCTATTAAAGCACTAATGCCTAAAACTAAAGCAGTGGTAAAACGCTTTGGACTCATTAGCTCATTAATGCTTTTAAGCATTTGCAAAGCTATTGAACCAAACATTAGTTTTTAAATATACAGGAAGCTAATCATAAGAAGATCTTTGTAACGCAAAATAATTGAATAATTTTTAATTGAAATAGGATCAACACAATTAGTTAGAATACATTTGGAACACCTGACCTGATAAAATCGTTCTACCTAAATAATTTTTAAATCTGAGGACTGTCCAGCATGTATACCATAATGATAATTTAAACAAGATCTAATTGCCAAAGGAGTGCTCTTAGATTCCTTGGACATTTTTAGAAGAACCATATTAGTCGAAGCAAAAGGTCTAAATAATACTGGAAAACTATTAAAAAATATGTGAAGAAGAGAGAGGAAGAAGTTTCTTCATATTCCATATTACTTCTCTTGCCTTTTTTGCTTTTTTCTTTTCTGGATTCTTGATAGAGGATTTTTGGTGGAAGGGTCGAATAAATCTGTCTGGGATCCAGATTGGTGTTTCTGCATTCTGGGGAAAAACACATGCATATCCTCTTCCCAAGGTGGTTAATACATCTGGCCATTTCCAGGTACCTGTTAAAATATCTTTCCATAATACTAAAGTAGAAACAGTCTGCTGTATGGAAGCCAATGTCATTGCATAGGAATAAAACCTTTCTCTTTTGTATTAAGGTGGCTTAGCTATAGCAAAAACATTGGGCAGCCTGTACTTCCCACATGATCATATATCTTATATCTCAGAAATAGACAAGGGCATTTACTCCTTGTGTTTATGTTAGAGAATTCTTCCTGTTCTCCAGCTTTATAAAGGGAACAAATGTCTGTCATTTACCTCAATCCACTTTCTATCATCCATCATGAATCCAGTAACAAAAGTTAGCATACTGCTCATCATGACTCTCTGCCTTCTCTGCTCCATAGAGGGTAAGTTTTAGATCATGGCATGTGTAGATGGATGATATTAATGAATACTTTTCTCCATTAGTAGTATAAACAGTACCTTTAAGCAACACAAATGCTTATCAGTAGGAGTTGAAGTTTCAATTTGGGCAATAGCTACATTTCTCCATCATACAGGACACAAGAGCTCTCTTCAGTTTTGAGCCTTACAATTGGGGTCTGGAAAGCAACCATAGCCTTGGTAATAGTCCACGATGTAGGCGGAAGGAATTTTGTGGGAATCCTTTTGCTTGGTGGCATAAAATATATTTCTGGGTCATTGTCTACTCTTCAAATGTCTCCATTTGCATTTTCCATATACATATATGCTTTAGGAATCTCATAGAACAGTAATTATCCATAAGATTTTCCAAAAGCCATTTAATGACAGATCCTACTGCATGTTCTCTTTAACCTTTTCCTTCCATCTACCTCCCTCTTAGTCTGGTTTAACCTCTATTTCTATATAACCCTATATTATTTTGCACCTATCATGATATATATTTATCTCTCCTCATACTCATTATTGGAAATGTAACATATTTCTTTTACTTATCTTTGAAATTGTAACTAGGGTAAGATGAATATTGAAGTTGTTTTAATTCATATTTCCCCGGTTGCTAGCCTGTTAAAGATTTCTTTATGTTTTTCCAGCCATTTGCGTTTCAGTTTCAGAGAACTGTCAGTATTTTAATTGGGTTGTTTTCATGATGTTATGCTTTTCAGATATTTTGTATAATCTAGTTATTAATTTTCTATCAGATATATACCTGGTAAAGATTTCACCCTGTTATGTAAGTTGCCACTTTGCTTGTATGATGGTATAATTTGCTATGCAATCTTTCAGCTGCATGAGGTGACATTCATTCACTGTTCATAGTGCCCATTCTATTGAATTTCACATTGAGATAATCCATTCCTGTGGCAGCGATTCAAACTTGCTTCATGTTTTCTCAGAGTATCTGGTCTTATGTTGAGGTTCTTGATCCATTTGGAGAACTGTTATTGTAAATTTATAAATATTTGTTGAAATTTTCCTCTTATCCACCCTAGCTCCCATATAATAGAAAATGGACTATCATATTTCTTTAACAACAATTAGGGCACAACAACTGAGAAGTATTTCTCTATTTTAATCATCTAAGCTAATCTGGCTACAGGCTCATCAAAATGACAATGATACTTGTATGTTATGGCTTCCTCTTCTTCTGATGTTTTCTCATGGTATTACATGGTTCCTCTTCCTGTGGCAAATCCCCATTCTTCTTTCTCAGACTCCTACCTCCCCTGCATTGGAGGAAGTCTACCCTATTCTTTCCCCTGCTCAGTCATTGGCTGATTTTGGTATTTATTGACCAATCAGATAATAATTGGGAAGCATTGTTTGCACAACACTCAAACAGGAGATTCTTAGAATAAGGACTCCAAATAGGTATGGGGCACAGAAATCAACATTTGAATAGTAAAAGGATAAATGGTACAAAAGGCATAATAACATTATGCCTTTGGAGAAAAGATTTGTGCAATATGATAGAGTTCTATCTTCATTCTTCTACAATGAGACATCCAGTTTTAAGAACACTTCATGAATATTCTTTTTCTATTGTGTATTTTTTGCTTCTTTGCCAAAATTAAAATGCTCATATGTATGTGGAACTATTTCTGGATCTTCAGTTTAATTCTACTAATCAGCATATCTACTTTTCGACTATTACCATGCTGTATTTTTGCTAGCTCGCTGTAATTCCACATTAAATCTGGGATGATAATGATCATGTCTAAAGTAGTTTTTTTATTTTTCAGAATAATTTATGCTGAATTTCATTATTTTTGTGTTTTTATACAAAGATTAAGATTGTATTTTTTATTTCTGTGAATAATTGCATAGGAATTTTATGTTAATTGCTTTTGGTAAGATGTTATATTACTCCTACTGATCTATAAATATGGAGATCTTTCTATCTTCTGGGGTCTTCTTTAATTTCTTTCCTCAGTGCCTTAAAGGTTTTGTTATACAAAAATATATACTACTTTGTATAACTTTGTCTTTCACTTACGTGGTTAGAGTTATCTTAAGGTATTTTTGAGGATGTTGTAGAAAGTATTATTTCTATAATTTCTTTCTTATTATGTTTATCATTTTTATATAGAAAGGTTACTGAATTTTGTGGGCTAACTTTGTATATTGCCACCTTGTTGAATGTGTTTATCAGTTGGTCCAGTGGAGTCTTGTTAGTGTTGTAAACTCATGTCAACTGCAAGGGATGCTTTGACTTCTTATTTTCCTATTTAAGAAGCTTAGTTTCATTCGGTTGTCATGTTGCTCTAGCTAACAGTTCAAGTACTGTACTGAATAGGTGCAAAGATAGTGGGCACGTTTTATCTATTCCTTATTTTAATGGAATGCTTTGAGTTTCTCTCCATTTAAGAAGATAATGGTTGTTGGTTTGATGTGAGTTTTCATTATTATGTTGTATTTTATGTTGTCTCATTAGGAAAGTAATTATGAAGGGGTATTTTTTGTCAAAATGAGGCCTTTTCTGTATTTCCTGAGATGAACATGTTGATTTAGCATTGAAGTATGTTTATATAATAGATTATGTTCATTAAGTCCATACACTGAAACATCACTGAATCTGTGTGAAGAAGTTAAGTTGATCATGGTAGATAATTATTTTAATATGTTCCTGAATTTGGTTGAAAAAAATTTATTGAGAATTTCGTGTGTATCTTCATTAAAAATATTGGTTTATAATTTTCATTCTTTCTTTTTGTTGTTATTGGATCTTTATGTGTTTTTTAATCATGGTCTCCTAAAAAGAAGAAAGAAATGTTCATTCAGTTTTTATTTTATGGAATAATTTGGAGAATATTTATGCTAGCTTTTTGAAGGTTTGGGAGAAATCTGTTAAATTCATCTGGCTCTGGCTTTCTGTTTTTGCTTATGATACTTTAATTAGCATTTCTGTTTCAATAGGGGTTAGTAGGCTATTTAAATTGTTTATTTCATCATGGTTTAATTTTGGTAGCTTATAGACATCAAGAAATTCAACCTTTTTTAAGACTTTCCAGTTTGACAGAAGCAGATTTTTAAAGTATGTCCTTAGGTTTCGTTGAATTTTCTAGGTGTCTGTCTGTTATAATAGCTCTCTTTACATCTATAATTTTATTCATTTTGATCTTCTTTCTATGTCTTTCATAACTTGACTCAGGATTTTTAAGTCTTGCTGATTTTAACAAAGAATCAACACTCCACTTCATAATTCTTTGTAATTTTGTTTCTATCTCATTGATTATATCTACGAGTTTGATTTCTTTTTTCTTTTTTTATTAGGTACATTCTTTATTTACATTTCGAATGATTTACCCTTTCCTGGATCCCCCCCCCCATGAAATTCCCATAAGCCATTTTCCCTCCCCCTGGTCCCAAATGAAGTCCCTCCCGATTCCCTGTCCTGGTATTCACCTACACTGCTCCTTTGAACATTTCCTGGACCAGGGGCTTCCCCTTCCTTCTTCTTTGATATCAATTGTTATGTGAAATGTGTCTTGGGTATTCCAAGCCTCTGTGCTAATATCCACTTATGAGTGAGTGCATACCATGTGCGTTCTTTGGTGACTGGGATACCTCACTTAGTATATTTTGCAGTTCCACCCATTTGCCTAAGAATTTTATTTATTCATTGTTTTTAATAGCTGAGCAGTATTCCATAATGAAAATGTACCACATTTTTTGTATCCATTCCTCTGTTGAGAGACATCTGGGTTCTTTCCAGCTAATGGCTATTATAAAAGGGACTGATATGAACATAGTTGAACATGTGTCCTTATTACATGCTGAAGAATTCTCTGGGTATATGCCCAGCAGTGGTATAGTAGGGTGCTTTGGTAGTATTATGACCAGTTTATGAAGGACCAACAAACTGATTTCCAGACTGGTTGTTCAAGCTTGCAATCCCAAAAGTAGTGGAGGAGTGTTCCTCTTTCTCCACAACCTCTCCATCACCTGCTGTTCGATATATTTTGTATTTACATTTCAAATGATTTCCCCTTTTCTGGCCCCCCACTCCCTGAAACTGCCATAAGCCTTCTACACTTCCCCTGTTCCCCCATCCACCCCTTCTCACTTCCCTGTTCTGGTATTGCCCTATACTGCTACAATGAGTCTTTCCAGAACCAGGGACCACTCCTCTCTTCTTCTTGGACATCATTTGATGTGTGGATTAGGTTTTGGGTATTCCAATTTTCTAGGCTAATATCCACTTATTAGTGAGTTCATTCCATGACTGATCTTTTGAAACTAGGATACCTCACTTAGTATGATGTTCTCCAGATCCATTCATTTCTCTAAGAATTTCATGAATTCATTCTTTCTAATGGATGAATAGTACTCCATTGTGTATATATACGACATTTTTTTATCCATTCTTCCATTGAGAGATACCTGGGTCCTTTACAGCTTCTGGCTATTATGAATAGGGCTGCTATGTACATAGTGGAGCACATATCCTTATTACATGCTGGGGAATCCTCTGGGTATATGCCCAGGAGTGGTATAGCAGGATCCTCTGGAAGTGACATGCCCAGTTTTCTGAGGAACCGCCAGACTCATTTCCAGATTGGTTGTACCAATTTGCAACGCCACCATCAGTGGAGGAGTGTTCCTCTTTCTCCACATCCTCACCAAACCTCTTGTCTCCTGAATTTTTAATCTTAGCCATTCTGACTGGTGTAAGGTGAAATCTCAGGGTTCTTTTGATTTGCATTTCCCTAATGACTAATGAAGTTGAGCATTTTTTAAGATGCTTCTCAGCCATCTGAAGTTCTACGGGTGAAAATTCGTTGTTTAGCTCTGTACACTATTTTTAATAGGGTTATTTGGTTTTTTGAGGTATAACTTCTTGAGTTCTTTGTATATAATGGATAGTAGCCCTTTGTTGGATGTAGGGTTTTGAAGATTTTTTCCCAATTTTTTGAGTGGCAGATTTGTCCTTTTGATGGTGTCCTTTGCCTTACAGAAACTTTGTAATTTTATGAGGTTCCATTTGTCAATTCTTGATCTTAGAGCATACGCTTTTGGTGTTCTGTTCAGAAACTTTCTCCCTGTACTGATGTTCTCAAGGGTCTAGGAAATGGAGGAAGACCTCAGAAAATGGAAAAATCCCCCATGCTCATGGACTGGCAGGATTAATATAGTTAAAATGGCAAATGAAATTCACATGCAAATGAAATTATATTAGAACAACCTCAATATATTGTAATGAATAGTGTTCAGGATTGTGCCAAGTCACATCAAAAAATAAAAATATTTATACATCAGGAATTGATTAACTAAAGCCTGCTAAAAAGCTACACTGGCATATTATGTATATAGCAAACTGTTAAAAGAAATCAAAGTGCAGAATATGTATACTGGATAGCCATATCACTAAATTATAATGCTCGAGAATCTGAAATAAAAAAGTTGCACTATGTTTGCAACTAACCTGTGCATGTACCCATTTGCCTTAAATCATCTCTATTTATAAGAGGATGAACTCTTGGATCATGCAAAGACAATCAGATTTGTCATTAGGAACTGTGAGCAACATTTGTAAAGGTAGATTTTGGGGAGTGGGGAGAGTAGAATATAAACCCATATCACAAAAGCATCCTCAAAATTAGATGTCAGTCAAGACCTCCTGGGCTCTACATAGGTTCTGACTCAATAATCTTAGAATGAGTGAGATGAAAAATTAAAATAACATACTACTCTTTTCTGTCACCATAAACATTGCTCTTAATTATTCAAGCTAACTTTGTCATAGCTTTTGATGTTACCTCATCATCCTTCCTCTCCTGCCCTGTTATTACCTGACACAAAGATTCCTGGATCATTTCTCAGTTTGGTAGTAACACTTGGTGATACTTATTTCTTGAAAAGAGAGGAAGTCAGGCTAAGCAAGATGGGAGCATCAGCAGAGAATGTAACCTCAGTGTGCTGTGAACATCCCATTGTTATTCTGTCCTCTGTACCCTCCAACACTGAATTACCCTGATCTAACGGACATATGCAAATCACCAATAGTCAACTCAAGTCCTTGTCTAGAGAAGTGTTGCCTAGAAGACAGAATATTGATAGCATATTCATCTCTGCCGAATGAAATCTGTCTATTGTTATACTCAAACTACATTTGAATTCTCTCTGTTTTTATTTCATCTTCAAATATAAGTAGGTACTAACTATGTAATGTGAATGATGCCTTTATTATCTTCATCCATCCTCTAGCTTAATTCACAGAGCTAGGTTGAATACCAACTGATGAAGTAAACAGACAGCACAGTCTATGTGTTAACACTGAAGCCTCTCTTTGTTCTTGTAATTAGCTGTTCCCATGGCCCCATGGTTCATCCTAAAAATCCTAATCTCTCCTTCTCCAAAAATACAGGTCTCATCTGTAATATCTGTAAAAATTCACAGAATTCAAAATGTAAAGAAAATCAAAGCCGATGCTATGCACAACCTGGTGAATCATGTTATAGCAAATCATACTATTATGGTGAGTAGAGATGATACAGACTCCAAAAATGTCTTCAAATAACTATTCTTCCTACTAATGCCTTTATAAAGAAGGTAACAATATCTATCTCTCTAAGTAGTAAGGCAGTGAATACATTTGGGGAGGGAGGAAAAGGGTATTTTCAAATTTACCATTGAGAGGCTTGGCATCAAGAATCAGAATCTATAAAGGAGAGTAACCTCCAAAGGAGATGAGGACGGGGATCCAGTATGATTGGGTTTTCCTCTTGGTGGTGACTTTTAGAAAGTTGTCTTCTAACAAATTCCTCTAGCATGTATAATCAACTTCTTTATTTTTAGGAACTAAACATGTGCTCTCACAGCAAGGGTGCCGGTATAAATGCCACGACGGAGAATTCAAAAATGGACAATCATTGACTTACATAATGTGCTGTGATAAAAACTTGTGTAATAGTTTCTAGATGGAGAATTGCTTGAAGAAAATCATCTTCTGTTCAAGATCCAAACTTACCAATGAACCAAGATGAGGAATTTGTTTTCCTACTCTGTTTCCACACTTTCCTGTGATTCCCTGAGATAGCAATGGAGTCTGTATCCTCATTTCAGTGAAAGACTTCTTGACCAAACCATTAGACTACTTCAAAACAAACAAACAAACAAACAATTCCATATTTACCATGTGACTTTACTTTTCCAGTTTGCAATGTCTAAGCCATGTAATAGTGTTCCAAAGATTTTTATTTTAATCTCTAGAATCTATGGACACTGCAGTAAGTGGCAAAATGGACATTGGAGATGTGAATAAGGGTATTTCTGGATTGTCAGGGTGGGTCTTAGTCCTAAATACAAATGTTCTTATAAAATGGGGTAGGGTAGGCATGAATTGACTATAGAAGAGGAAATGAATGCGTAATTGTGACACAGTAATTGAAGTGATGTACCTTGAAGATGGATCAAATGGTCGTGAGCCAAGAGATATAAAACGCCACTAGATGTTGAGAAGGGCAATGAAATTAATTTTTCTCAGTGTCTCTAGAAACTTACCATACTGCTACTTGATCTTATCCCAAGGAGATTTAATTCTGACTACAGAGTTCTACAAATGGAATAAATGTGTGTTGTTTTAAGCAATTATGTTTGTAGTAATTTGTCATATCAGTTATGGGAAATCCTAATAGGTATATGGGAATTAAAAGTGTTGGTAATCCTGACCACCAACTAGGGGGTGGCTAAACTAGAATCCTTTGTCTCAGAAGTGGAGTATCCTGCAAAAGAAAAGGAGTGTAGAGTAAGTGCTGTCAGTGAGTGAAAGGTTAGTGGGTGAAAGTTCTATCTCACATGGTGCAGGCAGCCCTTCAGATGTGACTTTGAAGCTAGTAGTCCCTACCATTTTCTTTTTTCTTAAACACAAATTTTTATTTAAATTATATTATTTATTTACATTCCAGTCATTGACACCCCACTGTTCCCCTCCCACAGTTCTTCATCCCATCACTACTCCTTGCCTCCAAGGGAATGCACACAAAAACACAAACACACACACACACACATGCATGCATGCACGCACATGCATGCACGCACGCACGTGCATGCGCGCACGCACACGCATGCACGCACGCACACACACACACACACAGTCACGCACACACAAACACCAGGCCTTGCCCTTCCCTCGGGCATCAAGGCTCTCTAGGATTAAATACATCCTCTCACTCTAAGGCCAGACCAGAGCACCAAAGCATGAAACTACCATTTTCTATAGCAATTGAATATGTGTTCTAATAGATGAATTTATAGTTTTTCACCAGTTCATATGCTATCTCTCCTGAGTGTTAGATTCTCTGCTTAGTTTTGGTTTAGTTTTGCAATAATTGTGTTTGTATATTCAAGTTCAGGGTGGAAAGTCACTCACAATATGATACTGAGTAAAAATGTCCATTTTTATTTTTCTCTATAAAAATATACTTATCTGAAATGTTCTGCTATAAAACAATTTATCCATTCATCTGAGATACTATTTTATAATATATTGAAAAAAATTGAAAAAGAAAGCCTTACAGTATGAGCTGGTGCCCTCAGAAGACCTTAGGCACTGGTTCTTCACCCACTCCCAAAACACTCAGAGAAAGCTCGGCTCTCAGATGCTCTAACATGCTCAGGATCACAGACAAGGAGGCCACAACATCGGCCCCAACACTGAAAGTAACTGGGACCCCCCTCCATCCAAGGACACAGGAACACCAGACTAGCCAGCGGTTCCTTCCTGTCTGAGCTAGTGCCCTGAGCAGACCCTGGGCAATGGCTCCCCATCCAGTCCCACAACACCCAGAGGAAACTCCCAAGTGCTCTAACATGCCCAGGATCAAAGGAATTCAGAAGCTTGTTCACACCAGGATTTCAATTACCATAGATGGAGAAACCAAGGTATTCCATGACAAAAACAAATTTACACAATATTTTTCCACAAACCCAGCTCTCCATTGGATAATGAATGAAAAACAACAACAAAAGGAGGGAAACTACACACTAGAAAAAGCAAGAAATTTAACAAAACAAAAAGAGAGACACACAAACATAACTCTACCTCTAATAACAAAAGTAACAGGAAGCAACAATCACTTCTCCTTAATATCTCTTAATATCAATGGATTCAATTCTCCAATTAAAAAGATGTAGACTAATGGACTGGATACATAAGCAGGACCCAACATTTTGCTGCATACACGAAACTCACCTCAGGCACAAAGACAGGCACTACCTCAGAAAAAAAGACTGGAAAACAATTTTCCAAACAAATGGTCCCCAAACCTGAGCTGGTGTACCCATTCTAATATCAAACAAAATTGACTTTCAACAGGAAATAGTCAAAAGAGATAAGGAAGGATATTTCATACTCATCAAAAGAAAAATCTACCAAGACGAACTCTCAATTCCGAACATATATGCTCCAAATACAAGGGCACCCACATTCATAAAACAAACTTTACTAAAGCTCAAAGCACATATTGCACCACACACAATAATAGTGGAAGACTTCAACACCCCACTCTCATCAAAGGAAAGATCAGGAAAACACAAACTAAGCAGAGAAACACTGAAACTAACAGAAGTTATGAACTAGGATTTCAAAGATACCTATAGAACATTTTATCCTAAAACAAAAGAATATACCTGCTTCTCAGCACCTCACAATACCTTCTCCAAAACTAACCATATAGTCCATCACAAAACAGATCTCAGCAGATATAAAAACATTGAAATAATTCCATATACTCTATCATATCACCATCAACTAAGGCTGGCCTTCAATAACAACAAAAACAACAGAAAGCCCACATATACATGGAAACTGAACAACATTCAACTCAATGATAACTTGGTAAAGAAAGAAAGAAAGAAAGAAAGAAAGAAAGAAAGAAAGAAAGAAAGAAAGAAAGAAAGAAAGAAAGAAAGAAAGAAGGAAGGAAGGAAGGAAGGAAGGAAGGAAGGAAGGAAGGAAGGAAGGAAGGAAGGAAGGAAAGGAAGGAAGGAAGGAAGGAAGGAAGGAAGGAAGAAAGAAAGAAAGAAAGAAAGAAAGAAAGAAAGAAAGAAAGAAAGAAAGAAAGAAAGAAAGAAAGAAAGCAGCAAAGAAAGAAACAAAGAAAGAAAGAAACAAAGAAAGAAAGAAAGAAATTAAAGACTTTTTAGAATTTAATGAAAACAAAGGCAAAGCATACCCAAACTTATGGGACACAATGAAAGCAGTGCTAAGAGGAAAACTCATAGCCTTAAGTGCCTCCAAAAATAAACTGGAAAGAGTATGCACTAAGAGCTTAACAGCACAGCTGAAGACTCTAGAAAAAAAGAATCAAATACATCCAAGAGGAGTAGATAGACAGCAGGAAATAATCAAACTCAGGGCTGAAATCAAGCAAGAAGAAACAAAAATAACTATACCAATAATCAACCAAACCAGGAGCTGGTTCTTTGAAAAAGCCAACAAGATAGATAAACCCTTAGCCAAACTAATCAGAGGGCACAGAGACAGTACCCAAATCAGCAAAATAAGAAATGAAAAGGGAGATATAACAACAGACACCAAGGAAATCACCCCCCAAAAAATTCATCAGATCTTACTATAAAAGCCTATACTCAACAAAAGTGGAAAATCTGGAGGAAATGGACAATTTTCTAGACAGATACAGGGTAACAAAGTTAAATCAGGATCAGAAAAATGGTATAAACAATCCCATATCCCCTAAAGAAATAGAAGCAGTCATTAATTCCCAAACAAAAAAAGGCCAGGACCAGATGGATTCAATGCAGAGTTCTATCAGACATGCAAAGAAGGTCTAATACTAATACTCTTAAAACTATGCCACAAAATAGAAGCAGATGGAACACTACCCAATTCATTTTATGAAGCTACAGTTACTATGATACCTAAACCACACAACGAACCAACAAAGAAAAAGAACTTTAGAACAATTTCACTTATGAATATCAATGCAAAAATATTGAATAAAATTCTTCCCAACTGAATCCAAGAACACGTAAAAAATGATCATCAATTCATGGTCAATGAAACTCCATCCCAGGAATGCAGGGATGGTACATTCTATTCCTACCTGTCCCTACCTACTTGATGTAGACAACAATAGGAGGCCAAAGAAATTCAAATTGGAAAGGGAGAAGCCAAATTATCACTATTTGCAGATGATATCATAGTATACTTAAGTGACTCCAAAAATACACCAGAAAACTTCTAAACATGATAAACAACTTCAGCAAACTGGCTGCATATAAAATTAAATCAAACAAATCAGTGTCCTTCCTATACTCAAAGGATAAAGAGGCTGAGAAAGAAATTAGGGAAATGAAATCCTTCACAATAACTACAAATAATATAAAATACCTTGGTGTAACTCTAACCAAGCAAGTAAAAATTCTGTATGTCAAGAAGTTCAAGTCTCTTAAGAAAGAAACTGAAGAAGATCACAGAAGACAGAAATATCTTCCATGCTCATGGATTGGCAAGGCTAATATAGTAAAAATGGCCATCTTACCTAAAGTAATCTACAGGTCCAATGCAATACCCATCAAAATTTCAAATCAATTCTTCATAGGGTTAGAAAGAGCAATTTCCAAATCTATCTGGAATAACAAAAAAACCTAGGTTAGCGAAAACTATTCTCAACAATAAAAGAACTTCTGTTGGAATCACCATCCCTGACCTCAAGCTACATTATAGAGCAATAGTGAAAAATCTTCAGAGTATTGGTGCAGGAAAAAGCAGGTAGATTAATGGAATAGAATTGAAGACCCAGAAATGAACCCTCAAACCTATGGTCAATTGATCTTTGACAAAGGAGCTAAAACCACCCAGTGGGGAAAAGATAGCATTTTCAACAAATGGTGCTGATTCGACTGGCAGTCAACATGGGAAACAATGCAAATTGAATCATTCTTATCTCCCTGTACAAAGCTCAAGTCCAAGTGGATCAAGGACCTCCACATAAAACAAGATACACTGAATCTAATAGAAGGGAAATTGGGGAAGAACCTGGAACACCAGGGTACAGGGGAAGATTTCCTGAAGAAAACACCAAAAGCTTATGCTCTACGGTAATGAATTAACAAACAGGACTCATAAAATTGCAAATCTTCTATAAGCCAACTGTCAATAGGACAAAATGGCAACCAACATATGGGGAAAAGATATTTACCAATCCTACATCTGATCGAGTGGTAATATCCAATATATATAAAACATTCAAGAAGCTAGACTCCAGAGAAACAAATGACACTTATAAAAATGGGGTACAGAGCTAAACAAAGAATTCTCAACTGAAGGATACTGGATGGCTAAGAAACACCTAAAAATATTCAACATCCTCTGTCATCAGGGAAATGCAAATCAAAACAACCCTGAGATTCCATCTAACACCAGTCAGAATGGCTAAGATGAAAAATCTCAGGGTACAGCAGATGCTGGCTAGGAAGTGGAGAAAGAGTAACACTTCTCCATTGCTGGTGGGATTTCAAGTTGGTAAAGCCACTCTGGAAATCAGTTTGGCAGTTCCTCATAAAATTAGACATACTACTATCTGAGTACCCAGCAATACCACTCCTGGGCATATAACCAGAATATGCTCCAATGTGTAATAAGGAAACATGGTTCACTATGTCCATAGCAGCCTTATTTATAATACCCAGTAGCTGGAAGGAACCCAGATGCACTACAACAGAGGAATGGATACAGAAATTGTGGTATATATACACAATGGAGTACTATTCAGCTATTCAAAATGAATTCATGAAATTCTTAGGCAAATAGATGGAACTAAAATGTGTCATCCTGAGTGAGGTAAACTAATCACAAAAGAACACACATGGTATGCACTAACTGATAAGTGGATATTAGCCCAATAGCTCAAAATAAACAAGTTACAATTCACAGACCACAGAAAGCTCAGAAAGAAGGAAGACCAAAATGGGGGTGCTTTGGTTCTTGTGAAAAGGGGAACAAAATACACATGGGAGCAATTATGGAAACAAAGTGTTGATCAGAGACTGAAGGAAAAACCACCCAGAGACTGTCCTACCCGGGGATTGATTATATAAACAGTCACCAAACCCCAATACTATTATGGATGACAAGAAGTGCTTAACAAAAGGAGCCTGCTATGGTTGTCTCTGGAGGGGCTCTGTCAGTAACTTATAAGTACAGAGGCACAGTCAACCATTGGACTGAGACCAGGGTCCCTAATGGAGGAATTGGAGGGCTGATTGGAGGAGTTAAAGAGGTTTGCAGCCCCATGGGAAGAACAAAGATGTTGGACAACCAGACACCCGAGGGCTCCCAGGGACTAAGCCATAAGCAAAGGAATACACATGGTTCCAGTCAAAACTGTAGCAGAAGAATACCTTGCTGGGCATCAGTGGGAAGAGAGGTCCTTGGACCTATGAAGGCTCAATAGATGCCCCAAGGTGGGAAATTTAGGGGGATAAGTGGGAGTAGGTTGGGTCAGGGGCATATTCTTTGAAGCAGGGAATGGGAGGATGGGTTGGGGGTTTTCAGGGAGGGGGAAAACTGGCAAAGGGTATAACATTTCAAATGTAAATGAAGAAAATTATTCAATACAAAAAAATTACAGGAAAACAAAAACAAACAGGAGTCAACAGGGCACAGGATCACTGGAGCAGCTGTAAGAGGATCCTCTGGGCACCATCTGCTCCTGGGAGCTAGGGCTATCCCACAGCTCTCTTTTCCTCTTTATGCAGGTCCTTCCAGGAGAGAGCTGATCTCCCAGGAGTTCTGACACAGGATTAAAGCCCACAGGAGGGGCAAGCTCCAGCCAGAGACAGAAAGACCAACTACCATCAGAGATACCCAGGAAACAAAAGACAAGCACAAAAACCTTACCAACAGAAACCAAAGCTACAAGGGATCATCAGAACCAAGTTCTTTCACAACAGCAAGTTCTGGATACCCCAACACACCAGAAAATCAAGATTCAGATTTAAAATCATATCTCAGAATGATGATAGAGGACTTTAAGAAGGACATCAATAACTCCCTTAAAGAAACACATGAGAACACAGATAAGCAGACAGAAGCACTTAAAGAGGAAACACAAAAATCCCTTAATGAATTAAAGGAAAACAACCTAACAGGTGAAGAAATTGAACAAAACCATCCAGGATCTGAAAATGGAAGTAGAAACAGTAAAGAAATCACAAAGGGAAACACTTTCTTTTTTTTTTCTTTTTTTTTATACGTTATCTTTTTTTTTAATATTTTTATTTTCTATATTCTTTGCTTACATTCCAAATGGTTTCCCCTTTCCCGGATCCCACCTCCCCATATGTACCATAACCCTTCTTCTCTCCATCCCTTCTCCAATCACCTCCCTCCTTTTTCTCTATCCTTATATTCCCTTCCCATGATAGATCAATCCTTTCCAGGATCAGGACCCTCTCCATACTTCTAAATGGGAGTCATTTGTTATGCAATTTGTGCCATGGGTATTCAGAGCTTCTGGGCTAATTAATATCCACTTATCAGAGATTGCATTCCGTGTGTATTCTTTTGTGATTGGGTTACCTCACTTAGGATGATATTTTCCAGATCAAACCATTTGCCTAAAAATTTTGTGAATTCATTGTTTCTAATTGCTGAGTAGTATTCCATTGTGTAAATATACCACATTTTCTGTATCCATTCCTCCTTTGAGGGTTCTTTCCAGCTTCTGGCTATTATAAATAAGGCTGCTATGAACATAATGGAGCATGTGTATTTATTGCATGCTGGGGAATCCTTTGGGTATATGCCCAGGAGAGGTATAGCAGGATCCTCTGGAAGTCTCATGTCCAGTTTTCTGAGGAACATCCAGACTGATTTCCACAGTGGTTGTACCATCTTACAGCCCCACCAGCAGTGGAGGAGTGTTCCTCTTTCTCCACATCCTCTCCAACACCTGCTGTCTCTTGAGTTTTTGACCTTAGCCATTCTGACTGGTGTAAGGTGAAATCTCAGGGTTGTTTTGATCTGCATTTCCCTAATGACTAATGATGTTGAGCACTTCTGAAGGTGCCTCTCAGCCATCCGAATTTCTTCAGGTGAAAATTCTTTGCTAAGATCTGTACCCCACTTTTAATAGGGTTATTTGGTTCCCGGGGGTCTAACTTCTTGAGTTCTTTGTATATATAGGGATTGGCAGGATTAATATAGTTAAAATGGCTATCTTGCCAAAAGCGATCTACAGATTCAATGCAATCTCCATCAAAATCCCAACTCAGTTCTTCACAGAGTTAGAAAAAGCAATTCTCAAATTCATCTGGAATAACAAGAAACCCAGGATAGCTAAAACTATTCTCACAACAAAAGAAAGTCTGGGGGAATCAGTATTCCTGACTTCAAGCAATACTACAGAGCAATAGTGTTAAAAACTGCATGGTATTGACACAGTGACAGACAAGTGGACCAATGGAATAGAATTGAAGATCCAGAAATAAATCCACACATCTATGGTCACTTGATCTTCGACAAAGGAGCCAAAAACATCCAGTGGAAAAAAGATAGCCTTTTCAACAAATGGTGCTCGATCAATTGGAGGTCAGCATGCAGAAGAATGCGAATTGATCCATTCTTATCTCCATGTACTAAACTTCACTCCAAGTGGATCAAGGACCTCCATGTAAAACCAGACACACTGAAACTAATAGAAAAGAAACTGGGGAACACCCTTGAGGACATGGGCACAGGGGAAAAGTTCCTGAATAGATCACCAATAGCTTAAGCTTTAAGATCAATAATTGATAAATGGAACCTCATAAAATTACAAAGTTTCTGTAAGGCAAAGGACACCGTTAAAAGGACACAATGGCAACCATCAAATTGGGAAAGGATATTCACCAACCCCACATCTGATAGAGGGCTAATATCCAATATATACAAGTGAAACACTTTCTATCCACTCCTATAGATAGAAAACCTAGGAAAGAGATCAGGGGATCATAGATGCAAGCATCACATACAGAATACAAGAGATAGAAGAATCTCAAGTGCAGAAGATACCATAGAAAACATTGGCACAACAGTCAAACAAAGTGCAAAATGCAAAAGGCCCCTGACCTAAAACATTCAGGAAATCCAGGATACACTGAGACCAAACCAAACAATAATAGGTAGAGAAAAGAATGAAAACTCCCAACATAAAGGGCCAGTAAATATTTTCAACAAAATTATAAAAGAATACTTCCCTAACCTAAAGAAATAGATGACCATGAAAATAAAAGAAGACTACAGAACTCCAAATAGACTGGACCAGAAAGGAAATTCCTCTTGGCACATAATATTCTAAACATCAAATGCACTGAAAAAAGAATATTAAAGCAGTAAGGCAAAAACATCAAGTAACATATAAAGACAGACATATCAGATTTATACCATACTTCTTGTCAGAGACTATTAAAGCCATAAGATCCTGGAAAGATATCAAGCGGACCCTAAGGGAACAAAAATGCCAGCCCAGGCTAATATACACAGCAAAACTCTCAAATACTATAGTTAAAGAAACTAATGTATCCCACAACAAACACAAATTGATACAATATCTTTCCATAAATCCAGCCATTCAAACAATAATAAATGGATGGAAAAACTCCAACAAAAGGAGGGAAATACAACCATACAAATAGCGAGAAAATAAGCTTTTTTTTTAATTTTTTTTATTTGATATAATTTATTTACATTTCAAATGATTTCCCCTTTTCTAGCCCCCCCCACTCCCCGAAAGTCCCGTAAGACCCCTTCTCTTCCCCTGTCCTCCCATCCACCCCTTCCCACTTCCGCGTTCTGGTTTTGCTGAATACTGTTTCACTGAGTCTTTCCAGAACCAGGGGCCACTCCTCCTTTCTTCTTGTACCTCATTTGATGTGTGGATTATGTTTTGGGTATTCCAGTTTTCTAGGTTAATATCCACTTATTAGTGAGTGCATACCATGATTCACCTTTTGGTTACCTCACTGAGTATGATATTCTCTAGCTCCATCCATTTGCCTAAGAATTTCATGAATTCATTGTTTCTAATGGCTGAATAGTACTCCATTGTGTAGATATACCACATTTTTTGCATCCACTCTTCTGTTGAGGGATACCTGGGTTCTTTCCAGCATCTGGCAATTATAAATAGGGCTGCTATGAACATAGTAGAACATGTATCCTTATTACATGGTGGGGAGTCTTCTGGGTATATGCCCAGGAGTGGTATAGCAGGATCTTCTGGAAGTGAGGTGCCCGGTTTTCGGAGGAACCGCCAGACTGATTTCCAGAGTGGTTGTACCAATTTGCAACCCCACCAGCAGTGGAGGAGTGTTCCTCTTTGTCCACACCCTCTGCAACACCTGCTGTCTCCTGAATTTTTAATCTTAGCCATTCTGAGTGGTGTAAGATGAAATCTTAGGGTTGTTTTGATTTGCATTTCCCTAATGACTAATGAAGTTGAGCATTTTTTAAGATGCTTCTCCACCATCCAAAGTTCTTCAGGTGAGAATTCGTTGTTTAACTCTGTACCCCATTTTTTAATAGGGTTGTTTGGTTTTCTGGAGTCTAACTTCTTGAGTTCTTTACATATATTGGATATTAGCCCTCTATCTGATGTAGGATTAGTGAAGATCTTTTCCCAATTTGTTGGTTGCCGATTTGTCCTCTTGATGGTGTCCTTTGCCTTACAGAAACTTTGTAATTTTATGAGGTCCCATTTGTCAATTCTTGCTCTTAGAGCATACGCTATTGGTGTTCTGTTCAGAAACTTTCTCCCTGTACTGATATCCTCAAGGGTCTTCCCCAGTTTCTTTTCTATTAGCTTCAGAGTGTCTGGCTTTATGTGGAGGTCCTTGATCCATTTGGATTTGAGCTTAGTACAAGGAGACAAGGATGGATCAATTCGCATTCTTCTGCATGCTGACCTCCAGTTGAACCGGCACCATTTGTTGAAAAGGCTATCTTTTTTCCATTGGATGTTTTCAGCCTCTTTGTCGAGGATCAAGTGGCCATAGGTGTGTGGGTTCATTTCTGGATCTTCAATCCTGTTCCATTGATCCTCCTGCCTGTCACTGTACCAATACCATGCAGTTTTTAACACTATTGCTCTGTAGTATTGCTTGAGGTCAGGGATACTGATTCCCCCAGATTTTCTTTTGTTGCTGAGAATAGTTTTAGCTATCCTGGGTTTTTTGTTGTTCCAGATGAATTTGATAATTGCTCTTTCTAACTCTGTGAAGAATTGAGTTGGGATTTTGATGGGTATTGCATTGAATCTGTATAGTGCTTTAGGCAAAATGGCCATTTTAACTATATTGATTCTACCGATCCATGAGCATGGGAGATTTTCCCATTTTTTGAGGTCTTCTTCCATTTCCTTCTTCAGAGTCTTGAAGTTCTTGTCATACAGATCTTTCACATGTTTGGTAAGAGTAACCCGAAGATACTTTACACTGTTTGAGGCTATTGTGAAGGGGGTCATTTCCCTAATTTCTTTCTCAGCCTGCTTATCCTTTGAGTATAGGAAGGCCACTGATTTGCTTGAGTTGATTTTATAACCTGCCACTTTGCTGAAGTTGTTTATCAGCTGTAGGAGCTCTCTAGTGGAGTTCTTTGGGTCACTTAGGTAGACGATCATGTCGTCTGCAAATAATGATAGTTTGACTTCTTCCTTTCCAATTTGTATCCCTTTGACCTCCTTATGTTGTCGAATTGCCCGAGCTAGTACCTCAAGTACAATATTGAAAAGATAAGGAGAAAGGGGGCAGCCTTGTCTGGTCCCTGATTTCAGTGGGATTGCTTCAAGTTTCTCTCCATTTAGTTTGATGCAGGCTACCGGTTTGCTGTATATTGCTTTTACTATGTTTAGGTATGGGCCTTGAATTCCTGTTCTCTCCAAAACGTTAAGCATGAAGGGATGCTGAATTTTGTCAAATGCTTTTTCAGCATCCAATGAAATGACCATGTGGTTTTGTTCTTTGAGTTTGTTTATGTAGTGGATTGTATTGATGGATTTCTGTATATTGAACCAACCCTGCATTCCTGGGATAAAGCCTATTGATCATGGTGGATGATCGTTTTGATGTGTTCTTGGATTCGGTTGGCAAGTATTTTATTGAGTATTTTTGCATCGATGTTCATAAGGGAAATTGGTCTGAAGTTCTCTTTCTTTGTTGGATCTTTTTGTGGCTTTGGTATCAGCGTAATTGTGGCTTCGTAGAAGGAATTGAGTAGTGTTCCTTCTGTTTCTATTTTGTGGAATAGTTTGAAGAGTATTGGTGTTAACTCTTCTTTGAAGGTCTGGTAGAATTCTGCACTGAAGCCATCTGGTCCTGTGCTTTTTTTGGTTGGAAGACTTTCTATGACTCCTTCTATTTCTTTAGGCATTATGGGACTGTTTAGATGGTCTAGTTGGTCCTGATTTAATTTTGGTATTTGGTATCTGTCAAGGAAATTGTCCATTTCCTCCAGATTCTCCAGCTGTGTTGAGTACAGGCTCTTGTAGTAGGATCTGATGATTTTTTGGATTTCCTCAGTTTCCGTTGTTATATCTCCCTTTTCATTTCTAAGTTTGTTAATTTGGATACTTTCTCTGTGCCCTTTGGTCAGTCTGGCTAAGGGTTTATCTATCTTGTTGATTTTCTCAAAGAACCAGCTCCTGGTTTTGTTGATTTTTTGTATGGTTCTCTTTGTTTCTACTTGATTGATTTCGGCCCTGAGTTTGATGATTTCCTGCCTTCTACTCCTCCTGGGTGAAATAGCTTCTTTTTGTTCTAGGGCTTTCAGGTGTGTCATTAAGTTGGTAATGTATGCTCTCTCCATTTTCTTTTTGGAGGCACTCAGGGCTATGAGTTTTCCTCTTAGCACTGCTTTCATTGTGTCCCATAGATTTGGGTATGTTGTGTTTTCATTTTCATTGTGTTCTAAAAAGTCTTTAATTTCTTTCTTTATTTCTTCCTTGACCAAGGTATCATTGAGTAGAGTATTGTTCAGTTTCCACGTGTATGTGGGTTTTCTGTTGTTTCTGTTGCTATTGAAGACCACTTTTACTCCATAGTGATCAGATAGGAGGCATGGGATTAGTTCGATCTTCTTATATTTGTTGAGGTCTGTCTTGTGGCCAATTATATGGTCGATTTTGGAGAAGGTACCATGAGGTGCTGAGAAAAAGGTATATTCTTTTATTTTAGGATAGAATGTTCTATATATATCTATTAAATCTAATTGGTCCAAAGCTTCAATTAGTTTCATTGTGTCCCTGTTTAGTTTCTGTTTTCCTGATCGGTCCATTGAGGAAAGTGCAGTGTTGAAGTCACCCACAATTATTGTGTTAGGTGCAATGTGTGCTTTTAGTTTTAATAAAGTTTCTTTTACGAAAGAGGGTGCCCTTGCATTTGGAGCATAGATGTTCAGGATTGACAGTTCTTCTTTTTGTATTTTTCCTTTGACCAGCAAGAAGTGTCCCTCAGGGTCTCTTTTGATGACTTTGGGTTGAAAGTCAATTTTATCTGATATTAAAATGGCTACTCCAGCTTGTTTCCTGAGACCATTTGCTTGTAAAATTGTCTTCCAGCCTTTTACTCTAAGGTAATGTTTGTCTTTGACCCTGAGGTGTGTTTCCTGTAAGCAGCAAAATGTAGGGTCCTGTTTACGTATCCAGTCAGTTAGTCTGTGTCTTTTTATTGGGGCATTAAGTCCATTGATGTTAAGAGATATTAAGGAATGGTAATTGTTACTTCCTATCATTTTTGACGTTATTTTTTAAATTTGAATGCTTAACTTCTTTTGGGTTTGATGAAAGGTTACTATCTTGCTTTTTCCAGGGTGAAGTTTCCCTCCTTGTATTGGTGTTGTCCTCCTATTATCCTTTTTAGGGCCGGGTTTGTGGATAGATATTGGGTAAACTTGGTTTTGTCATGAAATATCTTAGTTTCTCCATCTATGGTGATTGAGAGTTTTGCTGGATATAGTAGTTTTGGTTGGCATTTGTGTTCTCTTAGAGTCTGCATGAGATCTGCCCAAGACCTTCTAGCCTTCATAGTCTCAGGTGAAAAGTCTGCTGTGATTCTGATAGGTCTTCCTTTATATGTTACTTGGCCTTTTTCTCTTACTGCCTTTAGTATTCTTTCTTTGTTTAGAACATTTGGTGTTTTGATTATTATGTGACGGGAAGTATTTCTGTTCTGGTCCAGTCTGTTTGGAGTTCTGTAGGCTTCTTGTATATTCATAGGTATCTCTCTCTTTAGGTTAGGGAAGTTTTCTTCCATAATTTTATTGAAGATATTTGCTGGCCCTTTAAGTTGTAAATCTTCACTCTCATCTATGCCTATAATCCTTAGGTTTGGTCTTCTCATTGTGTCCTGGATTTCCTGGATATTTTGGGTTACAAGCTTTTTGCATTTTGCATTTTCTTTAACTGTTGAGTCCATGGTTTCTATGGAATCTTCAGCATCTGAGATTCTTTCTTCTATCTCTTGTATTCTGTTGTTGATATTTGCATCTCTGTCCCCTGATTTCTTCCCAAGGCTTTCTATCTCCAAAGTTGTCTCCCTTTGAGTTTTCTTAGTTGTTTCTACTTCTGATTTTAGATCCTGGATGGTTTTGCTTAGCTCCTTCACTTGCATGTTTGTGTTTTCCTGTAATTCTTTAAGAGATTTTTGTGTTTCCTCTTTCATGAGCTCAGCCAGTTGACCAAAGTTCTCCTGTTTTTCTTTAAGAGATTTTTGTGTTTCGTCTTTCATGACCTCAGCCTGTTGACCAAAGTTCTCCTGTATTTCTTTAAGTGTTTTTTGCATTTCCTCCTTGTTGACTTTTGTATTCTCCTGGATTTCTTTCAATGATTTTTGTGTTTCCCTTGCAAGGGCTTCTAACTTTTGATCCACTTTCTCCTGAATTTCTTTAAGTATGTCCTTCATATGTTCCTGTACCAGCATCATGACCAGTGATTTTAAATCCAAATCTTGTTTTACTGGTGTGATGGGGTATCCAGGAAATTTTGGTAGAGGAGAATTGGGTTCAGATGTTGCCATATTGCCTTGATTTCTGTTAGTGACGTTCCTGTGTTTGCCTTTTGCCATCTAGTTCTCACTGGTGTTAGTTTGTCTTGTCAGTGCTGGACTCACCAGTGCAAGCTGCCCCTTCCCAGTTGGCCTCTGGTGCACAGCTTACCTCCTGCACTGCTTGTAGACAGGGTGCTGCGGCCCAGGCTGTTCAGATCCCAAAGCAGGCACCCGAAGGCTCCCGCTGGGGACCGCTGGATTCACTGGAGCACACTGACTTCTCCCAGCTGGCCGCCCGGAAGCCCAGCTAGCCACTTGCAGGACTTGGAGATGTGGTGCTGCCGCCCAGGCTGATCTGGGCAGCAGAACTCCCAACCAGGTTGGTGCACACAAGGCTAGCCTAGCTGCTCAGGCCCTGAGTCTAGGCAAAAGCCTGGCAGGCCAATGTCAGTGCAAAGTTCCCCTCAGCTGTGGGTGTTAATTGGGTGTGTCAGGTGGCTAAGATGGTGGCGTGCGCGAGTTCCCTGAGAGTGCTGGGAGAATCTGCTGGGCTAACAACCTCCTGGCTGGGTTAGCACACAGATGGTCCAACGAGCAGCCCAGGGCCTGGGGGCAGTCCAGGGCCTGACCGTCTGAGACCCCTGCTATGTCCGCCTTGGTCTATGCCTGTTAGCTGGTTTGGTTTTGCCTGTTAGGTCTCTCTGGCTTCCCATAGGCAAAATGGTGGTGGTGTGCAAATTGGCCTGGATAAACAACCTCCTGGCCGGGTCGGCACACAGATGGCCCACCGAGCAGCCCAGGGCCTGGGGGCAGTCCAGGGCCTGACCATCTGAGACCCCTGCTATGTCCGCCTTGGGCTATGCCTGTTAGCTGGTTTGGTTTTGTCTGCTAGTCTCTCTGGCTTCCCGTAGGCAAAATGGCGGTGGTGCGTGCAGGCCCGGGCAAACAAGCTCCTGGCTGGGTCGGCACACAGATGGCCCACCGAGCAGCCCAGGACCTGGGGGCAGTCCAGGGCCTGACCGTCTGAGACCCCTGCTATGTCCGCCTCGGGCTATGCCTGTTAGCAGGTTTGGTTTTGCCTGCTAGGTCTCCCTGGCTTCCCTTAGGCAAAATGTTGGTGGTGCGCGCGCAGGCCCCGGAGGAAAAAAACCTCCTGGCCGGGTTTGCACCCCAGTGGACCCCCGATCAGCCCAGGGCCTGGGTGCAGGCAAACGCCTGTTGGGCTTAGACCCCCGTGATGTTGGTCTCGGGTTATATTTGCGTACCTCAGTCTGATTTCTCTGGCGACCGAGAACCAATATGGAGCCCTCATATCTGACTGGTGGGAGGCAGAGTTCTGGATGTGGCTTCTGTGTGGTGAAAGGCACCATAAATCCACCGCTGCTTGCAGCCTGGCTGGCCAGCGATGGCCAGTGGTCGTGGGCGCTGGGTCTGCCTGGACCCTGTCCCGAAAATAATCTTTTAACAAAACAAAAAGAAGATAGACACATAAACATAATTCTGCCTTTAACAACAAAAATAATAGGAAGCAGCAATCACTTTTCCTTAATGTCTCTTAATATCAAAGGTCTCAATTCCCCAAGAAAAAGACATCGACTAACAGACTGGGTACATATATAGGACCCAATATTTTGCTGCATACAGGAAACTCACCTCAGTGACAAAGACAGACAGTACCTCAGACTAAAAGACTACAAAAAAAATTTTTCAAGCAAATGGTCCCAAGAAACAAATTGGAGTAGCCATTCTAATATCCAACAAAATCAACTTTCAACTTAATGTAATCAAAAGCAATAAGGAGGAACACTTCATATTCAACAAAGTTAAATTCTATCAAGAAGAACTCTCAATTCTGAACATCTATGTTCCAAATGGAAGGGCACTCATATTCATAAAAGAAGCTTTAAAAAGTCTCAAAGCACATGTAATAGTGGGAGACTTCAACACCCTACTCTTAGTAGTGGACAGATCATGGAAACAGAAACGAAACAGAGACACAGTGAAGCTAGCGGAAGTTATGAACCAAAGGGATTTAACACATAGCTATAGAACATTTTTTTGGAAAACAAAAGAATATACCTTCTTCTCATCACTGCATGGTACCTTTGGTACCTTCTCCAAAACTGACTATATAATCAGTCACAAATTAGGCCCCAACAGATACAAGAAGATTGAAATAATACCATACATCCTATCAGATCATAATGGACTAAGGCTGGTCTTCAATAACAATAAAAATAATAAGAAGCCCCCATACAATTGAAAGCAGAACAACACTCTACTCAAAGATAACTTGGTCAAGGAAGAAATAAAGGAAGAAATTAAAGACATTTTGGAATTTAATGAAAAATGAATCTACAACATACCCAAACTTATGGAACATGATGAAAGCAGTGCTAAGAGGAAAATAATGCCTCCAAAGAGAAACTGGAGAAAGCTTACATTAGCAGCTCAAGAGCATATATGAAAGCTCTAGAACAAAAAGAAGCACATACAACAAAAAGGAGTAGATTCAGGAAATAATAAAACATAAGGCTAAAATCAACAAAGTAGAAACAAAAAGAACTATACAAAGAATGAAACAAACAAGGAGCTGGTCCTTTGAGAAAATGACCAAGATATATAAACCCTTAGCCATAATAACCAGAGAGCACATAGTGAGTATCCAAATCAGCAAACTCACAAAAGAAAGGGGATACATAACAACAGAAACTGGGGAACTCCAAAAGATCATCAGATTCTACTACAAAACCCTATACTCAAAAAACAAAACAAAACAAAACAAAAAACAAACAAACAAAAAAAAACAAAAACTGGAAAATCTAAATGAAATGCACAGCAGATAAAAGACAACTCCAGCAAAGTGGCTGGATATAAAATTGACTCAAACAAATCAGTAACCTTCCTCTAATCAAAAAATAAGTTGAGAAAGAAATTAGGGAACCAACGCCATTCACAATAGTCATAAATAATATAAAATACTTTGGTGTTACTCTAACCAAGCAAGTGAAAGATCTGTATGACCAGAAGTTCAAGTCTCTAAATAAAGAAATCAAAGACCTCAGAAGATTTAAATATCTCCCATACTCATGGATTTGCAAGATTAACAGTAAAAATGACCATCTTGTCTAAAGGAATATACAGATTCATGCAATCACCATCAAAATTCCAAATCAGTTCTTCAAAAAGTTAGAAAGAGCAATTTGCAAATTCATTTGGAATAGCAAAAACCCGGTATAACAAAACTATTCTCATGAATAAAAGAGAATCCGGGGCAAATCAACATCCCTGATGTTGAGCTGTATTACAGAGCAAGAGTAATAAAAATGTATGGTATTGATACTGAGACAGGTAGAAGGAGCGACCCAATAGAATTAGTGATTGAGAAATCAACGCACACACCTACGATCACTTGATATTTGAAAAAGGAGTTAAAACCATACAATGGGGAAAAGTCAGCATTTTTTACAAATGCTGCTGGTTCTACAGGCTTTCAGCATTCAGAAAAATGCAAATAGACACATTCTTATCTCCTTGTACAAAGTTCAAATCCAAGTGGATCAAGGACCTCCAAATAAAACCAGATGCACTAAAACTTATAGAAGTGAAAGTGGACAAGAGCCTTGGGCATACGGGAAAATTTCCTGAAGAGAACACCAATAGAGTATGCTCTAAGATCAAGAATCAACAAATAGGACCTCATAAAATTGCTGAGCTTCCGTAAGGCAAAGGACACTGTCAATAAGACAAAATTACAACCAACAGATTAGGGAAAGATCTTTACCAACCCTACATCTGATAGATGACTTATATCCAATATATGAAAAGAACTCAAGAAGTTTGACTCCAGAGAATCAAACAACCCTATTAAAAATGGGGTACAGAGCTAAACAAAGAATTTTCAACTGAGGAATATAGAATGGCTGAGAAGCACCTAAAGAAATGTTCAACAGTCATGAGGGAAATGCAAATCAAAACAACACAGAGATTCTACCTCACACAAGTCAAAATGGCTAAGATCAAAAACTCAGATGACAGCAGATGCCAGTGGGGATGTGGAGAAAAAGGAATACTCCTGCATTGCTGGTAGAATTGCACGCTGGCACAACCACTATGGAAATCAGTTTTGCAGTTCCTCAGAATATTGGGGATAGGACTACCTGAGGACCCAGCTATACCACTCCTGGGCATATACCCAGAAGATGCTCCAACATGTAATATCGACACATGCTCCACTATGTTCATAGCAACCTTATTTATAATAGCCTGGAAAGAACCCAGATGTCCTTCAACAGAGGAATGGATACAGAAAATGTGGTATATTTACACAATGGAGTACTAAGCTATTATGAACAATGAATTCATGAAATTCTTAGGCAACTGGATAGAAGTAGAAAATATCATCCTGAGTGAGGTAACACAATCACAAAAGAACACACATGGTATGCACTCACTGATAAGTGTATATTAGCTCAAAAGCTCCGAATATCCAAGATACAATGCACAGAGCACAGGAAGCTCAAGACAAAGGAAGACCAAAGGGTGGGTCCTTTACTTCTGAGAAGGGGAACAAAATATTCACGAAAACAAAAAAAAAATGAGATAAAGTGTAGAGCAGAGACTCTAAGGAAGGTCACCCAGAGACTGTACCACGTGGGAATTCATCCCATATACAGTCACCAAACCCCAACACTATTATGGTTGCCAAGAAGTACATGCTGACAAGAGCCTGATATGGCTGTCTCCTGAGAGGAAGGCCCTGACAGAGCCTTACAAAAAGAGAGGTGGATGCTAGAAGCCAACATATGACAGAACGTTTGGTCCCAACTGGAAGAGTTAGAGAAAGTACTGAAGGAGCTGAAGGGGTTTGGAAGCTCATAAGAAGAACAACAATATCAACCAATCAGACTCCCCAGAGCTCCCAGGGACTAAACCATCAACCAAGGAGTATACATGGCTTCTGCTGCATATGCAGGAGAGGAATGTCTTGTCAGACATCAATGGGAGGAGAGGTCCTTGGTCCTATGATGTCTAGATATGTACACAAGTACAGGGTAATTGAGGGCAGGGAGGTGAGAGTGGGGTGGGAGGAGGAATACCCTCATAGAATCATAGGGAGAGAGTATGGGATAGGAGGTTTACTGGAGCAGGGAGGACCGGAAAAGTGGATAACATTTGAGATGTAAATAAAGAAAATATATAACAAAAAATCCTCAGTGAAATACTTGCAAACAAAATACAGACATATGTCAAAAAGATTATCTACTAAGACCAAGTTTACTTTATCTGAAATTCAGGGATGGTTCAACATATGGAAATATGTAAATGTAATAAGCCACATAAGAGTACTTAAAGAAAAACTTTATATTGCTTGTGGCTATTGTGAAGGGTGTCATTTCCCTAATTTCTTTCTCAGCCTACTTGTCCTTTGAATATAGGAAGGCTACTGATTTGCTTGAGTTGATTTTATAACCAGTCACTTTGCTGAAGTTGTTTATCAGCTGTAAGAGTTCTCTGGTGGAGTTTTTTTGGGTCACTTAAGTATACTATCATATCATCCGCAAATAGTGATATTTGATTTCTTACTTTCCAATTTGTATCCCTTTGACCTCCTTATGTTTTCTAATTGACCTAGCTAGTACCTCAAGGACAATATAGAAAAGATATGGAGAGAGGGGGCAGCCTTGTCTAGTCCCTGATTTTAGTGGGGTTGCCTCAAGTTTCTCTCCATTTAGTTTGATGTTGGTTACCGGTTTGCTGTATATTGCTTTTACTATGTTTAAGTATGTGCCTTAAATTCCTGTTCTTTCCAAGGCTTTTAGCATGAAAGGACGTTGAATTGTGTCAAATGTTTTTTCACCATCTAATGAAATGACCATGTGGGTTTTTTTATTTCAGTTTGCCTTGTAGTATCTTGGTGTGACTCTGACCAAACAAGTGAAATACCTGTATGACAAGAACTTCAAGTCTCTGAAGAAGGAAATGGAAGAAGACCTCAGAAAATGGAAAAATCTTCCATGCTCCTGGATTGGCAGGATTAATATAGAGGCAATCTTGCCAAAAGCAATATACAGATTCAACGCCATACCCATCAAAATCCCAACTCAGTTCTTCATAGAGTTAGAAACACCAATTCTAAAATTCATCTGAAATAACAAAAAAACCCTAGGATAGCTAAAACTATTCTCAACAGTAAAAGCACTTCTGGGGGAATCAGTATGCCGGACCTCAATCAATACTGCAGAGCAATAGTGTTTAAAAACTGCATGGTATTGGTACAGTGACAGACAGATGGATCAATGGAATACCATTGAAGACCCAGAAATTAACCCACACACCTATGGCCACTTGATCTTCGACAAAGAAACTGAAAACATCCAGTGAAAAAAAGATAGCCTTTTCAACAAATGGTGCTGGTTCAATTGAAGATCAGTATGCAAAAGAAGGTGAATTGATCCATTCTTATCTCCTTGTACTAAGCTTAACTCTAAGTGGATCAAAGACCTCCACATAAAACCAGACACACTGAATCTAATAGAGAAGAAACTGAGAAAGATACTTGAGGGCATTGGTACAGGAGGAAAGTTCCTGAACAGAACACCAATAGCTTATGCTCTAAGATCAAGAATTGACAAATGGGACCTCATAAAATTACAAAGTTTCTCTAAGGCATAGGACACCATCAAAAGGACAAATGGGCAACCAATAAATTGGGAAAAGATCTTCACCAGCCCTACATCAGATAGAGGGCTAATATCCAATATATACAAAGAACTCAAGAACTTAGACCCCAGAAAACAAAATAACCCTATTAAAAATGGCGCACAGAGCTAAACAAAGAATTTTCACCTGAAGAACTTCAGATGACTGAGAAGCATCTTAAAAAATGTTCATCATTAGTCAATAGGGAAATGCAAATCAAAACAACCCTGAGATTTCACTTAACACCAGTCAGAATGGCTAAGATTAAAAACTCAGGACAAAGCAAGTGTTGGCGAGGATGTGGAGAAAGAGGAACACTCCTCCACAGCTAGTGGGGTTTCAAGCTGGTACAACCACTCTGGAAATCAATCTGGAAGTTCCTCAGAAAACTGGGCATCGTATAGAGGACCATGCTATACCACTCCTGGAAATATACCCAGAGGATTCCCCAGCATGTAATAAGAATACATGCTCCACTATGTTTATGATAGCCATATTTATAATAGCTAGAAGCTGGAAAGAACCCAGATGTCCCTCAAAGGAGGAATGCATACAAAAAAATGTGGTATGTACACACAATGGGGTACTATTAAGCCATTAGAAAAATCAATTCATGAAATTTTAAGATAAATGGGATAAATGGATGGATCTGGAGAACATCATACTAAGTGAGGTAACCCAGTCTCAAATGATCAATCATGGTATGCACTTACTGATAATTGGATATTAGCCCAGAAACTTGGAAAACCCAAAACATAATCCACATATAAAATGATGTCCAAGAAGAACAGAGGAGTGGCCCCTAGTTCTGGAAAGGCTCAGTGCAGCAGTGTAGGGCAATACAAGAACAGGGAAGTGGGAAAGGGTGGATGGGGATACAGGGGGAGGGAAGAGGGCTTATGGAATTTTCGGGGAGTGGGGAGCCAGGAAAGGGGAAATCATGTGAAATGTAAATAAAAAATATATTGAATCATAAAAAGAAAAACTTCACATGATCATCTCAATAGAAACAAAAGATATTTGAGAAAAATCCAACACCAACAACTTCATGATAAAAGTCTTATAGCATGTAGGGTTTGCATAGGCAAAGCCCTGGCAAGAATAAACTTCAACATAGTAAAAGCTACCCACAGATAACATTATCTTAAATGGAAAAAAGCTTAAAGCAATCTTACTCAGGTACAACAGAGAGAGATCCACTATTCACACTCCTTTTCAATATTGTCCTAAAAACACAAGATAGGGCAATAAAGGAAAAGAGGAAAACTGAGAGGCTATGAACAAGGGAAGAAATCAAACCATCTCTATTTACACATATGTGTATACTGAAAATCCCAAAAGGTCTACCATAAAACTACAGATGGTGTTTTTTGTTTCCTCCTGTTGCCATGGAAAAGCATTTTCACTATTGTTAAAAGCAACTTAGTGGGGGAAAAAAGAATTTATTTCACATACACTTTCAAGTCATCTGTTGTCATTGAAGAAATCAGGATAAGAATTCAAAGCAAGAACCTGGAGAAAAGGATGTGAAGGAACACTGCTTTCTAGTTCACTCAAGGGTTCATAATTATCAAACCCCGGATCACCTGCATGATTCTGCACATGCGCAAAAGGACTTTTAATATTCAGTTATGTTAAGGATAATCAGAGGGAAGATTATCATGTTTCAGGTTGTTTGGCTCCTAAATACAATCAAAAACTTAGAAAAAAAGAAGTAGAGAACCGAGGACCTAGTTCTAATGTAAACCAATTGCCTAGCATATGCAAATCCCTGTACTTGATTGTTAATGTCAGGTAGGGTATGGAGCATGAGGGATTTGACTACAGATTGAGGAATATGATATAATGATAAAAGCAAATTTAGAAGCTATATGCTGTGAAGATAGAGAAATGGGTCACAAGCTAAGGAATGTTTGAAGCCAGTTTAAGCTAATCAAAGAGCCAAGAAAATATACTTTATCCTTCAGTGCCTCCACAAGGAACCAGCCTGTTGCTAACATATTTCTTGTAACCCAGTAAAATGTCCATCCTCTGAGACTTTAAGAGAGTAATTCAGGGCATTATAAGCTACTATTTATAGTTTATTTTTACCATGGCAACATGAAACTAATATAAAGTATATAACTCTCAAAATACAGAAATGAACTTCTTGTTCACAATGGTACAGTTCTAGGAAATTACTTAAAAATTAACAGTTTTGTCCAGAGATGAGAAACACAGAATAATCCCAATAATGGGAATAAATGAATGACTTATAAATGTATCTCTAATGTAATTTTGTTGCACAGAAACACAGTTTCAGTTCCCTTGCATCTTGCTAGCTTGTGTGCGACCTTGGGTGTATTGGTGAACCTGTCTGAGCATATGCTTTCATTTCAAAAATGACATATATTATACACAATTCCCAGAGGTTTTGCTTTTTTATTTTAGAAGCTTTTATGTGAAAGGTAGTGCCAAAGGCTAAGTAGAATCCTCTCTGTTAAGGTAACTTGAAACTCACCAAATCCCTACAGAGGACAAGACCAACAGCAAAAGAAAGATAACAAGACCTGGTTGGGGGACAGAGAATGTACCCCAGCAGGGATGGCAGTATGATGAAGGAAATAAATCTCCCTAAGAAACTGGGGTGGCCACAGGTTAACAAGCATTAAATTTTCTTCTAGATGTTTGTTCTAGACTGGAGATGAATGGCTCAGAGGGAGGTTGGGAGCAGCCTATTTGCTTTCCCCTAGAATAAATAGAAGGATGCTGCATGAGACAAGATTAAGTGTGGTAGGAACATGGTTCTACCTTTAACTCAGAAAGGACAGGACAGAAAACACCAAGAAACTGCTCAGATCTCTAGAAGAAGCTCACTGGAAATGTCTCTGAAAAAACAATCACATTTCTTCCTTCACCCTTGAACTCCACAATGGGAAATTTTCTGGGACCCTCCAAATATCCCAGACTTCCAGAATGATGGGGTAGAACTTCCTAAGGGAAAAAATGGAGGTGTTGGAAGACAGGAGCCTGAGGAGTTGCATGTAAAAATATAAGCTTAAAATTCCTCCTTTCTTGTGACTCAAACTGGAGAATTTTCCAGTTTTGCAATAACCTGTGCAGAAAACGTTCATGTTACATGTTCCTTCTCTGGAGCCCTTTTAATTCAGAGTCACATTTTCCATTTCTGCATCCTAGGATGAGCAGATAATTCCCACATAGTATAAACAGAAGTCTCTGAAGGGCCACAAATCTAACTCTCTTTCTCTCCTCTCTCTCTCTCTCTCTCTCTCTCTCTCTCTCTCTCTCTCTCTCTCTCTCTCTCTCTCTCTCTCTCTCTCTCTCCTTCCCTCACTCCCTCCCTCCCTCTTTCTCTCCTTTCTCTCCCTCCCTCCCTCCATTCTTCCCTCCCTTCTTCACATTCCCTCCCTCCCTCCCTCCCTCTCTCTTTCATGCACACAAGTGCTCATACACACACACACACACACACACACACACACACACCCTTGGGCACACAGAAGAGATAAGGGAGGGGACACTATCTTACTCAGCTGTAGCAAAATAGCTGGGCAGCCTGTACTTCCCATATTATCATACATCTGTTTTTTTAAAAAAGAAAAGGGCATTTCCTCCTGGTGCCTATGTTGCAGATTCCTTCCTGTTCTCTAGCTTTATATAGAGATCAAGTGGCCATCGTTTACCACAAACCTCCTTCTCACATCCAACATGAACCCAGTGACAAAAATCGGCATACTGCTCATTGTGGCTTTATCTTGTCTCTACTTCGTGGAGGGTAAGTGTCTGCAAAGTGGAGTGAAGGGAGGTCTTTATGGTGCTAGAGTCTAAATTGTAGCTCAAACCTGAGGTTCTGGGCATTGGAGAGATACCATATGATATATGAATCAAGAAGAAAAGAGTAATTGCAGAGAAATGGGACGGTAAGTTTCAGACCTTCAGTTATTTGAGCTTTTAGTTATAGGTTTTCATTTTATTTTAGTTCCCCCTTTTTTGAAACACTCTTATGCTGTATTCTACACAACAATCTCCTCCAGTTCTTTCCTCTGATCATTTATTCTTCATGTATTTTGCAGGGATCTTTATTTACCTGATTACACCCGGGCTCTTCAAAGCTTAATACTACTCATAGATTAGCTTCTATTTTCAAGGTATCAATTATAATTTGTAGCTAAAAATGCCCAGCTTCACTCCTTAGGGTGATCTCACTTCTTAGCCTCTGTCTTATACCAGTGAATGCACAGCACCCTTGAACACCTGCCTTGATATATTACTCTCCATCATGACTAAAAGAAAATTAATGGCTAATTTCTATCCTTTCTACTTCTCAAATGTACTTGAAGTACAATAACATTTTTATTTTGTCAACCTTTTCATACTAGGAAATGTTAAGCCACAAAACATAGAAAATGTAGGGTTCATTACCTGTTAAAGAAAGACACTACTACAATTTTTTTCTTTTTTATTAGGTATTTGATTTATTTACATTTCAAGTGTTAACCCCTCTCCTTCATACCAGTCCAAAAACCACCTATGCCATCCCCCATTTCATTGCTGAGCCACTCCCTCCCATTTTCCTGTCCTGGAATTCCCTACACTGGGGTATCAAGCCCTCATAGTGCCTCTGGTCTCATTGATATCTGAAAAGGCTAGCTACTGCTACATATGTAGCTAGAGCTATGGGCCCATCCGAGGGTACTCTTTAGTTGGTGGTTTAGTCTCTGGGAGCTCTGGGAATGCTGGCTGGTATATATTATTGTTCCTGCTATGAGGCTACAAATCTCTTCAACTCCTTGGGTCCTTTCTCTAGCTCTTCTATTAGGGACACTATGGCCAGTACATTGGTTGGCTATGAGTCATGGGTATTTTGATGCCACTTCTAAGAAGAACCAAAGTATCCACACTTTAGTTTTTCTTATTCTTGAGCTCCATGTAGTCTGAGAATTGTATCTTGTGCATTCCCAAGCTTTTGGGCTACTATCCACTTATTAGCGAGTACATACCATGATTGTACTTTGTGATTGGGTTACATCACCAAGGATGATATTTTCAAGTTCCATCCATTTGCCTAAGAATTTCTGAATTCATTGTATTTTAATGGGTGAGTAGTTCTCCATTGTGTAAATGTATCACATTTTCTGTATTCATTCCTCTGTTGAAGGACATCTAGGTTCTTTCCAGCTTCTGGTTATTATAAATAAGGTTGCTATGGACATAATGGAGCATGTGTCCATATTACTTGTTAAAGCATCTTCTGGGTATATGCCCAGAAGTGGTATAACTAGGTCCTCAGGTAGTACTATGTTCAATTTCCTAAAGAACCACCAAACTGATTTCCATAGTGATTATACCAGGTTGCAATCCCACCAGTAATGGAGGAATGTTCCACATTCTCTCCAGAATCTGCTGTCACCTGAGTTTTTCATCTTAGTCATTCTGACTAGTGTGAAGTGGAATTTTATGGTTGTTTTGATTTTTATTTCCCTGATAATTAGGGATGTTGAAAGTTTTTTTAGGTGTTCCTCAGCCATCCAGTATTCCTCAGTTGAGAATTCTTTCTTTAGCTCTATACCCCCATTTTTATTGGGGTTATTTGTTTCTCTGGAGTCTAACATCTTGAGTTCTTTGTATGTAGTGAATATTAGTGCTCTATCAGACGTAAAATTGATAAAGATCTTTTTCCACTCTGTTGGTTGCTGTTTGGTCCTATTGACAGTGTCCTTTGCCTTACAGAAGCTTTGCAATTTTATGAGGTCACATTAGTCAATTCTTGATCTTAGAGCATAAGCCATTGGTGTTCTGTTCACAACATTTTCCACTTTGCCCATGTGTTCAAGACTCTTCCCACTATCTCTTCTATTAGACTCAGTGTATCTAGTTTTATATGGATGTCCATGATCCACTTACAATTGAGCTTTTTACAGGAAGTAAAGAATGGATAAATTTGTATGCATTTAAATGTTGAATCCCAGTTCAACCAGCAAAATTTGTTGAAAATGCTTTCTTTCTTCCACTGGATTTCTTTAGCTCCTTTGTCAAAGATCAAGTAAACATAAGTGTGTGGGTTGGATTCTGGGTCTAAAATTCTACCCCATTGATCTACCTGCCTGTCATGGTACCAATACAACTCAGTTTTTGTCATTATTGCCCTGTAGTATAGATTGAGGTCAGGGATGGTGATTCAGCCAGAGGTTCTTTTATTCATAAGAGTACTTTTTGCTATTCTGGTTTTTTTTGTTATTCCAAATGAAGTCCAACTCTATGTAGAATTGAGTTGGAATTTTGGTGGAGATTGCATTGAATCTGTAGATTGCTTTAGGCAAATGGTCATTTTTATTATATTCACCCTGCCAATCCATAAGCATCGGAGATATTTCCATCTTCTTCAATTTCTTTCTTAAGAGATTTGAAGTTTTTGTCATACAGATCTTTCACTTGCTTCATTAGAGTCACATCAAGGTATTTGTGAGAATTGTAAGTGGTGTCTTTTCTCTCATTTCTTTCTCAGCCTCTTTATCCTTTGAGTATAGGAAGTCTACTTATTTGTTTGAGTTATTTTTATATGCAGTCACTTTGCTGAAGTTGTTTATCAAGTTTGGAAGTTCTCTGGTGTATTTTGGGGGTTACTTAAGTATACTATCATATCCTATGCAAATAGTAATACTTTAACTTATGCCTTTCCAACTTGTATCCCTTTGAGCTAATTTTGTTGTCTAATTGCTCTGACTAGGACTTGGAGTATTATATTGAACAGGTATGTAGAGAGCGAACAGCTTTGTCTATTCCCTGATTTCAGTTGGATTGCTTCAACTTTCTCTCCATTTTGTTTGATGTTGACTACTGGTTTCCTATATATTTCTTTTACTATGTTTAGGTATGGGCCTTGAATACCTGATCTTTCAAAGACTTTTATCATGAAGGGGTGTTAGATTTTTGTCAAATGTTTTCTCAGCATGAAATGATCATGTGGGGTTTTCTTGGAGTTTGTTTGTGTAGAGGATTATATTGATGAATTTCCATATATTAAACCATCTCTGAATACCTGTAATGAAGCCTACTTGATCATGATGGATGACCATTTTGATGTGATCTTAGATTCGGTTGACAAGAATTTTATTGAGGACTTTAGCATAGATATTCTAAAGGATATTGTTCTAACGTTCTCCAAGAAAGACTTTACTAACTATACTCAAAAACCTAGATTTCTTTAAAAAATACCACCTAAAATTGAAAGAGATCAAGGAGGACCCTATAGGAGGACTTGGAGGGAAAAATGGGAAGAGAGAAATGATGTAATTGTGTGACCTAAAAAATCAAAAAATTTAAGGAAAGAAAAGTTTAAAAATTCCTCATGGCCAAAAACAAAAAGTTAATTCATGTCCTGAACAAATGGCTAATATTCCTACTATATATTGACTTGCAATAAAAAATTAAATAAACTAATATTCTAACAGAAACATAAGTTAAACCAATTAAAAATTCACCATAGAGTAAATACAAATAGGTATTAAATATACAAAAATGTGCTCAGTCTCGTTTGGTACATAGCAAGAGAAATACAAATTAAAAGAACCTATCAGGTAGTCAATATTCTGAAACTGAATTACATGATACAATGGTCTGGTTTTAGAGAGATAAGAATTGTCTAAAATTGATATTAAGAGTATGTGTATTTCCATTTCCTTTAGATTCCATCTTGGAAATCTAACAAAATAATTATTTTTAACTAGCAATTTTTCTTATATGAAACTATTTAACAAATGCAGTCACATGCAAATGGAATTTTATTAGAACAACCTCACTATATTGTAAACAATATTGTTCAGGATCAGTTATTGTGGCACGTTATATCAAAAATAGAAATAAATGTACATAGGGATCAATTAACTGAAACCTACTACAAAGCTACACTGACATATTATGTATATAGAAAACTGTTCAAAAGTAATCAAAGTGCAGAATGTATAAACTGGATAGCCATATCACTAAATTATAATGATCAAGTCTCTGGAATAAAAAAATGCACTATGATTGCAACTAACCTGTGCATCTACCCATTTGCCTTAAATCATCAACAGTTATAAGTGGGTGAACTCTTGGATCATACAAAGACAATCAGATTTATCATTATGCATTGCTAGCAACATCTGTAAAGGTATTTTTTTTTTTGTGGAGCAGCAAGACTGGAATATAAACCAATATCACAAAAGCATCCTCAAAATTGGATGTCAATCAAGACTTCCTGGTTTCTACCTAGGTTCTGACTCAATAATTTTGGGATGACTGAGATGAAAATTTAAGATAACAGACTCCACATTTCTTCTCCATAAACATTGCTTTTAACTCTTAAAGCTTTGTCATACCTTCTGATGTCACCTCAGTGCCCTGCCTCTCCTGCCCTGTTACTGCCAGACATCGAGATTCCTGGATCATTTCTCAGCTTGGTAGTAACACTTGCTGATAATTATTCCTTGAAAAGAGATAAAGTCAGGTTAAGCAAGGTGGTAGCATCAGCAGAGAATGTAACCTCAGTGTGCTGTGAACATCCCATTCTTATTCTGTCCTCTATGCACTCCAACACACAATTACCCAGATCTAAACTACATGTCCATATCTCCAATAGTCAACTCAAGTCCTTGTCTAGAGAAGTCTTGCCTAGAAGACAGCATATTGACAGCATATTCATCTCTGCCCATTAAAATCTGTCTATTGTTATACTCATGCTACATTTGAATTATCTGTTTTTATTTCATCTTCAAATATAAGTAGGTATCAACTATGTAATATGAATGGTGCCTTTATTATCTTCATCCATTCTCTAGCTTAATTCACAGAGCTAGGTTGAATACCAGCTGATGAAGTAAATTGGCAGCACAGTCTATGTGTAGCACTGAAGCCTCTCTTTGATCTTGTAATCAACTGTTCCCATAGCACCATAGTTCATTCTAAATATCATAATCTCTCTTTATCCAACAAATACAGGTCTCATCTGTAATGTCTGTGAAAATGCACAGAGTGCAAAATGTTTAAGGAAGAGAGACACATGCATTGCACGACGTGGTGAATCGTGTGTTACCATATCATACTATTTTGGTAAGTAAGGACAAAACAGACACTAAAAAATGTCTTCAAACAATTATTCTCCCTCCTTGTGCCTGGGATAAAGGAAGTAACATTGTCTATCTCTCTAAGTGGTAGGTAGTGAGTACATTTGAGAAGGGAAGAGAAGGGAACTTTCAATTTTACCTTTGAGAGGCTTGGCATCCAGATTCAGAGTCAATAAGAGAGTGTAACCTGCAAAGGAGATGAGGAAGGGGATCTAGTGTGCCCAGGTTTTTCTCTTGGTGGTAACTTTTAGAAAGTTGTCTTATAATAAATTCCTCCAGGATGTATAATGGGCCTCTTTCTTTTTAGACTCAAGATATATGCACTCACAGCAAGGGTGTCGGCCTCAATGCAAGGAAGGAGAGCACATCAATGGAAAAAGATTAACTGATATAACATGCTGTAAGACTGACTTCTGTAATAGTTTCTAGATGGAGAAGAATCACTTGAAGAAAATCATCTTCTGTTCAAGATCCAAACTTACAAATGACCAAGATGAGGAACTTGATTTTCTACTCTGTTTCCACTCTGGCCTGAGATCCCTGAGATAGCAATGGGGCCTGTGTCCTCATTCCACTGAAAGACTTCTTCTTGACCACACCATTAGACCACTGCAAAAAACCCACAATCCCAAGCTTTTAATGTTATTTTACTTATCCAGCTTGCAATTTCTAAACCCTGTAATAGTGTCCCAAGAATTTTTATTTTAATCTCTAGAAACTATGGATGCTGCAGGAAGTGACAAAAAGACATTACAAATGTGAATAAGGATCTCAAGATGCAAGGTTTTTTTGGATTTTCAGGGTGGGTCCTACGTGTAAGTACAAATAAAATGTAGAAATGAAGAGCATAAATGAACTATAAAAGAGGAAATGATTGTGTACTGGTGACTCAGTAATTGGAGTGATATCCCTTGAAGATGGATCAAATGGTCATGAGCCAAGAGATATAAAAGCTTACTAGAAGATTAAAAGGGAAATGAAATTAATTTTTCTCAGTGCCTCTAGGAAATCACCATACTGATGCTTGATTTTATCACTAGGAGATTTAATTCTGACTACAGAGTTCTACAAACTGAATAAATGTGTGTTGTTTTAAGCAATTATGTTTGTAGTCATTTGTCATATCAGTTATGGGAAATCACAATATGTATATAGGAATTAAAAGTGTTGGTAATCCTGACCCCCAACTGGGGATGAGCAAACTAGACTCCTTTCTTGCATACTTAGGATGTCCTGCAAATGGAAAAGAATGTGGAGTACGCGCTGTTAGTGAGCGGAAGGTTAAAGGGTAAAAGTTCTACCTCACATGCTGCAGGCGCCTTTCAGATGCGACTTTGAAGCTAGTAGTTCTTACCACTTTCTTTTCTTTAAAATATAGTTTTTTTTATTTAAATTATATTATTTATTTACATTACAATCATTGAAACTGCCTTGTTTCCCTCCCACAGTTCCTCATCCCATTTCTCTTCCTCCTTGCCTCCAAGAAGCTGCACATACACACACACACACACACACACACACACACCAGGCCTCACCCTTCCCTAGGGTCTTAAGGCTCTCTAGGATTAAACACATCTTCTCTCGCTAAGGTCAGACCAGGGCACCAAAGCCTGACCCTACCACTTTATAAAGCAATCAATTGTGTATTCTATCAGATGAATTTACAGTTTTTCACCAGTTCTTATACTAGCTCTCCTGAGTGTTAGTCTCTGTTCATAGTTTTGGATTGGTTTTACAATTGTGTTTGTATATTTCAGTCCCTAGATTACTGAGGGAAATCACTCAAAATATGATGTTGAGTAAAACTGCTCATTATTATTTTTCCGTACATTAAACTTATCTGATATGTTCTACTTTAAAAGAATTTATCCATTCATTTGAGATACTATTTTTTAAATTTCTTTTTAATAATTTTATTATATATTTTATTTACATTTCAAATGGTGTCTCCTTTCCTGGTCCCCACCACTGAAAGTCCCATAACCCCTCTCCCCTCCATCTGTTCCCCAATCAGCCTTCTCTTTCTTCCCTGTAATGGTAATCCCCTACACTGCTGTGTCAAGCCTTTCCAGGAACAAGGGACTCTCCTCCCTTTGATGTCCAACAAAGCCATACTCTGCTGGCTAGGTGTCTGAAGACATGGGTATCTGGTTGATGCTTTTGTCCCTGGAAGCTGTGGCAGTACTGGGTGGTTCATATCTTTGTTCCTTCTCTGGTGCTGCAAACCCCTTCAGCAACTTTGGTCTTTTCTCTATCTCCCCCATTGGGAACCCTTTGCTCAGTTCAATTACTGGCTGAGAGTGTCCCCCTCTGTATTTCTCATGCACTAGCACAGCCTTCTAGGGAATAGCTATATCTTGCTCTGGTCAGCAAGCACTTGTGGGCATCGATATAAGTGTTTGAGTTTGGTAACAGTATATGGAAAAGATCCCTAGGTAGGGTAGTCTTTGGATCATCTTTCCTTCAGAGTCTGCTCCACAACTTGTCTCTGTATCACTTTCTGTGGGTATTTTGTCCCCCCTTTTAAGATGGACTAGAGTATCATATCCATACTTTGCTGTTTCAAAATCTTGGGCATCATTTGATATGTGAATTGTGTCTTGGGTATTCCAAGATTCTAGACTAATATCCGCATATCATTGAGTGCATACCATGTGTGCTCTTTTGTGATTGGATTACCTCACTTAGGATGAAAGTTTCCAGTTCCACCCATTTGCCTAAGAATTTCATGAATTCATTATTTTTAATACCTGAGTAGTATTCTATTGTGTAAATATACCACATTTTCTGTATCAGTTCATCCATTGAAGGACATTTGGGTTCTTTCCAGCTTCTGGCTATTATAAATAGGGGTGTTATGAACATATCAGGGCATGTGTCCTTATTACATGCTGGAGAATCCTCTGGGTATATGCCCAGGAGTGGTATAACAGGGTCCTCTGGTAGTATCATGCCCAGTTTTCGGAGGAACCGCCAGACTGATTTCCAAAGTAGTTGTACCACCCTGCAATTCCACCAGCAGTGGAGGAATGTTCCTCTTTCATGACATCCTGGCCAGCACCTGCTGTCTCCTGACTTTTTGATCTTAGCCATTCTGACTGGTGGGAGGGGAAATCTCAAGGTTATTTTGATTTGCATTTCCCTGATAACTAAGAACATTAAACATTTCTTTAAGTGTCTCTCAGCCATTCGATATTCCTTATGTAAAAATTCTTTGTTTAGCTCAGTACCCGTTTTTTGTTGTTGTTTTGTTTTGTATTGTTTGGTTGATTGGTTGGTTTTTGTTTGTTTGGGTTTTTTTAAAATAGAAGAGGAGAAGTGGAGATTCGGGTCTACATGGTCACACACAAGCAAATTCTTATTTTCTATGCAAGCTCAGTCCATACCTGTACTGACCCACAGGAGAGTCAACAGCATCCCCGACTACCTAGGGAAAGGCGAGAGACAAGAGACATGAGAGATTGACAGCAAGACAGTATTCTGATCAAGCTGTCATTTTAATTTTTTACACAAGGCTATATAAAGGCAAGCAAGCAGGTGTGGGTAGAGGTGAAGGGGGAAAGTCATTGTATTCGGGGAACAATTTCTGGGGGCTAGCATCATTTCTCAGGAACAGTTTCTCAGAATTGTCTCTCAGAATCTCAGGGAAGTGTTGGCAAGTGCTGTAGGAACTTGGCATCATAATTCAATCATGAGGAGGTAATGTGGAAAGGGGTTGCTATGGTAACCTAGCCACAGGTGAGCTTCATTTGTTCGAGCCCACTCAGGTGAGCTCTGCATGTACTGACCATCTAGCTTACTTGGCTAATCTTAAAACTAGTACATTTCCTTCTAAAAGTACCCTTGAGAAAGCAGGCTAGAAACAGCAGAGAGGAGGAGGATATCTCTGTGAGAATGGATCCTGGCACATACCCAGGCAAGAAGAGGATCAGAAATGAATGAGGGCTCAAACATAAACATAAAGGATAATCCATGCTGTCAAAGAAAGTACATGCCTGGTACCATAAACTAAGAACTCAAGACTTGGGAGCTCATAAGGCCCAGTAATTAATCTACTACTTTTATTTTGCTTCCTTAATCTAGTATTTACCTGCCCTCTAAATCCAAATCCCCATACCATGGATTAGTGTGGCTCACAGTACTCATCAGAGAATCTTCTTCATAGAATGGATTGTACCCCATTTTTAATAGGGTTATTTGGCTCTCTGGTGTCTAACTTCTTGAGTTCTTTGTATATATTGGATATTGGCCCTTTGTCAGATGTAGGTAAAGATCTTTTCCCAAATTGTTTGTCCTATTGACAATGTCCTTTGCCTTACAGAAACTCAGTAATTTTATGAAGCCCCATTTGTCAATTCTTGATCTTAGAACATAAGCTATTGGTTCAGGAAATTTTCCCCTTATCCCATGTGCTCAAGGGTCTTTTCCAGTTTCTTTTCTATTAGTTTCAGTGTGTCTGATTTTATGTGGATGTCCTTGATCCAATTGGAGTTGATCTTAGTACAAGGAGCTAAGAATGGATCAATTCACATTCTTCTACATGCTAGCTGCCAGATGAACCAGCACCATTTGTTGAAAAGGCTATCTTTTCCACTGGGTGGTTGTAGCTCCTTTGTCAAAGATTAAGTTACCATCAGTGTGTGGGTTTATTTCTGGGTCTTCAATTCTATTCCACTGATGTACCTCCCTGTCACTGTACCAATACCATGCTGTTTTTAACATTATTACTCTGTAGTACTGCTTGAAGTTTGGAATACTGATTCCCCCAGAAGATATTTTACTGTTGAGAATAGTTTTAGCTATCCTGGATTTTTTGTTATTCCAGATGAATTTGAGAATTCCTCTTTATAACTCTATGAAGAATTGAGTTGGGATTTTGATGGGGATTACATTGAATCTGTATATTGCTTTTGTCAAGAAGGCCATTTTTACTATATTAATCCTGCCAATCCATGAGCATGGGAGATATTTCCATCTTCTGAGGTTTTCTATAATTTCCTTCTTCAGAGACTTGAAGTTCTTGTCCTGGTACTTATCCTCACAAAACTGGGCATGATACTAACAGAGGACCCCCATTATAACAGTCCTGGGCATATACCCAGAGGATTCCCCAGCATGTAATAAGGACACATGCTCCACTATGTTCATAGCAGCCCTATCTATAATAGCCAGAAGCTGGAAAGAACCCAGATGTACCTCATGGAGGAATGGATACAGAAAATGTGATATACTTACACTACAGAATACGACCCATCTATTAAAAAATAATAAATTCATGAAATTCTTATGCAAATGGGTGGAACTGGAAACTATCTTCCTAAGTGAGATAACCCAATTACAAAAGAACACACATGGTATGCACTCGCTGATGAGTGGATATTAGCCCAGAAGCTCACAATTCCAAATGCCAGGAACCATCCTCACTTAGATCTCAATGACAAGAGCTCTCGATACCAGGAACCATCCCCACCTAGATTTCGATACCAGGAGATCTTGATACCAGGAATCATTCTCACTAAGATCTCGATGCCAGGAGCCATTCTTACTCAAATCCCCCTCCTCCCGAAGCTCATCTGTGAATAGGTTACTATAGCAACTCCTTTCCACTTCACCTCCTCATGATCCCATTTATTATGACAAAATTCCAGCAGCAATAACTAGCCTTTCCCAGAAACTCTGATAAACTGTTTCTAAGAAATGATGCTAGACCCTGAGTTTGTTCCCCCTTGTCCCCCACACCTTTACCCTTCCCTTTAAAACACCTGTGTAAAAAATAAAATTTGACAGCTTGTTCAGAATACTGTCTTGCTATCTGTCTCTCACGTCTCTTGTGTCTCGCCTTTTCCTAGGTGTTCTGGGGACCCTGTTGACTGTCCTGCAGGTTGGGACTACCCAAGGAACAATTCACATATCAAATGATGTCAAAGAAGAAGGAAGGAGAGACCCCCAGTCCTGGAAAGTCTTGATGCAGCAGTGTAGGGGAATACCAGTACAGGGAAGTGGAAAGCAAGTTGATTGGGGAAGACAGGAGGGGAGAAGGCTTATGGAACTTTCATTGAGGTTGCAACAAGAAAAGGGGGAATCATTTGAAACGTAAATAAAGAATATATCTAATAAAGAAATCTGAAAAAATATTACAAATTTAGGAAAATTTTCACACACTTAATCTGTTGACATCATTTTTATCCTCCTTATTCCTCCTCCAACTTCTTCAGTGTCCCTCATTCCCATAACCCTTTAAATTCACAAGTCTTTATGCTTTAGTATTTTAAATATATGCATGTATATATGTATGGCAAGTCCACTTTTTTGCTTGTATTCACTTAAATTATGTGTTATATGCTTAGAACTGGATATCCCAGGATTATATTATGGAGAAAACTGTTTCTGTCTCTATTTCTCTATTTCTCTATTTCTCTATTTCTCTATTTCTCTATTTCTCTATTTCTCTATTTCTCTATTTCTCTATTTCTCTCTCTCTCTCTCTCTCTCTCTCTCTCTCTCTCTCTCTCTCTCTCTCTCTCTCTCTCTCTCTCTCTCTCTCTCTCTCCAGTTGCCTGTAGCTCTTTATGTAGGGCTGGAACCTTGAGATATTTCCTCACACTCTTTGATATATTTACTGTTGTTATTATGTAGATCTTGTTGAAGGAAAACTGCTGTAGATATTCATGGGTACATCTTCCCTGTCATATAGAGAAGATAATATGTATGAGCAGATATTTTTGCCTTCCACCATTATCATATTTTGGTTCCCTTTTGTGTCATGCTTCCTGAGTTTTTGGAGTAGGTGTTGCATCGTAGGTGGATCAGTTGAGGATGGGAGTCTCAGGGTGTGTTGCTCCCTGCATGTTGACCAGTTTCTAGGCAATGTGATTCACAAAACCTTCCTTGTTTGCTTTCAGTAAGCAGCAAGACTTTATGTGCTTGTTTCTCACCAAGATGCTTCTTGCATCACTTTTCATCTCAGTCCACATCGCAGACAAAGGAAAGGATAACAAGAGTTTGGATAGATGATAGATACTAACAAAGACCCCAGCTACAACACAGTATTGGCAAACTGTCACCTAGTGGAGAGAAGTTCAGTGGTCTTTGATTACCATGGACACAAGGTACACATACTGTCTTCAGCTAAGTGCTTCTTTTCTTTCCTCAAGTTGGAGTACAGCCAGAGCTCGGACCTTTTGCTGGACAGCTGCACATGTATTTGGAACGTTGACCAAAAGGGTAGATATTTGATTACCTACTTTTCTCCATTGAGTCTTGGGCAGTAGATTCATGGGTCCTCTTGCCCCTGCTGTGACTGACAGATTAGGGAGGATTTCCTGGTAGAGTGAATTTTATTTATATCTAAGGTAATCTAAATCAAATCAGGCATCTGTGATATTTCCTCAAATGGCAATTTATACCCAATATGCATTCCTACAAAAGATTAAATATGTACTTCAGAATACATTTTATGTGTATCTACATTATCATAATTACTGATGAAAATAGTCATAATTTATCAAATTTTACCTTTCTTTTTTTTATTAAAATATATTCTTTTTTAATTTTTTTATTCGATATATTTTTATTTACATTTCAAATGATTTCCACTTTTCGGGCTTCCCACTCCCCAAAAGTCCAAGTTGAGCATTATCCTAGAATGGTGAGCTTCTCGAGCCAAATGCAAAGAACAGTTCATAAACTTCGAATGCATGACACTTCAGCCCTTTTGTGAATTGCCCAGAGGGCACAATTTTATATGACTTTTATGTGCTATTATCTCTTTCTTACATTTTTATTTTTCTCAACATATCTTATAGTTGGCATGGATGTTTACTTCATGCTAAACATTCAGAGGGAATTGTTGAGTAATGCTAGGAAGAGGAAATGGGGAATGGGGACACAGTGCCATTGCTTAATGAATTGGTAGTTAGTATATATTCTTCTTCTCTACTTGCCCATGATATTTACCACAGAAATCTTCACCTTTGCAGCAAAAGGTAGATATCTTCAACGCTCCAAAATACATGTTTTCAGGAAGACACCTTCTTTGGCAGTCCAGTTTGGTATGACTGTGGACCAACTTGCCTAGAAAATAGAAGCATTTATGTTTAGTGTTCAAAATACACTGGTGTTCACAGTGAGGGGTCTTTCTCCCCCAGTACCAACCCTGTTTTCTAGAGGAGGAATACTGCTACCTCTCAGCAAAGATGCCTTCAGAATACCTCAAACACCTTACCTGTTTGTGAGAAGAGGAAGTAATTTCTGGGTTTGCATCTAGGCTTGTATATTGTAGTGAAATTGCTCTTGCCTGCCAAACAATTTCCATTTTTAAAAGAGTTGCAGACCATTCACACTGTAGCATGGACTTGAAAAAACAAATTTAAAGGGTGAGAAAATGAATGTAGTGTCTAAGAATTCTAGAGGATTAAAGAATTGAGAGACACAGTATAACCCAGAGGAATTATGTTAATACAACCTCAGGTGCTGATATCAACTTGGATTCATGACTTCCTTAAGAAGATAAGGACTTAACATCACAATTTTGATTGCATAGGAAATAAAGTTATTGATATTCATTTGTAGAGAATGCCATTATGCAATAAACTATAAAAGTATGTGTGTAAGCAAATCAGACACCTAAAGTTCCTTTTTAAATGCATGATAATAGTAATAATAATAATAATAATAATAATAATAATAATAAATATCATGCTACTAGCACAAAATGGATACACGTATCAATGGAGTAAAATAAATGGCCCAGATATAAACCATGTGCCTGTATGCACTTGATTTTTGACAGCATGTCAAAAAGACCCAGTAGCGATATTATCTTTGACAGATAATTAATGCTGAGAAAACCAGATATCTGTACATAGAATAATGAACTGGATTACTATCTTTCACCATACACAAATATCAACTCCAAATTGAGACAACCTCAATGTGAAAGTCAGAAACTTCTAGATGAAAAATATAGGAGCTACATTCCAAAAAATAGGCATAGGTAACCATTTTCCTAAGTAGGGTTCCAATCCCTATGGCAATAAGAGCAATGCACCACAAAAGAGACCTAGGCAAGAGGAAAAGATAGGGAATTACAGTGACACAGGGAGAAAAATCTAACATAGAGTGTCAACTCTTTCTCCAGCGTCTCGGCTTATTTTACTACTGAGAAAGGCAGAGGGTTCAGACTCTACTCACACAGACTGATGGCCACAGATACAATATGAGTTTTCCAAAAGGCACATTTTCTTTTTTTTTTTTTTGATATAATTTATTTACATTTCAAGTGATTTCCCCTTTTCTAGCCCCCCCACTCCCCGAAAGTCCCATAAGCCCCCTTCTCTTCCCCTGTCCTCCCACCCACCCCTTCCCACTTCCCTGTTCTGGTTCTGCTGAATACTGTTTCACTGAGTCTTTCCAGGACCAGGGGCCACTCCTCCTTTCTTCTTGTACCTCATTTGATGTGTGGATTATATTTTGGGTATTCCAGTTTTCTAGGTTAATAACCACTTATTAGTGAGTGCATACCATGGTTCACCTTTTGAGTCTGGGTTACCTCACTTAGTATGATGTTCTCTAGCTCCATCCATTTGCCTAAGAATTTCATGAATTCATTGTTTCTAATGGCTGAATAGTACTCCATTGTGTAGATATACCACATTTTTTGCATCCACTCTTCTGTTGAGGGATACCTGGGTTCTTTCCAGAATCTGGCAATTATAAATAGGGCTGCTATGAATATAGTAGAGCATGTATCCTTACTACATGGTGGGGAATCCTCTGGATATATGCCCATGAGTGGTATAGCAGGATCTTCTGGAAGTGAGGTGCCCAGTTTTCGGAGGAACCACCTGACTGATTTCCAGAGTGGTTGTACCAATTTGCAACCCCACCAGCAGTGGAGGAGAGTTCCACTTTCTCCACACCCTCTCCAACACCTGCTGTCTCCTGAATTTTTAATCTTAGCCATTCTGACTGGTGTAAGATGAAATCTTAGGGTTGTTTTGATTTGCATTTCCCTAATGACTAATGAAGTTGAGCATTTTTAAGATGCTTCTCTGCCATCTGAAGTTCTTCAGGTGAGAATTCTTTGTTTAACTCTGAACCCCATTTTTTAATAGGGTTGTTCGGTTTTCAATAAACAAATTGTGTTCACTTAGTGCTAGATGTAAATTCCAAGATGAAAAAGGCCTCAATCAACAGTGTTAAGGACAGTAATTAGATTGTGCTTATATAGGGTAATGTCGACATATAACCAAGACTTTCTAGGCATATGGTTTTCCTCTCTAGAACTTAAGGGTGCCCCACATAAATTCACTTCCTAATTTTTACTGAGAAAAAATTCTTTAACTTTGTTATGCATTATATTTTTGTGCAGTGTCACTAAGAAGGAAGATAGTTTCTTAGCACTATTAGAGACATAACTCCAGAGGTGCCTTAAGCCCATATGTTTCTATAGTAAAGTAAGCTAACTGCATCTCTCACTTGAGAAGCCTACACATGCTTAACAGGCATGACTTCCTCAACCTATGAATAGAATAATGCTATTCACAGTGATGGTCATGTACCGTCTTTTTATAATTTTATTAATCCATGATTGCTTTAATTTTGGTGTGTCCTGAAATTAATTTATTCATTTTAATTACTTCCCTAGAGGCACAAATCCTGGCTCTGGCTATGCTGCAGTCTTTTAGGCATGTTTTAAGGTTTGCACCTGTGCCCCTATCACTAGTGATAGGAAATCATGAACTTGAATACCTCCTACCACAGCAAAGGAAATTGCCAGTTGAACAAAGAATAAAGAGGCAGCCTATAGAATTAACAAAATCTTTGCCAAATATATAGTCGACAGAAGATTGTTATCTAAAATATAAAAGAAAAAACCCTCAAGAAATTCATTAAGAGAACAAACATACCAGATTTTTTAAATGACACTTAATAGAAATCTCTCAATAGGGTAATACAAACAGCTGATAAATAAGTTGTCCTTAGCACATTCTACATTCCTACCCACTAAAAGATTGCAAATAAAAACCGCTTAATGATTATATCACACACTAGCCCCCCCCATTCACCAAATGTAAGCAAATGACAAGAAAAATTAACATGGATTTGAGCAAAGGGAAGCCCTCTCACTTTCACTGAAGATGTGAATGGATACCGCTGCAGTGGAAATAACTGAGGTTTTTTATTTTATTCGATATATCCAATTTATTTACATTTCAAGTGAATTTCCTTTTCCTAGATTCCCCCCTCCCTGAAAGTCCCATAGACACTCTTCCCTCCCCCTGGTCTCCAATCCACCCCATCCCATTTCCCTGTCCCAGTATTATCACACACTGCTGCACTGAGCTTTTCCAGGACCGGGATCCACTCCTTCCTTCTTGGGCATTATTTGATATGTGCATTGTGTCTTGGGTACTCCAAGCTTCTAGGCTAATATCCATTTATGAATGAGTGTATACCATCAGTTTTCTTTTGAGACTGGGTTACCTCACTTAGGAAGTTCTCCAGTTCCGTTCATTAGTCTAAGAATTTCATGAATTCATTGTTTCTAATGGCTGAAAAGTACTCCATTATGTATATATACCACATTTTCTATATCCATTCCTCCGTTGCAGGACATCTTGGTTCTTTCCAGCTTCTGGCTATTATAAATAGGGCTGCTATGAGCATAGTGGAGCATATATTCTTACTACATGCTGCAGAATCCTCTGGGTATATGCCCAGGAGTGGTATAGCAGGGTCCTCTGGAAGTATCATTCCCAGTTTTCTGAGGAACCGCCAGACTGACTTCCAGAGTGGTTTTACCACCTTGCAATCCCACCAGCAGTGGAGGAGTGTTCCTCTTTATCCACATCCTCACCAGCACCTGTTTTCTCCTGAGTTTTTTGATCTTAGCCATTCTGACTGGTGTGAGGTAAAATCTCAGGGTTGTTTTGATTTGCATTTCTCTGATGACTGAGGATGCTGAACATTTCTTTAGGTGCTTCTCAGCCATTCGATATTCCTCAAGTGAAAATTCTTTGTTTATCTCTGTACCCCATTTTTATTTGATATATTCTTTATTTACATTTCAAGTGAGTTTCCCTTTCCTGCATCCCCCCTCCCTGAAAGTCCCATTAAACCCTTTTCCCTCCCCCTGTTATCCAATCCAAATCTTCCCACTTTCCTGTTCTGGTATTCCCCTACACTTCTGCACTGAGCTTTTCCAGGACCACGGGCCACTCTTTTCTTCTTCTTGGGCACCATTTGATATGTGTATTGTATCATGGGTATTCCAAGCTACTAGACTAATATCCATTTATCAGTGAGTACATATCATGTGTGTTCTTTTGAGATTGGGTTATCTCACTTACAATGATATTCTCTAGTTCCATGCATTTGTCTAAGAATTTCATGAATTCATTGTTTCTAATGGCTGAGTAGTACTCCATTGTGTATATATACCACATTTTCTGTATCCATTTCCCCATTGCAGGACATCTTGATTCTTTCCAGCCTCTGGCTATTATAAATAAGGCTGCTATGAACATAGTGGAGCATATATCCTTATTTCATGCTGGAGAATTCTCTGGGTATATGCCCAGGTGTGGTATAGCATGGTCCTCTGGAAGTATCATTTCCAGTTTTTTGAGGAACCGCCAGACTGACTTCCAGAGTGTGTACCCCATTTTTAAGGGGCATATTTGGCTCTCTGGAGTCTACCTTTTTGAATTCTTTGTATAACTTGGATATAAGCCCTCTGTCGGATGTAATGGTGCTAAAGATCTTTCCCCAATTTGTTGGTTGCTGTTTTGTCCTTTTGACAATGCCCTTTGCCTTACAGAACATTTGCAGGTTAATGCGGTCCCATTTGTCAATTCTTGATCTTAGAGCACAAGCTATTGGTATTCTGTTGAGGAAATGTTCCCCTGTGCCCATGTCCTCAAGCGTCTTCCCCAGTTCCTTTTCTATTAGTTTCAGTGTGTCTGGTTTTATGTGGAAGTTCTTGATCCACTTGGACTTGGCGCTTAGTGCAAGGAGATAAGAATGGATCAATTTGCATTCTTTAGTATGCTGACCTCCAGTTGAACCAGCAGCATTTGTTGAAAAGGCTATCTGTTTTCCAATGGATGGCTGTAGCTCCTTTATCAAAGATCAAGTGACCATAATTCTTGGGTTCATTTCAGGATCTCCAATTCTATTCCATTGATCTACTTGCCTGTCACTGTACCAATATCATGCAGTTTTTAACACAACTGTTTTGTAGTGTTGCTTGAGGTTGGGCATACTGACTCCCCCAGAATTTCTTTTACTGCTGAGAATAGTTTTAGCTATCCTGGGTTGTTTGTTATTCCATATGAATTTGAGAATTGCTCTTTCTAAGTCTATGAAGAATTGAGTTGGTATTTTGATGGGGATTGCATTGACTCTGTAGATTGCTTTTAGCAAGATGGCTACTTTTACTATATTAATCCTGACAATCCAAGAGCAAGGAAGATTTATTTTCCATCTTCTGAGGTCTTCTTCGATTTCTTCTTCAAAGACTTGAAGTTCCTGTCATACAGATCTTTCACTTGTTTGGTTAGAGTCACACCAAGATACATTATGTTGTTTGTAGCTATTGTGAAGGGTGTAATTTCCCTAATTTCTTTCTCGGCCTGTTTATCCTTTGAGTATAGGAAGGCTACTGATTTGGTTGAGGTAATTTTATAACCAGCCACCTTGCTGAAGTTCTTTATCAACTGTAGGAGTTCTCTGGTGGAGTTTTTTGGGTCGCTTTAAGTATACTCTTATATCATCTGCACATAATGATAGTTTGACTTCTTCCTTCCAATTTGTATCCCTTTGACCTCCTTGGGTTGTCTAATTGCTCTAGCTAGAACTTCAAGTACTATATTGCATAAATATGGAGAGAGAGGGCAGCCTTGTCTAGTCCTTGATTTTAGAGGGATTGCTTTTCACATTTCTCTCCATTTAGTATGATGGCTACTGGTTTGCAGTATATTGCTTTCATTATGATTAGGTATGGGCTTTGAATTCCTCTTCTTTCCAAGACTGTTAACATGAAAGGATGCTGAATTTTGTCAAATCATTTTTCAGCATCTAATGAAAGGCCATGTGTTTTTTTTTCTTTGTTTGTTTATGTCGTGGATTACATTGGTGGATTTCCATATATTGAACCATCCCTGCATCCCTGGGATGAACCCTACTTGATCGTGGCGAATGATTGTTCTGATGTGTTCTTGGATTTGGTTGGCAAGAATTTTTTTAAGTCTTTTTGCATCGATATTCATAAGGGAAATTGGGCTAAGGTTCTCTTTTTTGTTGGATCTTTCTATGTTTTTGGTATCAGTGAAATTGTGGCTTCATAGAATGAGTTGGGTAATGTTCCTTCTGTTTCTATTTGTGGTATAGTTTGAAGAGTATTGGCATTAGGTCTCCTTTGTATGTCTGATACAATTCTGCACTAAAACATCTAGTCCTGTGTTTTTCTGGTTGGGAGACTGTCAATGACCACTTCTATTTCTTTCGGGGTTATGAGTCCATTTATATAGTCTATCTGATCCTGATTCAATTTTGGTATTGGTAACTGTCTAGGAAATTGTCTATTTCCTCCAGATTTTCCAGTTTCGTTGAGTATAGGCTTTTGTAGTAGGATATGATAATTTTTTGGATTTCCTCAGTTTCTGTTGCTATATCACCCATTTAATTTCTCATTTACTTAATTTCGGTACTGTCTGTGCCTTCTGGTTAGTCTAGCTAAAGCTTTATCTAATGGGTTGATTTTCTCAAAAAAAAAAAAAAAAAGACAGCTCCTACATTTGTTTATTTTTTGTATAGTTTGTTCAACTTGGTTGATTTCAGCCCTGACTTTCATGATTTCCTGCCTTCTACTGTTCCTGGGTGTATTAGCTTCATTTTGTTCTAAAGCTTTCAGGTGTTCTATTAAACTGCTAGTGTATGCTCTCTCCAGCTTCTTTTTGTAATAACTCTGAGCTATGAGCTTTCCTCTTAGCACTGCTTTCATTGTGTCCCATAAATTTAGGTATGTTGTGGCTTCATTTTCATTAAATTATAAAAAGTCTTTGATTTCATTCCTTATTTCTTCCTTGACCACGTTATCATTGAGTAATGAATTGTTCAGCTTCCATGTGTATGTGGGGTTTTTTTGTTGTTTTTGTTGCTATTGAAGACGACCCTTATTCCATAGTGATCTGATAGGAGGCATGGAATTAGTTCAATCATCTTATATCTGTTGAGGTCTGTTTTGTGACAAATTATATGGCCAGTTTTGGAGAAGATGCCATGAAGTGTTGAGAAGAAGGTATATTTTTCTGATTTAGGATAAATTGTTCTATACATATCTCTTAAGCCCACGTGGTCCAAAACTTCTGTTAGTTTCACTGTTATTCCATTTAGTTTGTGTTTCCCTGATCTGTCCGTTGAAGAGAGTGAGGTGTTTAAGTTCCCCACAATTATTGTGTGGGGTGCGATGTATGCTTTAAGCTTTAGTAAGTTTTCCTTTACAAATGCAGGTGCCCTTGTACTTGGCGAATAGATGTTCAAAATTGAGAGTTCTTCCTGGTAGATTTTTCCTTTGATGAGTATAAAGTGGCCTTCAGTAGCTTTTTTGATGACTTTTGGTTGAAAGTCTATTTTATCTGATATTAGAATGGCTACTCCTTCTTGTTTCCTGGGACCATTTGCTTGGAGGACGGTTTTCCAGCCTTTTACTCTTAGGTAGTGCTTGTCTTTGACACTGAGACGCATTTCCTGTATGCAGTAAAATGTTGGGTCTTGTTTACTAATCCAGTCTGTTAGTCTATGTCTTTTTATTGGGGAATTGAGTCCATTAATGTTAAGTGATATTAAGGAATAGTGATTGCTGCTTCCTGCTGTTTTTGATGTAATTTTTATGTTTGTGTGGTTATTTTCTTTTGGGTTTGTTGAAAGGAGATTACTTTCTTGCTTTTTCTTGTGTGTATTTTCCCTCACTTTGTTGGTGTTTTCCACTCATTATCCTTCAAAAGGCTGGATATGTGGAAAGATGCTGTGTAAATTTGTTTTTGTAATGAAAAACCTTGGTTTCTCTATTTATGGTAATTGAGACATTTGCTGGATATAGCAGTTTGGGTTGCCATTTGTGTTCCCTTATGGTCTGCATGATGTCTGCCCAGGTTTTCTGGCTTTCATAGTCTCTGGTGAGAAATCCGGTGTAATTCTGATAGGTCTACCTTTATATGCTACTTGACCTTTTTCCCTTACTGCTTTTAATATTCTTTCTTTGTGTAGTAAATTTGGTGTTTTAATTATTATATGACGGCATGAATTTCTTTTTTGGTCAAACCTACTTGGAGTTCTGTAGACTTCTTGTATATTCATGTCCTTTAGGTTACGGAAGTTCTTTTATATTATTTTGTTGAAGACATTTACCTGCCCTTTCCATTGGAGATCTTCACTCTCTTCTATGCTTATAATCCTTAGGTTTGGTCTTCTCATTTTGTCCTGGATTTCCTGGATATTTTGGGTCAGGAGCTTTTTTCATTTTTCCTTTTCTTTGACTATTGTATCAATACTTTCTATGGAATCTTGAGCATCTGAGATTCTCTCTTCCATCTCTTGTATTCTGTTGTTGATGCTTGGACCCATGACTCCTGACTCCTTTCCTGAGATTTCTATATCCCAAGTTGTCTCACTTTGTGATTTCGGTTATTGCTTCTAACTCCTTCTTTAGATCCTGAATAGCTTTGTTTAATCCCTTCACCTCTTTTGTTTTTTTCCCTTAGTTCTTCAAGGGCTTCTCGTTGTTTACGTATGTTCTCTTGTGTTTCTTTAAGGGAGGTATTTATGTCCTTCTTGATGCTCTCCATGATGCCCTCCATCGGCATCATGACCTGTGATTTTAAATCCAAATCTTGCTTTCCTGGTGTGTTGAGATATCCAGGACTTGCTATAGTGGGAGAATTGGGTTTGTGAGGGAGAATTGGTGCAATATAGCCTTGATTTCTGTTAGCAACATTCCCACATTTGCCTTTTGCCATCTGGTTATCTCTGGTGTTAGTTGGGCCTGCTGTCACTGGCTGGGGGTTGCCCCTCCAGTGTGTGTGCCTGTAGGCCTATCTCAGCAACCTTGGCTGAGCTGCTTACTCCTGGTACAAATTGCTGTGGCGCTGCAGAGTTCCTGGATAGAGGTGGAGTCCTGGTGCAGTGTGCCCCAATCATCCTCTACTCTGGGGAAACCTGCCTACCAATCTGTCGCACAGTCACAGAAGCAAAGATGACAGCCGATACCCACTCCCTTGTAGTTGTATTTGGGTATGTACCACTGTGGCCCCGATCAGCTCTGGATGCAGGCTCTGCTGGCTATCTCCTCCTCACTGGCTTCTAGGTATATAGCTGGCTTCCTGCACTGCTTGACGATGGCATGCTGTGGCTGAGGCTGCGGCCGAGGCTGTTCCTGATCCAGAGGTAGAGACTGGAATGTTGTTCTTAGAGGCCTCCAGACTTGATCCTCTGCTCTGCAGGACCGGACTCACCTATGCAGGCTGCCTCGTCCAAGCTGGCTGCTGGGTGTATTGCTGGCTTCCTGCACTGCTTGGAGATGGCACACTGTGACTGAGGCTGTTTGTAATCCAGAGGCAGAGACCCAAGGCTTTTTTTTTTAAAGTGAAAACAGAAATACCATTTGGCATAACCTCATAACTTCTAGAGTATACCCCTCAAAACTATACCCACTGTAGAGATCCTGGCACACCCATGTTCACTGCTGTTTTGTTTACAGGAGCTAGGAAACAGAATCAGCTTAGCTGTATACAAATGGATAAGTGGATGACAATGTGGTTCAGACATACCTTAGATTGTATTCATTTGCAGGAAAATATGAAATTTACAGGAAAATTAAAAAACACTATAATTATTGAAGTAATTCATTCCCAGAAAGAGAAATACCACATGTTCTCTCTCTTATGTAAATCTTTGCTTTAAATTGTCAGATTTGTGGGTTTGGTCTATCATATTTGTACAGGCTGGGTAAAATAGAAAGGGACTACTGTGTGAGAAAGGTAGGGTTCTTAGAGAGGAAATGGTAATAGGAGAAATACATGTGACATGGAAGTAGAGTAGGGAAATACTAAGGATGGGAAAGTATAAGCAGGGATTGGAGCAGAGGGATAAATGCTAAACTGAAATTCAACATGTATTGAGAAAACCCCATAGAAACCCACACTTTGTAAACAAATGGAAAACATTATTTAAAGAAGGAATTTAAGCACCATGCATGGGTAGATAATGCTTCCAGAGGAGATAAATTGTTAAAAAACAAATCCCATTTCTAGGGGGGTGGGATCTCTCTCTCTCTCTCTCTCTCTCTCTCTCTCTCTCTCTCTCTCTCTGTCTCTCTCTCTTCTCTCTTCTCTCTTCTCTCTTCTCTCTCTCTCTCTCTCTCTCTCTCTCTCTCTCTCTCTCTCTCTCTCTCGGTCTGTTTGTCTGTTTGTCTGTCTTTCTCTCTCTCTTTCTGAGCAATTGGTCGGGAAATCGCAAGCACCCTGCCCAAAACACAAGCCATTCCTACCACTCTTGATAACCCATAAAACTGGATGGGGAGACCTTATTGCTGAAGATGCAACATGCTTTATGTGTGGGACCTAAAGAAATCACAATAGAACTGACATGAAAATTTACTTCATACTGGCTAATGCTCATAGTGCCAGAGATTCTCTATAGGATTCTTGGCAAAAAAAAAATCCATCAACTCTGTTATCCACTGGTGAACAATACAGTATAAAATACTGACATGTCAGGCAAATATGCTTAATATTGCAATAGAATAATAGTACAATAAAGGTATGTAGGGAATCAACTGGTTTCGATTAGATCTAAAGTCTGCCTCACTAGAAATAATCAATGCCTGGTACTATAAAGCTGGTCAAAATCTCATGTCTCAAAAGATCATAGCTCATAAGGGAGAACCTACTATTATTTTTAATTCTTTTTTTCTATTTGGATGTGTCAAACTGCCCTCTAAATATTTTTTATATAGCCAGAGGTTAGTGTTTCCTTCAGCCTAGGCCAGAGAAGTTTCTCTGCAGTGGTCAGTGGTTAATGTAGAGACCAATAACTGATCTAAGTGTTACGAATAAGCAATTGTTGAATGCTCAGCCTTACATGGGATATCTATATCATATGCTACCACAAAATGTTCAGTGAACACTGTGAAAGAGGATGTAAAAAGAATGTAAGTGCTAGAGGATGGGAAAGTGCTAGGAATGCCACCTCCTGAATATGACCTCCTCAGGGATCTCAAGAACTCACAGCAGCTGTGCTTACCAATGTAAGACCTGCATAATATCAAGCCAATTGACTTTCTATCATGCACTGGGGAAAGGATTATGATGTCTCATTCCTCCCTGGGGAAATATTGTCAATTGATGAACTACAAGTCGGGAAGTAAGTTTTGGGGCTTCTTTTTCTTTTGGTTTTTCCCCAATGATGTAGCTACAGTTAAGTTGTCTATGCTCCCATAAATAACCCCAGACGTATGCATATGCAAGAAAACCTAAATAAACTCCCTGTCTTATAAAACAAAAAAGGAGGAGGACTTGTTATAAAGAAGTGCTTTAGAGGGAGTGAGGATGCAATAAAAGTAATGGAGGGAATATGGTAAAAATAAAATACAATAAAAGAAAAAAATTTGTGGAAACAGTGGGATAGGTCAACAGATATTTGCTGTAAATCTTGATGACCTGAGTTTAATCCCTGGAACCCACTTAGAGAGGCAAGAAAATTGACTCTCAAAAATTGTCCTCTGATCTCCACAATTATGACATGGCACACACACACACACACACACACACACACACACACACACAATTACACACATTAAATAAATAAATGTAATAAAAATAAAATGCTTGAGGAACTGACTTTGTCCTGCACCTCAGACGGCATGCACATTACCACTATTTCATAGCATACACCCTATCCCACAAAGAAATGTGATAATTAAATCTACCTTATCAAAACAGTGTACTGGATTTGAAACACTGACTTAAGATAAACTTTTCTGTGACCTCCTCCCAACAGATAACTGTGCTAGAATAAAAACATTCTACAAAGTAAGACACAAGCACCCATTGACTGCTATTGGGTATTGACGAAGGCAGAATTAAATATGTAGATTACAAGGACATTCAAACTCATTCTTTTCAAGGAAGTGACTGATCCCACTCTGAGAACCTAGAAAGACTTTACATTTTTCTCTAGCAGGAGCAGGGTGGAACTGACACAAGTACCTTCAGTCCTTTGGGGTCAGTGCCTCTTAGAATCCTGACCTTGACCTTTCTTTGATTCTGAAACACTATTATCACAGCTGTTCTAGCCACCAGGCCACATTTATTCTCAGCCATCTCTAGTCCCTGTTCTCTGCCCTGTTTTGGCTTCAAAGGACTCATTATTACCTAGTATGAACACAAGAGCAAAATACCCCAGCATCAGGAGAAGGAGAAGGACTTTTCCCATCTCATTCTGGGCTATCAGAGGACACAGGAGAACAGCTGGTAGCAAGTGCTCAGAAGGTGCCAGGGTAGATGAGAGCAGGTTGCAGACTCTTCTCTGAGCTACTCCCAGGATGTGGACAGGAGCTTCCCTCCACACCTGCCTGAGGGTGTATTTTCACTATCCAGGCTCTGGAAAGTGTCCCACACAACCAACTCCTGCAGAGCTTCAAAGGGCAAAGGGCTGAGAGATGTCTCAGGATCCATCTCATGTTTATTCAAAGATGAAGCTAGATTGTTTATGTCCTAAGTGAGCTCCTTCAGGCTGAGTGGAGAGCAGGATCATGGACCTTTTATTTCTATCTAGTCTTGACAATGGTGAGGGTAGCAGCAACAACAGAACCTTGCTCATAATGGTCTTAGCCTAGAAATTTGGAATACCCAAGATATAATCCACATATCAAATGATGTCCAAGAAGAACTGAGGAGTATCCCGTGGTTCTGGAAAAGGTCAGTGCAGCAGGCTCAGAACAGGGAAGTGGGAAGGGGTGGATGGAGGAACAAGGGAATGGAAGAGGGCTTATAGGACTTTCTGTGAGTGTGGACCCAAAAAAGGGGAAATCATTTGAAAAATAAAAAATATAAGTCATAAAAAAAAGAAAATACAATTTAAAAAAAAAATAGCCGATAGGTTTGAATCCACAGCATTCCCTTAGATAAGAACAGACAGCCATGATTTGCCCTTGAATGGTAAGATGTGAAAAATGGATCCAGCAGAGAGCTGACTTGGGTGAGACTGCCATAGGACTCAGCTGGGTATGTCACCCAAGGAAAAGTCCCAGCTGGGTATGGGGGTCCCAGGGATGGGGGTCCTCGTAGTCCAGGTAGATAAGAATTTGGCAGTGACAAACAGAAACAAACACAGAGTCAGTTTGAATCGGAGTGTACTTTGCAGCTCTCAAGCAGGGAATTTTATACATTAAACCAAACATGACAATTCTTAGAAACCATATCCAGCGAAACAATCATGAATACCAACAAGAATCATTTGGAACAGTAAAATACAAAGATCTTCTAAGCATTGATTCTAAAACTACAAGTTCAATGAATCACAAACAGAAAAGGTAACATCACCATCACAATATAACAATTCTACTATATATATATATATATATATATATATATATATATATATATATATTCAATAGGGCAGTCATCCAAGGCTAGTGGAATATTCCCAAGAAAAGGTTAATAAATCTTTATGGTCAGTGCTCTTAACCACTGAGATAAATTTCCAGCCCATATGGAAAATTATTGATTAACATCTAAACCTGATACTTTATATGTATTCAAAGCATAAATTTAAACTATTTTAATTCTTTCAAATTGAGGCTTTCTTTACCATCTCCCACTTCCAATGGCAAATGTGTATCCATATGAAATTTTATTGCTGGGAAAGTTTTATCTATCATAATAATTTTCTAAGTGATTTGAAAAGTAAATCATTGCTTTCCCTGGAGATAAGATCATGTTCATGACCCATCTCAAGGGATGGTTTCATACCCATTGTTCTTGCTTAAAATCATTGTCTAGGCTGTCAGGAAGCTGAAACTAAGAAAAGGAATGAAAGAGAACAAAACAGAAGAATGGCCATGAGAACTATGGCTCAATGTGTTTTCTCTGGCGGACAGTCTCACAACTGGTTCCAGGAGACTTTCTTCTTTTGAAGTTTAATGCCTCAGTTTGTGGAACTTGTCACACAGATTCTACTGGCATCTGTGTGGCATCTCTCCCCCCTCCCCTTTTTTAATTGAAGCTCGTAAAATTCTCCTTTGGCTGTAGAGACAGAGGAAAAGATTAATCAGAAGATGACTGGAAAAATAAAGAGAAGAAGAATTATTCCTGTAGCCACGGCTACAACAATGATTCAATGTAGCCAGCTAACAGGGTTAAAAAAACTATAAACCAAGGTTAATAGACTGAGCCAAATCCTCTATAACAGCAGATTCAACATGTGCTTTGCTCGTAGCAAAAATTTGGGCTTGTAATTGAGCCATATCATAAGTGATATCATTGCCTTTCTAAATTTCCAACAAATATTTTTAGTAATATTCCAATTGTGACTTTCATTATAAGGTTGCACATATGTACCAAAAGCTGACTTGGCATTTGGTAGAAAGATGAACCTTTAATATTTTCTACTTCTTGTCCTAATGCCAAAACCATATCCTCTAAAGCATCAAGTTTTACTTGTAACTGTTTATCTATAATTCCTTGACTTGCAAGTATTAAAGAGATGATTTTATTTAAACCATCAAAAAATTTGCAGTGCTTATACCTAAAACTATTGCAACTGTTGAAAGTGTAAATGAGGTAAGGATGACGATTAAAGCACTAATTCCTAAAACTTAAGCTGCAGCAAAACACTTTGGTCTCATTAGCTCATTAACTCTTTTAAGCGTTTGCAAAGCTATATTATCAAACAAAACATCATCTTTCAAATCTACAGGAAGCATCACACAAGAAGGTCTTTGTAATAGCAAAATAACTGAATACTTTTTCATTGAAATATGATCAATACAGTTATAATACATTTGGAACAGCTGACATGATAAAATCATTCTGCCTTAATAATTTGTAAATCTGAGGACTGTCCAACGAGTATACCATAAGGAAAGTTTAGGCAAGATCTAATTGCCAAAGGAGTGCTCTTCAATTACTTACACTTTGTTGGAAGAGCCATATTAGATGCAGCAAAAAAGTCTAAATAATCCTAGATAAACATTAGAAATATTATGTGGAGAAGAGAGAGCAAGAGTCTTCATATTCCGTATTACTTCTCTTGCCTTCTTTTGCTTCTTTCTTTTCTGGGTACTCAATAGAGGATTTTTGGTGGAAAGGTCGAATAAGTCTGCCTGGGATCCAGACTGGGGTTTCTGCATTCTGTACAAAAACATATACATATCTTCTTCCTGAGGAGATTAATATATCTGGCCCTTTCCAGTTACCTGTTAAAAGATCCTTCCACATTACTAAAGGAATAACAGAATGCTGTAGGGGAGCCCAATGTTTTTGCATAGGAGTAAAACCTTTATCATCTGCATTAAGGTGATTAATGGTAAATAAAGCATGGCTTAATAATTGTGAAAGCAAATAGTAATGGCCACTAGATTTTAATCTTTGAAGTTGTACCTTAAGATTTTGATGAGTCCTTTCTCTGATAGTCTGAACTTGGGGGATATATGGAATTCCTTTTGTATGATCTGTACCACATTGAGGGCAAAACTGTGCAAAAGCTTGAGAAGCATAAGCTGGAGCATTGTCAGTTTTAATTCTTTTTGGGACACCTAAGGAGGAGATGCATATAATAAGATGTTGAATGACATCTTTCTCAGCCTCCCCAGTTCTGGCAATGGCTATGATCACATGAGAGTAGATATATACAGTAACGTGTACATAGCCCAATTTTCCAACTTCTGGAACATGAGTTACAACCATTTGCCACAAAACTTGAGTCTTAAGGCCCCTTGGATTAACTCCCATCTTTAATGGATCATATACATCAGGAAAATGTTCAGAGTCCTTCACAATTTGCCTAGCCTGTTCTTGTGTCAAATTGAACATCTTTCTCAAAGCTAATGTGTTCTGATGATGTAAAGCATGACTTTCTAATGCTTGTTCAACCATACTAGCAATCAAGTGTTCTTTTGACAATAAAACTGCCATAGCATTTCCTAAATTCAATGGACCTGGCAAGCCAGTACATCCTCTGATGTGTCTTATAAAAATTTTCTTTTTCTTGATTGAATTACAATTTTGCAACTGAAGCAAGAGTGATATAATTTTGAAATTTCCAGTTAATAGAGCTGTCTATATATCTGGGGAAAAAAAGAGTACATATTTTGAATCTGTATAAAGGTTAAACTCTTCAGGTATGCCAGGCGGTGGTGGCACACGCCTATAATCCCAGCACTTGGGAGGCAGAGGCAGGCGGATTTCTGAGTTCGAGGCCAGCCTGGTCTACAGAGTGAGTTCCAAGACAGCCAGGGCTACACAGAGAAACCCTGTCTCAAAAAACAAACAAACAAACAAACAAAAAAAACAAAAACAAAAAGCTATTCAGGTATGTGTTTAATGGCAGTAGTAACTGCAATAATTTCCACCTGCTGTGCAGAAATTACTTTTGCAGTTTTAATAATTACAGGTCTATTTTTTATATAGACAGCTGAAATTCCACTGGATGACCCATCTGTAAATAATAAGAGGGCATCAGAAATAGGTTCGAATATTATTTTGGAAGGAAAGATTATTTCCATTTCTCCTACAAACTTTAATATACGGTGTTGAGGTACATGGTATTTGATTTGTCCCATATAATAAGCAAATGCAATTCCCCCATCATCTGAAGCTTGAAGTAAGGACTCCAATTGTTCCTTATTATAGGGTTACCAATATCATGTATTTCTTTACTGAATAGTTCCCTGGATCTTAACCTTCCTTTAATATTTAATTGATTACAATTAAAGGATACACATGAAAGGATAAGATGATACCATTTTCTCTTGAGTAGGAGGGAGACAAATCCATTCCAATACACCTTCTTGCCATAAACATGCAGTAGGTGTGTAAAATGTTTTAAGTATAATAAGAGAACATGTCTTAGGTAGTTTATCTGTTTTACTCTAGCATCTTGCATCTTTGTTCTATCAATTCTAAATGTTTTAAGGCTTCTTTTATAAGCTGTCTTTTAGAATAGGGATCAGGATCTCCTTTAAGAATTTAAAATAAATGATGCAACTGTCTTGTGGTAATTTTTAAATATGATCTAATCCAATTAAAATTTCCCAATATTTACTGAAAATCATTAAGTGTCTTTAATTTATCAATCCAAAGTTGCAATTTTTGAGATATAACATATTCATTATTAATTGTTTTCACCAAATAATTTATTGGCTTGTTATGTTGAATTTATCAGGGTCAATAATTAGTTCATGCTAGGTTAATGACTCAATCATGATTTTCGAAATTCAGTTAAGTCCTTCATTTTTCTGCTATAAGAATATCATGCATAAAATGTAGAATAAAAGCCTTTTTATACTTAGCCCTGATGGATCTTAAAGCTTGATCTGCTAACTTCTGACAAAGAGTTAGACTATTTTTCATACCTTGAGGAAGAACCTTTCATTGATAACATTGAAATGGCTTTTGTACATTGACAGAAATGTACAAAAGGAAGTAATGCTGAAAGCAAATCTTTGTGTATTTTCTGGTTGTAACTTTATTTTGGAAAAAAAATAATCCTTTAAATACATAGCTATAATATAATAATTCCCTGTAACAGTTACTGGAGATGGAAATCCTGGCTGTAAAACTCCCATATTATGCATGGGAGTCTCCTAATATCTTGTAAGAGTCTCCATTTGCCTGATTTTTTTCTTAATGACAATAACAGGAGTATTCTATGGACTGTTAGATTCTTCAATATATACTAACTTCAGTTGTTCTTCTACTAATTGTTCTAGAGTCTGTATCTTTTCTTGAGTAAGGGACTACTGATTCTTCCACACAGTCGCATCATTAATCCATAAAATTTTATCTGCATATAACTCATCAGCAGCCACTATAAACAATGCTGATCATTCCAATTTTCATCTATGGTTAATTTTACTTTCATTTCCCCTGAGATATCTTGTCCCCATAGGGAGAATGCCGAAAAGAAAATAATGTAAGTTTGAAAAGTAGCCATTTTGCCTTCACATTCCCATGTCAGGATTTTTGATCTTTGAGCTACAGTGGAAGGTAGTCCCAATGCCACCAGAGTAGACATGGTATGAACTATAGGACATGTCCCAGGCCAGTCCTTCCCTGCAATGTAAGACTGATCTTCTCCTGTGTCTAAAAATTCTTGGATATTTTGTCGTTCTACTTTTAAAAATTTTTAAGAGTCTTTGTCTAGTAATTTCCTAAGCCCAGGCTGACACTTCTGTAAAGCCAAACTCTTCATCCCTTCTAATCTGTTTTAATATTGGGTTGGGGAGTTGTATATAAGGGAGTAGTATTATCTGAGCTACCCATTGGTTTTTATGTAGTTGTATTGTTTCTTTTAATGGACTAATCATAATTTTAATCTCTCCATGGAGTCTGAATCAATTACTCCAGGAAGAACTTCAAATTTTTTGTTATAACTTGAGCTTCTCCCTATTATAAAGCCAAAGGTGCTAGGTGATAGTGGCCCCTTAAATCCTGTATCTACCAATTGCAGTCCCTCATAGAGAGTATATACTCTTTGTCTACTGCAAGATCTAATTGTGTACTTCCTGATGTTGCTCTGATTAAGCTTAAGATGATAATCCCAGGGGCCACAGAATTCAGTTACTTTTACCTTCCTCTGTCTCCATATTTTGCCCTTTTTTATTTCAGGGCAGAAGGCTTGTCCCTCACCCCATTTTTGTCTCCTCAACATTCAGAGGTGTTCCATCTTTATGAAATTTTTATTTACATGCATTCCTCCAATGCTTTCCCTTCTTGCACCGAGGAAATAACCACAGAGGTTGATTTTTCTTATTTTTATATGTTGAAGTCTGCTCTTCTTTTTTACACTCTCGGCTCATAAGCCCTTGCTGACTTCAAGATAAGCACAAAACCTTTTGGTTTCTTCCTCCTTTTAAGTTCTGACCATAGGCAAAAAAAATGTTGCCCTTGCATTGCTGCAGCATAGGCTAACACTGGACCACTGCTGGTGAGGCATCTATGCATGCTTTGCTGTAATCTTTCACAGTCCTGTATTTCTTATAAGTCTAATTAGTTGCTGGCAGAGAGTATTGGCATTTTCCCGTGCAAGTTGATTTAATAATACAACATGTTCTGAGAGGGAGGAAGCATCATGTCTAGTCCTTTTTCCCATCTAGCAATAAGATCTTCTAAAGATAGGCTTCCTTCCTCTGGGAACCACTGACTGACTCTCAATACAAAAATCATAAAATGCTGCTAAACTCTTCTCTGAGGTTTTAACACCGATAATTTCTAACATATGTCTCAGTACTGCCAAGAGCAAGCCTATGTTTATGAACTGAGAATGCCTCATGATTCTTACCTTCTAATCCTCTTAACACCTCTATAGAGGAGTCTGAAGCACTCTTGACAAGGTCCTATCCTTAACCTGAAAAAAGTTTTTTAGAAAAAAAAAAAGAGAGAGAGACAAAGCTTACTTTTTTCGAGCCCCCAAGTTGAAGCACCAGCTGCCACGGACCACTCCAGCCAGCTTTGGGGGTGCTAGAATCGAGGGTCCTCAAAGAACAGGTGGGAAAGAATTTGGTTGTGACCCCCAAAAACAAACACGTAACCATTTGTATCTGAGTGTATTTCGCAGCTCTCAAGCAGGGGATTTTATACATTAAACCAAACATGAACTCTTGGAAACCATATCCAGCGCTATAATCAAGAATACCAACAAGAATCATTAGGCAAAGTAAAATACAAAAATCATCTAAGCATTACAACTCTGAAACTACATGTTCAGTGAATCACAAACAGAACAGATAACCTAACCATCAAAATATAATAAATCTAAAAGAATATATTCAATAGAGTGGTCATCCAAGGCTAATGGCATATTCCCAAGAACTGGTTAATAAATCTTTCTGGTCAGTGCTCTTAAGTGCTGAGCTAACTTTCAGGCCCCTATGGTCAATTATTCCTTAACATCTAATACCTGATTCTTTATAAATGTTCAAATGTTTTCTATTTTTTTAATTCCTCTCCAACATTTTTGTTAAAATATTTTATTTCTTTACATTCCAGTTGCCCTAATTTTCAGTCCCCACTCCCAGAGTTCTTCACCCCATATCCATTACTCTTTACTGCTCAGAAGATGCTCCCTCCTCACACCCAACTCTAGCATCTGTCTTCCCTGGGGCATCAAGTCTCTACAGGATGAGGCACATCCTCTGCTACTGAGGCCAGGCAAGGAAATCTTTTGCTAAATATATTCTGATGTCCACATATCAGCCCATATATGATCTTTGGATGGTAGTTTCATCTATGGGAACACTGAGGGGTCTGAGTTAGTTAATTCTGGTCTGATGTTCTTCCTATATGAATGCCATCCTCTTCAGCTCCTTCAATCTTTCCCCTAACTATTCTATAGGGGTTCGTGAGACCTCAGTTCAATGGTTGGCTGTAAGTATTTGCATCTGTCTTAGTCAACTGCTGCTTGAGCAACTCATAGGACACCCATGCTAGGCTCCTGTCTGCAAGCACAACATGGAGTCAATAATACTGTCATGGATGCTTGCCTATGGGCCGGAGCCCAAGTTGGGCTGGTCACTGGATGGACGTTCCTTCATACTCTCCTCCATTTTTTCCTTGCATTTCCTTTAGATGGGAACAATTCTAGTTCAAAAAATGAAGGTAGATACCTGGCCCCATCCCTTTACTGAGGACTCTATCTGCTAGAGGGGGTCTCTTAAGGTTCCATCACCCCACTACTGGGAATTTTGTCTAAGATCATCCCCATTGAGTCATCAGAGCTTCAGATGGCCAGGAAAATGAATGGAATTATGTAGCTGTGGGGAGTGTGGTGGGGTATCCTCTAAAAAGTCAAAGATATGGGATGTGAGAGGCTCCCAGGACACAGTGGGGATGAGCTTAGTTTTAATTCGTTCTAATTAAGGCTTTCATTACCATATACCAAAACCCACCAGTGATGACACTCCTGTAGCCATATGATATTTGATTGCTGGGAAAGTTATATCTATCATAATAATTTTGCAAATGAATTAAAAATTAAAACATTTGTTTCCCTGGAGATAAGGTCATGTGAATGACTCATCTTAAGGGGTGATTTCATACCCATTATTCTTGTTTAAGATTATTGTCTAGGTTGTCAGGAAGCTGTAACTAAGAAAAGGAATGAAAGAGAACAAATCAGAAGAATTGCCATGAGAACTATGGATCAATATGTTTTCTCTGGCACAGAGTCCCACAACTAGTTCCAAGAGACTTTTTTCTTTTGAAGTCTAATGCCTCAGTCTGTGGAACTTGTCACACAGATTCTACTGCAGTTGGTGTGGCATCTCTCCCCTTTTGTTTAATTGAACTCACAAATTTCTCTTTTGGCTGGGGAGATGGAGGAAAGGATTAGTCAGTAGATGACTGGAAAAATAAGGAGGAGAAGAATAATTATTCCTGTAGCCACAGTAACAACAATGATCCATTGTAGCCAACTAACAGGGTTGAAACACCATAAACCAAGGTTGATAGACTGAGCCAAATCCTCTATGACAGCAGATTCAACATGTGCTTTGCTCTTATCAAAGATTTGGGCTTGTAATTGAGCCATAACCTAAGTGATAGTGTTGTCTTTCCAAATTCTCAACAAATGTTTTTAGTAATATTCCAGTCGTGATTTTCATTATAAGGTAATGGGGTTACACATATGTACCAAAAGCTGACATTGCACTTATCAAAAAGGTGAACCTTTAATATGTTCTACCTCTTGTCATAATGCCAAAACAACATCCTCTAAAGCATCAAGTTTTACTTTTAACTGTTTATCTATAATCTGTTCCCTTGCAAGTATTTAAGAGAAATTTTTAATTTAAATCATCAACAAAATGTGTAGTGTTTACACCTAAAACTATTGCAACTGTTGAAAATGCAAATGAGGTAAGGATGACTATTAAAGCACTAATACCTAAAACTAAAGCTGCAGCAAAACACTTTGGTCTCATTAGCTCATTAAATCTTGTAAGTGTTTGCAAAGCTACATTTTCAAACCAAACATTATCTTCCAAATCTACAGGAAGCATAATACAAGAAGGTCTTTGTAATAGCAAAATAACTGAATGCTTTTTAATTGAAATATGATCAATAAAGTTAGAATACATTTGGAACAGGTGACATGATAAAATTGTTCTACCTTAATAATTTTTAAATCTGAGGACTCTTCAATGGTTATACCATAAGGATAATTTAGCAAGGATCTAATTGCGAAAAGAGTTTTAAGATAGTTTTTAGTTTTATTTGCCTTAGGCTTTTTTAGAAGAACCATATTAGTTGCAACAAAAAGTCTAAATAGTCCTGGAAAAACATAAATATTATGTGGAGAAGAGAGAGCAAGCTTCTTCATATTCCATATTACTTCTCTCTCCTTCTTTTGCGTCTTTCTTTTCTGGGTTCTGATAGAGATTTTATTGGTGGAAGGGTCGAATAAGTCTGTCTGAGATCCAGATTGGGGTTTCTGCATTCTGTGGAAAAACACTTGCATATCCTTTTCCCAAGGTGATAAGACATCTGGCCCTGTCCAGGTACCTGTTAAAAGATCCTTCTATATTACTAAAGGAGTAACAGTCTGCTGTAGAGGAACCCAATGGTTTTGCATAGGAGTAAAACCTTTATCATCTTTATTAAGGACACTTAGCTCTAGCAAAAATATTGGGCAGCCTGTTCTTCCAATATGATCATATTTCTGATTTCTCAGAAGTAAGTAGAAAAGGGCATTTCCTCCTTTTGTTTATGTTAGAGAATTCTTCCTGTTTTCCAGCTGTATAAAGGGAACAAATGACTATCATTTATCTCAATCCATTTTCTATCTTCCATCATGAATCCAGTCACAAAAGTTCACATACTGCTCATTGTGACTATCTCTTCTCAGCTCACATTGAGAAAGTCCATTCCTGTGGCAGTGATTCAAATTTGCTTCATTTTTTCTCAAGATTATCTGGTCTTATGTTGAGGTCCTTGATGCATTTGGAGATCTGTTAGTGTAAATTTATGTTTTTTGAAAATTTCCTCATACCCAAGCTAGCTGCCATATAATTGAAACTGGACTATTATATTTATTTAACAAGCATTAGGGCACAACAACTGAGAAGTATTACTCTATTTAAATAATCTAATTAGGCTACAGGGCCATCAAAATTCCAACGATACTTGTACGCTATAGCTTTCTCTGCTCCTGATGTTTTCTCATGGTATCTCCAGGCTTCTCGCCCTGTGTCAAATCCCCATTCTTCTTTCTCTTACTCCCACATCCCCTGCCTTGGAGGAAGTCTACCCTATTCTCTCCCCTGCTCAGTCATTGGCTGATCATGGCATTCATTGACCAATCAGGGAATAATTGGGAAGCAATGTTTGCACAACACTCAAACAGCGATTCTTAGGATAAGAACTCCAAATAGGTATGGGGAACAGAAAACAACATTTGAATAAAAAAAGGATAGTTGCTACACAATAATGTTTTGCCTTTGGAGAAAAGTTTTATGCAATATGATAGATACAGTTCTGTTTTCATTCTTCTACAATGAGATATCCAGTTTTAAGAACATTTCTTGAATATTCTATCTTTTTTCCATTGTGTATTTTTTGCTCCTCTGTCAAAAATAAAATGCTCATAGGTATGTGGAGTTGTTTCTGGATCTTCAGTTTAATTCTATTGATCAACATATCTACTTTTATGCTAATATGCTGTATTTTTGCTAGCACACTGTAATACAATATGAAATCTGGGATGATGATAATCATGTCTAAAGTAGTTCTTTTATTATCAGAGTAATTTAAATTATGCTCAATTTAATTATTTTTGTGTTTTATATAAAGATTAAGATTGTATTTTTTTATTTCTGTGAGGAATTGTACAGGAATTTAATGTCAATTACTTTTGGTAAGATGTTATATTACTCCTACTGATCTATAAACATGAAGATCTTTCCATCTTCTGGGGTCTTCTTTAATTTCTTTCCTTTCTGCGTTAAAGGTTTTGTTATACAGAAATAAATTATACTTTGTATAACTTTGTCTTTCACTTATGTGGTTAGAGATATCCTAAGGTATTTTTGAGGATGTTGTGGAAGGTATTATTTCTATAATTTCCTTCTCATCATGTTTGTAATTTTTATATAGAAAGGCTACTGAATTTTGTGTGCTCTCTTTGTATATCGCCACCTTGTTGAATGTGTTTATCAGTTGGTCCAGTGGAGTCTGTTAGTGTTGTAAACTCATATCAACTGCAAGGGATGCTTTGACTTTTTATTTTCCTATTGAAGAAGGTTTCTTTCTGTTGTCATGTGGCTCTAGCTAACAGTTCAAGTTCTGTATTGAAAAGGTATATCTATAATAAGCATACTTCATCTCTTCCTTATTTTAGTGGAATGCTTTGAGTTTCTCTCCTTTTAGGAAGAAATTGGTGATTGACTTGATGTGCATTTTCGTCATTATATTTTATTTTTAATATTGTTTACTCAGAATTTACTTTAAAACCCATTTATAACTCTAATTTCTCAGCATGGTTTCAATTGAGACCCAAATAGCAACACATTTCACTTGCAATGCAACCAATCTTGCTTCCTCACCATGTTACAGAATAAAAAAGCCAGGCACTGACTTGTGAAATTACAAACACAAGACCAACACACAGTAACAGAGGGTTTACCAATGAAAATTCCGGGTCACGTGTCTATGCACCCAACCACTATACACTGTTTTCATCATTATATTGTATTTTATGTTGTCTCATTAGGAAAGTAATTGTGAAGTGGTATTTTTGGTCATAACAAGGACTTTTCTGTATCTCTTGAGAAGACTATGTGGATTTAGCATTGGAGTATGTTTATATAGTATATTATATTCATTGATGTCATATGCTGAACCATCACTGCATCTGTGGGATGCAGTTAAGCTAACCATGGTAAATAATAATTTCAATATGTTCTTGAATTAGGTTTGAAAGGATTTTATTGAGAGTTTTGTATCTATCTTCACAAAAATATTGGTTTATTAATTTCTTTCTTTTTTGTTGTTATTGGGTCTTTAGGTGTTTTGTTATCACGGTCTGCATAAAAAAAGAAATAAGACATATTCTTTCAGTTTTTATTTTGGAGAATAATTTGGAAAATATTTATGCTGGCTTTTTGAAGGTTTGGGAGAAATCTGTGTTAAATTCATCTGGCTCTGGACTTTTTTTTGGCTTATGATGCTTTAATTAGAATTTCTGTTTCACTACGAAATAGTAGTCAATTATAATTGTTCATTTCATCATGGTTTAATTTTGGTAGGTTATAAAAATCAATATTCACACATTTTTAAGGCTTTACAGTTTTTCAGAAACAGATTTTTTTTAAGTATGTCCTTTTGATTCTTTGAATTTCTTAGGAGTCTGTTATAGTAGCTCTCTTTACATATATCTCTAATTTTATTCATTTGGCTCTTCTTTCTATATCCTTCCTAACTTGACTAAGGTTTTGTCAATTTTTCTGATTTTCACAAAGAACCAACACTCCACTTCAAAATTCTTTGTAATTTTGTTTCTATTTCATTGGTTTTACCTATGAGTTTAATTTATTTACATTCACTGTTTTTGTGGTTTTCTTTAAATGGTAAAGAAATTTGTAATTTCTTTACATTGACTGTTTTCTTCTAATTTTCCTATAGCTTTTAAGTCATTAAGTTATGAATATAAGATCATCACAGTTTTTTTATTTAGTTGCTCAGTACTGTGAGCTTGCCTCTTAGAAAGGCCTTCCTTGTGTCTCATATGTTTGAATATACTGTATTACCATTTTCATTCAATTCTGAGAAGTTCTTAGTTCCTTCTTGATTTTTGCCTTGACCCATTTTTCATTATGAATTTTTCAATTTTCAATTTGATTTTATATTGTTTCTGTTGTTTTCTGTGTGTTGATGTCCAAGTTTAATTCATGGTGATCAGAAAAAATGCAGGACATGTTATTTCTTTACACACACACACACACACACACATATATATATGTATATACACAGTGAGAGAGAGACCGAGAGAGACAGAGAGAGACAGAGAAAGACAGAAAGACAGAGAGACAGAGAGAGACATAAAGAGAATCAGAGAGAGAGAGAGACAGAGAATCAGAGAGAGAGAGAGAGAGAGAGAGAGAGAGAGAGAGAGAGAGAGAGAGAGAGTATGTTACTTTCTGTCCTTACATGTTATCAACTTTTAAGATAGTTCAATCAGCTGCTGAGGAGAAAGTATATTGTAGTATATTGTTTAGTGTTGGGGTGGAATGTTCTGAAGGTGTTTGTTAAATCTATTTGATTTATGAAATTATTTGATGCCAGCATTTCTCTATTATTATTTTTTGTCTCTGGATAGGTTTTACATTGTGTTTCATTCATAAATGTTTAGAATGGTAATAATCTCTTGGTAGATTTTTTTTTCTTTAATGAGCCCTTAACTGTCTCATCTGATTAGATTTGTGTTAAAGACTATTTTGTTGGATTATAATATAGCCATTGCTGGTTCGCTTCCTGACTCCATTTTCATGGAATATTCTTTTCCATCCTTTTGCCCTGAGGTAATATCTGTCCTTGATTATGAGGTATATTTATTGGCTACAAAAGAAATATGAATATGAGTTATTTGAAATATGAATATGAATTCTTTCTCTAATCCAATCTATTAGACTCTACCTTTTTGGGGGGAGATTGAACTCTTTATTTTTTTATTTGACCAATTCTTTGCTTACATTTCATATGATTTCCCCTCTTAAATATTAAGCTATTAGTGAGCAAGGTTTACTGATCTCTGCTAATTTGACATGATGATGAGGTTCTCCCACTCTTGATTATTTTTTCTTTGCGTCCTCTTGATGATAGATAAATTCTTGGGACTGAAATATTCTTTTACTGTCCTCTGTAGAGGTAGGTTTGTGGACATAAATTATGTCAACCAATTATTATCATAGAATATTCATTTGTCTCAGCCACTATACACAGAGAGATAGTTTTGTTGTATATAGTAGGCTATACTGGCATTTGTGGTCTCTTGTAGCTTCAAAGAATACCCATCCGTTCCTTCTCGCCTACAATGTCACCATTGAAATGTCAAGTGTCATGTCTAATAAGCATGTCTTTGTATACGACTTGTTATTTTCCCTTGCAATATTTAGTATCCTTTCTCAGTACTGTACATTTAGTGCCTTTCTTATTACATTTTATGGGGAGTACCTGTTTTGAGACCAATCTTGGTGTTTTGTATGCCTTCTGAAACCTGATGGGATCTCCTTTTTGCATTGGGGAATTTTTGCACTATCGTTTTGTTATAAGTATTTCTGTGTCTTTGAAATGAATAACTTTTCCTTCCTCCATATTTACACTGTGTTCCACATTTCATGGATATTTTGTGTCTAGAATGTTTTTGACTTAACATGGCTTTTTACTGAGCCATTCATTTCATGTATCTTGTCTTCAAGATTCAAAATTATCTTCTTCCCTTCTTTTAATCTGCTGGTTAGGCTTACCTCTGTGGGTTTTGTTTGATATCCTGAGATTTACACTTCCACTTTTATTTCAGTTTGGATTTTCTTTAATAATTCTATTATTTAAATTTTACTTTCAAGTATTGAATTATCTTCATTATTTCACTAAACTATTTGCTTACACTTTCAAAGTCTTCATTAGAGCATTCATGTAATCTTTAGGGTCATTGAACATCTTCATAATTATTATTTTGAAGTTCATTGTTTTGTAAATAAGCTAAATCACATTTCTTGTAATTTATTACAAAAAGGTTGTTACCTCATGGAAAAAACATATTGTCTTGGCTGTTTATGTTTTTGTTTTGAACTGGGGTTTAGGCATCTGAAAGGCTATGTGATTCCACATTGTTTTTGTGTCACAAACAAATGGATATGGAATAGGAGAGAAGTACAAAAGCAGTAGTGGGAAAAATTAGAGAGATACAGGGTACACACCAAGAAGCAGAATCCTCAGTAGATAAAGGTGGGATAAGAAGAGGGACTCCTACAGGTAGGTGAAGCAGGATAAAGAATAAGCCTGAAGAAGTAAAATAGAGGACAGGAAGAATATTAAGGGTTGATGAATCAATCCCCAGTCTAGTGTAGCCACTGGAATTCCCTGATCCATCTTATTATTGCATGGTGCTAAACTTGGGTTGAGTTCAGAGCAAGAATTATTCTTAACAGGATAAACTCTATGAAAGCATGGGAAAAATCATTTATTCAGTGTCCATCTATGATCCTCCCACAAACATGATAAAGTAGTCATACCAATACTTTACTTCTGGCATCAATTTATTTTTTAATTGACGTTTCTTTTATTGTGATAAAACACCATGATGAAAAGCAACTTGGGTGTTGGTTGTGGTATTTCATCTTACACTTTTAAGTGACAATCTGTCACTGAGGCTATTAAGGCAGGAACTAAAGCAGTACAAGGATGTGGAGGCAGGATCAGAATCAGCAGCTATGGAGAAACATCATTTACTAGATTGCTTCCCATGGCTTACTCAGGTTGCTTTCTTATACCATTGGTACCACTAGTCCACAGTTGATAGTGTTTTCAGTAGATTTCGTCCTCCCATATAAATTATTATTCATAAAAATATCCCATAGACAAATCTGATGTTCGCATTTTATTAATTGAAATTAACTATTTTCAAATGATTTTATCTTGTGTGAAGTTGACAAAACAACACCCATAAAACAATAAAAACAATCAAAAATCCCCAAATAAATAAACAAAAAACTAGAAACATCGGATAGTTTTATACATTTATGACCATTTCTGTATACATAATATTCCAGAACTTAAGAATGGCATGGGTAGGTGGCTGTGGTGGCAGCAGCAACAGCAACAGCGGATGGTCCAGAGGAAGGGCCATCAGCAGTGGAACCAAGGTGACAGGGTCCAGGCAGGCCCTGCGCCCACAACCACTGACAATCGTTGGCCAGCCAGACTGCAAGCAGCGGCGGATTTATGGCACCTTTCACCAAACCGAAGCCACTTCAGAACTCTGCCTCCCGCCAGTCAGTTAGGAGAGACTCACCTCCATCTTGGTTCTTGGACACCAGAGAGACAAGATAGCTATGCAAACATAACCCTAGGCCAACATCGTGGTGGTCTAAACCTGTCATGCGTTGGTCTGCACCCAGGCCCTGGACTGTTCGGGGGGGGGGGGGGGGGCATCGGGTGCCAACCCAGCCAGGAGGTTGTTTGCCCAGCCTTGCGTGTGCACCGCCATTTTCCTCCGGGACGCCAGAGAGTTCTAGCAGGCAAAGCCAGGTAGCAGTCATAGCCCGAGGCTAACATAGCAGGGGTCTAAGCCCCTACAGGCCCTGGACTGACCCCAAGACCTGGGCTGCTTGGTGGGCCATCTGTGTGCCAACCCAGGCAAGAGGTTGTTAGCCCAGCAGACTTTCCTGGCACATTCAGGGAGCATGCATGCCGCCATCCTGGCCACCTGACAAACCCAATTAACACTCATCGCCTGAGGAGAACTTTGCTCGGAACTTGGCCTGCAGGCTTTTGCCTAGACTCAGGGCCTCAGCAGCTAGGCTAACCTTGTGTGCACCAACCCGGTTGGGAGGTCAGCTGCCCAGCTAGTGGTCAGCACTCAGAAAAGGTCCTGCAGCATACACCCTCAGCACTCCCTGAAGGAGCAAACGGGCAGCATCTGGTTCACAGACACAATATAGGGCAAAGCACACTAGGGCAGAAAGGGCACCCAAGAGGAAGACAGCACATCAGCAATCTGCAACAGGGGAAACCCAGCCATCCAGTGTTGTAGAAATAGCCCTAGAGCCTCACAGGAGGCTCAAACGTCAGCCAGAGACAAGACCAACTAACGCCAGAGAACAAGATGGCAAAGGGCAAACGCAGGAAAGCTACTAACAGAAATCTAGGCAATATGGCAGCATCTGATCCAAACTCTCCAACATCAGCAAGTCCTGCTTATGCCAATACACCAGAGAAACAAGATTTGGATTTAAAATCACTGGTCATGATGCTGCTAGAAGAACACAAAAAGGACATAAATGAACCTCTTAAAGAAATACAGGGGATCATGAATAGGCTAGAAACCCATATAATGGAAACATAAAAATCACATAAAGAAATTCAGGAGAATAAGGCTCAAGAGATAGAAGCTAATAAAGAAGAAACACAAAAAAAAAAAAAACTTAAAGAAATGCAGGAGAACATGAGTCAACAGTCAGAAGTCATGAAAGAGGAAACACAAAAATCTCTTAAAGAATTAAAGGAAAACACAAACAAACAAATAATAGAACTGAGCAAAACCATCCTGGATCTAAAAAACAGAAGTAGAAACAACTAAGACATCACAAAGGGAGACAATTTTGGAGATAGAAAACTTTGAGAAGAAATCAGGGGCCATAGATGCAAATTTCAATAACAGAATACAAGAGATGGAAGAAAGAATCTCAGATGCCGAAGATACCATAGAAACCATTGACTCAACAGTCAAAGAAAATGCAAAGTGCAAAAAGCTTGTATCCCAGAACATCCAAGAAATCCAGGGTACAATGAGAAGACCAAACCTAAGGATTAGAGGTATATATAAGAGTGAAGATTTACAACTGAAAGGGCCAGCAAATATCTTCAACAAAATTATGGAAGAAAACTTTCCAAACTTAAAGAGAGAGATGACCATGAATATAAAAGAAGCCTACAGAACTCCAAACAGACTGGACCTGAACAGAAATACCTCCTGTCACATAATAATCAAAACCCCAAATGCACTAAACAAAGAATATTAAAGGCAGTAAGAGAAAAAGGCCAAGTAACATATAAAGGAAGACCTATCAGAATGACACCAGACTTCTCACCAGAGACCATGAAAGCTAGAAGTTCCTGGGAAGATCTCTTGCAGACTCTAAGAGAACACAAATGTCAGCTAAGACTACTATACCCAGCAAAACTCTCATTCACCATATATGGAGAAACCAGAATATTCCATGACAAAACCAAATTTACACAATATCTTTCCACAAACCCAGCTCTTCAAGGAAAAATAGGAGGAAAACTCCAATACAAAGAGGGAAACTACACCCTGGAAAAAGCAAGACAGATACCTTCCTTCATCAAACCCAAAAGAAGATAACAACTCAAATATAAAAATAACATCAAAAGTGACAGGAAGTAATAATCACTATTCCTTAATATCTTTTAACATCAATGGAATCAATTCCCGAATAAAAAGACATAGACTAACAGACTGGATAAGGAAATAGGACCCTATATTTTGGGTCAAAGACAAAAACTACCTCAGAGTAAAAGGCTGGAAGATAATTTTACAAGCCAATGGTCTCGAAAAACGAGCCAAAGTAGCCATTCTAAAAGCACATAAAATTGACATTCTACCTAAATTCATCAAAAGAGACACAGAAGGACATTTATTGCTGGTCCTAGGAAAATTACTCCAAGAACAACTTTCAATTCTGAACATTTTTGCACCAAATGTAAAGGCACCCTCATTCATAAAAGAAACTTTACTAAAGCTCAAAGCACACATTGCACTTAACACAATAATTGTGGAGGACTTAAAGACTCCATTCTCCTCAATGGACCAATCAGGAAAACAGAAACTAAACAGGGACACAGTAAAACTAATTGAAGCTTTGGACCAATTAGATTTGACTGATATTTATAGATCTTTTCACCCTAAAGAAAAAGAATATACCTTTTTCTCAGCACATCAGTGTACCTTCTTCAAAATGGATCATACATTGGTCACAAGACAGACCTCAAAAATATAAGAAGATCCAACTAATCCCATGCTACCTATCAGAGCACTATGGAGTAAGAGTTGTTTTCAATAGCAACAAAAACAACAGAAAGCCCACATATATATGGAGGCTTAACAATACTATACTCAATGACACTTGGCCAAAGAAGAAATAAAGAAAGAAATCAGAGACTTTTTAAAATTTAGTGAAAATGAAGGCACAACATATCCACATCTTTGGGACACAATGAAAGCAGTGCTAAGAGGAAAACTCATAGCCCTCAGTGCCTCCAAAAGAAAATGGAGAAAGCATACACTAGCAGCTTAACGACACACCTGAAAGCCCTAGAACAGAAAGAAGCCAATTCACCCAAGAGGAGTAGAAGACAGGAAATCATCAAACTTTGGGCTGTAATCAATCATGTGGAAACAAAGAGAACCATACAAAGAATCAACGAATCCAGGAGCTAGTTCTTTGAGAAAATCAACAAGATAGATAAACCCTTAGCCAGACTGACCAAAGGGCACAGAGAAAGTATCCAAATTAACAAACTTAGAAATGAAAAGGGAGATATAACAACGGAAACTGAGGAAATCCAAAAAATCATCAGATCCTACTACAAGAGCCTGTACTCAACACAACTGGAGAATCTGGAGGAAATGGACAATTTCCTTGACAGATACCAAATACCAAAATTAAATCAGGACCAAATAGATCATCTAAACAGTCCCATAATGCCTAAAGAAATAGAAGGAGTCATAGAAAGTCTTCCAACCAAAAAAAACACAGGACCAGATAGTTTCAGTGCAGAATTCTATCAGACCTTCAAAGAAGACCTAACACCAATACTCTTCAAACTATTCCACAAAATAGAAACAGAAGGAACACTACCCAATTCCTTCTACGAAGCCACAATTAAGCTGATACCAAAACCACACAAAGATCCAACAAAGAAAGACAACTTCAGACCAATTTCCCTTATGAACATCGATGCAAAAATACTCAATAAAATTCTTGCCAACCGAATCCAAGAACACATCAAAACGATCACCACCATGATCAAGTAGGCTTTATCCCTGAGATGCAGGGTTGGTTCAATATATGGAAATCCATCAATTCAATCCACTACATAAACAAACTTAACGAAAAAAAACCACATGGTCATTTCACTGAATGATGAAAAAGCTTTTGACAAAATTTAGCAATCTTTCATGCTTAAAGTCTTGGAAAGAACAGGAATTTAAGGCTCATACCTAAACATAGTAAAAGCAATATATAGCAAACTGGTAGCCAGCATCAAACTAAATGGAGAGAAACTTGAAGCAATCCCACTAAAATCAGGGGCTAGACAGGGCTGCCCCCATGCCCTTTATCTTTTCAATATTGTACTTGAGGTATTTGCTCAGGCAGTTAGACAACACAAGGAGGTCAAAGGGATACAAATTGGAAAGGAAGAAATCAATCTATCATTATTTGAAGATGATATGATAGTCTACCTAAGTGACCCAAAAAACTCCACTAGAGAACTCCTACAGCTGATAAATAACTTCAGAAAGTGGCAGGTTATAAAATCAACTCAAGCAAATCAGTGGCCTCCCTATACTTAAAGGATAAGCAGGCTGAGAAAGAAATTAGGAAAATGACCCCATTCACAATAGCCAAAAACAGTATAAAGTATCTTGGGGTGACTCTTACCAAACCTGTGAAAGATCTGTATGACAAGAACTTCAAGACTCTGAAGAAGGAAATGGAAGAAGACCTCAAAAAAATGGGAAAACCTCCCATGCTCATGGATCAGCAGGATTAATATAGTTAAAATGGCCATTTTTCTCAAAAGCAATATACAGATTCAACGCAATATCATCAAAATCCCAACTCAATTCTTCACAGAGTTAGAAAGAGCAATTCTCAAATTCATTTGGAATAACAAAAAACCCAGGATAGCTAAAACTATTCTCAACAACAAAAGAAATCCTGGGGGAATCAGTAATACTCAAGCAATAATCAGTACTGGGGGAATCAGTAATACTGACCTCAAACAATACTACAGAGCAATAGTGTTAAACACTGCATGGTATTGGTACAGTGATAGGCAGGTGGATCAATGGAACAGGATTGAAGATCCAGAAATGAAGCCACACACCTATGGCCACTTGATCCTCAACAAAGGGACTGAAAACATCCAATGGAAAAAAAGATAGCCTTTTCAACAAATAGTGCTGGTTCAACTGGAGGACAGCATGCAGAAGAATTCAAATTGATCCATCCTTGTCTCCTCAACTCCAAATGGATCAAGGACCTCCACATAAAGCCAGACACTCTAAAGTTAATAGAAAAGAAAATGAGTGAGACCCTTGAGGACATCGGTACCGGGGGAAAGTTTCTGAACAGATCAAAAATAGCATAGGCTTTAAGATCAAGAATTGACATATGGGACCTAATGAAATTACAAAGTTTCTGTAAGGCAAAGGACACCATCAAAAGAACAAATCGTCAACCAACAAATTGGGAAAAGATCTTCACCAACCTTACATCAGATAGAGGGCAAAAATCCAATATATATAAAGAACACAAGAAGTTAGACTCCAGAAAACCAAATAACCCTATTAAAAATGGGGTACAGAGTTAAACAAATAATTTTCACCTGAAGAACTCCACATGGCTGAGAAGCATCTTAAAAAATGCTCAACTTCATTAGTCATCAGGGAAATGAAAATAAAAAAAAAAAAAAAAAAAAAAAAAACCTTGAGATTTCACCTTACAGCAGTCAGAATGGCTAGGATTAAAAACTCAGGAGACAGCAGGTGTTGGCAAGGATGTGGAGAAAGAGGAACACTGCTCTAATTCTGATGGGTTTGCAAATTGTTACAAACACTCTGGAAATCAGTCTGGTAGTTCCTCAGAAAACTGGGCACCACAATTCCGGAAGATCCTGCTATACCACTCCTGGGCATATACCCAGAGGATTCCCTGGCATGCAATAAGGATACATGCTCCACTATGTTCATAGCAGTCCTATGTATAATAGCCAGAAGCTGGAAAGAACCCAGGTATCCCTCAACAGAAGAGTGGATGCAAAGAATGTAGTATATATACACAATGGAGTACTATTCAGCCATTAGAAGCAATGAATTCATGAAATGTTTAGGCAAATGGATGGAGCTGGAGACCATCATACTAAGTAAGGTAACCCAGTCTCAAATGATCAGTCATGGTATGCACCCACTAATAAGTGGATATTAACCTAGAAAACTGGAATATCCAAAACATAATCCACACATCAAATGAGGTACAAGAAGAATGGAGGAGTGGCCCCTTGTTCTGGAAAGACTCAATGAAGCACTATAGGGCAAAAGTAGAACAGGGAAGTGGGAAGGGGTGGGTGGGAGAACAGAGGGAGGGAAGGGGGCTTATGGGACTTTCAGGGAGTGGGGGACTTGTAAAGGGGAAATCATTTGAATTGTAAGTAAAAATATATTGAATAATAATAAAAAAGAATGGCATGACTTTGTTTTTGACTTCCTATCACAGGAATTCATTCTTGTCCCTTCCCCCCACAGCATTTAGCTGTGACACTCCTGGCTGGCAACCCCATTCTTCCCTGGCATTATCTCAGGCTTATTCAAGCTGTGACATTCCTGGCCTACAGCCCCCACCCTTCCCCTGGCATTATCTCCAGCCCTTGTTCCTTTGGGAACAATACAGCCACTTTCACCTTAACTACCAAGGCCACCTCAGCGCAGTTCCACCTGGAGACCAGCAGAAAACTGCGTGACTGAAAGCAGGCAACCCGCCGAGAAGAAGATCCAACGAACTCACGGCCATTTGGGGGGCAGGGTGGTTTTTCCAAAGACTATAAATATAGGCTAAATAATAGTAAAGTCGGTCTCTATGGGCGACTGTCCTCTTGACTCATTTCTCTTTTGCCCCCTTCCCATTACCCTCAGAATTCTCTTCCAGGTATTCTGGTTCACGTAAGAGTATATGCTGTGTCAAGACCAAATACTTGAAAAAAAGGAACTTCAGGTAGAAAGTGTTTATATGAGATTATAGTTTTAGGGAAATTATCCATCAATGGTAAGATGATGTGGTGAAAGGCTTGTGAAGGTTGTCACATTATTCCTATAGTCAGAAATCAGAGAAAAATGAATGCTGGTTCTCAGCTGGCATCTTTCAACTACCTTTTTACTTAAACTAAGACAGTAGTCCATTCTATGGCTCTACTAAGATTCTGTATAGATCTCAGGAAAGCTTCCCTGAAAATACCCTCCAACACACACTTAGTGTGTTTCCTACATGGTTATATATTTGGTCACATTGACAATGAATATTACATACCACAAAAACAATACTCAATTTTTTATGGAATATCATCTTCATTTACATTGCCAGTGGTGAAACCTATCCTGATATCCCCGTCCCCTAACATATCCTGGCCCTCCCCCTCCTGCTTCCCTGCATATGCCCCTCCACCCAACACACTCCCACTTCCCCCCCCTTTGGTTTCCCTTTCTTGGCGACTCTGTTGAGCCTTTACCTGACCAAGAACCATTCCTCCCACTGATGCCCAACAAGACCTTCCTCTGCCACATTTTTGGCTGGAGCCATGTGTTGCCCTTGGTTGATGGTTCAGTCCCTGAGAGTCTTAGGGTAGCTGGGTGGCAGAAATCATTTTTCTTCCCATGGGGCTGTAAATCTATTCAGCTCCTCTGGACCATCCTCCAGCTTCTCCATTAGGGACCCCATGCCCAGTCCAATAGTTTGTTGCTAGCATCTGCCTCTGTATTTGTAAGGCTCCGGCAGGGTCCCTCTAAAGACAACCATGGCATGCTCCTTTTGGTATGCACTCCTTTTTTCTTTTGTTTTGTTGTTGTTGTTGTTGTTGTTGTTGTTTTGAGACAGGGTTTCTCTGTATACCATCGCTGTCCTGAAACACACTCTGTAGACCAGGCTGGCCTCAAACTCAGAAATCCGACTGCCTCTGCCTCCCAAGTGCTGGAATTAAAGGCGTGTGCCACCACCACCCAGCTGGTATGCACGTTTTGTCTTACATAAAAATGTTGGGTTTTGGTGACTCTTTATAGAATGAATCTCCAGGTAGGGCAGTCTCTGTGTGGCCTTTATTTCAATCTCAGCTCCACACATTGTCTCCGTTATTGCTCCTGTGAGTATTTTGTTCCCTTTCCCAGAGGAACCAAAGCACCCTCACTTAAGTCCTCCTTCTTCTTGAGCTTTCTGTGCTGGGTGAATTGTAACTTGTTTATTTTGAGCTATTGGGCTCACATCCTCAAATTAGTGAGTGCATACTGTGTGTGTTCTTTTGTGATTGGATTGCCTCGCTCAGGATGACACTTTCTAGTTCCATCCATTTGCCTAAGAATTTCATGAATTCATTGTTTTTAATAGCTGAATAGTACTCTATTTTGTATATATATATATATATATATATATATATATATATATATATATATATATATATCAATCACAATTTCTGTATGCATTCTTCTGTTGAGGGACATCTGGGTTCTTTCCATCTTCAGGAAAGGAACATAGTGGAGCATATGTCCTTATTACATGTAGAAGCATTTTCTGGTTATATGCCCAGGCATGTTATAGCTGGTATGCAGGTGGTACTATGTCTAATTTTTTGATGAATCAAAAAACTGATTTCTAGAGTGGTTTTACCAACTTGCAATCCCACTCATACTGGTCAAAGGAAAAAAAATCGGCCAAGATGAACTCTCAATCCTGAATATTTTTGATCCAAATGCAAGGGCACCCACATTCATAAAAGAAACTTTAATAAAGCTCAAAGCACACATTGAATCTCACAAAATAACAGTGGGAGACTTCAACACCCCACTCTCAAAAATGGACAAATCATGGAATCAGAAGCTAAACAGAGATACTAATGAAACTAACTGAAGTCATGGACCAAATAGATTGAACAGATATTTATCGAACATTCCACCTTAAAGCAAAGGAATATACCTTCTTCTCAGCACCTCATGGTACCATTTCAAAAATTGACCATATAATTGGTCACAAAACAGAACTCAACAGATACAGAAATATTGAAGTTATTCTATGTATCTTATCGGATCACGACTGCCTAAGGCTGGTCTTAAGCTCAACCAAAAGCAAAGGAAAACACACATACATGTAGACATTGAACAGTACTATTCTCAATAATAGCTTGGTCAAGGAAGAAATAAAGAAAGAAATTAAAGACTTTTCAGAATTTAATGAAAATGAAGACATGTCATACCAAAATGTATGAGACACAATGAAAGCAGTGCTAAGAGGAAAACTCATAGCTCTGAGTGTCTCCAAAAAGAGAATGGAGAGAGCTTACACTAACAGCTTGACAGTGCACTTGAAAGCTCTAGAACAAAAGGAAACAAATACCCCCAAGAAGAGTAGACAACACGAAATAATCAAACTTAAGGCAGAAATCAACCAAACAGAAACAATACAAAGAAACAATACAAGAACTATACAAAGAATCAACAAAACAAGGAGCTGGTTCATTGAAAAAAAAAAAAAACAAGATAGATAAAACCTTAGCCAGAATAACCAGAGGGCACAGAGACAGTATCCAAATCAATAAAATAAGAAATGAAAAGGGAGACATAACAACAGAAATTGTGGAAATTCAAAACCTCATCAGATCCTACTACAAGAGTTTATACTCAAGAAGGTTTGAAAACCTGCATGAAATGGACAACTTTCTAGATACATACCAGGTGCCAATGTTAAAACAGAATCAGATAAATCATCTCAATAGTCCCATAAGTCCTGAGGAAATAGAAGCAGTCATTAATAGTCTTCCATCCAAAAAAAAAAAAAAACCCCAAGACCAGATGGGTTTAGTGGAAAATTCTGTCAGCTCTTCAAAGAAGAGTTAACACTGATAGTCTGCAAACTTTTCTATGTAGCCACAATAACACTTATACCTAAACCAAACAAAAACCAAACAAGGAAGGAGTACTTGAGATGAATCTCCCTCCTGAACATTGATGCAAAAATATTGAACAAAATACTCAAATTTTATTGTTTTCCTTCGCTTAAAATAATTACTATGAGACAGTTTTGAAATGATTGACAGGTTTATTTTCTCCCCAATAAGTCCATATAAAAGCACACACTCCAGTTACTATATTTATAAGGTATAAACTTAGATTGAGCAGCTCTATCACCACATCAACCTATCCCCCAAGTATGATACCCTTGCAACTTGAAATTTTTCATGGCCATATGGTTTTGCTCCATCTTCTCTTCCTCCCTGTCTTGATCTTTTTCTCTTCTAGACCTCCCATTCCACCTTTTACTTTCTTGGACCAAATCACAGAATTTAGCATTTATTTGACCATTAAAAATTAAAACTGAGCAGCAGATTCACATGATATCATGTGAGTATTTGCACATTGGTCGGCAGCCCCTCCTGAGGAAGCAAAATTAACATCAGAAAACAGCATCCTGGCAACGCACAATAATCATTTTATTTGGAAATGACCTCTGAAAGATATAATATTTTACAGTGATGGCACAATATAGATTGCATTGGGTAGTGCTAATTGAACCCAATGAGATAAAAGTAAATATTAAAATATTTTAAAATAATAAAACAACTAGGTTTTTGTTATTAAATACTGTTAAAATCAGAAAAGTCAAAAAATATAGTAAATAATCAAATCATTTTTATTGACAAAGAACTTAAATAAAATGCATATGATGAATTTTCTCAGTTAACATGTATGATTTATAGTATCAGATCAGATTCTTCACTAAAGAAGAGATGTTGGTGTTAAATACTGACAGGAAATGAACTAAATGCTATAGCTTATTAGAAAAGTGTAAATTTTACTACTGTACTAGAATAGGAAGATAGTTGGCTTTGTCTTAACACAAACACTTGATAGAAAACTAGACCTATTAAGATGAAATCGTAATTCAGAAAACATCTGTATAGAATTGACTGGTAGGCAAGTTAGTAAGGTATTTTATTGATTAATAATTGATTTGGGAAGGCCAGGTCCATTGGGAGTGCTACCACTTTTGGAAAGATAGTCCTGGGTGATATAAGAAAGCAAGAAGGCAAGCCAGGAACAGCAGGTCAAGAAACAGGGCTCCTTCATGAACTCTGTTTCATTAGGTTTCTGCTTCCAAGTTTCCTGTTTTTAGATCCTTCCCTCACTTATTTTAGGGATGGAGGGTGCTGTGAAAACAAACCCCCTTTTCACAAAATTGCTCTCAGTCATGGTGGGGTTTTTTTTTCTATTAATGTAACACTAAGATTGAAATTGTTACAGGAGTTGAGTGTCACTGTGAAAGACCTGACCATGTATTATGGGAAAAGTTGAAGAATTATTGTACAACTTTTTGATTTAAAAATCTGTTGAGTGTTCAAAGCTTGGTGAGATATTATTGAACTTTGAAGACAATTCTGAGAGCTCTGTAAACAACAGAGGCCTAACTTAAAGTATCATGGGGGAAATCAAAGAGCTATTGTGCTATGTAGAGAATTTGGCAGTTTCCTATGAGGATAATCCCACATTTATCATTGGATAAATTGATATCCTCGATTTTTCAAACCACTGCAAACATATTATCTAAAAACCTAAACATATTTCTCAAAACTTAAAGGAAAATATGCCAGTAAACCTGCCATGGATTGAAAATTACATATAACCTTCCTCTTTTTATTTGAATATATCGAATAAAATGAAAAACAAATAAAGAGTCCAGGACCAGATTGGTTTAGCAGGAAACTCTATCAGATGTTCAAAGAAGAGCTAATACCAATACTCTTCAATCTATTCCATGAAGTAGAAACTCAGGAAATACTACCCAACTCATCCTATGAATCCACAATAATGCTTATACGTAAACCAAACAAAGAACAAACAACATAGTACTAACTGAGGACACACAGCTATACCACTTCTGTGCATCCCAGAAGATACTCCTACATGTAATAAGGACATTCTCCGCTATGTACATAGCTGCCTCATTTATAATAGCCAGTAGCTGGAAAGAACCTAGATGTCCTTCAACACAGGAATGGATACAGAAACTGTGGTATATATACACAACAAAGTACTATTCAGCTATTAAAAACAATGAAATTCTTAGGCAAATGTAGAAAGTGTCATCTTGAGCAAGGAACCCCAATCGTAAAAGAACACACATGTTATGCACTCCCTGCTAAGTGGATGTTAGCCCAAAACCTCAAAATAAACAAGTGACAATTCACAGACCACAAGAAACTCAAGAAGGAGGACTGAAATGAGGGTGCTTTGGTTCCTCTGAGAAAGGAAACAAAATACTCACAGGAGCAATAAACATGACAAAGGGTGGAGCAGAGACTGAAGTAAAATCCACACAGAAATTGCCCTACCTGGGGATTCATCCTATAGTCACCAAATCTCTGACACCATTATGAAAGACAAGAAGTGCATAACAAAAGGAGCATTCCATGGTTGTCTCTGGAGGGGCTAAGCCAGAGCCTTACACATACAGAGGTAGAGACAAGCAGACAACCATTGCACTGTTTATAGGGTCCTCAATGGAGTAGTTGAAGGGTGGTCCAGAGGAGCTGAAGGGGTCTACAGTCCAATGGGAATAACAACAATGTAGGCCAACCAGATACCTCAGGACTCCCAGGGAGTAAGCCATCAACTAAGGCGTACACATGATTCCAGCAAAAAATGTGGCTGAGAAAGGCCCTGTGGTACATCAGTAGGAGGAGTTGTCCTTGGTCAGGTAAAGGCTCAATAGATGCCCCAACAAAGGGAAATTGTTGGCTGAGGGGTGTGTGGGTCTTGTGGAGGGACATACACTTGGAGGTAGGAGGTGGGAGGAGGGGTTTGAAATTTTTAGAGAAGGGGAGAACAGGGAAAGATTTTACCATTGGAAATGTAATGAAGATTATATTCAATAAAATTAAAAATAGAATTGACAAATGAGACCTCATAAAATTACAAAGTTTCTGTAAAGCAAAGGTCACTGTCAAAAGGACAAATAGGCAAGCAACAATTTGGGAAAAAAATCTTTTCCAACCATACAACCAACAGAGGGCTATTATACAATATAAACAAAGAACTCAAGAAGTTAGACTCCAGAGAGCCAAATAACCCTATTAAAAATGGGGTACAGAGCTGAACAAAAAATTTTCATGTGAGGAATATCAAATGGGTGAGAAACACCTAAAGAAATGTTTGAAGTCCTTAGACATCATGGAATTGCAAATCAAAATAACCTTGAGAATTCACCTCCCACCATTCAGAATGGCTAAGATCAAAAAGTCAGGAGATAGCAAGTGCTGGAGAGTATGTGGAGAAACAGGAACACTCCTCCATTGCTGGTGGGATTGCAGGGTGGTAAAACCACTTTGGAAATCAGTCTGGTGGTTCCTCAGAAAACTGGGCATAATGCTACTGGAGGACCCTACTATACCACTCCTGGGCATATACCCAGAGGATTCTCCAGAATGTAATAAGGACACATGCCCAGCTATGTTCATAGCAGCCCTATTTATAATAGTCAGATGCTCGAAAGAACCCATATGTCCCTCAATGGAGGAATAGATACAGAAAATGTGGTATATTTACACAACAGAATACTACTCAGCTATTAAAAACAATGAATTTGTGAAATTCTTACGGTGGAACTGGAAACTATCATCTTAATCGAGGTAACTCAATCAAAAACAACACATATAGTATGCACACACTCATATGTCGCTATTAGCCCAGAAGCTTGGAAATCTCAAGACACAATTCACATATCAAATGATGCCCATGAAGAAGGAACAAGAAAGTATAGATATTCTAATCCATCTTAAAAAGAGGAATGAAGTATCCACAGAAGGAGATACAGAGGCAAAGTATAGAGCAAAGTCTGAGGTAAAGACCATTCAAAGACTTCCTTACCTAGGGATCTATCCCATATACAGTTACCAAACCCAAACACTGTTATCAAGGCCCACAAGTGCTTGCTGACACGAGCCAGATATAGCTATTACTTGGGAGACTCTGCTAGTGCATGACAAATACAGATAGGGAAACTCTCAGCCAGCCATTGAACTGTGCACAGGGTTCCCAATGGAGGAGCTAGAGAAATGACCCAAGGAGCTGAAGGGGTTTGGAGTGACATAGGAGGAACAAAGATATGAACCATCCAGTATTCCCAGAGTTCCCAGGGACAAAACTATAAACCAGACAGTACACATGGTGTTACCCATGGCTCCAGACTCATAGCCAGCAGAGGATGGCCTTGTTGAACATCAAAGGCAGGAGAGTCGCTTGGTCCTGGAAAGGCTTCATGCAGTAGTGTAGGGGATTACCATAGCAAGGAAGCAGGAGGGGGTTGATTGGGGAACTGGGGAAGGGGAGATGGCTTATGGGATTTTCAGGGGGACAAGAAAAGGGAAAACATTTGAAATATAAAAAAATATATCTAATAAAATTAAAAAAGAAATTAAAAATAGTAATCAAATAAATGGATAAATTGCGTTATAGTAGAACATATCAGATAAGTTTAATATATGGAGAAAAAACAAAAATGGACATTTTTACTCAACATCATATTTTGAGTGACTTCCCACAGTAAACTAGGAACTTGAATATACAAGCCCAATCATTTCAAAACCAAACCAAAACTATTCACAGAATCTATCCCTCAGGAAGCTAGTATATGAATTGGTGAAAAACTGTAAATTCATCTGATAGAATACATAATTGATTGATTTAGAAAATCTCAGGGCCAGGCTTTGTTGCCCTGATCTGGCCTCAGTGTGAGAAAATGTGTTTAATCCTAGAGAGCCTTGAGGCCCCAAGGAAGGGTGAGACCTGGTGCGTGTGTGTGTGTGTGTGTGTATGTGTGTGCAGCCTGTTGGAGGCAAGGATAAGGAGTAATGAGATGAGGACCTGTGGGAGGGAAACACGGCAGTGCCAATGACTGGAATGTAAATAAATAATATAATTTAAATAAAAAACTATATTTAAAAAAAGAAAGAGGTAGGGACTACTAGATTCGCAGTCACATCTGAAATGCACCTGTAGCATGAGATGTGGAACTTGCACCCATTAACCTTCCACTCACTGACAGCACTTACTCCACATTCATTTCCATTTGCAGGATACCCTAAGTCTCCAAGAAAGGATTCTAGTTTGCCCATCCCCCCATTGGGGGTCAGGATTACCAATACTTTTAATTCCTATATACATATTGGGATTTCCCATCACTGATATGACAAATGACTACAAATGTAATTGCTTAAAACAACACACATTTATTCAATTTGTAGAACTCTGTAGTCAGAATTAAATTTCCTGGGGATAAAATCAAGCCAAAGCATGGTGGTTTGTTGGTGACACTGAGAAAAATTAATTTCATTTTCCTTTTCACCTTCTAGTGGCCTTTTAAACCTCTTGGCTCATGACCATTTGAACCATAGTCAAGGGACATCAATCCAATTACTGAGTCACTATTACACAATCATTTCCTCTTCTATAGTCAATTTATTCCCTCCCCTTCTAAAATGTCTATTTTATAAGGATATTTGTACATAAACCTAGGACCCACCCTGACATTCCAAAAAAAAAAAGCATTGCATATTGAGATGCCTATTTACATTTGTAATGTCTGTTTGCCACTTACTGCAGCATCCATAGTTTCTAGACATTAATATAAAAATCCTTGGGACACTTTTACAGGGCTAAGAAATTGCAAATGGGAAAAGTAAAATAATGTGTGGTGCTAAGGTAAGACCTGTTGGAGGACACATGACGTTCACACAGAGTATTAATTGGATCCAATGGACAGTGATGGCATCCTTGCATAATTAGACTTGGACTTGTTCATTGGTCTCTCAACTTTGTCTTCATAGGTCTTAATTGAGAGAGATATTGTGAAAAACTGCTGGTGCACCAACTGGTCCTGGTTGCTTCCTTTGACTTGTGCCAATTTGTTGGAGGCCTGGATGTTTCTGCTGGATTGTGCTACCACTGCTGATTTATGTTTCTTATCCTGAAACTACTGAATTGGACTGCTGGTATCCTGACAAACAGAGATTGGAATTGCCCCAAGGAACCACTTTTAATCAGGTCCACATCCCCTTGTTACGTTTACCATCCTTTTCTCCCTTAACATTTGGATAGTAGGCTAGAAGGGGTTTGAAACCATTTGAAAATCCTTAATAAACTATGTTTACAAAAACAAAGCGTATATAGAAAGAAATTGAGGAAGATAACAGAAGATAGAAAGATTTCCCATGCTGATGGATAGGTAAATGTCCATCTCACAAAAGACAATCTAAAAATTCAATACAGTGCCCATCAAAATTTGAACACAATTCTTCACAGACATGGAAAGAACATTTCTCAATTTCATATGAAAAAACAAAATCCCCAAACAATCCTCAACAAATAACTATGGGAGGAATCATTATTCCTGGCCTCAAGGTGCATTACAGAAAGAGTAACAAAAACTGCATGGTACTGGTACAGAAACAGAATATTGATCAATAGAATTGAATCAAAGATCCAAAAGTAAACACACACACTTATGCACACTTGATTATTGGTAAGGAAGCCTAAGCCATTCAATGAAAAATTAACATCTTTTTTTAGCATTTATTTTTTATTCAATATATTTTTATTTACATTTCAAACGATTTCCCATTTTCTAGCCCCCCAAACCCTGAAAGTCCCATAAGGCCCTTTCTCTCCCCCTTTCTTCCCACCCACCCCTGCCCACTTCCCTGTTCTGGTTTTGCCCTATACTGCTTCACTGAGTCTTTCCAGAACAAGGGGCCACTCCTCCGTTCTTCTTGTACCTCATTTGATGTGTGGATTATGTTTTGGATATTCCAGTTTTCTAGGTTAACATCCACTTATTAGTGAGTGCATACCATGATTCATCTTTTGAGTCTGGGTTACTTCACTTAGTATGATGTTCTCTAGCTCCATCCATTTGCCTACGAATTTCATGAATTCATTGTTTCTAATGGCTGAATAGTACTCCATTGTGTAGATATACCACATTTTTTGCATCCACTCTTCTTTTGAGGGATACCTGGGTTCTTTCCAGCTTCTGGCAATTATAAATAGGGCTGCTACGAACATAGTGGAACATGTATCATTATTACATGCTGGGGAAACTTCTGGGTATATGCCCGGGAGTGGTATAGGAGGATCTTCTGGAAGTGAAGTGCCCAGTTTTTGGAGGAACCGCCAGACTGATTTCCAGACTGGTTGTACCAATTTGCAACCCCACCAGCAGTGGAGGAGTCTTCCTCTTTCTCCACATCCTCGCCAACACCTGCTGTCTCCTGAATTTTTAATCTTAGCCATTCTGACTGGTGTAAGGTGAAATCTCAGGGTTGTTTTGATTTGCATTTCCCTAATGACTAATGAAGTTGAGCAATTTTTAAGATGCTTCTCTGCCATCCGAAGTTCTTCAGGTGAGAATTCTTTGTTTCACTCTGTACCCCATTTTTAATAGGGTTGTTTGGTTTTCTGGAGTCTAACTTCTTGAGTTCTTTATATATATTGGATCTTAGCCCTCTATCTGATGTAGGATTGGTGAAGATCTTTTCCAAATTTGTTGGTTGCCGATTTGTCCTTTTGATGGTGTCCTTTGCCTTACAGAAACTTTGTAATTTTATGAGGTCCCATTTGTCAATTCTTGATCTTAGAGCATGCTATTGATGTTCTGTTCAGAAACTTTCTCCCTGTACCGATGTCCTCAAGGGTCTTCCCCAGTTTCTTTTCTATTAGCTTCAGAGTGTCTGGCTTTATGTGGAGGTCCTTGATCCATTTGGATTTGAGCTTAGTACAAGGAGACAAGGATGGATCAATTTGCATTCTTCTGCATGCTGACCTCCAGTTGAACCAGCACCATTTATTGAAAAGGCTTTTTTCCATTGGATGTTTTCAGCCTCTTTGTCGAGGATCAAGTGGCCATGGGTGTGTGGTTTCATTTCTGGATCTTCAGTCCTGTTCCCTTGATCCAGCTGCCTGTCACTGTACCAATACCGTGCAGTTTTTAAGACTATTGCTCTGAATTATTGCTTGAGGTCAGGGATACTGATTCCCCCAGAATTTCTTTTGTTGCTGAGAATAGTTTTAGCTATCCTGGGTTTTTTGTTATTCCAGATGAATTTGAGAATTGCTCTTTCTAACTCTGTGAAAAATTGAGTTGGGATTTTGATGGGTATTGCATTGAATCTGTATATTGCTTTTGGCAAAATGGCCATTTTAACTATATTGATTCTGCCGATCCATGAGCATGGGAGTTTTTACCATTTTTTTGAGGTCTTCTTCCATTTCCTTCTTCAGAGTCTTGAAGTTCTTGTCATATAGATCTTTCACATGTTTGGTAAGAGTCACCCCAAGGTACTTTATACTGTTTGTGGATATTGTGAAGGGTGTCATTTCCCTAATTTCTTTCTCAGCCTGCTTATCCTTTGAGTATAGGAAGGCCACTGATTTGCTTGAGTTGATTTTATAAACTGTCACTTTGCTGAAATTGTTTATCAGCTGTAGGAGTTCTCTAGTGGAGTTTTTGGGTCACTTAGGTAGACTATCATGCCATCTGCAAATAATGATAGTTTGACTTCTTCCTTTCCAATTTGTATCCCTTTGACCTCCTTATGTTGTCGAATTGCCCAAGCTAGTACCTCCAGTACAATATTGAAAAGATAAGGAGAAAGGGGGTAGCCCTGTCTAGTCCCTGATTTTAGTGGGATTGCTTCAAGTTTCTCTCCATTTAGTTTGATGCTGGCTACCGGTTTGCTGTGTATTGCTTTTACTATGTTTAGGTATGGGACTTGAATTCCTGTTCTTTCCAAGATTTTAAGCATAAAGGGATGCTGAATTTTGTCAAATGATTTTTCAGTATCCAATGAAATGACCACGTGTTGTTATTCTTTGAATTTGTTTATGTAGTGGATTGCATTGATGGATTTCTGTATATTGAACCAACCCTGCCTACCTGGGATAAAGCCTACAATTAGGCTGATATCAAAACCACACAATGATCCCACAAAGAAAGAGAACTTCAGACCAATTTCCCTTATGAACATCGATGAAAAATACTCAAAAAAATTCTTGCCAACTGAATCCAAGAACACATCAAGACAATCAGCCACCATGATCAAGTAGGCTTTATCCCAAAGTAAAGCATCTTAAATGAAAAGTGCTGGTCTAACTGTTTGTTCTGTAGAGTGTATGTAGCATGGGTATCCATGCTACAAGGAGACAAGGATGGAAATAGATCCATATTTATCACCTGGCACAAAACTCAAATAAAGTGGATCAAAGATTTCAACATAAAACTGAACATAATAAAGCTCATAGAATAGAAAAGGGGGAATAGGCTTTAACACATTTGTACAGGAGACAATTTCCTGAATCAAGTATCAATCTCTCTAGCCCTGAGATCAATAATTCATTAATGGTACCTAATGAAACTGAAAATCTTCTGTAAGGCAAAGAGCAGTGTCAATCAGACAAAATAGCAATATACACATTGGAAAAGGATTCTCTCCAACCATGTATCTGATAGCAAAATCTGATTGCAAAATTTATAAAGAACTCAGGAAGTTAGGCACCAACAACACAAATAACCAGATTGAAAAATGGTGTACAAAGCTAAACAGAGAATTCTCAATAGAGGAATCTCATAGGGATGAGACACACTTAAAGAAATGTTTAAAGTCCTTAGTCATTAGGGAAATGCAAGCAAAAACCACTCTGAAGTACAACATTACACTGGTCAGAATGCCTAGATCAAAAATTCAAGAGATAGCACATGCTGGTGTGGATGTAGAGCAGGGGAAACATTCCTCCATTGCTAGTGTGACATCAAATGTATACAACCATTTTGGCAATCAATGTGGTGGTTTCTCAGAAAGCTGGGAATGCTTCTACCTCCAGACCCAGCTATAGCATCCTGGGTATATACACAAAAGATACTCCACTATCCCCAAAAGACACTAGCTTAACTATGTTTGTAGCAGCTTCATTCATAACAGCCAGAAACTAGGAATAATCTAGATATCCCTCAACTGGAAAATGTATAGAGAAAATGTGGTACTTATGCAGAATAGAATACTGTTCAAGTATTAAAAACAAAGACATACTGAATTTTGCAAGCAAATGGATGGAATTTGAAAATATCATCCTGAATGAGATAAGAAAGTCTTAAAAGGATATGCATGGTATGTACTCACATATAAATAGTGAACATTAGCCATAAAACACAGGAAACCCATGCTACATACACTCTACAGACACAAAGAAGTGAAGCAAGAAAGAAGGCACAAGCAATGATGCTTGAATCTCACTTAGAAGGGGGAATAGAATAGTCAAAAATGGTGATGGAAGGAGAGAACTGGGAGGGGGTGGGGAGAGGAAGGGGAATGGATGAGTTCAGGATCAGATGTGGGGAAGGATAGAGGAGGTGACCAGATGGTCATGAGATTGAATGGAAGTCCACAAGTGAGCTGAGTGTATCCAGAACATGACAGGGCCTTGCATTAAGGGAGGTATCTAAGAATAAATAGAGGCAACCTTAGCTGTGGCTTAAAACATTGGTGATGTGGAAGCTGAAGAGGCAACCTCCTATAGGAACTTCAGTGGAACAATAGAGACAGCAAACCACCTGCAAAATTTTTGTTATAAAATTTATCCTGTCTACAAAAAAAGCAGTGGGAGGAGCACGGGGAGTCTTATGGAAGAATAGAGGGAAGGATTGTGGGTCCTGAAAAGGACAGGAACTCCACAGGAAGGCCAATAGAGTGAATTCATCTGGACCCTTGGTGCCCCCAGAGACTGAAGCACCAACCAAAATACATACATGGCCTGGACTTAGGCCTCCCTGTATATATGTAGCAGATGTGCATGCAGCTTGGTCTTCATGTGTGTCCTGAACAACTGGAGAGGGGGCTATTCCAAATGTCTGTGTATGGGATATATTCTTCTAGCTGGCCTGCATTGTCTTACCTCAGTGGGAAAGAATGTGACTAGTGTCACAGAGACATAATATGCCCCAATGGAATATTTGTGGAGCCTCCAACTACTCAGAAGAGATAGGGGTATAAGGAAGGGGAAAAGGATTGCTTTAGGGGATGACCTGGAGGGAGGCAGTGAATGGGAATAAGTTAAAAAGTAGTTCACTATCATTCAACTGCATTGAATATACTACTTATTTAATTATACTACATATGTAGCTTATCACATCTTGCCTATTTTTTGTTTACATTGTTTATGAATTACATGAAATTTATAAAAGAACAATTTAATTATTTCTAACATTAAAATTAGAAATAACCAATTTGTCTGCAAAGCGTCACTACAAGACAGAGCATTTTTGCCAATCTACAGAAAATCTGCCCAATAGTGTGGGCAAATGCTCAGGAATTAACACCCTAATTTAATAATGATAGAAAAGGCATATCAACTGCAAGAAGCAATCCTGAGAAGAGATTTCTGAAAGCCTTGCAATTCAGAATTATTCATTGCAGACCATGCCATACAACGTGTCATTACCAGAATGTTTTATAAGTTGTATTGGTTAATGGTGTGTTTTTCATAGAAATAGAAAAGAAACTAAGACAGACCCATGTTACATATAATTTTTTGTTCTTTGTCTTCTTTTTTGTTTGTTTTGTGTGTGTGTGTGTGTGTGTGTGTGTGTGTTTGTTTTTGTTTTTAGAGACAGGGTTCCCAGGCTGTCCTGGAACTCACTCTGTAGACCAGGCTGGCCTTGAACTCAGAAATCCACCTGCTTCTGCCTCCCAAGTGCTGGGATTACAGGCGTGTGCCACCACTACTTCTTCTTCTTCTTCTTCTTCTTCTTCTTCTTCTTCTTCTTCTTCTTCTTCTTCTTCTTCTTCTTCTTCTTCTTCTTCTTCTTCTTCTTTCTCTCTCTCTCTCTCTCTCTCTCTCTCTCTCTCTCTCTCTCTCTCTCTCTCTCTCCCTCTCCCTCTCCCTCTCCCTCTCCCTCTCCCTCTCCCTCTCCCTCTCCCTCTCCCTCTCCCTCTCCCTCTCCCTCTCCCTCTCCCTCTCCCTCTCCCTCTCCCTCTCCCTCTCCCTCTCCCTCTCCCTCTCCCTCTCCCTCTCCCTCTCCCTCTCCCTCTCCCTCTCCCTCTCCCTCTCATCTATCTATCTGAAAACTGAGAGGTCAGACAAACTCCATCTTGGGTTCAGACTACAACTTCAAGAACCTGACCTATGGTTGAACTCAAGGTAACCAACAAACCTGGACCTAGCACTACTTTGCAGGTTAATCTCCAATAAGCCTGCACCTGGCGCTTCACTCCATAACAACAACCAATCAGGAGAAAAGCAGAAGTTAAGTTTATGGTTTGGCTCCCAGCACTGGTCAATTATTTAAAGAACAACACAATTCCATAATAGCCCCAATCGGATGTGTGCCAGGATAAAAACCACCTTGCTTGTTTTCTTGCCTCTGTAAATGCTTGCTTGAAACTAGACTTGGGGCTTCAACCCTCTAATCCTGCTGTATCAGGGTTGGCAGTGACCCCAAGCTTGAACGTGTATAAAAAGACCCTAGTGATATTGCTTTGGTATTAGCTTCTTGGTGGTCTTTTGGGGTCCATGAATAGGCACAACAAAAACTATTTTTAAAAGAAAAATATACATGAATTAAAAGTGAAAGGGAGAAAATGGCGTATTAGGTAACAACTAATCTAAAGAGAGCTAAATGACAATAATATTATCAAAATATTGATATTCTCCATTAAAGTAAAGGATATTACTTAATGACTAGGAAGGTCAATAAACAACAAAGACATGCAATCATGAATATTTGTGTAGTAACAGAATCTCAAACATATTTTGTACAAATATAAAACCAAATACAATAAGAAGGTATAACATATTGATGAGGAAGGTTATATGCAATTTTCTCTTCTTATTTTTTTTATTCGATATATTCTTTATTTACAATTCAAATGATTTCCCCTTTCCTGGATCGCCCCCTTCCCAAAAGGCCCATAAGCTCTCTTCCATCCTCCTGTTCCCCCATCCACCCCTTTCCATTTCCCTGTTCTGGTATTCCCCTACAGTGCTGCATAGACCTTTCCAGAACCAGGGGCTACTCCTTCCTTCTTCTAAGACATCATTTGATATATGAATTGTGTCTTGGGTATTCCAAGCTTCTAGACTAATATCTGCTTATCAGTAAATGCATAGCATGAGTGTTCTTTAGAGACTGGGTTACCTCACTTAGGATGATATTCTCCAGTTCCATCCATTTGCATAAGAATTTCATTAATTCATTGATTTTAATGGCTGCATAGAACACCATTTTGTATATATACCACAGTTCCTGTATCCATTCTTCCATTGAGAGACATCTGGATTCTTTTCAGCTTCTAGATATTATAAATAGGGCTGCTATGAACATATTGGAGAGTATATCCTTATTACATGCTGGGGAATCCTCTCGGTATATGCCCAGGAGTGGTATACTGGGGTCCTTTTTTGATAGGAGACTATTAACAACTGCTTATAATTCCACAGGACTTATAGGACTATTTAGATGGCTTATCTGATCCTGTTTTAACATTGGCACCTGGTATGTGCCTAGAAAATTGTCCATTTATCCTGATTTTCAAATTTTGGTGAGTATAAGTTCTTGTAGTAGGATCTGATGACTTTTTTGAATTTCCACAATTTCTGTTGTTATGTCTCTTTTCATTAATGGTTTTAATAATTTTTGTAGTGCCTCAGTGCCGTCTGCCTAGTGTGGCTAAGGGTTTATCTATCTTGCTGATTTTCTCAAAGAACCAGATCCTAGTTTTGTTGATTCTTTATATAGTTCTTTTTCTTTCTATTTGATTGATTTCAGCACTGAGTTTGATTATTTCCTGCCCTCTACTCCTCTTGAGGGTATTGCTTCTTTTGTTCTAGAGCTTCCAAGGGCATTGTCAAGCTATTAGTAGTGTAAATTCTCTTCATTTTCTATTTGGAGGCACTCACAGCTATGAGCTTTTCTGTTATCACTGATTTCATTGTGTTCCATAGGTTTTGGTGTGATGTGTATTCATTTTCATTAAATTTAATTTAATGAAAATTCTTTAATTTAATTATTTCTTCCTTGACCAAGCTATCGATGAGTAGAGCACAGTTCATTGTCCATGTGTATGTGTGTTTTCCATTGTTTTTGTTTGAGCTTAAGACTAGCCTTTGTCCATGGTGATCTGATAAGGTGCATGGAATAATTTCAATATTTCTGTATCTATTGAGGCCTGTTTTGTGACCAATTATATCATCAACTTTTGTGAAGGTACCATGAGGTGCTGAGAAGAAAGTATATTCTTTTGCTATAGGGTCAGATGTTGTATAAATATCTGTTAGATCCTTTTGGTCCATAACTTCATTTAGTTTCACTGTGTCTCTATTTAATTTCTGTTTCCATGATCTGTCCATTGTTGAGAGTGGGGTGTTGAAGTCTCCCACTAATATTGTGTGCCATGCAATGTGTGCTTTGAGCTTTAGTAAAGTTTCTTTTACGAATGTGGGTGCCCTTGCATTGAGGGCATAAATGTTCAGAATTGAGAGATCATCTTCCTGGACTTATTTGACCAGTATGAAGTGTCCCTCCTTATCTTTTTCAACAACTTTTAGTTGAAAGTCAACTTTGTCTGATATAAGAATGGCCACTACAGCTTGTTTCTTGGGACCATTTGCTTGGAAAATTGTTTTCCAATCTTTTGACTTTGAATTAGTAACTGCCTTTGTCACTGAGGTGTGTTTCTTGTATGCAGCAAAATGTTGGGGCCTGTTTACATTTCCAATCTGTTAGTCTGTATCTTTTTATTGGGGAACCGAGACAATTGATGTTAAGAGGTATTAAGGAAAAGTGATTGCAGCATATTTTTATCTTCTTTGTTAAAGGTGAAATTCTGTTTGTGTAGCTATGTTCTATTGGGTTTGTTGAAAGATTACTTTATTGCCTTTTCTACAGTGTGGTGTCCCACCTTGTATTGGTATTTTTGACCCATTATCCTTTGTAGAGCTGAATTTGTGGAAAGATATTGTGTAAATTTGCTTTTATAATGGAATGTTTTTTTTCTCTGTCTATGGTAATTGAAAGTTTGGCTAGGTATAGTATCCTGGGCTGACATTTATGTTCTCTTGGAGTCTGTATGACATCTGCCCATGATCTTCTCCTAACTTTCATAGTTTCTAGTGACAAGTCTGGTGTAATTCTGATAGGTTTGCCTCAATATGTGACTTTCCCTTTTTCCCTTACTGCTTTTAATATTCTTTTTTTTTGTTTAGTGCATTTGGTATTTTGAATATTATGTGTTGGGAGGAATTTCTGCTCTAGTACAGTCGGGTTGGAGTTCTGTAGGCCTCTTGTATGTTCATGGGCATCTATTTCTTTACGTTCATAAATTTTTCTTCTTTAATTTTGTTGAGGATACCTACTAAAAATGGGGTACAGAGCTAAACAGAGAATTCTCAACTGAGGAAACATAAATGGCTCTAAATAAGAAATGTTCGGCATCCTTAGTTATCAGGGAAATTAAAATCAAAACAACACTGAAATTCCACCTTACATTGGTCAGAATGGCTAAGATGAAAAACTCAGGGGACAGCAGATGCTGGCAAGGATGTGGGGAAAAGGGAACACTTCTCCATTGTTGGTGGGATTGCAAGCTGGTAAAACAACTCTGGAAATCAGTTTGGCAATTCCTCAGAAAATTAGAAAAATAGTACTACCAGCATACCCAGCTATACAACTCCTGGGCACATACCCAGAAGATGCTCCTACATGTAATAAGGACACGTGCTACATTGTGTTCATTGCTGCCTTATTTATAGTAGCCAGAAGCTGGAAAGAACCCAGATGTCCCTCAACAGAGAAATGGATACAGAAGATGTGGTATATATAAACAATGGAGTATTGTGCAGCCATTAAAAACAATGAATTCATGAAATTCTTAAGCAAATCGATGGAACTAAAAGTGTCATCTTCAGCAAGGTAACCCAATCAAAAAAGAATGCACACGGTATGCACTCACTAATAAGCGGATGTTAGCCCAAAAGCCCAAAATAAACAAGTTACAATTCACCCAGCACAGGAAGCTCAAGAAGAAGGACTTAAATGAGTTTGGTTTGGTTCCTCTGAGAAAGGGAACAAAATACTCACAAAAGCAATAAGGGACACAATTTGACGAGCAGAGACTGAAGTAAAGGCCACCCAGAGACTGCCATACTTGGGGATTCATTCTATAAACAGTCACCAAACCGCAACACTACTATGGACAGCAAGAAGTGTATACCAAAGGAGCATACCATGCTTGTCTCCAGAGGGGCAATGCCAGAGCCTTTCAATTACAGAGGCAGATAGATGCTAGCAACCTACTATTGGACTGGGCATGGGGTCCCCAATGGAGGAGCTGGAGGATGGTTTGGAGGAGCTCATGGGCTCTACATTCCCATGGGAAGAACAATGATTTCTGCCACTAAGAGGCCCAAGAATCCAAGGGACTAACCCATCAACCAAGGAGTACACATGGTTCCAAACAAAAATGTGGCAGAGGAAAGCCTTGTTTGATATCAGTTGGAGGTGTCGTCCTTAGTCAGGTAAAAGCTCAATAGAGGCCCCAACAAAGGGATTCTGAGGGATGGAGGTAGGATTTTGTTGGGTGGAGGGGCCTATATGTGGAGGCATGGGGAAGGAAGAGGGGTTGGGAGGTCTTTGGGGAGGGGGAAATCAGTGAATGTTTTTTCATTGGCAATGTAAATGAAGACAATATTCAATTAAAACATTTTTTGTAGAAGATATTTACTGGGCCTTTAAGATATAAATCCTGGCTTTCTTCTATACCTATAATCCTTAGGTTTGGTCTTCTCATTGTGTCCTGGATTTCCTGAAAGTTTTGGGTTACAAGCTTTTTGCATTTGGCATTTTTTTTTACTATTGAGTCAATGTTTTCTACGGAATCTTCAGCATCCAAGATACTTTCTTCTATCTCTTGTATTCTGTTGTTGATGCTTGCATCTATGACTCCTGAATACTTTCCAAAGTTTTCTATCTCCAGAGACGTCTCACTTTGCAATTTTTTTATTACTTCTACTTCAATTTTTAGATCCTGAGTAGATTTTTTTAAGTTCCCTCCCTTGTTTGTGTTTTCCTGAAATTCTTTAAGGGATTTTTGTGTTTCCTCTTTAAGTCCTTCTACCTGTTGACACATGTTTTATTGTATTTCTTTTAGGGATTTTTGTGATTCCTCTTTAAGGGCTTCTGCATGTTGACCCATGTTTTCCCATAATTCTCTATGGGAGTTTTGTGTTGCCTCCTTAAGGTGTTCTTCTAACAGTTGACCCATGCTTTCCCATATTTCTTTAAGGGAATTTTGTTTTTCCTCTTTCAGGGCATCTACCTGTTGACCCATGTTCTCCTATATTTCTTTAAAGGGGTTATTTATGCCCTTCTTGAAGTCCTCTAACACCATCATCAGATGTGATTTTAAATCCAGCTCTTGCTTCTCCGATATGATGGAGTATCCTCAATTTGCTGTTGTGAGAGAACTGGGTTCTGATGGTGCCATGTTGCCTTGGTTTCTGTCGGTAATGATCTTAATTTTACCTTTTGCCATCTAGTTATCTCAAGTGTTAGTTGGTCTTGCTGTCTCTGACTGTAACTTTTCTGTCCTGCAGGCCTGTGTATCTGTACTCCTGGGATTCCCTTTCTCTCAAATGCCCTGAATGCAGCTGGTTATCCAGGGAGCTTCAGGAGATGTGGTCATCCCTGTGGCAGACTTGGAAAGGATCGAATGCCCGCATGATACTGGTTCTCTAACGCCCTGCTGCTAGATCTCTAGAAAGTATTAGGAAATGAGGTCTTCCACGTGACAGAACTGGCATAAGTCTACCATATTGGAACAAATGGGACAGGTGGTGGTGGAGGAGGGAGGGGTAGAAGGGACAGAAAGAGAGTGATGACCTGGAAGGATGGAGAGTTTTGGTGGTTGCTGGGTAGTGAGTTCCAGCCAGTGACTCTGGGCCTCCAAAGGTGTGGAATGGTTCTTACCAAATGCCCTGATGCTGCTGGATCTATACAAAGTATCAGGAAATGGGGTCTTTCCAGTGGCAGAACTGGTAAAAGAATGGGACAAACCATGGCAGAGGAGGGAGGGGTAGCAGCTCATTTGTCAATTCTTGATCTTAAAGCATAAACTATTGGTGTTGTCTTCAGGAAATTTTCCCCTGTGCTTATATTCTAAAGGCTGTTCCACAGTTTCTTTTATATTAGTTTCAGTGTGTCTGATTTTATTTGGAGGTCCTTGATGCACATGGACTTGAACTTAGTACAAGGAGATAAGAATGGATTGCTTGGCATTCTTCTGCATGCTAGTCACAAGTTGATCTAGCGCCATTTGTGGAAAAGACTATCTTTTTACCACTGGATGGTTTTACCTCTTTTGTCATAGATCAAGTGGCATAGGTATGTTGGTTCATTTATGGGTATTCAATTCTAGTCCATTGTTCTATCTGCCTGTCACTGTACCAAAAACACGCAGTTTTTAGCACTATTGCTCTGTAATACTGCTTGAGGTCAAGAATACTGATTCCCCCAGAAGTTCATTTACAGTTGAGAATAGTTTTATCTGTCCTGAGTTTTTGTTATTCCAGGTGAATTTGATTGTTCTTTCTAACTCTATGAAAAATTGGTTTGGGATTTTGATGGGAATTGCACTAAATCTGTATATTGCTTTTGGTAAGATGTCCATTTTTACTACATTAATCCTGCCAATCCACAAGCATAGCATATCTTTCCATCTTCTGAGGTCTTCTTCAATTTCCTTCTTCAGAGACTTGAAGTTCTTGTCCTGGTTCTTGTCCTCAGAAAACTAAACATGATACTACCTGAGGACCCCACTATACCACTCCTGGCGATATATCCAGAGAATTCTACAGCATGTATTAAGGACACAGGCTCCACTATGTTCATAGCAGCCATATCTACAATATCCAAAAGCTGGAAAGAAATCAGATGTCCCTCAACAGAGGAATGGATACAGAAAATGGGGTATATTTACACTATGGAATGCTACTAAGCTATTAAAAATTGAATTCATGAAATTCTTAGGCAAATGCATGGAACTGGAAAATATCATCCTAAGTGAGGTAACCCAATCACAAAAGAAGACACATGGTATACACTCACTGATAAGTGACTATTTTGCCAGAAGCTCTCAATATTCAAGACACAATTCACATTTCAAATGATGCCCAAGAAGAAGGAAGGAGTGGCCCCTGGTCCTGGAAAGACTCAATGCAGTAGTGTATGGGAATACCAGGACAATGAATCAGGAAGGGAGTTGATTGGAGAACAGGGGAGAGGAGAAGGCTTTTCGGACTTTCAGGAAAGTGGAAACCAGGAAAGGGAAAATCATTTGAAATGTAAATGAAAATTATATCTAATAAGAAAAACTGTAAAAAATTCAAATTTTGAAAAAAATTTACACACATAGTCTGTTGACATCATTTTTATCCATCTGACTCCTCCTCCAACTTTTTTGGTGTCCCTCCTTCCCATTACCATTCAAATTCACAAGCCCTTATTGTCTAGTATTTTATATGCATATATATGTATGTCCACTTTTTTGCTTGTATGAATTTGCATACTGGTGTCTGCTTAGGACTGTATCTATACCGGGGTTAGATTAGAGAAAAACTGTTTCTGTTTCTGTCTCTGTCTACTTCTCTCTCTCTCTCTCTCTCTCTCTCTCTCTCTCTCTCTCTCTCTCTCTCTCTCTCTCTCTCCACAGTTGCCTATAGCTCTTTATGTAGGGATGAAAACAAGATACTTCATCACCCACTTTGATATATTTACTGTTGTTGGTATGTAGATCTTGTTGAAGCAACACTGCTTTACAAATGTCATGGGTACATCTTCCCTGTCATACAGAGAAGATAATGCCTAGGAACAGATACTCTTGTCTTCCACCATTAGCATCTTTTGGTTCCCTTTTGTGTCATGATTCCTGAGTTTTAGGAGTAGGTGTTGCATTGTAGATGGATCAGTTGAGGGGTATTATGGTGTGCTGCTCTCTGAATTTTGACCAGGTTCTAGGCAATGTGATTCACAAACCTTCCTTGTTTGCCTTCAGTAAGCAACAAGACTATGTGCTTATTTCTCACCAAGATGCTTCTTGTATCACTTTTCATCTTGGTCTACATCCCAGACAAAGGAAGGGACACCAAGAGTTTGGATAGTTGATGGATACTCACAAAGACCCCAGTTACAACACAGTATGGGTAAATTGTCACCTAGTGGAGAGAAGTTCAGTGGTCTCTTATTACCAAGGACACAAGGCACACAAACTGTCTACAGCTAAGTGCTTCTTGTCTTTCAGCAAGTTGGAGTACAGCCAGAGCTAGGACCTTATGCTGGAACAGGCACACATGTGTATGGAACGCTGACCACAAGGGTGGAGATTTGATCACCTACTTTTCTCATTGAATCTTTGGAAGTAGATTCAATACTCCTTTTACTCTTACTGTGACTAACAGATTAGGGAGGATTTCCTGGTAGAGTGAATTTTATTAATATATAAGTTAGTCTAAATCAAATCAGTCATCTGTGATATTTCCTCAAATGATAATGTATACCCAATATACGTTCTTTTAAAAGATTAAATATGTACTTCATAATACATTTTTATGTGTATCTACATTATCTTATATTACTGTTGAAAAAAACCATAATTTATCAAATTAGACCTTCCAAAGATGACCATCAGCCTAGAATGGTGAGCTTCTCTAGCCAAATGTAATGAACAGTTCATAAATTTTGAATGCATGACCCTTCAGCCCTTTTGTGACTGCCAGGAGGGTACAATTTTATATGACTTTCATGTATCATCTGTTTCTTACATTTTTTATTTTTCTCAACATAATATGTCCACTTTTAAAAGAGTTGCAGACCATGCATACTGTAGGGCGGACTTGAAAGAATAAATGAAAAGGGTGAGAAAATGATTGTAGTGTCTAAGAATGCTAGAGGATTAAAGAATTCAGAGACACAGCATAACACAGAGGACTTCTCCTAACACAACCTCAAGGGCTGATGTATTACATCAAATTGGATTTATGATACATTAAAAAGCTAAGGACTTGACATCACACTTTTGATTGCATAGTAAATAGAGTAATTGGTATTCCTTTGTATAAAATGCCATTGTGCAATAAACTAGGGAGATGTCGACATATAACCAAGACTTTCTAGGGATATGTTTTTCCTCCCTGGAACATAAGGGTACCCTCATAAATTTACTTCCCAATTTTTACAGAGAAAAATTCTTCAACATTGTTATGAATTATAGTTTTGTGCGGAGTCACAAAGAATGAAGGTGGTTTCTAAGCACTATTAGAGACATAACTCCAGAGATTTTTTTAAGCCCATATGTTCCTATAGTAAAGTAAGCTAACTGTATCTCTCACTTGAGAAGCCTACACATGCTTAAAAGCCATGACTTCCTCACCCCAGGAAGGGAATAATGTAAATCACAGTGATGGTCACATACCCCCTTTTTATATTTTTAATAAATTCACCTTTGTTTTAATTTTGGTGTGTCCTGAAATTAATTTCTTCCTTTTATTTACTTCCCTAGAGACACAAAACCTGGCTTTGGCTAGGCTCAGTCTTTGGGGCATGTTGTTAGGTTTGCACCTGTGTCTCTATCCCTAGAGATAGGAAATCATGAAGGTGAATACCACCCACCACAGCAAAGGAAATTGTCAGTTGAACAAAGAATGAAGAGGCAGCCTAAAGAGTTAATATCTTTGCCAAATATATATTGGACAGAGCATTGTTATCTAAAATATAAAAGAAAAAACCCTCAAGAAATTCATTAAGAAAACAAACATATGAGCTCTTTTTAAATGACACTGAATAGAGATCTCTCAATAGGAGAATACAAACACCTGATAAATATGTTTGTATTAGCATGTTCAACATTCCTACCTAACAAGAAAATGCAAATGAAAAGCACTTCATGATTTTATCTTACAATAGCCCCCATCCCCCAAATGTAAGCAAATGACAAGAGAAATTGACATGGATTTGAGCAAAGGAAAGCACTTTCACTTTCATTGAAGATGGGAAATGATATAGCTACAGTAGACATAACTGTTGAGTTTTTTTTTTTAAGTAAAAACAGAGATACCATTTGGCATAACCTCATAAATCCTGGAATACACCCCTTGAAACTATACCCACTGTAGAGGTCCTGGCACACCCATGCCCACTGTTGCTCTGTTTATAGTAGCTAGGAAACAGAATCCGCCTAGCTGTACACAAACAGATGAGTGGATGACAATGTGGTTCAGACATACCATAGACTATTCATTTGTCAAAGATTAAGTGACCATAGATGAGTGGAATCATTTCTGACTCTTCAATTCTATTCCTTTGAACTACCTGCCTGTCACTAAACCAATATCATGCCGTTTTTATCATGATTGCTCTGTAATATAGCTTGAGAACAGGGATGGTGAATCCCATAGAAGCTCTTTTATTCTCACTATCCTGGCTTTTTGGTTATTCCAAATGAATATGGAAATTGCTCTTTCTAACTCTGTGAAGAATTGAGTTGGAATTTTCATGAGGATTACATTGAACCTGTAGATTGCTTTCGGGAAATGGCCATTTTTACTATGTTAATCCTGCCAATCCATGAGCATAGGAGATTTTTCCATATTCAGAGAACATCTTTTATTTCTTTCTTCAGGGACTTGAAGCTCTTGTCATATAGATCTTCCACTTGCTTGGGTAGAGTCCCACCAAGGTATTTTATATTATTTGTGACTAAAGTGAATGGTATTTTGTTCTCAGCTTGTATATCCTTTGAGTAGAGGAAGGCTACTGATTTATTTGAGCTTATTTGTATCAAGCCACTTTGCTGAAGTTTATCAGTTGTAGGAAGTCTCTGGTAGAATTTTTGTGATGACTTGTGTATGCTATCTTATTATCGAGAAATAGTGATACTTTGACTTCTTCCTTTCCTAGTTTTATCCCTTTGCCCCTTTTTGTCTACTTTCTCCAGCTAGAACTTTGAGTAATGCATTGAATAAATATAGGGAGAGTGGGCATCTTTGCCTTGTCTCTGATTTTAGGGGAATTGATTTAATTTTCTTTGCATTTAAGTTGATGTTGGCTGTTGATAGATGTTCTGTTCAGGAAATTTTCCCCTGTACCGATGTGTTTGAGGTTCTTCCCCACTTTCTCTTCTATTTGTTCCAGTGTATCTAGTTTTAAGTAGAGATTGTTGATACAGTTGGACTTGAGCTTTGTACAAGGAGACAAGAATGTGTTGATTTGCATTCTTGTATAGGCTGACTGCTAGTTGATCCAACACAATTTATTGAAAATACTGTCTTTTTTCCACTGGATGGTTTTATCTCCTTTGTCAGACATCAAGTTGGCATAGGTGTGTGGGTTCATTTCTGGGCCTTCAATTCTATTCCACTGATTTACCTGCTTTCTTGATTGTGTTAAAATTTTTCCTTTTCATTGTTAAGGTTGCATTTCTTTTCAAGTAAATTTTTAATTTTTAAAAATTAAAGTATGTACTTTATTATTTTCCTCTTTCCTTTCCTCTATCCAATTCACACCATGTACCCCTGGACCCATTCTCTCTTGAAATCATGGGCTCATCTTTTCGTTATTGTTACATATATGAATATATAAAAATCTATTTAGTCTGTTTAGTATCATTTGTATGTTTATTACTTCAGAGCTTACTGATTGGTGTCAAATAACCAGTTAGGGTCTAATTCCTGGAAGAGATTACTTTTCTCTTTCTCAGCATTGCTTATTTGCCTATAATTCTTCATCTATGAGTAGGGCCCTGTAAAATTCCCCCTTCTATCTAAGCATGACTATTTGTTTTGTTCTTGTCCAGCTTTATATAGATATCTCTATTGTTGAGGTATCATGGGTGAAGTTTCTATGAGAGTATCACAATCCTGCCCATTTGGCTCTTACACACTTTTCATAATCCCTTTCATGGTGCTCCCTGAGTTTCAAGTCCAGGCATTGTGGATGTATCAGCTGGGCTAACTGCAGGTGGTCACTTGTTCCCTCACTTTTATCAGATGCAGTCTTTTAAACAGATGTCCCCATCTGTTACAAAGACAAGCTTCATTGATTAGTGATGACAGTTACACTTATCAGTGGATATGATCATAAATATTTGGAATGAGTTTTGGGAATTCTGCTGTTTGTAGTAAACAAACCTGGGATAATTGGATAGGTTTGCAGTAATAGGGCATGATTTCTCACTTTTTGACCAGAGTTTATTCCAATTATGTTTTTATTGCTTTTCAACAAGACAGAGTATCAGTGTTGTATTTTTGGGTTAACATTCTATTCTGCTCTCTTTTGTGGAAATCCATTTCTTTGCTCCATACCACATCCCCTCTGTATCATGGATGAAGATGGGGATTGTCTGTGGAGTGCTCAGTAATGAATAGAGTATCCACATCACATGTCCTCTTTCCTAGTCTCAGTGACTATCAAGGAAATGAGGGTGGAAAGTTTGTAAGATCCAGAAGTGGTATAGTGCCTGGGGAAAACCTTTTCTGGAGCTGTCCAGACCATTGAACACATGGAGTCATAGCAGTTGTAGTTGCCTGAACAGAATAGCAGAATATCAACATCCCAGAATAAGTGAAGGAGGGCAACATCAGTCCCTATTCAGGTCTAAATAAATACTGATATGGGCATAAGAGAGGGAAACCACTTTTGTTTAGAGATTTTGTTCCTGCTACGTGTCCAGGCTCTGATGGGACTCCCCACATATACCCTTATTTGGGAGCCTAAAATACATGGAGGGTGTATAAAGGAATTCGAGGGTAAACCCATGGTGATTTAAAATATATTGTATGCATTTATGACTTTTAAAACTCAAATAAATTATTATATTGTATAAAAAAGAATGAACAATACATAGCTGGGTGGATGAGTAGGGGAGCACCCCCATAGAAGCAGTGTGTGTGTGGGGGGGGAGATGGGATAGAGGGCTTCCAGATGGAAAACCAAGAAAATGGATAACATTTGAAGTGTAAATAGATATAAAATCCAAAATAAATTAGTAAGCAGCAGTCAGAAAGATGTATTTTGGCCACTAGGTGGCAAAGCAGAGGCAAACTAAATGATTGTGATTGAGGATATGGTACTCAACCTCACCCCAGACTATCTATTAAGTGAATGAATGACTAGGGATCCTATGGACTGCTTGGGTTATTTATAAAGTGTGTCTTGCTGGTATTGGGCTCTGAATGGTATGTCCTCTCTGATTGTTGTGGAGGCAGAAGAAACTCAATGTAATATAACTGACGTTAATAGACTTGCGTAGGGAACATTAAATCACACAATGCAGAATACAGGTAAAAAGTTATTGCTTCCCCCTATCTGCAATATTCTGAAGATAAGCCATATGCTAAAGAGGCCTTGGACAGATAAAGTAAATTTAGTATGCTAAAATATGTGTTTATTCACCAAGACTGATCAACCATTAAGTTTCATTTCCATTAAAAAAAAATCATCTAAAGGGCAGTTCAAGGTACACAAGCATCATTAAGTTCTTGTCTGCTATTAAGTCTCCTGTGTTCCTATTAGGAAAATCATAAGCCTGTTACCTATCCAGATGATCCTAGATAAGAAATACTCACAAAACAAACAAACAAACAACAAAAATAAACATTGGAGTACTTAGGAAACAATTCTTACAATATCTTTCTTGTGGAAATCTCCCACCTGCCCAAGTGGCCAGATTTGTAGTCTTCTCTGTTTAAAGTGTTCAAAGTATAAACAAGGCAGGAGCTTAAGGTTTTAAGAATAACATCATAGATAAAATGCACAAGCCAAGGTATTTATAAGCTAGAGAAATCTATAAAAGGCTGACTCTTATTTAGTCATTAGCTACTGACAACCAGACTTTTCAGTGAAGACTTTTCCTTCACATCTAAGTGTGTACAGTGATTGCTAATTGAGAAGATTTATTATTCTATAAAACTAGGATGTCACTACAATGGGATCACAACTTCTTCTGCTACAGTTGTCCCCTCCTTGCTGGTGGGCTTCTTGAAAAAAGAGATTCTCAAAGTTAGTTGGGCTTGTGCTGGTGGAAAGATGTTCTGATTGTCACAGATTGCAGTTCTTGAGGCAGTGAAGAGCAGCAACTAGAACCTTACTACATTCAGAGATAATCTCTAAAACCCCCATCCTTTCATCCCCACATCTCTTTTCTACTCTTGCCTCTGCTTTGCCTACTGTAGCCTTCTTCTTTCATATTCACCCTTCAGTGTCCAGTACCCTTCCAGCAATTTCCTGTCTTTTTCTTCATCCTCTATTCTCCACAATTTGGCTCCAACATCTGTCTCAAAGCCCAATACCCAATGTCCTTAATTATGCCAGCTAGTTTTTGCATGATCTTAAATTTGGGTTAGATTCCAGGTAAAGAAGAGTCTTTTTATTTAATTTTAATTAATTATTTTACTTATTTACATGCTAAGTGTTGCCCCCTCCCAGAGTTCTTTACCCTATTCCCCAACCCTTTTGCCTCTGAGAGGGTGCTCCCTCTTCCTCCTGGCATACCTCTTCCCTGGTATATCACATCTCTAGAAAATTATCCACTCTCACTGAGGCCAGACAAATCAGTCCTCTGCTACATATGTTCCAGGGCCCTCACACTATCCCATGTATGCTCTTTGGTTGATGACTTTGTCTCTGGGAGCTCCCAGGGGTCTAGGTACGTTGACACTGTTGGTATTCCTGAAGGGTAGTTGGTATCCCTTCAACTCCTTCAATCCTTCCTCCAACTCTTCCATAGAAGTCCTCAACCTCAGTCCAATGGTTGTCTGTAAGTATCTGTATCTTGCTCAGTTAGCTGCTGGTAGTGTCTTTCAGATGACAGCCATGCTAGGCTGTTTTCTGGAAGGACAAGATAGCAAAAGTAATAGTTTCAGAGTTTGGAGCTTGCCCATGAGATAGATCTGAGTTGGACCTGCCACTGAACAGCCCTCTTTTTAGTATCTTTAGTCACTGTTGGCTCAGCTTTTCTTTCAGACAGGAACAATTCTGGGTCAATAATTTGAAGGTGAGTTGGCAACCCAGTCTCTCCACTGGGTGGTCTTGTCTGACAACTGTAAGTGGTGTTATCAGGTTCCATTTCCTATGGTATGGAATATTGGCTAAGGTCACCTATATTGAGTCTGGGGAACCTTTCACATCCCAGATCTCTGGGATTTTCTAGAGATTCTTTCCAGCTCCTACCTCCAGAAGCTACTTATATCCATTCATTCTCATGGCCCTATGAGCTTCTTTCTTCTTTACCCCTATACCTGCTCCTGCTCCTTCTCCTACTCTACCTCCTCTCTTCTACCCTGATCCCTCCCTCTGCCATTCATGATTATTTTACTCCCCTTCTAAGTGGTATTGAAGCATCCACAATTGGGCCTTCCTTCTTAATAAACTTCATAATTTCTATGGACGGAATCCTGGTTTGTTGGGTTTTTGGTTTTGCTTTTGTTTTTGTTTTTTGCTTTTGTACTTTTTGGCTAATATCCACTTTTCAGTGAGTACATACCATGTGTGTCCTTTGGGTCTGGGTTAACTCACTTCAGATGATATTTTCTATTTCCATCCATTTGCCTGAAAAATTCATGATGTCCTCATATTTAATGGCTGAATAGTATTCTGTTGTATAAATGAACCACATTTTCTGTATCCATTCTTTGTTTGGGGGATATCTCTTCGGTTGGTTCTTTATTCCCTGAGAGCTCTGAAGATTCTGGATAGTTTATAGTGTTGCTCTTACTATGGGGTTGAAATACCCTTCAACTCCTTCAGTATTTCTCCTAACACTTCCGTTGGTGTCCCTGGGCTCAGTTTGGTGGTCGGCTGTATCTGCATCTGTATTAGTCAGTTACTGGCAGTGCCTCTCAAAGGACAGCTATACCAGGCTCCTGACAGGAAGCACTTCTTTGCTTCAGCAATGGTGTTAGGGTGTAGTGTCTGAAGTTGGGATAGATTCAAAGGTGGGATGGTCTATGGATAGCCTTTCCTTTAGTCAGTGCTCCACTTTTTGTCCCTGTGTTTCATTTAGCCAGGAACAGTTCTGGGTTAAAAATTTTGAGATGGGTGGGCGACCACATCCCTCAACTGGGTATCATACCTATCTACTGAAGATATTCACTATAGGTTCGTTCTCTCCCTCTGTTGGGTACTTCGGCTAATGTCATCCCCATTGGATTCTGCGAATCTCTCACTTCCCTGGCATCTAGGACTTTCTGGAGGTTTCCTGGGAGGCAGGCCATGATGTCTCTGGTTAGGTCTGGCCTTCTTTGACTCTGGCAAGGGCAGACCTTCTGGGAGACAAACAGTCAGGTCCAGGGTAGGGGCAGGTACACTGATCTGTCCAGTGTACAGGTGGGGGCACATACCAGAGGGAAGATGGGGGTCAGACAGAGAGGGGTAGATTCCAATCTAAAGGGCTCTGTGCGTGTGCCAGCTGGCATGGTTATTTGGGCAGGGCTCTCACCTGTGTTGCTGGTTAGGGTAAATATCCTGGGAGGCAGGAAGGCTGCAGGGTCAGAAGGAGATCAGGCACTCCAATATGCCCCTGGTGCAGACCAGAAGGAGAATGGGAACTATGAAAGTTCTTGACAGGATGAAGTTGGTGAAATGATGTGAATTTTTCCCATGTCCTGTGTGGTCATATCAAGCATTCTGTGTGACATCTTTGATCTTAATCTTTACCGCCTTGTCCATCCTGAACATTAAGGCTCAAAAATCTCTCTGCCTGCCTCAAACCATCCCTTTCATAAGTCTAAGGTCTTAGCTGACATCCATATAGGACTCAGCTCAACATTCATTTGCCTCCTTACTTCAACATTCATTTGTCTTCCTCCTTGGCATTTTCCCCCATATTTGTTTACCAAGACAATTGACTCAGTTTCTGTCTGATGCTTAAGTCTCATCCCTGAATGAGTGTCTCACACTTACTTGTGCTTTTTACACTCTGTGGTATGTCTTCAGTGTTCATGTCAAATCTTATGGAATTTGTGAGAAAGTGAAAAGCATTGTGAGATTAAAAGTAGCCAAGAAAGTGTATTTGGGGTAATCTCTACAGGTCTTTAGGACCAAAGTAAGGGTGCTTTGGTTCCTCTGAGAAAGGGAACAAAATATTCACAGAAGCAATTATAGAGACAAAGTGTGGAAAAAAGAATAAAGAAAGGGCCACCCAGAGACTGTCCTACCTGGGGATTGATCCTATAAACAGTCACCAAACCTCAACACTATTATGGATGACAAGAATGTATGCTGAACAGAGCCTGTTATGATAGTCTCTGGAGGGGTCCTGCCAGAACCTTACAGATACAGAGGCAGATGCTAGAAGCCAACCATTGGACTGAGCGCAGGGTCCCCAATGGAGGAGTTGGAGGGTGGACTGGAGGAGTTGAAGTTGCAGTCCCCATGAGAAAAATGAAGATGTCAGCTAACCAGACATCCCAGGGCTCCCAACGACTAAGCCAACAACAAAGATTACACATAGTTCCAGACAAAAGTATAGCAGATGATTCCCTTGTCAGTCATCACTGGGAAGAGAGTTCCTTGGTCCTATGAAGGCTGAAGGCCCCAGCATGGGAAATCAATGGAGGTAGGTGGGAGTGGGTGGGGTAGAGGGGCATATTCTTGGAAGCAAACAGGTGAAGGAATTGAACAAAACCATCCAGAATATATAAATGGAAATAGAACAATGAAGAAATCAAAAAGGAAGACAACTCTGGAGGTAGAATACCTAGAAAAGAGATCCAGAGTCATGCACACAAGCATCACCAACAGAATAGATAGAAGAGAGAATTTCGGGTGCAAAAGATAACAGAAAACATTGACACAGTCAAAAAATGCTAAATTGAAAAAGCTCCTGACCCAAAATATTCAGGAAATCCAGGACACAAAGAGACCAAACCTAAAAATAATAGGTAGAAAAGAAAGTAAAGACTCCCAACATAAAGGGCCAGTAGATATCTTCAACAAAATTATAGAAGAAAACTTCCCTAACCTAAAGAAAGATATGACCATGAACATACAAGAAGTCAACAGAACATCAAATCGACTGGACCAGAAAGGAAATTACTCCCATCACATAATAATCTGAACACCAAATACACAAAAGAAAGAAAATATTAAAAGCAGTAAGGTGTTTCTGACTCCCTGGCTTGGAAGTTTTTCTCTACTGACTGTCCAAGACCAGTCCAGTCAGGAGTGCACAAGGCACAGGAATGGTAGAGAAGGTGGGACAGGATACTTCTGGTCTCCAGCTGCACCCGTGATTTAGGGCTGTTCCACAGCCCTCTGTGCATGGGTCCTGCCAGGGGAGAACTGTTCTCCAGGGTGTACTCTGACACCCAGGCTTGGAGGAAAGATTGACATTTTCTCTCTGATCACTGTCCAAGGCTGAACTGGCCAGGAGCACACAGGGCACAGGAACAGTGGAGCAGCTGAAAGAGGATCCTCTGGCACCATCTGCACCTGGGAACTAAGGTTGTTCCATGGTTCTCTGTGCACAGGTTCTACAAGGAGAGAGCTGGTTTCCCAGGTGTGTTCTCACTCCAGGATCTAGAAGTGAGATATCCACATTCCCTCCAATAACTGTCCCAGGCAAGACTGGCCAGGAGAACACAGGGAACAGGAACAGTGGAGCAGCTGAAACAGGATCCTTCTGGGCACCACCTGCCCTCTTTAAGCCAGTTCTGCCAAGAGAGAGCTGGTCTCCCAAGAGTGCAAACACAGATTAAAGGCCCACAGGAGGGACAAGCTCCAGCCAGAGACAGAGAGACCACTGCTATCAGAGATACACCGGAAGTGAAGGAAAAACACGAAAACCGTACCAACAGAAACCAAAGCTACAAGGAGTCATCAGAACCCAGTTCTCTCACAACAGCAAATGCTGTATACTGCAACGCACCAGAAAAGCAAGATTTGGATTTAATATCACATCTCAGAATGATAATAGAGTACTATAAGAAAGACATCAATAACTCCCTTAAAGAAACACAGGAAAAAACAGATAAACAGATAGAAGCATATAAAGAGGAAACACAAAAATTAAAAGGAAATTAAAAGGAAATTAAAAGGAATTAATTAAAAGGAAAACACAACCAAACAGGTGAAGGAATTGAACAAATCCATCCACAGTGTGAAAATAGAAATAAAAACAATAAGAAATCACAAAGGGAAACACTCCTGGAGATAGAACACCTAGGAAAGAGATCAGGGGTCATAGATGCAAGCGTCACCAATACAAGAGATGGAAGAATCAATCTCAGGTGCAGAAGATACAATAGAAAACATTGGCACAACAGTCAAACAAAATTCAAAATGCAAAAGGCTCCTGACCAAAACATCCAGGAAATACAGATCACACTAAGAAGAACAAACCTAGGAATAATGCGTACTGAAATTTTTCAGCTTAAAGGGCCTATAAATATCTTCAAAAAATTATAGAATAAAACTTCCCTAGCCTAAAGAGATACCCAAAAACACACAAAAAGTCTACATTACCCAAAATAGACTGGACCAGAAAGGAAATTCCTCTTGTCACATAATAATCAGAACACCAAATGCACTAAACAAAAAATATTAAAGCAGTTAGAAAAAAACTTCAAGTAACATATAAAGGTAGAACTCTCAGACTTCTTGCCAGAGACTATAAAAGCCAGAAGATCCTGGAAAGATATCATGCAGACCCTAAGAGAACATAAATGCAAGCCCAGGCTAATATGCACAACAAAACTCTCAAATACCATAGTTAAAGATACCAAGGTATTCTATGACAAAAACAAATTGATACAATATTTTTCCACAAATCCAGCCATTCAATCAATAATAAATGGATGGAAACTCCAACAAAAGGAGGGAAATCACACTCTAGAAAAAGCAAGAAGATAATCTTTTAACAAAACACAAATAGCCACATAAACATAATTCCACCACTAACAACAAAAATAATAGGAAGCAGCTGCCTTGGATTGAAGCAACCTGGGGAATCATGACCAAGGGAGAATGAGTGACTTTGGTACTCAGTATGGCACAGGTTTGGTGATGACAAACAGAAACAAATGCAAAGGCTGTTTGAATCTGAATGTATTTAGCAGCTCTCAAGCAAGGGCTTTTATACACAAGGAATCTGTATTACTGTTTCAAAAGATGTATCCAGTGAAGCAGGCACAAAGAACAATTAACATAACCATTTGGTACAAGGAAATGTAAAATCAATCAGGTATAATGTTTCCCATGTAACAGATTTAGAGGATAAATTATAGATATTATCAATCTTCCTGATTAGAATACAGAGTCACTTGTAGTTAGCAGCAAACCTTCAAAGAGAGTTCAAAGGTCCTTAAGAACATTTGGTCATACTCCCTAGGTCCCAATGAGTTTCTGTGAGTAATCCTTATCTAACATCTAGCTTTCGCCTTGTAAAATTTTCTTGAAATTTTATTTAAAACTGTACTCGATCAATTCTTTCCATATCACAGTGTCAGAGTCATCCTCATCTACACACACATAATATAAAGTTACATGTTTCTGGGAGTTTAATTTATGTTGTAATTATGTAAATGACTATGAGACAAAGCATTGCAGTTCTTAGAAAAGAGTGTACATGTAGCCAATGACACTACTTCAAAGAATGGATTCTTATCCAACTTATTTGGCCCAGGCTATTAGGATCATTTTGTGAAAAAGCAAGAGGGGAAGCAAACAAACTGCCATGAGAACCAAGGCTCAGAATTATCCTCTAGCTAGAGAGTTCCACAACCCATCCCAGCAGACCACCTCCCTTTGGAGTCTCATCCCTCAGTCTGTGGAACTTGTATCTCTTACTGTGGGTATTTTCCCCTGTTCTACAAAAGACCCAAGGATCCATACTTTGTTCTTCCTCCTTCTTGGGCATCATTTGATATGTAAGTTGTATCTTGGGTATTCTAAGCTTCTGGGCTAACATATACTAATCGGAGAGTGCATAGCTTGAGTGTTCTTTTGTGATTGGGTTACCTCACTCAGGTTGATATTCTCCAGTTCCATCCACTTGTCTAAGTATTTCATGAATATATTGTTTTTATATGGCTGAATAGTACTCCATTGTGTATATATACCACATTTTCGGTATCCATTCCTCCATTGAGGGACATCTGGGGGTCTTTCCAGCTTCTGGTTATTATAAATAGGACTCCTATGAACATAGTAGAGCATTTGTCCTTATTACATGCTGAAGAAACCTCTGGGTATATGCCCATGAGTGGTATAGCAGGGTCCTCCAGTAGTATTATGGCCCGTTTTCTGAGGAACCGCCAAACTGATTTCCAGAGTGGTTGTACCAGTTTTCAATCCCACCAGCAGTAGAGGAGTGTTCCTCTTTCTCCACAAGCTCTCCAGCACCTGCTGGCTCCTGAGTTCTTTATCTTAGCCATTTTGACCATTGGGGGGGGGGGGTGAAATCTCAGGGATTTTTTAATTTGCATTTCCCTGATGACAGAGGATCTTGCACATTTCTTTAGGTGCTTCTCAACATTAAATATTCATCAGGTGAAAATTCTTTCTTTATCTCTGTACCCCATTTTAATAGGGTTATTTGGTTCTCAGGAGTGTAACTACTTGAGTTCTTTGCTTATATTAGATATTAGCCCTCTCTCAGATATAGGGTTGGTAAGATCTTTTCCCAATTTATTGGTTGCTGTTTTGTCCTATTGACAGTATCCTTTGCCTTACAGAACCATTATTATCTCCATGTACTAAACTTCACTCCAAGTGGATCAAGGACCTCCATGTAAAACCAGACACGCTGAAACTAATAGAAAAGAAACTGGGGAAGACCCTTCAGGACATGGGCACAGGGAAAAAGTTCCTGAACATATCACCAATAGCTTATGCTCTAAGATCAAGATTTGACAAATGGAACCTCATGAAACTACAAAGTTTCTGTAAGGTAAAGGACACTGTTAAAAGGACAAAACAGCAGCCATCATATTGGGAAAAGATATTCACCAACCTTACATCTGATAGAGGGCTAATATCCAATATATACAAAGAACTCAAGAAGTTAGACCCCAGGGTACCAAATAACCCTATTAAAAAGTGGGATACAGATCTAAACAAAGAATTTTCACCTGAATAAATTCAGATGGCTGGGAGGCACCTTAAAATGAGAAATCATTTGAAATATATATAAAAATATATCAATAAAAAAAGATGTGCTCAACATCATTAGTCATTAGGGAAATGCAAATCAAAACAACCCTGAAATTTCACCTTACACCAGTCAGAATGGCTAAGGTCAAAAACTCAGGAGTCAGCAGGTATTGGCATGTGTGTGGAGAAAGAGGAACACTCCTCCACTGGTGGTGGGGATGTAAGATGGTACAACCACTTTGGAAATCAGTCTGGCAGATCCTCAGAAAACTGGACATGACACTTCCAGAAGACCCTGCTATACTTCTCCTGGGAATATACCCAAAGGATTCCCTGGCATGCAATAAAGACACATGCTCCATTATGTTCATAGCAGCCTTATTTATAATAGCCAGAAGCTGGAAAGAAACCAGATGCCCCTCAAAGGAGGAATGGATATAGAAAATGTGGTATATTTACACAATGGAATACTACTCAGCAATTAGAAAGAATGAATTCACAAATCTTTTAGGCAAATGGTTTGATCTGGAAAATATCATCCTAAGTGAGGTAAACCAATCACAAAAGAATACACATGGAATGCAATCTCTGATAAGTGGATATTAATTAGCCCAGAAGCCCTGAATACCCAAGGCACAAATCGCTTAACAAATGACTCCCATGAAGAAGTATGGAGAGGGTCCTGATCCTGGAAAGGATTGATCTAGCATTGGAAGGGAGTATAAGGACAGAGAAAAAGGAGGGAGGTGATTGGAGAATGGATGGAGAGAAGAAGGTTTATGGGACATATGGGGAGGGGGGATCCTGGAAAGGGGAAATCATTTGGAATGTAATCAAAGAATATAGAAAATGAAAATATTTTAAAAAAAGAAATATAGTATACTTAAGTGAACACAAAAATTCCACCAGAGAACTCTTCCAACTGATAAACAACTTCAACAATGTGGCTGTATATAAAATTAATTCAATCAAATCAGTGACTTTCCTCTACAGAAAGGATAAACAGGATGAGAAAGAAATTAGAGAAACAATACCTTTTACAAAAGTCACAAATAATATAAAAATATCTTGGTGTGACTTTAACTAAGCAAGGGAAAGAGCTGTATGACAAGAAGTATAAGTCGCTGAAGAAATAAATAGATGATCTCAGAAGATGAAAAGATCTCCCATACCCATGGTTTGGTAGGATAAACACAGTAAAAATGGCCATTATGCTGATAGCAATGCTAAACATTCAATGCAATCCCCATCAAAATTCCAACTCAATTTTTCATGGAGTTAGACAGAGCAATTTCCAAATATATCTGGAAAAACAAAAAACCCAGGATAGCAAAAACTTTTCTCAACAATAAAAGAACCTCAGGTGGAATCACCATCCCTGACCTCAAACTATATTACAGAGTAATACTGATAAAAATGTCATGGTATAGTGACAGGCAGATAGATCAATGGAATAGAATTGAAGACCCAGAAATGAATCCTCAAACCTATGGCCAATTGATCTTTGACAGAGGAGTTAAAACCACTCAATGGCAAAAAGAGAGCATTTACAACAGATCATGCTGATTCAACTGTCAGTTAACAGGGACAATAATGCAAGTTGATCCATTCTTATATCCCTATACAAAGTTCAAGTCCACGTGGATCAAGACCTCCACATAAATCCAGACACACTGAATCTTATAGAAGAGAAAGTGGGGAAGAGCCAGGAGCACATGGACACAAGAGAAATTTTCCTGAATAGAACACCAATAGCTTATGCTCTAAGATCGTGAATCGACAAATGGGACCTCATAAAATTGCAAAGTAAGGAAAAGGACACTGTCAATAAGACAAAATGGCAAACAACAGATTGGGAAAAGATCTTACTAATCCTACATCTGGTAGTGGGCTAATATCCAATATATACAAAGAACTCAAAAAGTTAGACTCCAGAGAAACAAAAAACCATATTTAAAATGGGGTACATTCACTGCCTGCCAATGCAGAGAGGCAGCACAAGGTTCTGAGATATCCCGAGTTTGAGATCTCTGGGGCTCAAACCACCAGGGGCCTTCCTGTGCCTAGGACCTGGGCAGATAGAGAGTTCATCTGTTTGACAACCTGTCATGGGTCCTGTGTCTTATGTGGGGATCAGCACAGGGAGTGACTCCCCACCACCACCATCACTGCCTGCTGGAGCAGAAAGGCAGCACCAGGAACTGAGATATCCTGGGTTAAAGATCTCTGGGGGCACAAACCAGCAGGGGTCTGCCTGCTCCCAGGACCTCGGCAGATAGGCGATTCGTCTGTGTGCCAGCTGGTCATGGGCCCTATGCCCTATGGGGTGATCAGCATTTGGAGGGACTCCCCACCACCATTTTTGCCCCATGACAGAGCAGTCAGGGAATACCAGGTTTACTGAGACAACCTAAGTATAACACTGCTTGGGGCAAGACGCAGCAGGGCTCCAACAGCACACTAAAGGAAGGCAGCACATTAGCAATCTGTGCCAGGGGAAACCTAGTCATCCAATGTTGTGGAAATAGCCTTACAGGCTCACAGGAGGTTGAAGCACCAGCCACTGACAACAAGATCGACTAACACCAGTGAGAACTAGATGGCTAAAGGCAAACATAGAACGTTACTAACAGAAACCAAGGCAATATGACAGCATCTGAACCCAATTCTCCAATAACAGCAACTCCTGGATACTCCAACACATGAGAAAAACAAGATTTGGAATTAAAATCACTGGTCTTGATGCTGTTAGAGGAACTCATGAAGAACATTAAAAAAAAATCTCTTAAAGAAATTCAGGAGAAAAATGATCAAAAGTTAGAAGCTCTTACAAGGGAAACAAAAAAAATCATGAAAGAAATTCAGGGGGATATGGGTCAAAAGATAGAAGGCAATAAGGAGGCAATGCAAAAATCACTTAAAGGAATACGGAAGAACTTTGGTCAACAGGCAGAATTCATGAAAGAGGAAACATAAAAATCTTTTTTCACAGGAAAACACAAATAAGCAAGTGAAGGAGCTGAGCAAAACCATCCAGGATCTAAAAATAGAAGTAGAAACAACTACGAAATCACAAAGGGAGACAACTTTGGAGATAGAAAACCTTGGGAAAAAATCAGGGGACATAGATGAAAATATCAACAACAGAATACAAGAGATAAAAGAAAGAATCTCTGATGCCAAAGACACCATAGAAACCATGGATTCAACAGTTAAAGAAAATGCTAAATGCAAAAAGCTTATAACCCAAAACATCCAAGAAATCAAGGACAAAATGAGAAGGCCAAACCTAAGGATTATAGGCATAGATGAGAATGAAGATTTACAACTGACAGGGCCAGCAAATATCTTCAACAAAATTATGGAAGAAAACTTCCCTACCCTAAAGAGAGAGATGCCCATGAATATAAAAGAAGCCTACAGAACTCCAAACAGACGGGACCAGAACAGAAATATCTCCCATCACATAATAATCAAACCCCAAATGTACTAAACAAAGAAAGAATACTAAAGGCAGTAAGAGAAAAAGGCCAAGTAACATATAAAGGAAAACTATCAGAATTACATCAGACTTCTCACCAGATATCATGAAAGCTAGAAGATCCTGGGCAGAAATCATGCAGACTCTAAGAGAACATAAATGCCAGGCAAGACTACTATACCCAGCAAAACTCTCAATCACTATAGATGGAGAAACCAAGATATTCCATGGCAAAACGAAATTTACACAATATCCACAAACCCAGCCTTTCAAAGGACTATAGGGGGGAAACACCAATACAAGGAAGTAAACTATACCCTGGAAAAAGCAATATAATAACCTTCTTTCAGCAAACCCAAAAGAAGATTACCACTCAAATATAAAATTAGCATCAAAAATGATAGAAAATAATAATCACTATTCGTTAATATCTCTTGACATCAATGGACTTAATTCCCCAATAAAAAGACATAGACTAACAGACTGGATATGTAAACAGGACCCTACATTTTGCTGCATACAGGAAACACACCTCAGTCTCAAAGACAAAAATTACCTTAGAGTAAAAGGCTGAAAGACAATTCTACAAGCAAATGGTCTCAGGAAACAAGCCAGCGTCGCCATTCTAATATCAGATAAAATTGACTTCCTCCCTAAAGTCTTCAAAAGAGACATGGAAGGACACTTCTTGCTCGTCAAAGGAAAAATCCAAGAAGTCTCAATCCTGAACATCTATGCTCCAAATGCAAGGGCATCCATATTCATAAAAGAAACTTTACTAAATCTCAAAGCACACATTACACCTAACACAATAATTGTGGGTGATTTCAACATCCCACTCTCCTCAATGGACCGACCGATCAGGAAAACAGAAACTAAACAGGGACACAGTGAAACTAATTGAAGCTTTGGACCAATTGGATTTAACAGATATGTAGAGAACATTTCATCCTAAACCAAAAGAATATACCTTTTTCTCAGCCCCTCATGGTACCTTCTCCAAGATTGATCATATACTTTGATCACAAGACAGACATAAAAAATATAAGAAGACTGAAATAATCCCATGCCTCCTATCAGATCACTATGGAGTAAAAGTGGCCTTCAATAGTAACAAAAACAACAGAAAGCCCACTTACACATGGAAACTGAACAATACTCTAGTCAATGATACCTTGGGCAAGGAAGCAATAAAGAATATTTATATTCTCTGCTTCCGGATCCAGATCAGCCTGGGTGGCAAGACCACATCTCCAGGTCCTGCAGTAGGCAAGAGGGGCTTCCAGGCGGCCAGCAGGAAGAAGTCGGTGTGCTCCTGTGAATCCAGCAGGCCCCAGCGGGAGCCTTCGGGTGCCTGCTTTAGGATCTGAACATCCTGGGCCACAGCACTTGGTCTCCAGGAAGTGCGGGAGACCCGGTGTGCACCCAGAGGCAGTCTGGGAGCTCCTGTGGTGCCAAGCTTGGGTTCCAGTCCTGAGGCCTCTGGTGGGAGCACTCAGATCTCTCTGCTTCCAGATCCAGATCAGCCTGGGTGGCAACACCACATCTCCAGGTACTGCAAGAGGCAAGAGGGGCTTCCAGGCGGCCAGCAGGGAGAAGTCTGTGTGCTCAGGTGAATCCAGCAGGCCCCAGCGGGAGCCTTCGGGTGCCGGCTTTGTGATCTGAATGGCCTGGGCCACAGCACTGGATCCCCAGGAAGTGTGGGAGACCCGGTGTGCACGCAGAGGCAGTCAGGGAGCTTGCAGCACAGCTTGATCCGGAGACATGGAGCTTGGGTTCCAGTCCTGAGGCCTCTGGTGGGAGCACTCAGATCTCTCCACTTCTGGATCCAGATCAGCCTGGGCAGCAACACCACATCTCCAGGTCCTGCAGGAGGCAAGAGGGGCTTCCTGGCAGCCAGCGGGGAGAAGTTGGTGTGCTCCAGTTAATCCAGCAGGCCCCAGCTGGAGCCTTCAGGTGTCTACTTCGGGATCTGAAAAGCCTGGGCAACAGCACCCTGTCTCCAGGCAGTGCAGGAGGTAAGATGTGCACCAGAGGCCACCTGGGAAGGGGCAGCTTGCACTGGTGAGTCCAGCTTTGACAAGACCAACTAACACCAGTGAGAACTAGATGGCAAAAGGCAAGCAGGAACATCACTAAAGAACTCAAGACAATATGGCAAAGTCTGAACCCAATTCTCCTTTACCAGCATGTCCTGGATACACGATCACACCAGTAAAACAAGATTTGGATTGAAAATCACTGGTCATGATGCTGGTACAGGAACACATGAAGGACATACTTAAAGAAATTCAGGAGAAAATGGATCAAAAATTAGAATCCCTTGCAAGGGAAACACAAAAATCATTGAAAGAAATCCAGGAGAATACAAAAGCCAATAATGAGGAAACACAAAAAACACTTAAAGAAATACAGGGGAACTTTGGTCAACAGGCTGAGGTCATGAAAGAGGAAACACAAAAATCTCTTAAAGAATTACAGGAAAGCAAAAACAAGCAAGTGAAGTAGCTAAGCAAAACCATCCAGGATCTAAAATCAGAAGTAGGAACAACTAAGAAAACTCAAAGGGAGACAACTTTGGAGATAGAAAGCCTTGGGAAGAAATCAGGGGACAGAGATGCAAATATCAACAACAGAATACAAGAGATAGAAGAAAGAATCTCAGATGCTGAAGATTCCATAGAAACCATGGACTCAACAGTTAAAGAAAATGCAAAATGCAAAAAGCTTGTAACCCAAAATATCCAGGAAATCCAGGACACAATGAGAAGACCAAACCTAAGAATTATAGGCATAGATGAGAGTGAAGATTTACAACTTAAAGGGCCAGCAAATATCTTAAATAAAATTATGGAAGAAAACTTCCCTAACCTAAAGAGAGAGATGCCCATGAATATAGAAGAAGTCTACAGAACTCCAAACAGACTGGACCAGAACAGAAATACTTCCCTTAGGTAGAATATCATGTCGTCTGCAAATAATGATAGTTTGACTTCTTCCTTTCAAATTTGTATCCCTTTGTCCTCCTTATGTTATCGAATTGCACGAGCTAGTACCTCAAGTACAATACTGAAAAGATAAGGAGAAAGGGCGCAGCCTTGTCTGGTCCCTGATTTCAGTGGGATTGCTTCAAGTTTCTCTCCATTTAGTTTGATGCTGGCTACGGGTTTGCTTTATATTGCTTTTACTATGTTTAGGTATGGGCCTTGAATTCCTGTTCTCTCCAAGACTTTAAGCATGAAAGGATGCTGAATTTTGTCAAATGCTTTTTCACATCCAATGAAATGACCATGTGGTTTTGTTCTTTGAGTTTGTTTATGTAGTGGATTGTATTGATGGATTTCCGTATATTGAACCAACCCTGCATTTCAGGGATAAAGCCTACTTGATCATGGTGGATGATCGTTTTGATGTGTTCTTGGATTCGGTTGGCAAGAATTTTATTGAGTATTTTTGCATCGATGTTCATAAGGGAAATTGGTCTGAAGTTCTCTTTCTTTGTTTGATCTTTGTGTGGCTTTGGAACCAGCGTAATTGTGGATCGGTAGAATCAATATAGTGAAAATGGCCATTTTGCCAAAAGCAATATACAGATTCAATGTAATACCCATCAAAATCCCAACTCAATTCTTCACAGAGTTAGAAAGAGCAATTATCAAATTCATCTGGAACAACAAAAAACCCAGGAGAGCTAAAATTATTCTCAGCAACAAAAGAAAATCTGGGGGAATCACTATCCCTGACCTCAAGCAATACTACAGAGCAATAGTGTTAAAAACTGCATGGTATTGGTACAGTGACAGGCAGGAGGATCAATGGAACAGGATTGAAGATCCAGAAATGAACCCACACACCTATGGCCACTTGATCCTCGACAAAGAGGCTGAAAACATCCAATGGAAAAAAGATAGCCTTTTCAACAAATGGTGCTGGTTCAACTGGAGGTCAGCATGCAGAAGAATGCAAATTGATCCATCCTTGTCTCCTTGTACTAAGCTCAAATCCAAATGGATCAAGGACCTCCACATAAAGCCAGACACTCTGAAGCTAATAGAAAAGAAACTGGGGAAGACCCTTGAGGACATCTGTATAGGGAGTAAGTTTCTGAACAGAACACCAATAGTGTATGCTCTAAGAGCAAGAATTGACAAATGGGACCTCATAAAAGTACAAAGTTTCTGTAAGGCAAAGGACACCATCAAGAGGACAAATCGGCAACCAACAAATTGGGAAAAGATCTTCACCAATCCTACATCAGATAGAGGGCTAATATCCAATATATATAAAGAACTCAAGAAGTTAGACTCCAGAAAACCGAACAACCCTATTAAAAAATGGGGTACACAGTTAAACAAGGAATTCTCACCTGAAGAAATTTGGATGGCGGAGAAGCATCTTAGAAAATGCTCAACTTCATTAATCATTAGGGAAATGCAAATCAAAACAACCCTAAGATTTCATCTTACACCACTCAGAATGGCTAAGATTAAAAATTCAGGAGACAGCAGGTGTTGCAGAGGGTGTGGAGAAAGAGGAACACTCCTCCACTGCTGGTGGGGTTGCAAATTGGTACAACCACTCTGGAAATCAGTCTGACGGTTCCTCCGAAAACTGTGCACCTCACTTCCAGAAGATCCTGCTATACCACTCCTGGGCATATACCCAAAGGATTCCCCACCATGTAATAAGGATACATGCTCTACTATGTTCATAGCAGCCCTATTTATAATTGCCAGATGCTGGAAAGATCCCAGGTATCCCTCAACAGAAGAGTGAATGCAAAAAATGTGGTATATCTATACAATGGAGTACTATTCAACCATTAGAAACAATGAATTCATGAAAATCTTAGGCAAATGGATGGAGCTAGAGAACATCATACTAAGTGAGGTAACCCAGACTCAAAAGGTGAATCATGGTATGCACTCACTAATAAGTGGTTATTAACCTAGAAAACTGGAATACCCAAAACGTAATCCACACATCAAATGAGGTACAAGAAGAAAGGAGGAGTGGCCCCTGGTTCTGGAAAGACTCAGTGAAACAGTATTCGGCAAAACCAGAACGGGGAAGTGGGAAGGGGTGGGTGGGAGGACAGGGGAAGAGAAGGGGGCTTACGGGACTTTCGGGGAGTGGGAGGCTAGAAAAGGGGACATCATTTGAAATGTAAATAAAAAAAAAAGAATGGCATCAGAAAGCATCTAAAAAAAAAAAGAAATACTTCCTGTCACATAATAATCAAAACACAAAATGTACTAAACAAAGAAAGAATATTAAAGGCAGTAAGAGAAAAAGGCCAAGTAACATATAAAGGAAGAGCTATCACAATCACAGCAGACTTTTCACCTGAGACTATGAAGGCTAGAAGATCCTGGGCAGATCTCATGCAGATTCTAAGAGAACACAAATGCCAGTTAAAACTACTATATCCAGCAAAACTCTCAATCACCGTAGATGGAGAAACTAAGATATTCCATGACTAAACCAAGTTTACCCAATATATATCCACAAACCCAGCCCTACAAAGGATAATAGGAGGAAAACACCAATACAAGGAGGGAAACTTCACCCTGGAAAAAGCAAGATAGTAACCTTTCATTAAACCCAAAAGAAGTTAACCAATCAAACTTAAAAAAAAAATAACGTCAAAAATGACAGGAAGTAACAATCACTATTCCTTAACGTCTCTTAACATCAATGGACTTACTGCCCCAATAAAAAGACATAGACTAACTGACTGGATACGTAAACAGGACCCTACATTTTACTGCTTACAGGAAACACACCTAAGGGTCAAAGACAAACACTACCTTAGAGTAAAAGGCTGGAAGACAAATTTACAAGCAAATGGTCTCAGGAAACAAGCTGGAGTAGCCATTTTAATATCAGATAAAATTGACTTTCAACCCAAAGTCATCAAAAGAGAGTCTGAGGGACACTTCTTGCTGGTCAAAGGAAAAATACAAGAAGAACTCTCACTCCTGAACATCTATGCCCCAAATGCAAGGGTACCCTCTTTCATAAAAGAAACTTTATTAAAGCTCAAAGCACAAATTGCACCTAACACAATAATTGTGGGTGACTTCAACACTGCACTTTCCTCAGTGGAGCAATCAGGAAAACAGAAACTAAACAGGGACACAATGAAACTACTTGAAGCTTTGGACCAATTAGATTTAACAGATATATATAGAACATTCTATCCTAAAGCAAAAGAATATACCTTTTTCTCAGCACCTAATGGTACCTTCTTCAAAATCGACCATATAATTGGTCACAAGACAGACCTCAACAAATATAAGAAGATCTAACTAATCCCATGCCTCCTATCAGATCACTATGGAGTAAAAGTGGTCTTCAATAGCAACAAAAACGACAGAAAACCCTTACATATGGAAACTGAACAATATTCTACTCAATGATACCTTGGTCAAGGAAGAAATAAAGAAAGAAATTGAAGACTTTTTAGAACACAATGAAAATGAAGACACAACATGCCCAAATCTGTGGGACACAATGAAAGCAGTGCTAAGAGTAAAACTCATAGCCCTGAGTGCCTCCAAAAAGAAAATGGAGAGAGCATACATCACCAGCTTAATGACACAGCTGAAAGCCCTGGAACAAAAAGAAGCTATTTCACCCAGGAGGAGCAGAAGGCAGGAAATCATCAAACTCAGGGCCAAAATCAATCAAGTAGAAACAAAGAGAACCATACAAAGAATCAACAAAACCATGAGCTGGTACTTTGAGAAAATCAACAAGATAAATAAACCCTTAGCAAGACTGAACAAGGGGCACAGAGAAAGTATCCAAATTAACAAACTTAGAAATGAAAAGGGAGATATAACAACGGAAACTGAGGAAATCCAAAAAATCATCAGATCCTACTACAAGAGCCTGTACTCAACACAACTGGAGTATCTGGAGGAAATGGACAATTTCCTTGACAGATACCAAATACCAAAATTAAATCAGGACCAAATAGATCATCTAAACAGTCCCATAATGCCTAAAGAAATAGAAGGAGTCATAGAAAGTCTTCCAACCAAAAAAAAGCACAGGACCAGATGGTTTCAGTGCAGAATGCTATCAGACCTTCAAAGAAGAGTTAACACCAATACTCTTCAAACTATTCCACAAAATGGAAACAGAAGGAACACTACCCAATTCCTTCTACGAAGCCACAATTATGCTGATACCAAAACCACACAAAGATCCAACAAAGAAAGAGAACTTCAGACCAATTTCCCTTATGAACATCGATGAAAAAATACTCAATAAAATTCTTGCCAACCGAATCCAAGAACACATCAAAATGATCATCCACCATGATCAAGTAGGCTTTATCCCGGGAATGCAGGGTTGTTCAATATACGGAAACCCATCAATGCAATCCACTACATAAACAAACTCAAAGAAAAAATCACATGGTCATTTCATTGGATGCTGAAAAAGCATTTGACAAAATTCAGCATCCTTTCATTCTTAAAGTCTTGGAAAGAACAGGAATTCAAGGCCCATACCTAAACATAGTAAAAGCAATATACAGCATACTGGTAGCCAGCATCAAACTAAATGGAGAGAAACTTGAAGCAATCCCACTAAAATCAGGGACTAGACAGGGCTGCCCCCTTTCTCCTTATCTTTTCAATATTGTACTTGAGGTACTAGCGCGGACAATTCGACAACATAAGGAGGTCAAAGGGATACAAATTGTAAAGGAAGAAGTCAAACTATCATTATTTGCAGATGACATGATAGTCTACCTAAGTGACCCAAAAAACTCCACTAGAGAGCTCCTACAGCTGATAAGCAACTTCAGCAAAGTGGCAGGTTATAAAATCAACTCAAGCAAATCAGTGGCCTTCCTATACTCAAAGGATAAACAGGCTGAGAAAGAAATTAGGGAAATGACCCCCTTCACAATAGCCACAAACAGTATAAAGTATCTTGGGGTGACTCTTACTAAACATGTGAAAGATCTGTATGACAAGAACTTCAAGACTCTGAAGAAAGAAATGGAAGAAGACCTCAAAAAATGGGAAACCTCCCATGATCATGGATCGGTAGAATCAATATAGTTAAAATGGCCATTTTACCAAAAGCAATATACAGATTCAATGCAATACCCATCAAAAGCCCAACTCAATTCTTCACAGAGTTAGAGAGAGCAATTCTCAAATTCTTCTGGTATAACAATAAACGCAGGATAGCTAAAACTATTCTCAGCAACAAAAGAAATTCTGGGCGAATCCGTATCCCTGACCTCAAGCAATACTACAGACCAATAGTGTTAAAAACTGCATGGTATTGGTACAGTGACAGGCAGGAGGATCAATGGAACAGGATTGAAGATCCAGAAATGAAACCACCCACCTATGGCCACTTGATCCTCGACAAAGAGGCTGAAAACATCCAATGGAAAATAGATAGGCTTTTCAACAAATGGTGCTGGTTCAACTGGAGGTCAGCATGCAGAAGAATGCAAATTGATCCATCCTTGTCTCCTTGTACTAAGCTCAAATCCAAATGGATCAAGGACCTCCACATAAAGCCAGACACTCTGAAGTTATTAGAAAAGAAACTGGGGAAGACTCTTGAGGACATCAGTACAGGGAGAAAGTTTCTGAACAGAACACCAATAGCATATGCTCTAAGATCAAGAATTGACAAATTGGACCTCATAAAATTACAAAGTTTCTGTAAGGCAAAGGACACCATCAAGAGGACAAATCGGCAACCAACAAATTGGGAAAAGATCTTCACCAATCCTACATCAGATAGAGGGCTAATATCCAATATATATAAAGAACTCAAGAAGTTAGACTCCAGAAAACCAAACAACCCTATTAAAAAATGGGAAACTGAGTTAAACAAAGAATTCTCACCTGACGAACTTTGGATGGCGGAGAAGCATCTTAAAAAATGCTCAACTTCATTAGTCATTAGGGAAATGCAAATCAAAACAGCCCTGAGATTTCACCTTACACCAGTAAGAATGGCTAAGATTAAAAATTCAGGAGACAGCAGTTGTTGGAGAGGGTGTGGAGAAAGAGGAACACTCCTCCACTGCTGGTGGGGTTGCAAATTGGTACAACCACTCTGGAAATCAGTCTGGCGGTTCCTCCGAAAACTGGGCACCTCACTTCCAGAAGATCCTGCTATACCACTCCTGGGCATATACCCAGAGGATTCCCCACCATGTAATAAGGATACATTCTCTATTATGTTCATAGCAGCCCTATTTATAATTGCCAGATGCTGGAAAAGACCCAGGTATCCCTCAACAGAAGAGTGGATGCAAAAAATGTGGTATATCTACACATTGGAGTACTATTCAGCCATTAGAAACAATGAATTCATGAAATTCTTAGGCAAATGGATGGAGCTAGAGAACATCATACTCAGTGAGGTAACCCAGACTCAAAAGGTGAATCATGGTATGCACTCACTAATAAATGGATATTAACCTAGAAAACTGGAATACCCAAAACATAATCCACACATCAAATGAGGTACAAGGAGAAAGGAAGAGTGGCCCCTTGTTCTGGAAAGACTCAGTGAAGCAGTATTTGGCAAAACCAGAATGGAGAAGTTGGAAGGGGTGGGTGGGAGGACAGGGGGAGAGAAGGCTTACGGGACTTTCGGGGTGGGGGGCTAGAAAAGGGGAAATCATTTGAAATGTAAATAAAAAATATATCAAATAAACAAAGAATATTTATATTATTTGTGAGTATTGTGAGAAGTGTCTTTTCCCTAATTTCTTTCCTAACCTCTTGATCCTTTGAGTATAGGATGTCTACTGATTTGTTTGAGCTAATTTTATATGCAGACACTTTGCTGAAGTTGTTTATCAAGTTTGGGAGTTCTCTGATATATTTTGGGGTTTACTTAAATATACTATCATATCCTATGCAACTAGTGATACTTTAACTTCTGCCTTTCCAATTTGTATCTCTTTGTGCTAATTTTATTGTCTAATTTTTCTGACTAGGACTTGGAGTACTATACTGAACAGGTAGCTAGAGAGTGGACGGCTTTGTCTATTCCCTGATTTCAGTGGGATTGCTTCAACTTTCTCTTCATTTTGTTTAATGTTGACTACTAGTTTGCTGTATATTACTTTTACTATGTTTAGGTATGGGCCTTGAATACCTGAACTTTACAATACTTTTATCATGAAGGGGAGTTGGAGTTTTGTCAAATGTTTTCTCAGCATGAAATGATCATGTTGGTTTTTCTTGGAGTTTGTTTATGTAGTGGATTATATTGATGAATTTCCATATATTGAACAATCCTCAATACCTGAAATGAAGCCTACTTGATTGTGATGGATGACTGTTTTGATGTGATCTTACATTCAGTTAGCAAGAATTTTATTGAGGATTTTTGCATCAAAATTGATAAAGGAAATAGGTCTAAAGTTCTCTAAGAAAGACATTTCTAACATTAGTTCAGAAATTTAGAGTGCTTTAAGAGAAGAACACATAAATTTGAAAGAGACCAAGGAGGACCCTATAGAAGTATTTTGAGGGAAGAATGTGAAGAGAAAAATTATGTAATTGTGTGATCTAAAAAATTAAAAAAGTTAAGGAGAGAAAAATTTAAAAATTCCTCATGGCCAAAAATAAAAAGTTAATTCATGTCCTGAACAAATGGCTAATATTCCTACTATATATTGACTTGCAATAAAAATTAAATAAACTAATAATCTATCAGAAACATAAGTTAAAGCAATCAAAAATTCACCATAGAATAAATACCAATAGGTATTAAATATACATAAGTGTGCTCAGTCCCATTCCTTATATAGCAAGAGAAATACAAATTAAAAGAACCTATCAGATAGTCAATATTCAGAAATTGAATAACATGATACAATGGCCTGGTTATAAAGAGATAAGAATTGTCTAAAATTGATACCAAGAGTATGTATTGTTTCATTTCCTTTAGATTTCATCTTGCAAATCGAACAAAATAATTATTTTTAACTGGCAATTCTGCTTTATGAAATTATTTAACAGATACAATCACATGAAAATGGAATTTTATTAGAACAACCTCACTATATTTTAAAGAATAGTGTTCAGGATCAGTTATTGAGCCAAGTTATACCAAAACATAGAAATAAATGTGCATAGGAATCGATTAATTAAAGCCTGCTACAAAGCTACACTGGCATATTATGTATATAGCTAACTATTCAAAAGAAATCAAAGTGCATAATATGTATACTGATAACCATATCACAAAATTATAATGCTCGAGTCTCTGGCATAAAAATATTGCACTATGTTTGCAACTAACCTGTGCATATACCCATTTGCCTTAAATCATCACCACTTATAAGTGGATGAACTCTTGGATCATACAAAGACAATCAGATTTGTCATTAGAAATTGCTAGAAACATTTGTAAAGGTAGATTTTGTGGAGCAGCAAGACTGGAATATAAAGCCATATCACAAAAGCATCCTCAAAATTAGATGTCAGTCAAGACCTCCTGGGCTCTACATAGGTTCTGACTCAATAATCTTGTAATGACTGAAATGAAAAGTTAAAATAATGTACTCCACTTTTTTACTCTGCATAAACATTGCTCTTAACTCTTAAAATTAACTTTGTCATAGCTTCTGATGTCACCTCGCTTTCCTTCCTCTCCTGCCTTGTTACTACCTGGCACAAAGATTCCTGGATCATTTCTCAGCTTGGTAGTAACACTTGCTGACACTTATTCCTTGAAAAGAGAGAAAGTCAGGCTAAGCAAGGTGGGAGTATCAGCAGAGAATGTAACTTCAGTGTGCTGTGAACATCCCATAGTTTTTCTGTAATCTATTTCTTCCAACACACAATTACCCAGATCTAAACTACATGTCCATATCTCCAATAGTCAACTCAAGTACTTGTCTAGAGAAGCCTTGCCTAGAAGACAGCATATTGACAGCATATTCATCTCTGCCCATTGAAATCTGTCTATTGTTATACTCAAACTACATTTGAAATCTCTCTTTTTATTTCATCTTCAAATATAACTAGGTACTAACTATGTAATGTGAATGGTGCCTTTATTATCTTCATCCATACTCTAGCTTAATTCATAGAGCTAGGTTGAATACCACTTCATAGACAGAAAAGTCTATGTGTAACACTGAAGCCTCTCTTTGATCTTGTTATCAACTGTTCCCATAGCACCAATGTTCATCCTAAAAATCCTAATCTCTCCTTATCCAACAAATACAGGTCTCATCTGTAATGTCTGTAAAAATGCACAGAATGCAAAATGCTAAAGAAGAGAGGGATATGCATTGCATGACCTGGTGAATTTTGTGTTATCATATCATACTATTTTGGTATGTAAGGATAATACAGACTCTAAAAAGTGTCTTCAAACAACTATTCTTCCTCCTAGTGCCTGGGATAAAGAAAGGAACATTGTCTATCCCACTAAGTGTTAAGTCAGTGAATACATTTGAGAAGGGAGGAAAAGGGTACTTTCAAATTTACCATTGAGAGGCTTGGCATCCAGAGTCAGAGTCAATAAGGGAGTGTAACCTTCCAAGGAGATGGGGAAGGGGATCTAGCGTGCCCAGGTTTTCTGCTTAGTAGTAACTTTTAGAAAGTTCTCTTATAATAAATTCCTCCGGCATGTATAATGGGCCTCTTTCTTTTTAGATTGAAGATATGTGTTCGCACATTAAGAGTAGCAGTCTCAATGCAAGGAAGGAGAGCAAATCAATGGAAAAATATTGATTGACATAACATGCTGTAAGAATAACTTGTGTAATAGTTTCTAGATGGAGAAGAATTGCTTGAAGAAAATCATCTTCTGTTCAAGATCCAGACTTACAAATGAACCGAGACGAGGAACTTGCTTACCTACTCTGTTTCCACACTGGCCTGAGATCCCTGAGATAGCAGGGAGTCTGTGTCCTCATTTCAGTGAAAGACTTCTTCTTCACCACTCCATTAGACAACTACAAAAAATAAATAAAAAATAAAAAATAAATAAATGAACCAATCCCAATCTTTCAATGTTAATTTATTTAATCCAGCTTGCAATTTCTAAACCCTGTAATAGTGTCCACAGGATTTTTATTTTAGTCTCTAGAAACTATGGATGCTGCAGTAAGTGGCAAAAAGACATTACAAATGTGAATAAGGATCTCAAAATGCAAGGCTATTTTTGGCTTGTCAGGGTGGATCCTAGGTGTAAGTACAAATGAAATGGAGAAGGGAAGAGCATAAATTAACTATAGAAGTGGAAATGATTATGTACTGGTGACTCAGTAATTGGAGTGATGTCCCTTGAAGATGGATCATGAGCCAAGAGATATAAAAGCCCACTAGAAGATGAAAAGTGCAATGGAATTAATTTTTTTTCGGTGCCTCCAGAAAATTGCAATGCTGCTGCTTGATTTTATCCCCAGAAGATTTAATTCTGGCTGCAGAGTTCTACAAATTGAATAAATGTGTGTTGTTTTAAGCAATTATGTTTGTTCTCATTTGTCATATCAATTATGGGAAATCCCAATATGTATATAGAAGTTAAAAGTGTTGGTAATCCTGACCCCCAACTGGGACATGTGCAAACTAGAATCCTGTCATGCAGACGTAGGGTGTCCAGCAAATGGAAAAGAATGTGGAGTAATTGCTGTCAGTGAGCAGAATGTTAATGGGTAAAAAGTTCCACCTTACATACTGCAGGCACCTGTCAGATGTGACTTTGAAGCTAGTAGTCCCTACCACTTTCTTTTTTTAAAATATACTTTTTATTTAAATTATATTATTTATTTACATTCTAGTCATTGACACTGCCTTGTTTTGTCCCACAGTTCCTCATGCCACTCCTCCTCCTCCTTACCTCCAATAAGCTACACACACACACATGCACACACACACACACACACATACACACACACACATTCCAGGCCTTACAGTTCCTTAGGGTCTTAAGGCTCTCTAGGATTAAACACATTTTTTCTCTCTAAGGCCAAACCAGGGCACCAAAGCCTGACTCTACCACTTTACAAAGTAATCAATTATGCAGTCTATGAGATTAATTTACAGTTTTTCACCAGTTCTTACACTAGCTCTCCTGATTGTTAGTTTCTGTGCATAGTTTTGGTTTGGTTTTGCAATGATTGTGCTTGTATATTTAAGTCCATAGTTTACTGAGGGAAGTCACTCAAAATATGATGTTGAGTAAAACTGTCCATTATTATTTTTCTCCATAGATTAAACTTATCTGATATGTTCTACTATAAAAGAATTTATCCATTTATTTGAGATACTATTTTTTAAATTTCCTTTTTATAATTTTTTATTATATATTTTATTTACATCTCAAATAGTTTCCCCTTTCATGGTCCCCCCCCCCCACTGAAAATCACATAAGCCCTCTCCCCTCCATCTGTTCCCCAATCAATCCCCTTTTGCTTCCCCATCATGGTAATCCCTTACACTGCTGCATCAAGCATTTCTGGGACCAAGGAACTCTTCTCCCTATCATGTCCAACAAAGCCATCCTCTGCTGGCTATGTTTCTGGAGACATGGGTAACACCATGTGTACTATCTAGTTGATGTTTTTGTCCCTGGGAGCTCTGGGAGCACTGGGTGGTTCATATCGTTGTTCCTCCTGTGGTGCTGCAAACCCCTTCAGCTCCTTGGGTCTTTCCTCTATCACCCTCATTGGGAACCTTTTGCTTAGTTCAATGGCTGGCTGAGAGTGTCCCCCTCTGTATTTCTCATGCACTAGCACAGCCTCCCAGGGAATAGCTATATCTGGCTCTGGTCTTCAAGCACTTGTGGGCATCGATAATAGTGTTTGGGTTTGGTAACAGTATATGGGATAGATACATAGGTAGGGTAGTCTTTGCATGTCTTTCCCTCAAAATCTGCTCCACACCATGTCTCTGTATCTCTTTCTGTGGGTATTTTGTTCCCCCTTTTAATATGGACCAGAGTATCCATACTTTGTTGCTCCATCTTCTTGGGCATCATTTGATATGTGAATTGTGTCTTGGGTATTCCAAGCTTCTGGACTAATATCTACATATCATTGAATACATATCATGCATGTTCTTTTGTGATTGTGTTTCCTCACATATGAAGTTCTCCAGTTCCACCCATTTGCCTAAGTATTTCATGAATTTATTATTTTTAATAGCTGAGTAGTATTCTATTGTATAAATATATCATATTTGCTGTATCCATTCCTCCATTGAGGGACATCTGGGTTCTTTCCAGCTTCTGGCTATTATAAATATGGCTGTTATGAACATGGTGAAGCATGTATCCTTATTACATACTAGAGAATCCTCTGGGTATATGCCCAGGAGTGGTATAACAGGGTCCTCTGGTAGTATCATGCCCAGCTTTCAGGGAAACTGCCAGACTGATTTCCAAAGTGGTTCTACCACCCTGCAATCCCACCAGCAGTGGAGGAGTGTTCCTCTTTCTCGACATACTGGCCAGCCCCTGCTGTCTCCTGACTTTTTGATCTTAGCCATTATGACTCAGGTGAGGTGAAATCTCAAGGTTATTTTGATTTGCATTTCCCTGATGACTAAGATCATTAAACATTTCTTTAGGTGTCTCTCAGCCATTCGATATTCCTCAGGTGAAAATCCCTTATTTAGCTCTGTACCTGATTTTTTGTTTGTTTGGTTGGTTGTTTTTTTGTTTGTTTGGGTTTTTTTTAAATAGAAGGGGAGGAGTGGAGATTTGGGTCCACATAATCACACACAAGCAAATTCTGATTTTCTGTGCTAGTTTAATCCATACCCAGGCAAGAAGAGAATCAAGAATGAATGAGGGCACAAACATAAACAGAAAGGATGATCCATGCTGTCAAAGGAAGTATATGCCTGGTACCATAAACTAAGAACTCCAGACTTGGGAGCTCATAGGCCCCAGTAATTAATCTACTATTGTTATTTTGCTTCCCTAAATTAATTTAGTATTCACCTGCCCTCTAAATCCAAATCTCCATACCACAGATTAGTGTGGCTCACAGTCATCAACAGAGAAGGTTCTTCATGGAATGGATTGTATCCCATTTTTAATAGGGTTATTTGGCTCTCTGGAGTCTAACTTCTTAAGTTCTTTCTATATATTGGATATTAGCCCTTTGTCAGATGTAGGGTTGGTAAAGATCTTCTCCAAAATTGTTGGTTGCCATTTTGTCCTATTGACAGTGTCCATTGCCTTACAGAAACTTTGTAATTTCATGAGGTCCCATTTGTCACTTCTTGATCTTAGAGCATAAGCTTTTGGTGTTCTGTTCGGGAAAAATTCCCCTGTGTCCATGTGCTCAAGGGTCTTCCCCAGTTCCTTTTCTATTAGTTTCAGTGTGTCTGGTTTTATGTGGAGGTCCTTGATTCACTTGGAGTTGAGCTTAGTACAAGGAGATAAGAATGGATCAATTCACATTTTACTGCATGCTAGCTGCCAGATGAACCAGCACCATTTGTTGAAAAGGATATCTTTTTCCACTGGGTGGTGGTAGCTCCTTTGTCAAAGATCAAGTGACCATAGGTGTGTGGGTTTATTTCTGGGTCTTCAATTCTATTCCACTGATGTACCTGCCTGTCACTGTACCAGTACCATGAAGTTTTTAACACTATTACTCTGTAGTACTGCTTGAGGTTGGGAATACTGATTTCCCCAGAAGTTCTTTTACTTTTGAGAATACTTTTAGTTATCCTGGGTTTTTTGTTATTCCAGATGAATTTGAGAATTGCTCTTTCTAACTCTCTGAAGAATCGAGTTGGGATTGCATTGAATCTATAGATTGCTTTTGTCAAGATGGCCATTTTTACTATATTAATCCTGCCAATCCACGAGCATGGGAGATCTTTCCATCTTCTGAAGTCTTCTTCGACTTCCTTCTTTGGAGACTTGAAGTTATTGTCCTGGTACTTATCCTCACAAAACTGGGCTTGAAATAAACAGAGGACCCCATTATAACACTCCTAGGCATATACCCAGAGGATTCTCCAGCATGTAATAAGGACACATGATCCACTATGTTCATAGCAGCCCTATCTATAGCAGCCAGAAGCTGGAAAGAACCCAGATGTCCCTCATGGAGGAATGGATACAGAAAATGTGGTATATTTACACTATGGAATACTACTCATCTATTAAAAAATAAATTAATGAAATACTTATGTAAACAGGTGGAACTGGAAACTATCATCTCAAGAGTTGCCTGTAGCTCTTTATGTACAGATGGAAGCTTGAGATATTTCCTCACACACTTTGATATATTTACTGATGTTATTATGTAGATCTTGTTGAAGAAAAACTGCTGTAGAGATTTCATGGGTACATCTTCGCTGTCATATGGAGAAGATAATACCTATGAACAGATATTCTTTTCTTCCACCATTGCCATATTGTGGTTCCCTTTTGGGTCATGATTACTCAGTTTTAGGAGTAGGTATTGCATTGTAGGTGGATCAGTTGAGGATGGGAGTCTCAGGGTGTATTGCTCTCTGCATTTTGACCAGTTTCTAGGCAATGTGACTCACAAAACCTTCCTTGTTTGCCTTCAGTAAGCAACAAGACTCTATGTGCTTGTTTCTCTCCAAGATGCTTCTTGCATCACTTTTTGTATTGGTCCACATCCCAAACAAAGGAAGGACAACAAGAGTTTGTATAGTTGATAGTTACTCAAAAAGACCCCAGTTACAACACAGTTGGTAAACTGGCACATAGTGAAGAGAAGTTCAGTGGTCTCTGATTACCAAGGACAAAAGGCCCATACATTGTCTTCAGCTAAGTGCTTCTTGTCTTCCTCAAGTTCGGGTACAGTCATAGCTAGAACTTTATGCTGGAACAGCCACACATGTATATGGAACCTTGATCAAAAGGGTGGTGATTTGATCACCTACTTTTCTCCATTGAGTCTTTGGAAGTAGACTCATGGCTCCTCTTGCTCCTACTATGACTGATAGACTAGGGAGGATTTCCTGGTAGAGTGAATTTTATTAACATCTAAGGTAGCCTAAATAAAATCAGGCATCTGTGATATTTCCTCAAATGGCAATATACAACCAATATGCATTCCTATGAAAGATTAAATATGTACATCATAATACATTTTATGTGTATCTACATTATCATATATTTCTGATGAAAAACAGACATAACTTATCAAATTTTACCTTCCAAAGTTGAGCATCAGCCTAGAATGTTGAGCTTCTCTAGCCAAATGCAAAGAACAGTTCATAAACTTTGAATGCATGACACTTCAGCCCTTTTGTGAATTGACCAGAGGGTACAATTTTATATGACTTTTATGTTCCATCTGTTTCTTACATTTTTATTTTTCTCAACATAACTTATAGTTTGGATGGACATTCACCTCATGCTAAACATTCAGAGGGAATTGTTGAGAAATGCTAGGAAGAGAAAATGGGGAACAGGGACACAGTACCATTGCTGAATGAATTGGCAGTTAGTAAATATTCTTCTTTACTATTAGCCCATGATATTTACCACAGAAATCTTCACCTTTGCAGCAAAAGGTAGATATCTTCAAGGCTCCAAAATACATGTTTTCAGGCAGACACCTTCTTTGGCAGTCCAATTCGGTATGATTGTGGACCCACTTGCCTAGAAATAGAAGCATTTATGTTTAGTGTCCAAAATACACTGGTGTTCACATGAGGGGTCTTTCTCCCCAAGTACCAACCCTGTTTTCTAGAGGAGGAATACTGCTACCTCTCAGCAAAGATGCCTTCAGACTAGCTCAAACACCTTACCTGTTGTGAAAATAGGAAGTAATTTCTGGTTCTGCATCTAGGCGTGTAGTGAAGTTGCTCTTGCCTGCCAATAATGTCCATTTTTAAAAGAGTTGCCAACCATTCGCAATGTGGTGTGGACTAGAAAAAACAAATTTAAAGGGTGAGAAAATGAATGTAGTGTCTAAGAATGATAGAGGATTAAAGAATTCAGAGACACAGCATAACCCAGAGGAATCTTCCTAACACAACCTCAGGTGGTGATATATTACATCAAATTGCTTTCATGACTTCCTTAAGAAGCTAACGACTTAACATCACAATTTTGATTGCATAGGAAATATAGTTATTGATATTCCTTTGTATAGAATGACATTGTGCGATAAACTATAAAAGTATCTATGTAAGTAAATCAGACACCTAAAGTTCCTTTTTAAATGCATGAAAAGAAGAAGAAGAAGAAGAAGAAGAAGAAGAAGAAGAAGAAGAAGAAGAAGAAGAAGAAGAAGAAGAAGAAGAAGAAGAAGAAGAAGAAGAAGAAGAAATAACATGCTACTAGCACAAAATAGATAGACATATCAATGGAATAAAATAAAGGGCCCAGATATAAGGCCATGTGCCTACAAGCACTTGATTTTGAAAACATGTCAAAAAGACCCAGTAAAGATATTATCTTTGATAGATAATCCTGAGAAAACCATATATCTGTACATAGAATAATGAACTAGATTATTATCTCTCACCATACACAGATATCAACTCCAAATTGAGAAAACCTCAATGTGAAACATAAATACTTCTAGAATTAAAAATAGGAGGTACATTCCAAGAAATAGGCATAGGTAACCAGTTCCTGAGTAGGGTTCCAATCTCTAGGGCAATAAGGTCAATGCTCCACAAAAGAAACCTAGGCAAGAGAAAAAGATAGGGAATTATGGAGACACAGGGAGAAAAATCCAAGGTGGACTGTCAACTCTTTCTCCAGCGTTTCAGCTTATTTTACTACTGAGAAAGGCTGAGAGTTCAGATTCTATTCACACAGACTGATGGCCACAGATGCAATATGAGTTTTCCAAAGACACCTTTTCAAATATAATGAACAAATTGTGTTCACTTAGTGCTAGATGTAAATTCCAAGATGAAAAAGGCCTCAATCAGCAGTGTTAAGGACACTAATTAGATTGTTCATATTTAGGGTAATGTCAACGTTTAACCAACACTTTATAGGCTTATGGTTTTCCACCCTAGAATTTAAGGGTGCCCCTCATAAATTCACTTCTGAATTTTTACTGAGAAAAATTCTTTAACATTGTTATGAATTATAGTTTTGTGCTGTGTCACATAGGAAGGTGATTTCTTAGCACTATTAGAGACATAACTCCAGAGCTGCCTTAAGCCCATATGGTCCTATAGTAAAGCAAGCTAACTGCATCTCTCACTTGAGAAGCCTACACATGCTTAAAAGGCATGACTTCCTCACCCCAGGAAGAGAATAATGCTAATCTCATATCAGTGATGGCCATGTACCCTCTTTTTATATTTTTATTAATTCACCTTTGCTTTAATTTTGGTGTGTCCTGAAATTAATTTCTTCATTTTAATTACTTCCCTAGAGGCACAAATCCTGGCTTTGGCTATGCTGCAGCCTTTGAGGCATGTTGTTAGGTTTGCACCTGTGCCCCTATCACTAGTGATAGGAAATCGTGAAGTTGAATACCTCCTACCACAGCAAAAGAAATTGTCAGTTGAACAAAGAATGAAGAGGCAGCCTATAGAATTAATAAAATCTTTGCCAAATATGTACTGGACAGAATATTATTATCTAAAATATAAAAGAAAAACCCTCATAAATTCAGTAAGAAAACAAAAATACCAGATTTTTTAAATGACACTGAATAGAGAACTCTCAATAGGAGAATACAAACAACTGACAAATATGTTTTCCATAGCACATTCAACATTCCTACCCACCAATAAATTGAAAAATAAAACCACTTAATGATTTTTATCTCACACTAGCCACCCATCCCCCAAATGTAAGCAAATAATAAGAAAAAGTGACATGGATTTGAGCAAAGGGAAGCCCTTTATCTTTCATTGAAGATGTTAACAGACACAGTTGCAGTAGAAATAACTGTGCAGGTTTGTTTTTTAAAGTGAAAACAAAAATATCATTTGGCATAACCTCATAACTCCTAGAATATACCCCTCAAAACTATACCCACTGTAGTGATCCTGGCACACCCATGTTCACTGCTGTTCTGTTTACAGTAGCTAGGAGACAGGATCAGCCTAGCTGTATGCAAATGGATGAGTGGATGACAATGTGGTTCAGACATACCATAGATTGTTTTCATTTGCAAGTAAAAAATAAAATGTACAGGAAAACTAAAAAATACTATAATTATTGAAGTAACTCATTCCCAGAAAGAGAAAAACTACATGTTCTCTCATGTAAATTCTAGCTTTAAAATTTCAGATTTGTGGTTTTGATCTATAGTGTTTGTACAGGCTGGGGAAAATAGAAAGGGACTACTGGATGAGTGGGTAGGGTTCTTAGAGGGGAGATGGCAACAGGAGAAACACAAGTGACATGGAAGTAGAGTAGGGAAATACTGAGGATGGGGAGGTTTAAGCAGGGATTGGAGCAGATGGTTAGAGGCTTAACTAAAACTCAACATGTATGAGAAACCCTTATGGAAACCCACTCTTTGTAAACAAATGAACAATATAATTTAAAGTAGGAATTTAAACACTATGCAAGGGTGGATAATGCTTCCAGGGGAGTTAAGATGTTAAAAAGATAGAGGGCTAATATCCAATATATATAAAGAACTCAAGAAGTTAGACTCCAGAAAACCGAACAACCCTATTAAAAAATGGGGTACAGAGTTAAACAAAGAATTCTCACCTGAAGAACTTCGGATGGCAGAGAAGCATCTTAAAAAATGCTCAACTTCATTAGTCATTAGGGAAATGCAAATCAAAACAACCCTAAGATTTCATCTTACACCAGTCAGAATGGCTAAGATTAAAAATTCAGGAGACAGCAGGTGTTGGAGAGGGTGTGGAGAAAGAGGAACACTCCTCCATTGCTGGTGGGGTTCCAAATTGGTACAACCACTCTGGAAATCAGTCTGGCGGTTCCTCCGAAAATTGGGCACCTCACTTCCAGAAGATCCTGCTATACCACTCCTGGGCATATATCCAGAGGATTCCCCACCATGTAATAAGGATACATGCACTACTATGTTCATAGCAGCCCTATTTATAATTGCCAGATGCTGGAAAGAACCCAGGTATCCCTCAACAGAAGAGTGGATGCAAAAAATGTGGTATATCTACACAATGGAGTACTATTCAGCCATTAGAAACAATGAATTCATGAAATTCTTAGGCAAATGGATGGAGCTAGAAAACATCATACTAAGTGAGGTAACCCAGACTCAAAAGGTGAATCATGGTATGCACTCACTAATAAGTGGTTATTAACCTAGAAAACTGGAATACCCAAAACATAATCCACACATCAAATGAGATACAAGAAGAAAGGAGGAGTGGCCCCTGGTTCTGGAAAGACTCAGTGAAACAGTATTCGGCAAAACCAGAACGGGGAAGTGGGAAGGGGTGGGAGGGAGGACAAGGGAAGAGAAGGGGGCTTACGGGACTATCGGGGAGTCGGGGGGCTAGAAAAGGGGAAATCATTTGAAATGTAAATAAATTATATTGAATAAAAAAATACATTAAAAAAAAGATGTTAAAAAGAATATCCCAGTGCTAGGTGTGGGATATCTCTCTCTCTCTCTCTCTCTCTCTCTCTCTCTCTCTCTCTCTCTCTCTCTCTCTCTCTCTCTCTCTCTCTCTCTCTCTCTCTCTCTCTCTCTCTCTGAGCAATTGGTTTGGAAATCACAAGCACCCCCCCAAAATACAAGACATTCCTACCACTCTTGCTTACCCATAAAACTGGATGGGACAACCTTAGTGCTGAATACAACATGCTTTAGGTGTGGGAACTAAAGAAATCACAGTAGAACTGACATGAAAACTTACTTCATGCTGGCTAATGCTCATAATGCCAGAGATTTGCTATAGGACTCTCGGCAATAAAATCAATCAACTGTATTATCCATTGGTCAACTCTACAGGATAAAATACTGACATGGCAGGCAAATATGCTCAATGGTGCAATAGAACAATAGTGCAATAAAGGTATGTAAGGAACCACTTGCTTTTGACTAGATCTAAAGTCTGCCTCATTAGAAATAATCAATGCCTGGTACTATAAAGCTGGTCAAAATCCCATGTCTCAAAAGATCATAGGTCAGAAGGGAGAACCTACTACTATTTTTAATTCTTTTTTCTAGATGGATGTGTCAAACTGCCCTCTAAATATTTTTATATAGCCAGAGATTAGTGTTTCCCTCACCCTAGGACAGAGAAGCTTCTCTGCAGTGGTCAGTGGTTAATGTAGAGACTAATAACTGAGTGTTAAGAAGAAGGAATTATTGAATGCTCAGCCTTATATGGGATATATTTTTTTGGTTTTTTGCTTTTGGGTTTTTGAGACAGGGTTTCTCTGTATAGCCCTGGCTGTCCTGGAACTCACACTGTAGACCAGGCTGGCCCCGAACTCAGAAATACGCCTGCCTCTACCTCCCAGAGTGCTGGGATCACAGGCGTGCACCACCACTGTCTGGCTTGGGATATCTATTCATATGCCACTCCAAAATGTTCAGAGAACATTGTGAAAGAGGAGGTAAAAAGAATGTAAGAGCTGGAGGATGGGAAAGTGCTATGAATGCCACCTCCTGAATATGACCTGTTCAGTGATCTCCAGAACTCACAGCAGCTGTGCTTACCAATGTAAGACCTGCATAATATCAAGCCAATTGACTTTCTATCATGCACTAGGGAAGGCATTATGATGTCTCATTCCTCCCTGGAGAACTATTGTCAATGAATGTACTACAAGACAGGAAGTAAGTTTGGGGGTTTCTTTTTCTTTTATTTTTTTCCCAATGATGTAGCTACTGTTAAATTGTCTATGCTCCTGTCTACAACCCCCAAGCCATGCATATGCAAGAAAACCTAAATAAACTCTCTGGGTTATAAAAAAAAGGGGAGAGACATGAAAGGAGGAGGAGGACTTGTTGCAAAGAAGTGTTTTAGATGGAGGGAGAATGCAATAAAAGTAATGGAGGGAGTATGGTAAAAATAAAGTACAATAAAAGAAAAAAACCATTTGTGGATACAGTGGGATAGGTCAACAGGTATTTGCTGTCAATCCTGATGACCTGAGTTTAATCCCTGGAACACACATAGAAAGGCAAGAGAATTGGCTCTCAAAAATTGTCCTCTGATCTCCACAATTATAACATAACATAACACACACACACACACATGCATATGCACACATTAAATAAATAAATGTAATAAAAAATAAAATGCTTGAGGAATAGACATTGTCCTGAACCACAGAAGGCATGCACATTCACAGTATTTCATAGCATACACCCTCTCCCACAAAGGAATGTGATAATTAAAACTACCTTCCCAAAACAGTGTACTTGATTTGAAACACTGGCTTAAGATAAACTTTTCAGTGACCTCCTCCCAACAGATAACTGTGCTAGAAACCTTCTACAAAGTAATACATAAGCACCCATTGACTGCTATTGGGTATTGAAGGATGCAGAACAAATATGTAGACTACAAGGACACTCAAGCTCATTCTTTTCTAGGAAGTGACTGATCCCACTCTGAGAACCTGGAAAGTCTTTACTTTTTTCTCTAGCAAGAGCAGGGTGGAACTCATGTCACGTCCAACCTCGCTGGCATGGAAAGATGCAACACCGGGGAGTTTCTTCCTTCTAACAGTTTATTTTGGGAACCTTTAACAAAGCTTATTTTCTTCTTATTGGCGGCCCAGAGCCCTCTCCCTGCCACCTTATATAGCCTATTCAGACCCGTCTGCCATTGAGAGATAGCACGCGCACGTGCTTTCTAATTGGTGAACTAAGTGAATACTTCATTAGCATGTAAGTGTGATAACAAATGCAGCACACTGCGCATGTACTAAAGTAATTTACCACCAGAGAGCTGCATCCGGCCAGTGCCATCTTGTAATGGAGATGAACAAAAGGAGGCTTACTACAAAGTGACACAAGGATCTTCAGGTCTTTGGGGTCAGCTCCTCTTGGAATCCTGACCTTGACCTTTCTTTGATTCCCACACACTATTATCGCAGCTGTTATACCCCCAGGCCACATTTACTCTCAGTCATCTCTAGTCCCCATTCTCTGCCCTGATTAGGCTTCAAAGGACTCATTATTACCTAGGATGAACAGAGGAGCAAAATACCCCTGCATCCAGAGAAAGAGAAGGAGTTTTCCCATCTCAGTTTGGGCTATCAGAAGACACAAGAGAACAGACAGTAGCAAGTGATCAGGAGGATTCAGGGTAGATGAGAGCAGGTCGCAGACTCTTCTCTAAGCTGCTCCTGGGATGTGGGCAGGAGCTTCCTTACATGGGTGTATTGTCACTATCCAAGCTCAGGAAAGAGTCCCACACAAACAACTCCTGCAGAGCTTCAAAGGGCAAAGGGCAGAGGGATGTCTCAGGATCCATCTCATATTCCTTCAAAGAAGAAGCTAGGATTGTTTATGTCCTAAGTGATCTTCAGGATGAGTGGAGAGCAGGATCATAGACCCTTTATATTTTCTTTTTAAGGTTTATTTATTTATTACATGTAAGTATACTGTAGCTGTCTTCAGACACACCAGAAGAGGGCATCAGATCTTATTAGAGATGGTGGTGAGCCACCATGTGTTTGCTGGGATTTGAACTCAGGACCTCTGGAAGAGCAGTCAGTGCTCTTATCCATTGAGCCATCTCTCCAGCCTGGACCTTTTATTTCTATCTAGTCTTGGCAATGGTTAGGGTAGCAGTAACAATAGAACCTTGCTCATCATGGTCTGTAAATCAGGATGTGTACTCACAGCCTTTATGCCTCCTTTATAGTAAGTCTTCCACATAGTAGAAACACAGCAAATGCCATTCAAACAATGTATGTAAAAGAGATAAGTGGATTTTTATTACAAAACAAATTTCTCCTTGTGTAAAGCATTAGCTATCTAGCTTCTAAATGCCTGTATTAACCAACTTAGTTTTGAATCACACAGTCGAAATATTCAGAATTTACACATTTCCTGAAAGCCTTAAGGAATTAGATCTCGCAGTGTCTCATATCTGTTTTATGCCTCTAAGCCCCATTGTTTCTGCTCAAGCTGCTTCCTGGAGCTAGTGAGTGACCTTCACACTACTGTTGGTACTACTGCTACCTCCTTTACAGCAAGTACCACTCCAGGCTGCTTCTACTGACCTTAGTTACAAACTCAGTTCATTCTACTAATCCTAGCAAGACAAAGTAGGCAACAATGGTCAAAAGTTAGGGAGATCATAGGCCTTACGGTTTGCTACATGGCTATGTCCTTACACTGCCTTCTAAGTATTCATGTTTATATCCATAGACCAATTCTACTCTAAACCTTAAAGAAACTTTTTTCAGTCATCATCCCTTAATGTAGAGATTCATAGCTGGTCAAAAGTACTGAGAATACATGACTGTTGAGTGCTTACAGGACATGTATCTGCCCTATATCTGCTCAAATCCTATCCAAGAATTAGGGATTACCATGAAAGAGGAAGTGCAAAGAATTTAAAAGACAAATGATGAGGCTGGGCCAAGATACATTCCATCATAGATAGAGTAGGGAGGGTCTCATGAGGCTCTACTCCTATCTGAGGCACTATAGAGACTTAATGATCACTGAAGGAGGAGAAGGCAACTTGTGCCTACTTCCACAGAGGGCTTGTTACAAAGTCAATGTCCCAAGAAAAGCTGGGCCTTGGATTGCCAGCCTACTAACAGGACCTCCCTTCTGAGAATGATGGACAAGCTATTGTTGGTAAGAGTGTCTCCTCTCTGCCTCATGGTTAATGAGTGCTAAATAGGAAGATGTTCATGAGTGGTGGTTAAAGGTCTGAAGGTGATGAGTGGCAGTCAAGGAGCTAATCTGGGTTAGGTAAAGATACTCTCACATACTTCATTTTCCCAGAGATATTTTTTGATAGGACTAAGGACGCAGCTCAGTTTGAGAAGAGTTAACCAGTAAGTATACAGCCCAATATTCAATCCCTGGACCTTCAATAAATAAATGTAGTATAAATAAATAATGTCTAAGCCAGATCCTTTCAGTTAATGTTTAGACTTCTGGACTTATACGCTGAGAGAGTCACATACTAGAAAACATCTCCTCCCATCCAGTAATACAGTGATATGTGGTACAATAAACCTGAGAATATATAAATAAAGTTAATCCTACTTAAATTTTGACTTTATTTTTTAGTGTCATTCTATGTTTTTATTTAATTTTAATTTAATTTAAGGGTTTTTTTTACTTATTTACTTCACATCCTGCTCACTGCCCCCTCCTGTTCACTGATCCCACAAACCATACAACCTCTCTAGTCCCCTTCTTCTCTGAGAAGATGGGCTACCACCTGGGTGTACCTCCACCCTGTAAGTTCAAGTCTCTGAGCAGCTAGACACACCCTTTCTCACTAAAACCAGATAAGGCAGCCCAGCTAGAAAAACATATCCAATGCACCAGAAACAACTTTTCGGATAACCCCTGCTTCAGTTATATCCCCTTGATCATTTTTAGTTATCTTATTGCTCTGGCTATAACTTCAAGAACTGTATTGAATAGAGACAGAGAGAGTGGGCAGCCTTGTCTTGTCTTGATTTTAGTGGAATTGCTTTAACTTTCTTTCCATTTAGCTTGATGTTGAATTTGCTAGCTATATATTGATCTGACAATGTTTAGGTATGTGCCCTGTATCCCTGATCTCTCTAATACTTTTAACATGAAAGGGTGTTAAATTTTGCCACTGGGATTTTCAGCATTTAATGAAAAAATCATGTGAACTTTTTTGTACAGGTTTATAAGGTATATTATGTTGATAGATTTTCATATATTGAACAACCCCTCTTTCCCTGGGATAAAATCTACTTGATCATTATGGATGATATTTTTGATGTGTTCCAGTGAACAAGGTGAAACTTTTATATTGAAAAGAGATTTTTTTCATGTAATATATTTTGATTACTATTTTCCCTCACTCTACTATTCCCAGGTCCTGCCCTCTCCTTTCCCATTTTGATCTGCTATCTTTCTGTTTTTCATTAGAAAACAAACAGGCTTTCTAAAGAATAGTAAATTAATACATTTAATAATAAATAAATATAATATGATAAAAAAGCAGACCATTGGCATAGGACAAATCATATGAACAGAAGGAAAAGAGATGAACAACAGGTACAAGAAACAGATACAGACTGAAAGACCCACTTGCTTACACATTCAGGAATCCCTTATAAACATTCAACTGAAAGCTACAATATAGACACAGATGACTTATAGAGTAAAAAGAGATATAAACAAACAAAAAATAGATAATAAGATTAAAACATGCCTGACATATTACAGTTCAAACAACAATAATTACAAACACCCTCCAACCACCTGCAAAGATACTGTTGAGTTTATATTCTGTTGATGTTCTACCATTGGTCATGCAGCTTACCCTTAAGAGTAGTGTTTTCCCCAGGAAGACTCCTTAGCTTCTTGAACTTTCCAGAAAAACAATGAAGTACATGTAAGTTTGAATACACAGTGGAGATTGATGGTGTAGAGGAGGAGCATCTTCACCTGTGATCTCTCTTCCATTTTACTTGAAATTACACAGAATGTCTAAGAACATAAACACATATCTGGGTGTGTCTGTGACGACATTTTCAAAAATGACCAGGATATGGGGTTTTGGATCTACCCAACAGTCTAAGCCATTAAAGGATTTGAATAGATTGCTCAGAGGAGGTAGATTGTATATTGGTAGATCCCTTTGACAGATAGAGGTCACTGAGGATATGTCTGTCCATGGGTAATTTAGTGTACTAGTCCAATTTTATTATTTCCTCTTTGGTGCCAGGGCAGCACAAATTCCAAATGCTTTAATGGGTAAGCTCCACTGTTCAATTACCCACTAGACAGAGTACTGATGGCTTTTTCCCCATATATTTTATTACCTTTCAAATGGGGATTTACAGCTGTGAGGCTCAAAAGAACCCTGAAATCTGACAGCTGATGATCCTTACAGGAAGATGCTACACACTATGCCCTGGCTTTCCATGTGAAAGTAAACTACTCTTCACACTGTGAAACAAACAGATATTGAATCTCTTGACTTCACAAAAATGCTGCATAGATGTGGGTTTAGTCACTCAATAAAGTGTGAAGCCAAAACATCAGGTTCAGGCTAATTTCCTATCAAGGCTACAGGTGTCCTGTAAAGTCAGGTAGTCATCATGTGGCCATAGAAGTGAAGCTTTGGAAGGAAAATAGGTGACTCTGGGTCTGGTTGCAATATCCCGCTGATGGCATCAGGAAGCTTTGAGCAACAATGATAAAGTCAAGATAATATACAACCTTGAGTTTAGCATTTTCCTTTCATTCATAAATGGAAACAATACCATTAAAAGATCAGTCTTACAATACTTTCAAAATACAATTCTTCAAACTTCTGGTCTTATCGCAAACTACACAAAAATCTGGGTGCAGTTATGTATACATAATAATGCCAACACTAGAGAATTTGAGGAAAGTGAATCAGGAATTCAAGGTGATCCTTGGCTGCATAGGAAGTGAGAAGCAAGCCTGGAATACATAAGACCCTTCCTTAATTGATGTAAGTAGGTAAGTAAGTAAGCAAGCAAATAAGTACATTTAGGATGTATTACAAACAAATAATATAAAAACAGCATCTATGAGCTATGGGCAACATTAGTAATTATATTCTGATATATTGCATAATGGATATAATCTGTAGTTGAAGACACAATAACCATTATTGTCCCCAAAATAATGCAAAACATAAAGCACAGATCCATCCAACAACCTTGAAAGAACCCCAAGTAGGATAAATACTTGGAACAAAATAAACATCTTCAAACTTTTCTAAAACAACTAAAGATGAAGGAGAAAGAGCTTTTGTTTTTTAATTGAGGACTAAAGATGAATCACCCTAGAATATTCATCAGAAATGTTGCTATACAGAAGTCAACGAAGTTATAACCTTCAAATACTAATAAAAAAACAGTAACAAAATAGGACACAGAGACAAATGAACACACACTCTCCCTTTCTCTGACTGTCTTTCTGTCTGTCTGCCTGTCTGTCTCTCTCACACAACACACATATGCAGACACACAAAGACACATTGCAAATAGTCTAAACATAGATTGCGGTATTTGTGACTTCTGTGCTTACTGAATTGTATGAGACAGCACACTTAAAATAATTTTATTTAACTTTATTGAGGGTATAATTAGCTGATTTTAATACTTGCGTCCTGGTGAGAACTTAGAAGGTAGGGTATGAGTAAACAAACCAAAAGGTGTATATTCGAGAGATAGAGTGAACATGGGCAGATGAGAGAACTGACTCCTAGAAGTTGTCCTGAGCCACACCGAGACAACTAATATGGCCTCTTGGGGCCATTATATTTCTGTATATTGAACCATCCCTGTGTTCCTGGGATGAAGCCTACTTGATCATGGTGAATGATCATTTTGATGTGTTGTTGGATTGGGTGGGCAAGAAATTTATTGAGTATTTTTGCATTGATATTCATAAGGGAAATTGGTCTGAATTTTTCTTTCTTTGATGGATATTTGTGTGGTTTTTGTATCAGTGTAGTTGTTCCATCATAAAACAAGTTGGGTAGTGTTCCTTCTGTTTCTATTTTGTGGAATAGTTTGCAGAGTGTTAGGTCCTCTTTGAAGTTCTGATAGAATTCTACACTAAAACCATCTGGCCTTGTCCTTTTTTTGATTGGAAGACTTTCAATGACCGCTTAAATTACTTTAGGGAATATGGGGCCATTTAGATGGTCTATCTGATATTCATTTAACTTTGGTATTTGGTATCTGTATAAAAAAATGTTCATTTCATCCAGATTTTCCAGTTGTGTTGAGTATAGGATTTTGTAGTAGGATCTAATGATTTTTTTTTTAATTTCCTCAGTTTCTGTTCTTATATCTCCCTTTTCATTTCTGATTTTGTCAATTTGAATACAGTCTCTGTGCCCTCTGGTTAATCTAGCTAAGGGTTTATCTATCTTGTTGATTTTCTCAAAGAACCAACTACTGGTTTTGTTGATTCTTTGTATGGTTCTTTTTGTTTCTGCTTCATTGATTTCAGCCCTGAGTTTTGTGACTTTCTGCCTTCTATACTCGTGGCTGTGTTAGTTTCTGTCTATTTTAGAGCTTTCACGTGTACTGCTATGCTACTAGTGTATGCTCTCTCCAGCTTCTTTTTGAGGCATTCTGAGCTATGAGTTTTCCTCTAAGCACTGCATTCATTGTGTCCCATAAATTTAGGTATGTTGTGCCGTCATTTTTATTAAATTCTAAAAAGGCCTTTATTTCTTTACTTATTTCTTCCTTGACCAAGGTATCATTGAGTAGAGCCTTGTTCAGCTTCCATGTGTATGTGGGATTTCTGTTGTATTTGCTGCTATTGAAGACCACCCTTACTCCATACTGATCTGGCAGGATTAATTTGGATCTTCATATATATATGCTGAGATCTGTTTTGTGACCAATTATATGATCAATTTAAGAGAAGGTACCATGAAGTGCTGAGAAGATGGTATATGCTTTTGATTTAGGATGAAATGTTCCATATATATGCATATACATATACATATACATATACATATACATATACATATACATATACATATACATATACATATACATATAAGTATGTATCAGTTAAATCCATTTGGTCCAAAACTTCAATAAGTTTCACTGTGAATCTGTTTAGTTTGTATTTCCCTGATCTGTCCATTGAGGAGAGTTGGGTGTTTAAGTCACCCACAATTATTGTGTGAGGTGCAATGTGTGCTTTGAGCTTTGGTAAAGTTTCTTTTACAAATGAGGGTACCCTTGCATTTGGAGCATAGATGCTCAAAATTGAGGGTTTTTCTTGGTAGATGTTTCCTTTGATGAGTATGCACTATCCATCTGTGTGGTTTTTGATGACTTTTGGTTGAAAGTCAATTTTATGCAATGTTAGAATGGCTACTCCAGCCTGTTTCCTGAGATCATTTGCTTCAAAAATTGTTTTCCAGTCTTTTACTCTCAGGTAGTGTTTGTATTTGATGCTGATATGTGATTCCTGTATGCAGCAAAATGCTGGGTCCTGTTTATGTATCCAGTCTGTTAGTCTATTTCTCTTTATTTGGGAATTGAGTCCATTGATTTTAAGGGATATTAAGTAATAGTTATTGTTGCATCCTGTAATTTTTTATATTATTTTTATGTTTGAGAGGTTATCTTCTTTTGCGTTTGTTGAAAGATTATTTTCCTGCTTTTTCCAGGTTGGAGTCCCCCCCCCCCCCCCCCGCTTACATTAGATTTTTCCATTTCATGTCCTTTGTAGGGCTGGATTTGAGGAAAGACATTGCACAAATTTGGTTTTATAATGGAATATCTTGGTTTCTCCATCTATGGTTACTGAGAGTTTTGCTCAGTGTATAGTCTGAGCTGACATTTGTGTTCTCTTAGTGTTTGTACGAGATCTGCCCAGGATCTTCTTGCTTTCATGGTCTCTGGTGAGAAGTCTGATGTAATTCTGATAGGTGTTCTTTTACATGTTATTTGGCCTTTTTCTCTCACTTTTTTGATATTCTTCCTTTGTTTAGTACATTTGGTGTTTTGATTATTATGTGACAGGAGGTATTTCTGTTCTGGTCCAGTCTGTTTGGAGTTTTGTAGGTTTCTTGTATGTTCATGGACATCTCTTTAGGTTATGAAACTTTTCTTCTATAATTTTGTTGAAGATATTTACTGGCCCTTTAATTTGTAAATCTTCGTTCTCTTCTGTACCTGTAATCCTTAGGTTTGGTCTTTTCCTTGTGTCCTGGATTTCTGTATGTTTTTGATTACAAGCTTTTTGCATTTTGCATTTTCTTTGACTGTTGAGTCAATGCATTTTATGGTATCTTCAGCACCTGAGATTCTTCTATCTCTTGTATTCTGTTGTTGATGTTTGCATCTATGACTCCTGATTTCTTTCCCAGGGTTTCTATCTCCAAAGTTGTCTCCCTTTGTGGTTTCTTAGTTGTTTCTACTTCAGCTTTCAGATCCTGGGTGGTTTTGTTCAGTTCCTTCACTTGTTTGTTTGTGTTTTCCTACAACTCTTTAAGGGACTTTTGTGTTTCTTCTTTAAGGGCTTCTTCCTGTTGACCCATGTTCTCCTGTATTTCTTTAAGCGATTTTTGTGTTTCCTTTTTAAGGGCTTCTACCTGTTCACTCATGTTCTCCTGTACTTCTTTAAGGGAGTTACGTATGTCCTTCTTGAAATCCTCTATCAGCATCATGAGATGTGATTTGAAATCCAGGTCTTGCTTTTCTCGTTTGCTGGGGTATCTAGGAATGCTGTTGTGGGATAACTTGGTTCAAATGGAGCCATGTTGCCTTGGTTTCTGAAGGTAATATTCTAGCATTTGCATCCTGCCATCTGATTACCTTGGGTATTAGTTGGTTTTCTTTGGTTTTAGCTGATGGTCCTGTCTCTGACTGTGGCTTAGCTGTCATGCAAGCCTCTGTATCTTTTCTCCTGTGAGACCCACACTCTTGTGGTTGTATGGGGGTATGTAGTTCTGTGGCCCCAATAAATTCTAGATGTAGGCAGAAATCCAAAGACTCCTGTGCCTGGCTGCTCCTAGGCTCTTTTGAGCTCAGGGTTATAGGCTGTTTCCTCTGAGCAGCAGGGATGGTCCTACCTGTGCTGTCTGAAGTCTCTGAACTCCTGAGAATTTAGTTACCTCCATGTGTCACTTGAATATGGTGCACAGTGGCAGCTCATTTCCCAAGCTGGGGAGACAAACCAGAGGGCTTCTGACAGATGGTCCCAGAATAAAAGGATCAAGAATCCCTCCTCATATGCAGTATGATTTCTCCAATAAATGCAAACAAAATATACAGGATAGCTAAATGTCAGCACTCTTTCTCCTGTGAAGTCAAGAAAAATTCACCTTAACTAATTTCATAGCAGCTCCATAGCAAAGTATACTAATCTCTTCCTCCTATACCCTAACATTCTCCTCTCTTTCAAGGCGTTACCTACATCCATGAGGAGAATTATGGAAACACTCAGCAAAAGGTTCTGGAAAATAATTTGGCCCCCTTCTGACAAGATTTCACCAATAGGTTCCAGCTCTACTTATTTCTATCATCTGCCTTCAGGCATCCAGCTCGAGTCAAAATCATAATTTTAAAGTCAAACAACTGAATCTTCTCCAAAATGTTCCAAGAATAGGGTACATCTTATCTGTCCTTATATTTCTTCAACTACTTGGAACTAAGCCTACACAGACACCTTCTAACATTTTATTGGATCAATCATAAGACATTAGTTCATACTGTGTTTTAGTTAGCATTTCCATTGCTGTGAAAAGACACTATGACCAAGGAAACTCACTGAAGGGACAACAATTAATTGGGGTTGGCTTACAGGTACACATGTTTGGTCCATTATCATCATAGCATGAAGCACTGCCCAGGAAGACATGATTCTTGAGGAGTCAAGAGTTCTAAATTTTGTTCCAAATGCAAAGGAGGAGGGTTTCAAAGACCATCCTACAGATAAACACTTCCTCCAGTGGGGACACACCTTCTAATCCTTTCACTCTCTGGCTCAAGAATGCACAAACCACCACATACTGGAAGAGACTCTTTTGCCTAATCATTTATTTATATTGATTTGTTAAATGGATGCTTAGTTTTGCATCGATATAACATCCTTTCCAATATGGTAAAGCCAAGAACAAAAAGCACTTGTGAATGACATAAATAGCCCCTTTCAGAGACTGCAGTCTTCCTGACTTTTATTTGTATTACATCTAGCAAACCCTCAGTTCTTTGCCCAGTGTGGTAATGGAACCTGAGCTTCACACTTCATCTGTATGCTGAGTCATCAGGCTCATTCTGGGTGGGTAGAAGGGCCTTAGGAAAAGAGAAGTGATTGAAGTAAAGATGACATCATCTTTTCATGAGTTTGATTCATTAATTTTCCAATGAACATAAAGACTATAATGATGACAGTGGCAGAAACTAACACCTAAAGTGATGTATGACTAGATTGGTGTGTTTAAGAGAACTTAATGAGAGTTCCTAGGATTTTACAGTTCCCTGCTAACCCTCATTTTGGTGTCAGCTGCCACCTTTTACTTTGAAACACACAAATATATAGATGGAATAATAAGACCCTCTGAGCACCCTTTCTTCTTGTCTTCCCTACAGTGTCCAACTATATTTGTGATCCCATGGCTTTATCTTACTTGTGTTTATTTTGTTCCTTGCCATTCTGTAGTCAGATGGTTTCATGTGTTGAAGTCCTCCCTGTCTCTTCTGTGCCTAGATTAGGCCAAGAACATATCACATCATCATGATTATGATGGAAAGATAAGTGGCATGGCTAGATACAGGAAATATGGTAGAGGTGAGAGAATTGTCGAAAAGTCTTTATAGTGACTGACAGCCCTACTTTTGGGCTTAGAAAATGAAAATCCTGGTCATAAATTTTCAAATTTTATTACTGCTTGGTTCATAGGCAGCACAATTGGCAAGCTTTTTGTAGTGTGGAGATAGTGAATAAGAAACACATTTATCTGAGATTAGTTCCCAAAGCCTGAATCGTGAAACTTCCAATGTAACCCCTCGCCACACACAGAACAAGACAGTAGCTCAAGTGTCCTGCCTACCTAATATCTATGATACAAAACATGAATAGAAGAACTATTGTAAGTATATGGAATCTCTGAGGCAGCTATTATAACTTAGGAACTTATACATATTTAATTTACAATGCCTTACTCAGATTTATGGATTTTTTTTTTGTGAGACAGCGTTTCTCTGTATTACCCTGACTGTCCTGGAGCTCACTCTATAGACCAAGCTGGCCTTGAACTCAGGAATCTGCCTGCCTCTGCCTCCCAGAGTGCTGGGATTACAGGTGTGTGCCAGCACCGTCTGGCTCCCTTACACAGTTTTAGACATTATCTACTATGGTTCTCTCTATGTCTTTTAATTGTATGACAGGATTATGAACTATTTTTATTGACAAAGATCAAGGGATGTTAGAGATGAAATGTCATTTCATCAAGGCAACAAGAGTGCACACCTGTCAGCTCTTCATTTACACTCAAGAGTCAGATTTCTAGGGTTGGAACACTGGATGATTTCTACTCTAGAATCCTCACAACAATAATGAGGGAGAGACAATTGAAAGACTTCCACTGCCAGGTAAACATGAGTTTCTCTTTGCCACACAGATACTACAGTTACTATTAGATCACACTGAGAGTAGAAAGCTCTGTGAATCTGGCTGTGCTCTAGAATTTACATTCCATTGTTGGAAAGAATTAACATATAGATTTTAGGACTCCTTTAATAGGACTCACATTTGGAGCATGTGAGACTGGGTGCAATCAATAGCTTCAGGCTAGGAGCACCAAGTTCTTGTCTCCCAGGAAAAGACTTTGTTCCAGCCCAGAAAAAATATCATGGGTTTCCAAAGATTAAGCATATTAATAGAATGTCTCGTTCCCAACCTTATGTAGTTTTTCTGGGCAACTCCAAATTTTTCTCAAAATAAAAGTGATAGGAAATTTAGAACTATAACAAAATTGTCAAGTAGTAAATGAAAATCAACGTCTGTCTCAAATTCTGAGGAGAAACAATGGAAATAGCTATCTTTCCATTCAATATTATTTTACTACATATATTAAAAGTCTATGTTCACATGGTTGATATGTCAATATATATGTTGTTTTGACATTACCACTTAATAAATTATTGTGCAAATTATCTTCTTAAATTGTAATTCTTTATATAAAGTGAGTAGTAGAATTAAGAATGTATCTAGTATGGTAATCATCAGATGAAATTGTATGAAGGACTGATACACAAGTTTTGCCTTGATAGCACTCATACTTGTCAGATCAGTAGGAACCATAGACAGCCTTGACATACTTAAAAACCCTTCATCCTTCCACAAAGAGGACAACTTGCTGTCCAACCTGTTATTCCTTCTCTTATTTTTGAATTGCTAGACTGCCCCTCACCTTTTCTTGAGTCATCTGGTAAATCTGGAATGTATAACCTTATTACAACGTTGGCTCCAGCCTTATCATTTCTCAGTGTTATTTCTTAGACCCAAGGTTGTCAGGCAAACGATTCTGTTCTCTTCTCCTCCTGCCCAAAGTCTCCCTTCACCCATTCCCTTATTACTTATTACAAAGGGATGGCAAAGGATAGATTTGAATCCTGATTAGGCTCCTTTGTATTTATCCCTGGAGAGAAGCAGGGGGGAAATAAATGAAGTACATTGTCTCCAAAATAAGATGTTTTGCATTCAGTAAGAAACAGGGAAGAAGTTTGAATAGTAGAATCATAATATAACAGAGTGCCAAATAAAAGGCTACATAGCAAGGTTTCATGAGAGAGTCCACATGAACAGAAAAATCAGGCAAGTGTCTCTCCAGTCAGATTCCTTCTCCTTGGAATCTATCCTGTCTCACTTCTAAGTCTGCAAGGCAATTGGAGACTAGGCAATTAGTACTCCTTACATGTATATGTCATCAGAACTAAGCACCCTCTGGCAGCCTACAGTTATCCCAGATTATTCTCTCTGCCAGGTTCTAGCAAGAAGCCCTTCAACCTCTATTTCCTCCTATACCACCAAACAAGGAGAGCCTCCTCTCAAAGCTTTCTTTAATTGTGGTTTATTCTAATTATTTTCTAAGCTTTCTGGTATTGGGTAATCTGAAAGGCACCATAGATAGGAGTAATTTATCACATATGTAAAATTAGGAAGTTAACATCAGGAGCTGTAGAGTTTCACATCTGTTTTACACATGAGAAATGGAAGTCAGTTAAAACTCACCAAAATATAAAGGCAAAGAGAGACTCTGATCCATGTTCTCTCAGTTATCAGGCCAAATACCAGGTGACAAAAGTATGGAGTACAAACTCAGTTTTAGGTAGGGATTCTACGGCACCTCATTTCACAGATCATCTCTACAACTGCCCTGGCATAGTACCTTCAGTAAGTGACTTTACAAACTCAGAATTTGAGAAATCCAAAATACCAACAACTTTCTCAGAAAGAGTTTTCTGTGGTGCATGCCTTTAATCCCAGCACTTGGTGGGCAGAGGCAGGTAGATTTCTGTATTCAAGGCCAACCAGAGATACACAGAGAAACCCTGTCTCAACAAACCAAAAAATAGAGTTTTCTTTAGACTTCTTCCATGATCCTCTTTGACCATCCATGAACCAGTCTTAGACTAGACTGAGAAAGCAAGATTTATGGTGCCAAGGAGAGGCTTTGCCCTAAGTCTAATCTCACAGGCTGCCCTAATACATGACCTCCTGCCTTCCAAGCCTTTCATCTGGTTGTAGCCATCACATGTGGAGAACAATTCTTCATCTATTGGTAGCTGTAGTTACAGAAAGTATTCCTCAGAGTCTTCCCATACAAGTATGGACAGCCAGGCTAAAGAAGACGCATGGGGAGAGATCCACAGTATGACTTCTCACTACTTCTCTTTATCGAGGAATCTATGTACAACACCTATAAAAATAACCTGACCCTGCTCTAGGCACTGGTCTAGTACAGACATTGTCTTACACTGGCCAGAACAGGCTTGGCGTCAGAAGGAAACTAGGGTAGTTTTGCTTTACATGTGAGGTAGGCACAGTTGAAAGTCAGTGAACTTTCCTTGAGGCTTTCTGTAGCACACCAAAGCAATTCTATGTTGCAGATGAATGTGGGAGATTCAGAAGGTGTAGGAGGAGTAATTGTCAAGCTTTCAGGCTAAAGTAAAATCCCTGCCAGGTCAAAGTAGGAGGATGTCAATCCAGCTAAGAAGATTTGGATCTTCCTTCTTCGAAGTATTGCCCAGGCTGAACAAGAAACCCAAACAAGGCTCACCAGGCACAAAGGGCTGCAAAGACTCTCTGGCACATGGGTGTGGATAGTAGGATGAGATGAATGGTGGTTCATTATCTACTAAAGGTGAAGTTGCAAAGACATTTTCTTCTGCATTTAATATCCAAAGAAGGGGCAATAATGTTTACATGGTTTCATAAGCAATTTACTTTATTGTGCTTATATGGCATTATGATATGATTAATCACATGTCAGAAAACATGAGAAGCATTTGTATAATTATCCCTATCTGAGGCATTTTTCAAGTATCAAAAATTGGCCAAAAGTGGATTTTTTCCACTAAACTGATGACCCAAGTTTGATCTCTAGGACAGATATGATAGAAAGAGTATTGTCTCATGCAGACTCTAAGAGAACACAAATGTCAGCCAAGACTATCATTCCCAGCAAAACTCTCAATCACAATAGGTGGAGAAACCAAGACATTCCATGAAAAAACAAAATTTACACAATATCTTTCCACAAACACAGCTCTACAAAGAATAATAGGAGGAAAACTCCAATACAAGGAGGGAACCACACCCTGGAAAAAGCAAGATAGTAACCTTCCTTTATCAAGCCCAAAAGAATATAACCACTCAAATATAAAAATAACATCAAAAATTACAGGAAGGAATAATCACTATTTCTTAATATCTCTTAACATCAATGCACTCAATTCCCCAATAAAAAGACAAAGAATAACAGACTGGATAAGGAAACAGGACCCTACATTTTGCTGCAAACAGGAAACACACCTAAATGTCAAAGGCAAAAATTACCTTAGAGTAAAACGCTGGAAGACAATTTTACAAGTCAATGGTCTCGGGAAACGAGCTGGAGTAGTCATTCTAATATCACATAAAATTGACTTTCAACCTAAAGTCATCAAAAGAGACACTGAGGGACACTTCTTGCTGGTCAAAGGAAAAATCCACCAAGAAGAACTTTCAATTCTGAACATCTATGCACCAAATGCAAAGGCACCCTCATTCATAAAAGAAACTTTACTAAAGCTCAAAGCACACATTTCACCTAAGACATTAATTGTGGAGGACTTCAACAATCCACTGTCCTCAATGGATCGAGCAGGAAAACAGAAACTAAACAGGGACACAGTAAAACTAATTGAAGCTTTGGACCAACTGGATTTGACTGATATTTATAGAACATGTCACCCTAAAGCAAAAGAATATACCTTTTTCTCAGCACCTCATGGTACCTTCTCCAAAATCGATCATATAATTGGTCACAAGACAGACCTCAACAAATACAAGAAGATTGAACTAATCCCATGCCTCCTATCAGATCACTATGGTGTAAGAGTGGTTTTCAATAGCAACAAAAACAACAGAAAGCCCACATACACATGGAGGCAGAACAATACTCTACTCAATGAAACCTTGGCTAAAGAAGAAATAAAGAAAGGAATCAGAGACTTTTTAGAATTTAATGAAAATGAAGGCACAACATACCCAAATCTTTGGGACACAATGAAAGCAGTGCTAAGAGGAAAACTCATAGCCCTGAGTGCCTCCAAAAAGAAAATGGAGAGAGCATACACTAGCAGCTTAACGACACACCTGAAAGCCCTGGATCAAAAAGAAGCCAATTCCCCAAGGAGGAGTAGAAGACAGGAAATCATCAAACTCAGGGCTGAAATCAATCAAGTGGAAACAAAGAGAACCATTCAAAGAATCAACGAATCCAGGAGCTGGTTCTTTGAGAAAATCAACAAGATAGATAAACCCTTAGCAAGACTGACCAAAGGGCACAGAGAAAGTATCCAAATTAACAAAATTAGAAATGAAAACGGGGATATAACAACAGAAACTGAGGAAATCCAAAAAAAAAAACCCATCAGATCCTACTACAAAAACCTATACTCAACACAACTGGAGAATCTGGAGGAAATGGACAATTTCCTAGACAGATACCAAATGCCAAAATTAAATCAGGACCAAATAGATCATCTAAACAGTCCCATGACCCCTAAAGAAGTAGAAGGGGTCATAAAAAATCTTCCAACCAAAAAAAGCACAGGACCATGCTTAAAGTCTTGGAAAGAACAGGAATTCAAGGCCCATACCTAAACATAGTAAAAGCAATATACAGCAAACCGGTAGCCAGCATCAAACTAAATGGAGAGAAACTTGAAGTAATCCCACTAAAATCAGGGACTAGACAGGGCTGCCCTGTTTCTCCTTATCTTTTCAATATTGTACTTGACGTACTAGCTCGGGAAATTAGACAAAATAAGGAGGTCAAAATGATACAAATTGGAAAGGAAGAAGTCAAACTATCATTATTTGCAGATGATATGATAGTCTACCTGAGTGACCCAAAAAAAACTCCACTAGAGAACTCCTACAGTTGATAAACAACTTCAGCAAAGGGGCTGGTTAGAAAATCAACTCAAACAAATCAGTACCCTTCCAATACTCAAAGGATAAGCAGGGTGAGAAAGAAATTAGGGAAATGACACTCTTCACAATAGCCACAAACAGCCTAATGTACCTTGGGGTGACTATTACCAAACATGTGAAAAATCTGTATGAGAAGAACTTCAAGACTCTGAAGAAGGAAATGGAAGAAGACCTCAAAAAATGGAAAAACCTCCCATGCTAATGGATCGGCAGGATTAATATAGTTAAAATGGCCATTTTGCCAAAAGCAATATACAGATTCAATGCAATACCCATCAAAATCCCAACTCAATTCTTCACAGAGTTAGAAAGTGCAATTCTCAAATTCATCTGGAATAACAAAAAACCCAGGATAGCTAAAACTATTCTCAACAATAAAAGAAACTCTGGGGGTATCAGTATCCCTGACCTCAAGCAATACTACAGAACAATAGTGTTAAAAAGTGCACGGTATTGGTACAGTGACAGGCAGGGTGATCAATGGAACAGGATTGAAGATCCAGGAATGAACCCACACACCTATGGCCACTTGATCCTCAACAAAGGGGCAGAAAACATCCAATTGAAAACAGATAGCCTTTTCAACAAATGGTGAAACTGGTTCTACTGGAGGTCAGCATGCAGGAGAATGTGAATTGATTCACTCTTATCTTCTTGTACTAAACTCAACTCCAAGTGGATCAAGGACCTCCATGTAAGACCAGACACACTGAAACTAATAGAAAAGAAACCGGGGATAATCCTTGAGGACATGGGCACAGGGGAAAAGTTCCTGAGCAGAACACCAATAGCTTATGCTCTAAGATCAAGAATTGACAAATGGGATCTCATAAAATTACAGTTTCTTTAAGGCAAAGGGCACTGTCAAAAGGACAAAATGTCATCCAACAAATTGGGAAAAGATCTTCACCAACCCTACATCTGACAGAGGGCTAATATCCAATATATACAAAGAACTCAAGAAGTTAGAACCCAGGGAACCAAATAACCCTATTAAAATGGGGTACAGATCTAAACAAAGAATTTTCACCTAAAGAAATTTGAATAGCGGAGAAGCACCTTAAGAAATGCTCAACATCATTAGTCATTAGGGAAATGCAAATCAAAACAACCCTGAGGATTCACCTCACACCAGTCAGAATGTCTAAGGTTAAAAACACAGGAGACAGCAGGTGTTGGCAAGGATGTGGAGAAAGAGGAACACTCCTCCACTGCTGGTGGGACTGCAAGATGGTGCAACCACTATGGAAATCAGTCTGGCAGTTCCTCAGAAAACTGGACATGACACTTCCAGAGGACCCTGCTAGAACTCTTCTGGGCATATACCCAGGGAATTCCCCAGCATGCAATAAGGACACATACTCCACTATGTTCCTAGCAGCCTTATTTATAATAACCAGAAGCTGGAAAGAACCCAGATGTCCCTCAATGGAGGAATGGATACAGAAAATGTGGTATATTTACACAATGGAATACTACTCAACAATTAAAATCAATGAATTCATGAATTTTTTAGGCAAATGGGTGGAACTGGAAAATATCATCCTAAGTGAGGTAACCCAATCACAAAAGAATACATATAGAATGCAATCATTGATAAGTGGATATTAATTAGCCCAGAAGCCCTGAATACTGAAGATACAATTAGCATAGCAAATGATTGCCATGAAGAAGGGAGAAGAGGGCCCTGGTCCTGGAAAGGCTTGATCCAGCATTGTAGGGGATCCAGGACAGAGAAAAGGGAGGGGGAATGATAGGAGAATGGATAGAGAGAAGAGGACTTATGGGACATATGGGGAGGGGGGAACTGGGAAAGAGGAAAACATTTGGAATGTAAACAAAGAATATAGAAAATAAAAAATATATTTACAAAAAAAGTCCAAAAGGGGATTTTTCCACTAAGCTGATGATCCAGGTTTGATCTCTAGGACAGATATGGTATAAAGTGTACTGTCTCCTGCATATTGTACATATGCTGGGGCAAATGCACATGCTAGTTCATGCCACTAAGTTCTGCTGGGTCACAGAATTTCTCTGTCATTTTTTTCCTCTTTCTCCAGACACAGGAAAGTCTTGCTCCGGGCAGTTTTTTGATTTAGGTGCTACAGGAGTTACTTCTGGATATGGCTGCCTGTGATGTATTACTGGATTTGGAAGTGTCTCTTCTGTATCTGGTCAACAACACAAGGCTCCACTGTGGTCTTCCCTCTATCCTCAAGACTCTAGCCCTTATCTGCAGCTGTAGTGTAGACCCTGCTTTTGTACAAACTTTCATTAACATAGTTTTGCTGACATGCCATCCTGGGACTTAGAACAACAATTCTAGTCTGAAAAAAATGAATATCTGTGAGTACTCCCTCAGTGGAAGTACAGTACAATGGGGATAACGCACTACTGAGTAGAAGTTTCTGGTGACTCTTATATGTTATTTAATAGTAGATAGTCTCACCCACAGGCAAGCAGTGGATGAAGCTTTGGGATTCTTGTGGAAGAATAGGAGGAAGGATTACAGGCCCCAAAGGGGATAAGAACTCCACAGGAAAACCACCATATCCAACTAACTTAAACCCTTGTGGCTTTCAGGGTCTGAGCCACCAATGAAAGAACATACATGGTATGTACCTAGGCCTCCCTGCACATACATAGCAGATGTACAACTTGGTCTTCATGTGGGTCCCAAGCAACTAGAATGGAGGCTATCCCAAAAGCTCCTGCCTACATATGGGATATGTACTTCTAGCTAGGCTGCTTATTTGACCTCAGTGAGAGAGGAAGCACCTAGCCTTGCAGAGACTGGAAATTCTAGGAGGGGGATACCCAGAGGTACCCACCCACTCAAAGGAGGAAGGGAGGGAGGACAGAGGAAGGACTGTGGGACAGGGTAACAAGGAGAGGTGCAGTGAACATGATGTAAATTAAAGTTTTTTTCAGTAATGATAGCTATGACACTGCCAGGGATTCCAGTCACATTTATAGGTAACAGTATGCTATCTCATATAGGAGATGGAAAAGCCATCCCATCTCACAGGAGCCTGTGATCCTCAGCTGATTAAATCAGAGCGGATGAATTTAATTAAATGGAGACAAATCCATGACTCTAGTAGGAAAAGTTGTTTATTTATTTATCTTGTGTGCTTTCTCCTACAAACATGGGAATGTGGATTTATGAAGATTTAGGTAGATTTCAGTGGATATAATTGTCCCACAACAGAAATTAGTAAATAAACACTAGGAAAAGTTAATGGCATAGGGATACAAATACTTCTGAGAATGGACTGGTCAGAAGAAAAATTGTAGCTGGGCAAATTTAAAATGGTAATCTGGACCTGGTAAAGGAAGACATTGAAATCTTAAGGCAAGTGTCTTGGGAACCATAGAAAACTACATTCAGAAACTATCATCTAGCATAGTTTTCCCATCCAAATTGTATTTTTTCTTTTTTTTTTCTTTTTTTTTCTTTATTGATATATATTTTATTTACATTTCAAATGATTTCCCCTTTTTTGGGTACCCACTCCCAACAAGTCCCATAAGACCTCTTCCCTCCCCCTGTTCCTCCATCAACCAATTCCCACTTCCCTGTTCTGGTATTCCCCTATACTGTTGCAATGAGTCTTTCCAGAAACAGGGGTCATTCCTCCATTCTTTTTGGACCTCATTTAATATGTGGATTATGTCTTGGGTATTCAAAGTTTCGAGGATAATATCCACTTATCAGTGAGTGCATACCATGATTGATCTTTTGGGACTGTGTTATCTCACTTAGTATGATGTTCTCCAGCTCCATCCATTTGTCTAAGAATTTTATGAATTCATTGTTTCTAATGGCTGAATAGTGCTCCATTGTGTAAATATACCATATTTTTTGTATCCATTCCATCGTTGAGGGACACCTGGGTTTTACCTGCTTCTGGCTACTACAAATAGGGCGGCTATGAACATAGTGGATCATGTGTCCTTATTGCATGCTGAAGAATCTTCTAGGTATATGCCCAGGAGAGGTATAGCAGGGTCCTCAGGAAGTGTCATGCCAGTTTTCTGAGGAATCAGCAGACTGATTTCTAAAGTGGTTGCACCATCTTGCAATCCCACCAGCAGTAGAGGAGTGTTCCTCTTTCTCCACATCCTTGCCAACACCTGCTGTCTCCTGATATTTTGACCTGAGACATTCTGACTGGTGTGAGGTGAAATCTCAGGGATATTTTGATTTGCATTACCCTAATGATTAATGATGTTGAATATTTCTTTTTTTTTATTCATTTTTTTGTTTTTGTTTTTTTTTTGTCTTTTTTTTATTGGATATATTTATTATTTACAGTTCAAATGATTTCCCCTTTTCTAGCCCCCCACTCCCCGAAAGTCCCATAAGCCCCCTTTTCTCCCACTGTCCTCCAACCCACCCCTTCCCACTACCCCGTTCTGGTTTTGCCCTATACTTCTTCACTGAGTCTTTCTAGAACAAGGGGCCACTCCTCCTTTCTTCTTGTACCTCATTTGATGTATGGATCATGTTTGGGGTATTCCAGTTTTCTAGGTTAATATCCACTTATTAGTGAGTGCATACCATTAGTCACCTTTTGAGTCTGGGTTACCTCACTTAGTATGATGTTTTCTAGCTCCATCCATTTGCCTAAGAATTTCATGAATTCATTGTTTCTAATGGCTGAATAGTACTCCATTGTGTAGATATACCACATTTTTTGCATCCACTCTTCTGTTGAGGGATACCTGGGTTCTTTCCAGCATCTGGCAATTATAAATAGGGCTGCTATGAACATAGTAGAGCATGTATCCTTATTACATGGTGGGGAATCCTCTGGGTATATGCCCAGGAGTGGTATAGCAGGATCTTCTGGAAGTGAGGTGCCCAGTTTTCGGAGGAACCGCCAGACTGATTTCCAGAGTGGTTGTACCAATTTGCAACCCCACCAGCAGTGGAGGAGTGCTCCTCTTTCTCCACATCCTCTCCAACACCTGCTGTCTCCTGAATTTTTAATCTTAGCCATTCTGACTGGTATAAGGTGAAATCTCAGGGTTGTTTTGATTTGCATTTCCCTAATGACTAATGAAGTTGAGCATTTTTTAAGATGCTTCTCCGCCATCCGAAGTTCTTCAGGTGAGAATTCCCTGTTTAACTCTGTACCCCATTTTTAATAGGGTTGTTTGGTTTTCTGGAGTCTAACTTCTTAAGTTCTTTATATATATTGGATATTAGCCCTCTATCTGATGTAGGATTGGTGAAGATCTTTTCCCAATTTGTTGGTTGCCGATTTGTCCTTTTGATGGTTTCCTTTCCCGTACAGAAACTTTGTAATTTTATGAGGTCCCATTTGTCAATTCTTGATCTTAGAGCATATGCTATTGGTGTTCTGTTCAGAAACTTTCTCCCTGTACCAATGTCTTCAAGGGTCTTCCACAGTTTCTTTTCTATTAGCTTCAGAGGGTCTGGCTTTATGTGGAGGCCCTTGATCCATTTGGATTTGAGCTTAGTACAAGGCGATAAAGATGGATCAATTCGCATTCTTCTGCATGCTGACCTCCAGTTGAACCAGCACCATTTGTTGAAAAGGCTATCTTTTTTCCATTGGATGTTTTCAGCCCCTTTGTCGAGGACCAAGTGGCCATAGGTGTGTGGGTTCATTTCTGGATCTTCAATCCTGTTCCATTGATCCTCCTGCCTGTCACTGTACCAATACCATGCAGTTTTTAACACTATTGCTCTTTAGTATTGCTTGAGGTCAGGTATACTGATTCCCCCAGAATTTCTTTTGTTGCTGAGAATAGTTTTAGCTATCCTGGGTTTTTTGTTATTCCAGATGAATTTGTTAATTGCTCTTTCTAACTCTGTGAAGAATTGAGTTGGGATTTTGATGGGTATTGCATAGAATCTGTATATTGCTTTTGGCAAAATGGCCATTTTAACTATATTGATTCTGGCAATCCATGAGCATGGGAGGTTTTCCCATTTTTTGAGGTCTTCTTCCATTTCCTTCTTCAGAGTCTTGAAGTTCTTGTCGTAAAGATCTTTCACATGTTTGGTAAGAGTCACCCCAAGATACTTTATACTGTTTGTGGCTATTGTGAAGGGGGTCATTTCCCTAATTTCTTTCTCAGCCTGCTTATCCTTTGAGTATAGGAAGGCCACTGATTTGCTTGAGTTGATTTTATAACCTGCCACTTTGCTGAAGTTGTTTATCAGCTGTAGGAGTATAAGATGATCGAACTAATCCCATGCCTTCTATCAGATCACTATGGTCTAAGAGTGATTTTCAATAGCAACAAAAACAACAGAAAGCCCACATACACATGGAGGCTGAATAATACTCTACTCAATGACACCTTGACCAAAGAAGAAATAAAGAAAGAAGTCAGAGACTTTTTAGAATTTAATGAAAATCAAGGCACAACATACCCAAAGCTTTGGGACACAATGAAAGCAGTGCTAAGAGGTAAACTCATTGCCCTGAGTGCCTCCAAAAAGAAAATGGAGAGAGCATACACTAGCAGCTTAATGACGCACCTGAAAGTCCTGGAACAAAAAGAAGCCAATTCACCCAGGAGGAGTAGAAGGCAGGAAATCATCAAACTCAGGGCTGAAATCAATCAATTGGAAACAAAGCGAACCGTACAAAGAATTAAGGAATCCAGGAGCTGGTTCTTTGAGAAAATCAACAAGATAGATAAACCCTTAGCCAGACTGACCAAAGGGCACAGAGAAAGTATCCAAATTAACAAATTTAGAAATGAAAAGGGAGATATAACAACGGAAACTGAGGAAATCCAAAAAATCATCAGATTCTACTACAAGAGCCTGTACTCAACACAACTGGAGAATCTGGAGGAAATGGACAATTTCCTTGACAGATACCAAATACCAAAATCAAATCAGGACCAAATAGATCATCTAAACAGTCCCATAATGCCTAAAGAAATAGAAGGAGTCATAGAAAGTCTTCCAACCAAAAAAAGCACAGGACCAGATGGTTTCAATGCAGAATTCTATCAGACCTTCAAGGAAGAGTTAACACCAATACTCTTCAAACTATTCCACAAAATAGAAACAGAAGGAACACTACCCAATTCCTTCTACGAAGCCATAATTACGCTGATACCAAAGCCACACAAAGATCCAACAAAGAAAGAGAACTTCAGACCAATTTCCCTTACGAACATCGATGCAAAAATACTCAATAAAATTCTTGCCAACCGAATCCAAGAACACATCAAAACGATCATCCACCATGATCAAGTAGGCTTTATCCCAGGGATGCAGAGTTGGTTCAATATACTGAAATCCATCAATGCAATCCACTACATAAACAAACTCAAAGAAAAAAAACACATGGTCATTTCATTGGATGCTGAAAAAGCATTTGACAAAATTCAGCATCCTTTCATGCTTAAAGTCTTGGAAAGAACGGGAATTCAAGGCCCATACCTAAACATAGTAAAAGCAATATACAGCAAACTGGTAGCCAGCATCAAACTAAATGGAGAGAAACTTGAAGCAATCCCACTAAAATCAGGGACTAGATAGGGCTGCCCCCTCTCTCCTTATCTTTTCAATATTGTACTTGAGGTACTAGCTCGGGCAATTTGACAACATAAGGAGGTCAAAGGGATACAAATTTGAAAGGAAGAATTCAAACTATCATTATTTGCAGATGACATGATAGTCTAGCTAAGTGACCCAATAAACTCCACTAGAGAACTCCTACAGCTGAACATTTCTTAAGGTGCTTATCAGCACCTTCTCAGATAAAATTGACTGTCAATCTAATGTCATCAAAAGAGACATGGAAGGTCACTTCTTGCTGGTCAAAGGAAAAATCCAACAAGAACTCTCAACCCTGAACATCTATGCTCCAAATACAAGGGCGCCCTCATTCATAAAAGAAACTTTACTAAAGCTCAAAGCACACATTGCACCTAACATAATAATTGTGGGTGACTTCAACACTCCACTCTCACCAATGGACCGATCAGGAAAACAGAAAGTAAACAGGGAGACAGTGAAAGTAATTGAAGCTTTGGACCAATTGGACTTAACAGATATATAGATAACTTTTCATCCCAAAGCAAAAGAATATACCTGTTTCTCATCACCTCATGGTACCTTCTCCAAAATCAATCATATAGTTGGTCACAAGACAGACCTCAAGAAATCTAAGAAGATTGAAATAATCCCATGCCTCCTACCAGATCACTATGGACTAAAAGTGTTCTTTAATAACAACAGCAACAAAAAAAAAAAAAACCAATAGAAAGCCCACATACACATGGAAACTGACCAATACTCTAATCAAGTATACCTTAGTCAAGGAAGAAATAATGAAAGAAATCAAAGATTTTATAGAATTTAACAAAAATGAAAGCACAACATACACAAATCTATGGACACAATGAAAGCAGTGCTAAGAGGAAAACTCATAGCTTTGAGTGCCTCCAAAAAGAAAATGGAGAGAGCATACACTAGAAGATTAACAGAACAACCGAAACCCCTGGAACAAAAAGAAGCTAATTCACCCAAGAGAAGAAGACAGGAAATCATCAAACTCAGGGCTGAAATCAATCAAGTAGAAACCAAGAGAACCATACAAAGAATCAACAAAACCAAAAGCTGGTTCTTTGAAAAAATCAACAAAATAGGTATTTTTTATTTTTTATTTAAGTTATTTAATTTGCATCTTTACTGCAGCTTCTCCTTCCTCCCATCCCAGTCCTTGCAAAACACTCCTTCATCTATCCCTCTTCCCCTTTTCCTCAGAAGAGATGAATCGTTTCAGGGATGTCAGCCAGCTTTGGGATATCAAGTTTTTGTTAGACTAGGTGTGTATTCTATTGAGGCTAGACAGTGCATCCCAGTTATTAGAAAGGAAACTAACAGCATTCAATGTAGTCAGAAACAGTCCATGATCTTCCTCAAGAGTCCCTGTTAATACTCTCTGTTTGGCAGTTCTGTCTCTATGAGACCCATAGGACAAGGTTAGGTGATTTTGTAAGTTTTCCTATGGTGTCATTGACCTCTCTGGCTCCTTCAATCTTTCTTCCCATTCTTCTACAGAATTACTCAAGCTGTACTTAATGTGTGATTAAGGGTCCCTTCATCTTTTTCCATCAGTTACTGGATGAAACCTCTCTGATGATAGTTATGCGAGGTTCCTAACTTGCAGAAGTATAACAAAATATCATCAGTAATGTCAGAGGTGGACGCCCTCTTATGACATGCGTGTCCAAGCTAGGCCAGTCATTAGTTGGTTCCTCCCACAAATTCTGCTCCATCTATACCCATGCACACCTTGTAGGCAGGAGAAACTGTGGGTCTAAGCTTTTGTGACTGGGTTGGTGTCCCAATTCCTCCATTGGAAATCTTACCTGGTTATAGAATGTGGCTAGTCCAGGCTCTCTATCGCTTGTTGCTAGGAGTCTATGGACATCCTCAAAGATTCCTGGGAGTTTTCTTTGTCCTAGGTTTCTAGCTCATCTTAGACATGCTGCCACCATGTCCAGTATGCTATCTCTTCATCCTCTCACCACCTTAGTATTTATTCTTAAACATTTAAAGATTCTACGTAATTTCAATTATAACATAGCACATGGCTGTTACAATGTTTAAATATTATAAGAACAGTTTTAAAAAGTTGTTCTGATCCGCATATTTCCAAATCAGACACTTTATTGAAGACCAGTTAATAAGATGATCACACCACATTAAAGGGACTGTAATTAATATGCTAGGTTGACAACTATCACAGGAATCCTTTGCCCCAGCCGGCAGGGGGGTTTGACAGGGAACCCTAGAAGAGAAGGGCAGAGAAATAGAAACAGGAGATGCAAAGAAGAAGGCCAAGACCAACTTTGTTCAAGGCCCCCAAAAACTGTATTTTCTCAGGGAACTTATACAGGCAAGGAAGAAGTAAGGCAAGTGGGATTTTCCACATAGACAGGGCATTCTGCCAAGGTGAGTCTCTGGCAGCTGTAAGATGTTTTCTTATTCTGGGAGGGCACCATTGACTACTCAATTTCTCCAAGGTCTGTGGCTGAGTAGAAGTCAAAACCGAAGCCTGTCTTTAAAATCAACTCTAAATATAAGGTAAGTTCAGTTTGGCTCCTGGCAATCCTTGTGTGACCAAAGAATATCAAGATGGAGACTGCACCAATCTCATCTCTGAACATTTGCTCTTGAGGCAGAGAACTGTGCCTCAAGGGTTTCACTCATTCAAAATAATTTATTAGTCCCACTAACAGGTAGTGGCCTAGCAGCCTGGAAGATAATTGTTGCAAATAGGAGACACTATGACCAAAATTCAACTTTGGCTCAACCAAAATTCAAATTGACAATCTGTGTTAAGGGGGCCAGCAACTACGTGAAGAGAAACATTCTCACAGTACAGCCTCTAATACATATTACAGGGAATTGTTAAATACAGAGAGCAGAGAAAAACTATATCCTGCTAGGCAGTTTACCAAGAGCTAAGAATTTGCAGTTAGCTGGGACATTTTGACTCGGGGTATCTAGAACAGGACTGGGTATTTACCATGGCACTTTTCATGGAGAAAAGGGAACTCAATTCCAGTTTAAAACAGAGATGGCTGTAGCAGAGAGAAGATGGAAAAAACTTTGCCTTGCTACATCTCCCACTAGTCTTAGTGAATGAATTAAATCCTGGACTCTCCAGTACTAAAGAGATGTAGTTAGTGCTAAGGACCATTAATTTGACAGAAGTAATCCTTTCATAAGTATGGCAAATTGATAATCAAGATTAGCCATTATAGAATATTTAATCAGTATAGCCCCTTTGGGAGAAACAGAGCTGGCTGATGGTCTCAGATACGGATGTTACGTGGGATATATTAACATAAAGTTTAAGTTTAAGAGGACAACCCCCCTTAAGTTTCAATCTGTGACTGTCCTCCATAAGCACAGGTATTTGAAAGTTTGGTCCCCATTTGTGGTGGCGTTTGGGGAGGTATAGAAAGCTTTACTGGAGAAAGTGTGCCACACAGTAATGGCATTACTGGATGAAGTGTGTTACTGTGGCAGCCTTTGAAGTCTCAAAGCCATGTGCTGTTCCTAGTACATCCACCCTGGTTCTTGTTCAGAGTTCAGGATGTAAGGTCTCAGCTACAAATGCACCCACCATGCCTACCTAGATATTAGCCTAGAAACTTGGAATACCCAAGACATAATCCACATATCAAATGGTGTCCAAGAAGAACTGAGGAGTAGCACATGGTTCTGGAAATGCTCAGTGCAGCACTATAGGGCAATACCAAAACAGGGAAGTGGGAAGGGGTGGATGGAGGAACAAGGGGAGGGAAGAGGGCTTATGGGACATTCCGGGAGTGGGGCGCCAGAAAAGGGGAAATCATTTGAAATGTAAATAAAAAATATATCGAATAAAAAATAAGACAAATTTAAAAATAAAATAACTTATAAGTTTGATTCCACAGCATTCCCCTAGATAAGAACAGAAAGCCATGTTTTGCCCTTGAATGGTAAGATGTGAAAAATGGATCCAGCAGAAAGCTGACTTGGGTGAGACTGCCATAGGTGTCATGAAAAGTCCCAGCTGGGGATGGGGGTCCCTGGGATGGGGGTCCTTGTAGTCCAGGTAGATAAGGATTTGGCAGTAACAAACAGAAACAAACACAGAATCAGTTTGAATCTGAGTGTATTTTGCAGCTCTCAAGAAGGGGACGTTATACATTAAACCAAACATAAGACAACTCTTAGAAACCATATCCAGCAAAACAATCATGAATACCAACAAGAATCATTTGGAACAGTAAAATACAAAGATCTTCTAAGCATTAATTCTAAAACTACATGCTCAATGAATCACAAAAAGAAAAGGTAACATCACCATCACAATGTAACAATTCTACAAGAATATATTCAATAGGGCAGTCATCCAAGACTACTGGAATATTCCCAAGAAAAAGTTAATAAATCTTTATGGTCAGTGCTCTTAACCACTGAGATAACTTTCCAGCCCATATGGCAAATTATTGATTAACATCTAAACCTGATACTTTATAAGTATTCAAAGCATAAATTTAAACTATTTTAATTCTTTCTAATTGAGGCTTTCTTTATCATATCCCACCTCCAATGACAAATGTGTATCCATATGAAATTTTATTGCTGGGAAAGTTTTATCTAGCATAATAATTTTGTAAATGATGTGAAAAGTAAAGCATTGGTTTCCCTGCAGATAAGATCATGTTCATGACCCATCTCAAGGGGTGGTTTCATACCCATTATTCTTGCTTAAGATCATTATCTAGGCTGTCAGGAAGCTGTAACTAAGAAAAGGAATAAAAGAGAACAAAACAGAAGAATTGCCATGAGAACTATGGCTCAATGTGTTTTCTCTGGCAGACAGTCCCACAACTGGTTCCAGCAGCCTTTCTTCTTTTGAAGTTTAATGCCTCAGTTTGTGGAACTTGTCACACAGATTCTACTGGTGTTTGTTTGACATCTCTCCCCTTTTTTTTAAATTGAAGCTCTTAATTTCTCTTTTGGCTGTAGAGATGGAGGAAAAGATTATTCAGAACATGACTGGAAAAATAAGGAGAAGAAGAATTATTCCTGTAGCCACGGTGACAACAATGATTCAATGTAGCCAGGTAACAGGGTTTAAAAAACTATAAACCAAGGTTAATAGACTGAGCCAAATCCTCTATGCCAGCAGATTCAACACGAGCTTTGCTCGTAGCAAAAATTTGGACTTGGAATTGAGCCATATCATACGTGATATCATTGTCTTTCTAAATTTCCAACAAAAGTTTTTAGTAATATTCCAATTGTGACTTTCATTATAAGGTTGCACATATGTACCAAAAGCTGACTTGGCACTTGGTAGAAAGCTGAACCTTTAATATTTTCTACCTCTTGTCCTAATGCCAAATCCATATCTAAAGCATCAAGTTTTACTTTTAACTGTTTATCTATAATTCATTGATGTGCAAGTATTAAAGAGACATTTTTATTTAAACCATGAAAAAATCTGCAGTGTTTATACCTAAAACTATTGCAACTGTTGAAAGTGTAAATGAGGTAAGGATGACGATTAAAGCACTAATGCCTAAAACTAAAGGTGCAGCAAAACACTTTGGTCTCATTAGCTCATTAACTCTTTTAAGCATTTGCAAAGCTATATTATCAAACCAAACATCATCTTTCAAATCTACAGAAAGCATCACATAAGAAGGTCTTTGCAATAGCAAAATAACTGAATACTTTTTCATTGATATATGATCAATACAGTTATAATACATTTGGAACAGCTGACATGATAAAATCGTTCTGCCTTAATAATTTGTAAATCTGAGGACTGTCCAACGAGTATACCATAAGGAAAGTTTAGGTAAGATCTAATTGCCAAAGGACTGCTCTTCAATTACTTATTCTTTTTAAGAAGAACCGTATTAGTTGCAGCAAAAAGTCTAAATAATCCTGGAAAAGCATTAGAAATATTATGTGGAGAAGAGAGAGCAAGCGTCTTCATATTCCGTATCACTTCTCTTGCCTTCTTTTGATTCTTTCTTTTCTGGGTACTCAATAGAGGATTTTTGGTGGAAGGGTCGAATAAGTCTGCCTGGGACCCAGACTGGGGTTTCTGCATTCTGTACAAAAACATATACATATCTTCTTCCTGAGGTGATTAATACATCTGGCCCTTTCCAAGTACCTGTTAAAAGATCCTTCCACATTACTAAAGGAATAACAGAATGCTGTAGGGGAGCCCAATGTTTTTGTATAGGAGTAAAACCTTTATCATCTGCATTAAGGTGATTAATGGTAAATAAAGCATGGCTTAATAATTGAGAAAGCAAATAGTAATGGACACTAAATTTTAATCTTTGAAGTTGTACCTTAAGATTTTGATGAGTCCTTTCTCTGATAGTCTGACCTTGAGGAATATATTGAATTCCTTTTGTATGATCTGTACCCCATTGAGAGCAAAACTGTGCAAAAGCTTGAGAAGTATAAGCTGGAGCATTATCAGTTTTAATTCTTATTGGGACACCTAAGGAGGAGATGCATATAAGAAGATGTTGAATGGCATCTTTCTCAGCCTCCCCAGTTCTGGCAGTGGCTATGATCACATGAGAGTAGATATCTACAGTAACATGTACATAGCCCAATTTTTCAACTTCTGGGACATGAGTTATATCCATTTGCCACAAAACTTGATTCGTAAGGCCCCTTGGGTTAACTCACATCTTTAATGGCTGATATACATCAGGAAAATGTTCAGAGTCCTTCACAATTTGCCTAGCCTATTCTTGTGTCAAATTGAACATCCTTCTCAAAGTTAATGTGTTCTGATGATGTAAAGCATGACTTTCTAATGCTTGTTCAACCATACTAGCAATCAAGTGTTCTTTTGACAATAAAGCTGCCATAGCATTTCCTAAATTCAATGGACCTGGCAAGCCAGGACATCCTCTGATGTGTCCTATAAAAATTCTCTTTTTCTTGATTGAATTACAGTTTTGCAACTGAAGCAAGAGTGATATAATTTTGGAATTTCCAGATATAAGAGCTTTCTCTACATCTGGGGGAAAATGACTACATATTTAGAATCTGTATAAAGGTTAAACTCTTCAGGTATGTGTTTAATGGCAGTAGTAACTGCAGTGATTTCCATCTGCTGTTCAGAAATTACTTTTACATTTTTAATAATTACAGGTCTATCTTTTATATAGACAGGTGAAATTCCACTGGATGACACATCTGTAAATACTAAGAGGGCATCAGAAATAGGTTCCAATGCTATTTTAGAAGGAAAGATTATTTCCATTTCTCCTACAAACTTTAATATAGGGTGTTGAGGTACGTGGTATTTGATTTGTCCCATATAATAAGCATATGCAATTCCCCCATCATCTGAAGCTTGAAACAAGGACTCCAATTGTTCCTTATTATAGGGTTACCAATATCTTGTATTTCTTTGCTGAGTAGTTCCCTGGATCTTAACCTTCCTTTAATATTTAATTGATTACAATTAAATGATACACATGAAAGGATAAGAAGATACCATTTTTACTTGAGTAGAAGGGAAACAAATCCATTCCAATAGACCTTCTTGCCATAAACATGCAGTAGGTGTGTAAGATGTTTAAGTATAATAAGAAACCATGTCTTAGGTAGTTTATCTATTTTACTTTAGCATCTTGCATCGTTTGCTCTATCAATTCTAAATGTTTTAAGGCTTCTTTTGTAAGCTATCTTTTAGAATAGGGATCAGGATCTCCTTTAAGAATTTAAAGCAAATGATGCAACTGTCTTGTGGTAATTTTTAAATATGATCTAATCCAATTAAAATTTCCCAATTATTATTGAAAATAAATTAATTAATTAATTTAATTTATCAACCCAAAGTTGCAATTTTTGAGATATAACATATTCATTATTATTGTTTTTCCCCTTATAATTTATTGGCTTGTTATGTTGAATTTATCAGGGTCGATAATTAGTTCATGCTAGGTTAATGACTCAATCATATTTCTCAAAATTCATTTAAGTCCTTTTCATTTTTCTGCTATAAGAATATCATGCATAAAATGTAGAATAAAAGCCTTTTTATACTTAGCCCTGATGGATCTTAAAGCTTGATCTACAAACTTCTGACAAAGAGTTAGACTATTTTTCATAACTTGGGAAGGAACCTTTCATTGATAACTTTGAAATGGCTTTTGTACATTGACACAAGGAATGCTGAAAGCAAATCTTCATGTATCTTCTGGTTGTAACTTTATTTTGCAAAAAAATAATCCTTTAAATCTATAGCTATAATATAATAATACCCTGGAACGGTTACTGTGGATGGAAATCCTGGCTGTAAAACTCCCATATCATACATTGTCTTTTTAACAGCCCTAATATCTTGTAAGAGTCTCCATTTGTCTGATTTTTTTTCTTAATGACAATAACAGGAGTATTCCATGGACTGTTAGATTCTTCAATATGTACTAACTTCAGTTGTTCTTCTACTAATTGTTCTAGAGTCTGTATATTTTCTTGAGTAAGGGACTACTGATTTTCCACACAGTCGCATCATTAATCCATAAAACTTAATCTGCGACTCGGCTTCCCGCCAGTCAGGAGAGACTCACCTCCATCTTGATTCCGGGCTCCAGAGATTCGACAAACTGAGGTACACAAACATAATCCTAGGCCCAACACCGCAGGGGTCTGAGCCTGACGGGCGTTGGCCTGCACCCAGGCCCTGGGCTGTTCGAGTGGCCATCGGGGCGCCAACCCAGCCAGGAGTTTTTTTTGCCCTGGCCGGCGCACGCGCCGCCATTTTGCCTACAGGACCCAGAGTGCTCGGGAGGGCAGAGACGGCTAACAAGCGTAGCCTGAGACTAACAAAACGGGGGTCTAGGCCCCAAAAGGCACAGGACTGACCCCAAGAACTGGGCGGCTTGGTGGGCCATCTGTGTGTCAACCCGCCCAGGAGGTTATTAGCACAACAGACTCTCCCGGGGCTTTCGGGGAGCGCGGACGTGCACGCCCGCCATCCAGGTCACCTGGCGGACCCAAATAACAGTCATAGCCCTAGGGGAACTTTGCTCGGACCTTGGCTTCCCAGGCTTTTGCCTGGACTCAGGGCCTGGGCGACAAGGCTAACCTAGTGTGCGCCAGCACGGTTGGGGAAATCGGCTGCCCAGTGGAGTGAGCGGAACAAAGGGGAGGTCACAGCAGCATACACCTTCGGAGCTCCCTGGGGGTGCACACGGGTTCCATCTGGTCCACAGACACAATCTGGGGCAAGGCCTCAGGCAGAAGCCCTCAGGTCAACTCTCTCCGCTTCAGATCAGCCTGGGTGGCCGCACCACATCTCCAGGTCCCTCAAGAGGCTAGTGGGGGCTTCCGGGCGGCCAGCTGGAGAAGTCGGTGTGCTCCAATAAATCCTGCGGGCCCCAGCGGGAGCCTTCAGGTGCCTGCTTCGGGATCTGAACAGCCTGGACAACAGCACCCTGTCTACAGGATGTGCAGGGTGTAAGCTGTGCACCAGAGGACAACAGGGAAGGGGCAGCTTGCACTGGTGAGTCCAGCACTGACAAGACCAAGTAACACCAGTGAGAGCTAGATGGCAAAAGGCAAACGCAGGAACGTCACTAACAGAAATCAAGGCAATATGGCAACATCTGAACCCAGTTCTCCTCTACCAGCAAGTCCTGGATACCCCATCATACCAGTAAAACAAGATTTGGATTTAAAATCACTGGTCATGATGCTGGTACAGGAACACATGAAGGACATTCAGGAGAAAATGGATCAAAAGTTAGAAGCCCTTGCAAGGGAAACACAAAAATCATTGAAAGAAATCCAGGAGAATACAAAAGCCAACAAGGAGGAAATGCAAAAAACACTTAAAGAAATACAGGAGAACTTTGGTCAACAGGCTGAGGTCATGAAAGACGAAACACAAAAATCTCTTAAAGAAATACAGGAGAACTTTGGTCAACAGGCTGAGGTCATGAAAGAAAAAACACAAAAATCTCTTAAAGAATTACAGGAAAGCACAAACAAGCAAGTGAAGGAGCTAAGCAAAACCATCCAGGATCTAAAAACAGAAGTAGAAACAACTAAGAAAACTCAAAAGGAGACAACTTTGGAGATAGAAAGCCTTGGGAAGAAATCAGGGGACAGAGATGCAAATATCAACAACAGAATACAAGAAATAGAAGAAAGAATCTCAGATGCTGAAGATTCCATAGAAACCATGGACTCAACAGTTAAAGAAAATGCAAAATGCAAAAAGCTTGTAACCCAAAATATCCAGGAAATCCAGGACACAATGAGAAGACCAAACCTAAGGATTATAGGCATAGATGAGAGTGAAGATTTACAACTTAAAGGGCCAGCAAATATCTTCAATAAAATTATGGAAGAAAACTTCCCTAACCTAAAGAGAGAGATGCCCATGAATATACAAGAAGCCTACAGAACTCCAAACAGACTGGACCAGAACAGAAATACTTCCCGTCACATAATAATCAAAACACCAAATGTTCTAAACAAAGAAAGAATATTAAAGGCAGTAAGAGAAAAAGGCCAAGTAACATATAAAGGAAGACCTATCAGAATCACAGCAGACTTTTCACCTGAGACTATGAAGGCTAGAAGGTCCTGGGCAGATCTCATGCAGACTCTAAGAGAACACAAATGCCAACCAAAACTACTATATCCAGCAAAACTCTCAATCACCATAGATGGAGAAACTAAGATATTTCACGACAAAACCAAGTTTACCCAATATCTATCCACAAACCCAGCCCTAAAAAGGATAATAGGAGGAAAACACCAATACAAGGAGGGAAACTTCACCCTGAAAAAAGCAAGATAGTAACCTTTCATCAAACCCAAAAGAAGTTAAGCAATCAAATTTAAAAAATAACGTCAAAAATGATAGGAAGTAACAATCACTATTCCTTAATATCTCTTAACATCTATGGACTCAATGCCCCAATAAAAAGACACAGACTAACTGACTGGATACGTAAACAGGACCCTACATTTTGCTGCTTACAGGAAACACCTCAGGGTCAAAGACAAACACTACCTTAGAGTAAAAGGCTGGAAGACAATTTTACAAGCAAATGGTCTCAGGAAACAAGCTGGAGTAACCATTTTAATATCAGATAAAATTGACTTTCAACCCAAAGTCATCAAAAGAGACTCTGAGGGACACTTCTTGCTGGTCAAAGGAAAAATACAACAAGAAGAACTCTCAATCCTGAACATCTATGCTCCAAATGCAAGGGCACCCTCTTTCATAAAAGAAACTTTATTAAAACTCAAAGCACACATTGCACCTAACACAATAATTGTGGGTGACTTCAACACTGCACTTTCTTCAATGGACCGATCAGGAAAACAGAAACTAAACAAGGACACAATGAAACTAACTGAAGCTTTGGACCAATTAGATTTAACTGATATATATAGAACATTCTATCCTAAAACAAAAGAATATACCTTTTTTTTCAGCACCTCATGGTACCTTCTCCAAAATCGACCATATAATTGGTCACAAGACAGACCTCAACAAATATAAGAAGATAGAACTAATCCCATGCCTCCTATCTGATCACTATGGAATAAAAGTGGTCTTCATTAGCAACAGAAACAACAGAAAACCCACATACACGTGGAAATTGAACAATACTCTACTCAATGATACCTTGGTCAAGGAAGAAATAAAGAAAGAAATTAAAGACTTTTTAGAACACAATGAAAATGAAAACACAACATACCCAAATCTATGGGACACAATGAAAGCAGTGCTAAGAGGAAAACTCATAGCCCTGAGTGCCTCCAAAAAGAAAATGGAGAGAGCATACATTACCAACTTAATGACACACCTGAAAGCCCTAGAACAAAAAGAAGCTATTTCACCCAGGAGGAGTAGAAGGCAGGAAATCATCAAACTCAGGGCCGAAATCAATCAAGTAGAAACAAAGAGAACCATACAAAAAATCAACAAAACCAGGAGCTGGTTCTTTGAGAAAATCAACAAGATAGATAAACCCTTAGCCAGACTGACCAAAGGGCACAGAGAAAGTATCCAAATTAACAAACTTAGAAATGAAAAAGGAGACATAACAACGGAAACTGAGGAAATCCAAAAAATCATCAGATCCTACTACAAGAGCCTGTACTCAACACAACTGGAGAATCTGGAGGAAATGGACAATTTCCTTGACAGATACCAAATACCAAAATTAAATCAGGACCAACTAGACCATCTGAACAGTCCCATAAAGCCTAAAGAAATAGAAGGAGTCATAGAAAGTCTTCCAACCAAAAAAAGCACAGGACCAGATGGTTTCAGTGCAGAATTCTACCAGACCTTCAAAGAAGAGTTAACACCAATACTCTTCAAACTATTCCACAAAATAGAAACAGAAGGAACACTACCCAATTCCTTCTACGAAACCACAATTACGCTGATACCAAAGCCACACAAAGATCCAACAAAGAAAGAGAACTTCAGACCAATTTCCCTTATGAACATCGATGCAAAAATACTCAATAAAATTCTTGCCAACCGAATCCAAGAACACATCAAAACGATCATCCACCATGATCAAGTAGGCTTTATCCCGGAAATGCAGGGTTGATTCAATATACGGAAATCCATCAATACAATCCACTACATAAACAAACTCAAAGAACAAAACCACATGGTCATTTCATTGGATGCTGAAAAAGCATTTGACAAAATTCAGCATCCTTTCATGCTTAAAGTCTTGGAGAGAACAGGAATTCAAGGCCCATACCTAAACATAGTAAAAGCAATATACAGCAAACCGGTAGCCAGCATCAAACTAAATGGAGAGAAACTTGAAGCAATCCCACTGAAATCAGGGACCAGACAAGGCTGCCCCCTTTCTCCTTATCTTTTCAATATTGTACTTGAGGTACTAGCTCGGGCAATTCGACAACATAAGGAGGTCAAAGGGATACAAATTGGAAAGGAGGAAGTCAAACTATCATTATTTGCAGACGACATGATAGTCTACCTAAGTGACCCAAAAAACTCCACTAGAGAGCTCCTACAGCTGATAAACAACTTCAGCAAAGTGGCAGGTTATAAAATCAACTCAAGCAAATCAGTGGCCTTCCTATACTCAAAGGATAAGCAGGCTGAGAAAGAAATTAGGGAAATGACCCCCTTCACAATAGCCACAAACAGTATAAAGTATCTTGGGGTGACTCTTACCAAACATGCGAAAGATCTGTATGACAAGAACTTCAAGACTCTGAAGAAGGAAATGGAAGAAGACCTCAAAAAATGGGAAAACCTCCCATGCTCATGGATCGGTAGAATCAATATAGTTAAAATGGCCATTCTGCCTAAAGCACTATACAGATTTAATGCAATATCCATCAAAATCCCAACTCAATTCTTCACAGAGTTAGAAAGAGCAATTATCAAATTCATCTGGAACAACAAAAAACCCAGGATAGCTAAAACTATTCTCAGCAACAAAAGAAAACCTGGGGGAATTAGTATCCCTGACCTCAAGCAATACTACAGAGCAATAGTGTTAAAAACTGCATGGTATTGGTACAGTGACAGGCAGGAGGATCAATGGAACAGGATTGAAGATCCAGAAAAGAACCCACACCCCTATGGCCACTTGATCCTCGACAAAGAGGCTGAAAACATCCAATGGAAAAAAGATAGCCTTTTCAACAAATGGTGCTGGTTCAACTGGAGGTCAGCATGCAGAAGAATGCGAATTGATCCATCCTTGACTCCTTGTACTAAGCTCAAATCCAAATGGATCAAGGACCTCCACATAAAGCCAGACACTCTGAAGCTAATAGAAAAGAAACTGGGGAAGACCCTTGAGGACATCGGTACAGGGAGAAAGTTTCTGAACAGAACACCAATAGCGTATGCTCTAAGAGCAAGAATTGACAAATGGGAAGTCATAAGGTTACAGAGTTTCTGTAAGGCAAAGGACACCATCAAGAGGACAGATCGGCAACCAACAAATTGGGAAAAGATCTTCACCAATCCTACATCAGATAGAGGGCTAATATCCAATATATATAAAGAACTCAAGAAGTTAGACTCCAGAAAACAGAACAACCCTATTAAAAAATGGGGTACAGAGTTAAACAAAGAATTCTCACCTGAAGAACTTCGGATGGCGGAGAAGCATCTTAAAAAATGCTCAACTTCATTAGTCATTAGGGAAATGCAAATCAAAACAACCCTAAGATTTCATCTTACACCAGTCAGAATGGCTAAGATTAAAAATTCAGGAGACAGCAGGTGTTGGAGAGGGTGCGGAGAAAGAGGAACACTCCTCCACTGCTGGTGGGGTTGCAAATTGGTACAACCACTCTGGAAAGCAGTCTGGCGGTTCCTCCGAAAACTGGGCACCTCACTTCCAGAAGATCCTGCTATACCACTCCTGGGCATATACCCAGAGGACTCCCCACCATGTAATAAGGATACATGCTCTACTATGTTCATAGCAGCCCTATTTATAATTGCCAGATGCTGGAAAGAACCCAGGTATCCCTCAACAGAAGAGTGGATGCAGAAAATGTGGTATATCTACACAATGGAGTACTATTCAGCCATTAGAAACAATGAATTCATGAAATTCTTAGGCAAATGGATGGAGCTAGAGAACATCATACTAAGTGAGGTAACCCAGACTCAAAAGGTGAATCATGGTATGCACTCACTAATAAGTGGTTATTAACCTAGAAAACTGGAATACCCAAAACATAATCCACACATCAAATGAGATACAAGAAGAAAGCAGGAGTGGTCCCTGGTTCTGGAAAGACTCAGTGAAACAGTATTTGGCAAAACCAGAACGGGGAACTGGGAAGGGGTGGGAGGGAGGACAGGGGAAGAGAAGGGAGCTTACGGGACTTTCGGGGAGTGGGGGGGGGGGCTAGAAAAGGGGAAATCATTTGAAATGTAAATAAATTATATCGAATAAAAAAAACTTAATCTGCATATAACTCATCAGCAGCCACTATAAATAATGCTGATCATTCCAATTTTCATCTGTGGTTAATTTTACTTTCATTTCCCCTGAGATATCTCATCCCCATAGGGAGAATGGCAAAAAGAAAATAATGTAATTTTGAAAAGTAGCCATTTTGCCTTCACATTCCCATGTCAGGATTTTTGAACTTTGAGCTACATTGGAAGGTAGTCCCAATGCCACCAGAGTAGACATGGTATGAACGATAGGACATGTCCCAAGACAGTCCTTTCCTGCAATGTAAGACCTATCTGCTCATGTGTCCAAAAATCCTTGGATATTTTCTACTTCTACTTTAAAAATATTTTAAGAGTCTTTGTCTAGCAATTTCCTGAGCCCAGGCTGACACTTCTGTGGAGCCAAACCATTCAACCCTTCTAATCTGTTTTAATATTGGGTTGGAAAGTTGTATATAAGGGAGTAGTATTATCTGAGATACCCATTGGTTTTTATGTAGTTGTATTGTATTTTTTAATGGCCTAATCATAATTTTTACCTCTCCATGGGGTCTGAATCAATTACTCCAGGAAGAACTTCAAATTTTTGGTTAAAACTTGAGCTTCTCCCTATTATAAGGTCAAAGGTGCCTCACCAGCAGTGATCCAGAGTTAGGTGGTGATAGTGGCCCCTTAAATCCTGTATCTACCAATTGCAGTCCCTCATAGAGAGTATATACTCTTTGTCTACTGCAAGATCTAATCGTGTACTTCCTGATGTTGCTCTGAGTAAGCTTAAGATGATAAGCCCAAGGGCCAGAGGATTCAGTTTACTTTTACCTTCCTCTGTCTCCGTATTTTGCCCTTTTTTTAATTTTGGGGCAGAGGGCATGTCCCTCACCCCATTTTTTTGTCTCCTCACCATTCAGAGGTGTTCCATCTTTAGGAAATATATATATACATTCCTCCAATGCTTTCCCTTCTTACACCGAGGACATAACCCCGGACATTGATTTTTCTTATTTTTATATGTTGAATTCTGCTCTTCTTTTTTACACTCTCGGCTTATAAGTCCTTGCTGACTACAAGAAAAGCACAAAACCTTTTGGTTTCTTCCTCTTTTTAAGATCTGACAATAGGCAAAAAAAAATGTTGCCCTTGCATTGCTGCAGCATAGGCTAACTCTGGATCACTGCTGGTGAGGCATATATACATGCTTTGATGTAATCTTTCACAGTCCCTGTTTTTCAGATACGTCTAATTAGTTGCTGGCAGAGAGTATTGGCATTTTCCCATGCAAGTTGATTTAATAATACAACACGTTCTCGGAGGGAGGAAGCATCAAGTCTAGTCCTTTTTCCAATCTAGCAATAAAATCTTCTAAAGATAGGCTTCCTTCCTCTGGGAACCACTGACTGACTCTCAATAAAAAAATCATAAAATGTTGCTAAACTCTTCTCTGAGGTTTTAACACTGATAATTTCTAACATATGTCTCAGTACTGCCAAGAGCAAGCCTATGTATTTGAACTGTGAATGCCCCATGATTCTTACCTTCTCATCCTCTTAACACCTCTATAGAGGAAGTTTGAAGCACTCTTGACAAGGTCCTATCCTTAACCTGAAAAAAAGTTTTTTTAGAAAAATATGAGACAGAAAGCTTACTTTCTTTGAGCCCCCAAGTTGAAGCACCAGCTGCCACGAACCACTCCAGCCAGCTTTGGGGGTCCCTGGAATGAGGGTCCTCGAAGAACAGGTGGGAAAGAATTTGCTGGTGACTACCAAAAACAAACACATAGGCAATTTGTATCTGAGTGTATTTCGCAGCTCTCAAGCAGGGAATTTTATACATTAAACCAAACATGAACTCTTGGAAACCATATCCAGCACTATAATCATGAATACCAACAAGAATCATTAGGCAAAGTAAAATACAAAAATCATCTAAGCATCACAACCCTGAAACTACATGTTCAGCAAATCACAAACAGAACAGATAACATCACCATCAAAATTTAATAAATCTAAAAGAATATATTCAATAGGGTGGTCATCCAAGGCTAGTAGCATATTCCCAAGAACTGGTTAATAAATCTTTCTGGTCAGTGTTCTTAAGTGCTGACGTAACTTTCAGGCCCCTATGGTCAATTATTCCTTAACATCTAATATCTGATTCTTTATAAATGTTCAAAACATAAATTTTTCAATTTTTCTAATTCCTCTCCAAAATTTTTATTAAAATATTTTATTTCTTTATATTCCAGTTGCCCTAATTCTCAGTCCCAACTCCCAGAGTTCTTCACCCCATATCCCTTACTCTTTACTGCTCAGAAGATGCTCTCCCCTCACCCCCAACTCTAGCATCTGTCTTCCCTGGGACATCAAGTCTCTACAGGATGAGGCACATCCTCTGCTACTGAGGCCAGACAACGCAATATTTTGCTAAATATATTCTGATGTCCACAGATCAGCCCATATATGATCTTTGGATGGTAGTTTCATCTCTGGGAACACTGAGGGTTCTGAGTTAGTTAATTCTGGTCTGACGTTCTTCCTATATGAATGCCATCCCCTTCAGTTACTTCAATCTTACCCCTAACTATTCTATAGGGGTTCGTGAGACCTCAGTTCAATGGTTGGCAGTAAGTATTTGCATCTGTATTAGTCAGCTGCTGCTTGAGCAACTCATAGGATACCCATGCTAGGCTCCTGTCTGCAAGCACAGCATGGAGTCAATAATACAGTCAGGGGTGCTTGCCCATAGGTTGGAGCCCAAGTTGGGCTGATCACTGAATGGATGTTCCTTCATACTCTCCTCCATTTTTTCCTTGCATTTCCTTTAGATGGGAACAATTCTAGCTCAAAACAATGAAGGTAGATAGCTGGCTCCATCCCTCTACTGAGGACTCTATCTGCTAGAGGGGTTCTCTTAAGGTTCCATCACCCCACCACTGGGATCTTTTGTCTAAGATCATCCCCATTGAGTCCTCAGAGCTTCAGATGGCCAGGAAAATGAATGGAATTATGTAGCTGTGGGGAGTATGGTGGGGGATCCTCTAAAAAATCAAAGATATGGGATGTGAGAGGCTCCAAGGGCACAGTGGGAATGAGCTTAGTTTTAAATCGTTCTAATTAAGGCCTTCTTTACCATATACCAAAACCCACCAATGATGACACACATGTAGTCATATGAGATTTGATTGCTCGGAAAGTTTTATCTATCATAATAATTTTGTAAATGAATTGAAAATTAAAACATTTGTTTCCCTGGAGATAAGGTCATGTGAATTATACCCATTATTCTTACTTAAGATCATTGCCTAGGTTGTCAGGAAGCTGTAACTAAGAAAAGGAATGAAAGAACAAATCAAAAGAATTGCCATGAGAACTATGGCTCAATATGTTTTCTCTGGCAGAGAGTCCCAGAACTGGTTCCAGGAGACTTTCGTCTTTTGAATTCTAATGCCTCAGTCTGTGGAACTTGTCACACAGATTCTACTGTGGTTGGTGTGGCATCTCTCCCATATTGCTTAATTGAACTCACAAATTTCTTTTTTGGCTGGGGAGATGGAGGGAAAGATTAGTCTGTAGATGACTGGAAAAATAAGGAGGAGAAGAATAATTTTTCCTGCAGCCATGGTAACAATGATCCATTGTAGCCAACTAACAGGGTTTAAACACCATAAGCCAAGGTTAATAGACTGAGCCAAATCCTCTATGACAGCAGATTCAACATGTGCTTTGCTCTTAGCAAAGATTTGGGCTTGTAATTGAGCCATATCATAAGTGATAGCGTTGTCTTTCCAAATTCCCAACAAATGTTTTTTAGTACTATACCAGTAGTGGGAACAGGGAAGTGGGATGGGTTGGGTGGGAAAACAGGTGGAGGGAAGGGGGCTTATGGAAAATTCTTGGAGTGGGGGGCTAGGAAAGGGGAAATCATTTAAAATGTAAGTAAAATATATCAAATAAAATATAATAAAAAAAAGAATGGCATGACTTTGTTTTTGACTTCCTGTCACAGAAATGTGAATCACATTCAGTAAGAGTATATGCTGTGTCAAGACCAAATACTTGAAAAATGCAACTTCAGGAAGAAAGTGTTTATATGAGATTATAGTTTTAGGGAAATTATCCATCAATGGTAAGAAGATGTGGTGATAGGCATATGAAGGTTGTCACATTATACCTATAATCAGAAATCAGAGAAAAATGAATGCTGGTTCTCAGCTGGCATCTTTCAACTACCTTTTTACTTAAACTAAGACAGTAGTCCATTCTATGGCTCTACTAAGATTCTGTATAGATCTCAGGTAAGATTCCCTGGAAATATCTTCCAACACATACTTAGTGTGTTTCCTACATGATTATATATGTCACATTGACAATGAATATTAAATCCCACAAAAACAATACTCAATTTTTTATGGAATATCATCTTCATTTACATTGTCAATGGTAAAACCTACCCTGATATCCCCTTCCCCTAACACCTCCAGCACCTCCCCCTCCTTCTTCCCCCTGCATCCATGCATATGCCTCACCACCAAAAACACTCCCACCTCCCCCTTGGTTTCCCTGTGTTGGGGACTCTATTGAGCCTTTACCTGACCAAAGACCATTCCTCCCACTGGTGCCCAACGAGGCCTTCCTCTGCCACATTTTTGGCTGGAGCCATGTGTTCCCCTTGGTTGATTGTTCAGTCCCTGGTAGTCTTGGGGAGTCTGGGTGACCGAAATCAATGTTCTTCCCATGGGGCTGTAAATCCCTTCAGCTCCTCTGGACCATCCTCCAGCTCCTCCAATGGGGACCCCATGCCCAGTCCAATAGTTGGTTGCTAGCATCTGCTTCTGTATTTGTAAGGCTCTGGCAGGGTCCCTCTAAAGACAACCATGGCATGCTCCTTTTGATATGCACTCCTTTTTTTCCCTTTTGTTTTGTTGTTGTTATTGCTATTGTTGTTGTTTCAAGACAGGGTTTCTCTGTATACTCTTCACTGTTGTGGAACTCACTCTGTAGACCAGGCCGGCCTTAAACTCAGAAATCTGACTGCCTCTGCCTCCCAAGTGCTTGAATTAAAAGCGTGTGCCACCACTGCTCAGCTGGTATGCACTTCTTGTCTTACATAAAAATGTTGGATTTTGGTGACTGTTTATAGGATGAATCGCCAGGTAGGGCAGTCTCTGTGTGGTCTTTATTTCAGTCTCAGCTTCACACATTGCCTCCGATATTGCTCCTGTGAGTATTTTGTTCCCTTTCCCAGAGGAACCAAAGCACCCTCACTTAAGTCCTCCTTCTTCTTGAGCTTCCTGTGCTGGGTGAATTGTAACTTGTTTATTTTGAGCTTTTGGGATCACATCCTCAAATTAGTGAGTGCATACTGTGTGTGTTCTTTTGTGATTGGATTGCCTCAGTCAGGATAACACTTTCTAGTTCCATCCATTTGCCGAAGAATTTCATGAATTCATTGTTTTTAATAGCTGAATAGTACTCCATTGTGTGTATAATATATATATTGTGTGTGATATATATATATATATATATCACAGTTTCTGTATCCATTCCTCTGTCGAGGGACATCTGGGTTCTTTCCATCTTCGCAAAGGAACATAGTGGAGCATGTGTCCTTATTACATGTAGAAGCATTTTCTGGTTATATGCCCAGGTTTGTTATAGCTGGGTCTGCAGGTAGTACTATGTATAATTTTCTGATGAATCAAAAAACTGATTTCTAGAGTGGTTTTACCAACTTGCAATCCCACTTCATACTGGTCAAAGGAAAAATCTGCCAAGATGAACTTTCAATCCTGAATATCTATGCTCCAAATGCAAGGGTACCCACATTCATAAAAAAACTTTAATAAAGCTCAAAGCACACATTGAATCCCACAAAATAACAGTGGGAGATTTCAATACCCCACTCTGAAAAATGGAAAAATCATGGAATCAGAAGCTAAACAGAGATACAGTGAAACTAACTGAAGTCATGGACCAAATGGATCGAACAGATATTTATCGAACATTCCACCTTAAAGCAAAGGATTATACCTTCTTCTCAGCACCTCATGGTACCATTTCAAAAATTGACATTATAATTGGTCACAAAACAGGACTCAGCAGATACAGAAATATTGAAATTATTCCATGCATCTTATCAGATCACCACCGCCTAAGGCTGGTTTTAAGCTCAACCAAAAGCAAAGGAAAACACACATACATGTAGACATTGAACAGTACTCTTCTCAGTAATAGCTTGGTCAAGGAACAAATAAAGAAAGAAATTAAAGACTTTTTAGAATTTAATGAAAATGAATACAGGTCATAGCAAAATGTATGGGACACATTGAAAGCAGTGCTAAAAGGAAAACACATAGCTCTGAGTGTCTCCAAAAAGAAAGACACTAACAGCTTGACAGTGCACTTGAAAGCTCTAGAACAAAAGGAAACAAATACCCCCAAGAAGAGTAGACGACAAGAAATAATTAAACTTAAGGCTGAAATCAACCAAACAGAAATAAAAAGAACTATACAAAGAATCAACAAAACAAGGATCTGGTTCTTTGAAAAAAATCAACAAGATAGATAAACCCTTAGCCAGACTAACCAGAGTGCACAGAGACAGTATCCAAATTAATAAAATCAGAAATGAAAAGGGAGGCATAACAACAGAAATTGTGGAAATTCAAAACATCATCAGATCCTACTACAAGAGTTCATACTCAAGAAGATTTGAAAACCTGGATGAAATGGACAACTTTCTAGATACATACCAGATGCCAATGTTAAAACAGTATCAGATAAATTATCTAAATAGTCCCATAAGTCCTGAGGAAATAGAAGCAGTCATTAATAAACTCCCATCAAAAAAAAAAAAAAAAAAAAGCCCAGGACAAGATATGTTTAGCTGAAAATTCTGTCAGATCTTCAAAGAAGAGTTAACACTGATAGTCTGCAAACTTTTCTATGAAGCCACAATAACACTTATACCTAAACCAAACAAAAACCAAACAAGGAAGGAGAACTTCAGATGAATCTCCCTCGTGAACATTGATGCAAAAATATTGAACAAAATAATCAAATTTTATTCTTTTCCTTCGCTTAAAATAATTACTATGAGACTGTTTTGAAATGATGGACAGGTTTATTTTCTCCTCAATAAACCCATGTCAAAGCACAGACTCCAGTTACTATATTTATAAGTTATAAACTTAGATTGAGCAGGTCTATCACCACACCAACCTATCCCCCAACTATGATATCCTTGCAAGTTAAAATTTTTTATGGCCATATGGTTTTGCTCCATCTTCTCTTCCTCCCTGTCTTGATCGTTTTCTCTTCTAGACCTCCCATTCCACCTTTTACTTTCTTGGACCAAATCACAGAATTTAGCATTTATTTGATCATCAAAAATTAAAACTGAGCAGCAGATTCACATGATATCACCTGAGCATTTGCTCATTGGTTGGCAGCCCCTCCTGAGGAAGAAAAATTAACATCAGAAAACAGCATCCTGGCAAACTACAATAAACATTTTATTTGGAAATGACCTCTGAAAGATATTTAACAATATAGATTGCATTTGGTAGTGCTAATTGAACCCAATGAGATAAAAGTAAATATTAAATATTTTTAAATAATAAAATAACCAGGTTTTTGTTATACAATACTGTTAAAATCAGAAAAGTCAAAACTATAGTAAATAATCAAATCATTTTTAATGACAAAGAACTTTTTATTTTAAGTTTTATTTCAGATTTCAGTTTATTTTCCTTAAGCTCCAGGGCATTTGAGACAAAGACCTTAAAACTTAACAGAAAACTTTAGAAACCTTAAGAACAGTTTCCTCCGAAACAGAAGAGGCCCTTCTGAATCTAAGAGCATGACAGACAAACCCTTTACTACAGTCCAGGTGAACAGTAATAGGAACAACTCTCCATTTATCAAAACTTCCCAGAGCCCTGCAGTATCCCCAGAACTTTTTTTTTAATTCGATGCATTTTTTATTTACATTTCAAATGATTTCCCCTTTTCTAACCCCCCACTCCCCGAAAGTCCCGCAAGCCCCCTTCTGTCCCCCTGTCCCCCCAACCACCCCTTCCCACTTCCCCGTTCTGGTTTTGCCGAATACTGCTTCACTGAGTCTTTCCAGAACAGGGGGCCACACTTCCTTTCTTCTTGTACCTCATCTGATGTGTAGATTATGTTATGGTTATTCCAGGTTTCTAGGTTAATATCCACTTGTTAGTGAGTGTATACCATGATTCACCTTTTGAGTCTGGGTTACCTCACTTAGTATGATGTTCTCTAGCTCCATGCATTTGCCTAAGAATTTCATGAATTCATTGTTTCTAATGGCTGAATAGTACTCCATTGTGTAGATATACCACATTTTTTGCATTCACTCTTCTGTTGAGGGATACCTCGGTTCTTTCCAGCATCTGGCAATTATAAATAGGGCTGCTATGAATATAGTAGAGCATGTATCCTTATTACATGGTGGGGAATCCTCTGGGTATATGCTCAGGAGTGGTATAGCAGGATCTTCTGGAAGTGAGGTGCCCAGTTTTTGGAGGAACCTCCAGACTGATTTCCAGAGTGGTTGTACCAATTTGCAACCCCACCAGCAGTGGAGGAGTGTTCCTCTTTCTCCACACCCTCTCCAACACCTGCTCCATTGATCCTCCTGCCTGTCACTGTACCAATACCATGCAGTTTTTAACACTATTGCTCTGTAGTATTGCTTGAGGTCAGGGATACTGATTCCTCCAGACTTTCTTTTGTTGCTGAGAATAGTTTTAGCTATCCTGGGTTTTTTGTTATTCCAGATGAATTTGATAATTGCTCTTTCTAACTCTGTGAAGAATTAACTTAGGATTTTGATGGGTATTGCATTGAATCTGTATATTGCTTTTGGCAAAATGGCCATTTTAACCATATTGATTCTACCGATCCATGAGCATGGGAGGTTTTCCCATTTTTTTGAGGTCTTCTTCCAGTTCCTTCTTCAGAGTCTTGAAGTTCTTGTCATAGAGATCTTTCACATGTTTGGTAAGAGTCACCCCAAAATACTTTATACTGTTTGTGGCTATTGTGAAGGGGGTCATTTCCCTAATTTCTTTCTCAGCCTGCTTATCCTTTGAGTATAGGAAGGCCACTGATTTGCTTGAGTTGATTTTATAAACTGCCACTTTGCTGAAGTTGTTTATCAGCTGTAGGAGCTCTCTAGTAGAGTTTTTTGGGTCACTTAGGTAGACTATCATATCATCTGCAAATAATGATAGTTTGACTTCTTCCTTTCCAATTTGTATCCCTTTGACCTCCTTATGTTGTCGAATTGCCTGAGCTAGTACCTCAAGCACAATATTGAAAGGATAAGGAGAGAGGGGGCAGCCCTGTCTAGTCCCTAATTTTAGTGGGATTGCTTCAAGTTTCTCTTCATTTAGTTTGATGCTGGCTACTGGTTTGCTGTATATTACTTTTACTATGTTTAGGTATGGGCCTTGAATTCCTGTTCTTTCCAAGACTTTAAGCATGAAAGGATGCTGAATTTTGTCAAATGCTTTTTCAGCATCCAATGAAATGACCATGTGGCTTTTTTCTTTGAGTTTGTTTATGTAGTGGATTGCATTGATAGATTTCCGTATATTGAACCAACCCTGCATTCCCGGGATAAAGCCTACTTGATCATGGTGGATGATCGTTTTGATGTGTTCTTGGATTCAGTTGGCAAGAATTTTATTGAGTATTTTTGCATCGATGTTCATAAGGGAAATTGGTCTGAAGTTCTCTTTCTTTGTTGGATCTTTCTGTGGTTTTGGTATCAGCATAATTGTGGCTTCATAGAAGGAATTGGGTAGTGTTCCTTCTGTTTCTATTTTGTGGAATAATTTGAAGAGTATTGTTGTTAACTCTTCCTTGAAGGTCTGATAGAATTCTGCACTGAAACCATCTGGTCCTGTGCTTTTTTTGATTGGAAGACTTTCTATGACTCCTTCTATTTCTTTAGGCATTATGGGACTGTTTAGATGGTCTAGTTGGTCCTGATTTAATTTTGGTATTTGGTATCTGTCAAGGAAATTGTCCATTTCCTCCAGATTCTCCAGTTGTGTTGAGTACAGGGTCTTGTAGTAGGATCCGATGATTTTTTGGATTTCCTCAGTTTCTGTTGTTATATCTCCCTTGTCATTTCTAAGTTAATTTGGATACTTTCTCTGTGCCCTTTGGTCAGTCTTGCTAAGGGTTTATCTATCTTGTTGATTTTCTCAAAGAACCAGCTCCTGGTTTTGTTGATTCTTTGTATGGTTCTCTTTGTTTCTACTTGATTGATTTCAGCCCTGAGTTTGATGATTTCCTGCCTTCTACTCCTCCTGAGAGAAATAGTTTCTTTTTGTTCCAGGGCTTTCAGGTATGTCATTAAGCTGGTAATGTATGCTCTCTCCATTTTCTTTTTGGAGGCACTCAGGGCTATGAGTTTTCCTCTTAGCACCGCTTTCATTGTGTCCCATAGATTTGGGTATGTTGTGTCTTCATTTTCATTGTGTTCTAAAAAGTCTTTAATTTCTTTCTTTATTTCTTCCTTGGCCAAGGTATCATTGAGTAGAATATTGTTCAGTTTCCACGTGCATGTGGGTTTTCTGTTGTTTTTGTTGCTATTGAAGACCACTTTTACTCCATAGTGATTTGATAGGAGGCATGGGATTATTTAGATCTTCTTATATTTGTTGAGGTCTGTCTTGTGACCAATTATATGGCCGATTTTGGAGAAGGTACCATGAGGTGCTGAGAAAAAGTTATATTCTTTGGCTTTAGGATAGAATGTTCTATATATATCTGTTAAATCTAATTGGTCCAAAGCTTCAATTAGTTTCATTATGTCCCTGTTTACTTTCTGTTTTCCTGATCGGTCCATTGAGGAAAGTGCAGTGTTGAAGTCACCCACAATTATTGTGTTAGGTGCAATGTGTGCTTTGAGCTTTAATAAAGTTTCTTTTATGAAAGAGGGTGCCCTTGCATTTGGAGCATAGATGTTCAGGATTGAGAGTTCTTCTTGTTGTATTTTTCCTTTGACCAACAAGAAGTGTCCCTCAGAGTCTCTTTTGATGACTTTGGGTTGAAAGTCAATTTTATCTGATATTAAAATGGCTACTCCAGCTTGTTTCCTGAGACCATTTGCTTGTAAAATTGTCTTCCAGCCTTTTACTCTAAGGTAGTGTTTGTCTTTGACCCTTAGGTGTGTTTCCTGTAAGCAGCAAAATGTAGGGTCCTGTTTATGAATCCAGTCAGTTAGTCTATGTCTTTTTATTCGGGCATTGAGTCCATTGATGTTAAGAGATATTAAGGAATAGTGATTGTTACTTCCTATCATTTTTGACGTTATTTTTTAAATTTGAATGCTTAACTTCTTTTGGGTTTGATGAAAGGTTACTATCTTGCTTTTTCCAGGATGAATTTTCCCTCCTTGTATTGGTGTTTTCCTCCTATTATCCTTTGTAGGGCTGGGATTGTGGATAGATATTGAGTAAACTTGGTTTTGTCATGGAATATCTTAGTTTCTCCATCTACGGTGATTGAGAGTTTTTCTGGATATAGTAGTTTTGGCTGGCATTTGTGTTCTCTAAGAGTATGCATGAGAACAGCCCAGGATCTTCTAGCCTTCATAGTCTCAGGTGAAAAGTCTGCTGTGATTCTGATAGGTCTTCCATTCTATGTTACTTGGCCTTTTTCTCTTACTGCCTTTAATATTCTTTCTTTGTTTAGTACATTTGGTGTTTTGATTATTATGTGATGGGAAGTATTTCTGTTCTGGTCCAGTCTGTTTGGAGTTCTGTAGGCTTCTTCTATATTCATGGGCATCTCTCTCTTTAGGTTAGGGAAGTTTTCTTCCATAATTGTATTGAAGATATTTGCTGGCCCTTTAAGTTGTAAATCTTCACTCTCATCTATGCCTATAATCCTTAGGTTTGGTCTTCTCATTGTGTCCTGGATTTCCTGGATATTTTGGGTTACAAGCTTTTTGCCTTTTGCATTTTCTTTAACTGTTGAGTCCATGGTTTCTATGGTATCTTCAGCGTCTGAGATTCTTTCTTCTATCTCTTGTATTCTGTTGTTGATATTTGCATCTATGTCCACTGATTTCTTCCCAAGGCTTTCTATCTCCAAAGTTGTCTCCCTTGAGTTTTCTTAGTTGTTTCTACTTCTGATTTTAGATCCTGAATGGTTTTGCTTAGCTCCTTCACTTGCTTGTTTGTGCTTTCCTGTAATTCTTTAAGAGATTTTTGTGTTTCCTCTTTCATGACCTCAGCCTGTTGACCAAAGTTCTCCTGTATTTCTTTAAGTGTTTTTGTGTTTCCTCCTTATTGGCTTTTGTATTCTCCTGGATTTCTTTCAATGATTTTTGTGTTTCCCTTGCAAGGGCTTCTAACTTTTGATCCATTTTCTCCTGAATTTCTTTAAGTATGTCCTTCATGTGTTCCTGTACCAGCATCATGACCAGTGATTTTAAATCCAAATCTTGTTTTACTGGTGTGATGGGGTATCTAAGACATGCTGGTAAAGGAGAATTGGGTTCAGATGTTACCATATTGCCTTGATTTCTGTTAGTGACGTTCCTACGTTTGCCTTTTGCCATCTAGTTCTCACTGGTGTTAGTTGGTGTTGTCAATGCTGGAATCAGCAGTGCAAGCTTCCCCTTCCCAGGTGGCCTCTGGTGCACAGCTTACCTCCTGCACTGCCTGGAGACCGAGCACTGTGGCCCAGGCTGTTCAGATCCCAAAGCAGGTGCCTGAAGGCTCCTCCTGGGGCCTGCTGGATTCACCGGAACACACCAACTTCTCCCCTCCCGCTGGCCGCCCGGAAGCCCCACTTGCCTCTTTCTGGACCTGGAGTTGTGGTGTTGCTGCTCAGGCTGATCTGGATCCGGAAGCAGAGAGGTCTGAGGGCTACCACCAGAGGCCTCAGGACTGAAGCCTAAGCTCTGTGCCACAGGAATGAGCTGTGCTGTGAGCTCCCAGACTGCCTCTGGGTGCACACCAGGTCTCCCGCACTTCCTGGAGACCGAGTGCTGTGGCCCAGGTTGTTCAGATCCCAAAGCAGGTGCCTGAAGGCTCCTGCTGGGGCCCGCTGGATTCACTGGAGCACACCGACTTCTCCCCCCTGGCTTCCCGGAAGCCCCACTTGCCTCTTTCAGGACCTGGAGATGTGGTGTTGCTGCTCAGGCTGTTCTGGATCCGGAAGCGGAGAGGTCTGAGGGATACCGCCAGAGGCCTCAGGACTGATGACAAAGAACTTAAAATGCATATGATGAATTTTCTCAGTTAACATATATGATTTATAATATCAGATCAGATTGTTCACTAAAGGAGAGATGTTGGTGGTAAATACTGACAGGAAATGAACTAAATGCTATAGCTTATTAGAAAAGTGTAAATTTTACTACTGTACTAGAATAGGAAGATAGTTGGCTTTGTCTTAACACAAATACTTGATAGAAACCTAGACCTATTAAGGGGGAATCATAATTCAGAAAACATCTGTATAGAATTGACTGGTAGGCAAGTTAGTAAGGTATTTTCTTGATTAATAATTGATTTGGGAAGGCCAGGTCCATTGGGAGTGCTACCACTTTTGGAAAGGTAGTCCTGGGTGATATAAGAAAGCAAGAAGGCAAGCCAGGAACAGCAGGTCAAGAAACAGGGTTCCTTTGTAAACTCTGTTTAATTAGGTTTTTGCCTCCAAGTTTCCTGTTTTTAGATCCTGCCCTCACTTATTTTAAGGATGGAGGGTGTTGTGAAAATAAACCCCTTTTTCACAAAATTGCTTTAAGTCATGGTGGGGTTTTTTCTATCAATGTAACACTAAGATTAAAATTGTTACGGGAGTTGAGTATTGCTATGAATGACCTGACCCTGTATTTTGGGAAGAGTTGAAGAATTATTGTACAACTTTGTGATTTAAAAAGCTATTGAGTGTTCAAAGCTTGGTGAGATGTTATTGAACTTTGAAGACAATTCTGAGAGCTATGTAAACAACAGAGGCCTAACTTAAAGTATCATGGGGGAAATCAAAGCGCTATTGTACTATGTAGAGAGTTTGGCAGTTTCCTATGAAGGTAATCCCACATTTATCATTGGATAAATTGACATCATCAATTTTTCAAACCACTGCAAACATATGATCTAAAAACCTAAACATATTTCTCAAAACTTAATGAATATATTCCAGTAAACCTGTCATGGATTGAAAATTACATATAACCTTCCTCTTTTTTTATTTGAATATATTGAATAAAACGAAAACCAAAAAAAAGAGCCCTGGACCAGATGGGTTTAGCAGGAAACTCTATCATATGTTCAAAGAAGAGCTAATACTGATACTCTTCAATCTACTCCATGAAATAGAAACTCAGGGAACACTACCCAACTCATTCTATGAATCCATAATAATGCTTATACATAAACCAAACAAAGAACAAACAACATAGTACTAACTGAGGACCCAGATATACCACTTCTGTGCATCCCAGAAGATACTCTTACATGTAATAAGGACAGGCTCCACTATGTACATAGCTGCCTCATTTATAATAGCCAGTAGCTGGAAAGAACCCATATGTCCTTCAACAGAGGAATGGATACAGAAACTGTGGTATATATACACAATAAAGTACTATTCAGCTATTAAAAACAATGAAATTCTTAGGCAAATGGATGGAACTAGAAAGTGTCATCTTGAGCAAGGAACCTCAATCGTAAAAGAACACACATGTTATGCACTCCCTGGTAAGTGAATGTTAGCCCAAAAGCTCAAAATAAACAAGTTACAATTCACAGACCACAAGAAACTCAAGAAGGAGGACTGAAATGAGGGTGCTTTGGTTCCTTTGAGAAAGGGAACAAAATACTCACAGGAGCAATAAACATGGCAAAGTGTGGAGCAAAGACTGAAGGAAAGGCCACTCAGAGATTGCCCTACCTGGGGATTCATCCTATAAATAGTCACCATACCCCTGACACCATTATGGAAGACAAGAAGTGCATACCAAAAGGAGCATTCCATGGTTGTCTCTGGAGGGGCTAAGCCAGAGCCTTACACATACAGAGGCAGAGGCAAGCAGACAACCATTGCACTGTTTATGGGGTGCCCAATGGAGTAGTTGGAGGGTGGTCCAGAGGAGCTGAAGGGGTCTACAGTCCAATGGGAATAACAACAATGTAGGCCACCCAGAAATCTCAGGACTCCCAGGGAGTAAACCGTCAACCAAGGGGTACACATGTTTTCCAGCAAAAAATGTGGCTGAGAAAGGCCTTGTTGTATGTCAGTAGGAGGAGTTGTCCTTGGTCAGGTAAAGGCTCAATAGATGCCACAACAAAGGAAATTGTTGGCGGAGGGGTGTATGAGTCTTGTGGAGGGACATACACATGGAGGCAGGAGGTGGGAGGAGGGGGTTGGAAATTTTAAAGGAGGGGGAGAACAGGGAAAGGTTTTACCCTTTGAAATGTAATGAAGATTTTATTCAATAAAATTTAAAAAAAAGAATTGACAAATGAGACCTCATAAAATTACAAAGTTTCTGTAAGGCAAAGGGCACTGTCAAAAGGACAAACAGGCAACCAACAATTTGGGAAAAGATCTTTTCCAATCCTACATCCAACAGAGGGCTATTATACAATATAAACAAAGAACTCAAGAAGTTAGACTCCAGAGAGCCAAATAACCCTGTTAAAAATGGGGTACAGAGCTGAACAAAGAATTTTCTTGTGAGGAATATCAAATGGGTGAGAAACACCTAAAGAAATGTTTGAAATCCTTAGACATCATGGAATTGCAAATCAAAATAACCTTGAGATTTCACCTCTCACCAGTCAGAATGGCTAAGATCAAAAAGTCAGGAGATAGCAGGTGCTGGAGAGTATGTGGAGAAACAGGAACACTCCTCCATTGCTGGTGGAATTGCAGGGTGGTAAAACCACTTTGGAAATCAGTCTGGTGGTTCCTCAGAAAACTGGGCATGATGCTACTGGAGGACCCTGCTATACCACTCCTGGGCATATACCCAGAGGATTCTCCAGAATGTAATAAGGACATATGCCCAGCTATGTTCATAGCAGCCCTATTTATAATAGCCAGAAGCTGGAAAGAACACATATGTCCCTCAATGGAGGAATAGATATAGAAAATGTGGTATATTTACACAACGGAATACTACTCAGCTATTAAAAACAATGAATTTGTGAAATTCTTAGGGTGGAACAGGTAACTATCATCTTAATCGAGGTAACCCAATCAAAAAAGAACACATATGGTATGCACTCACTCATATGTCGATATTAACCCAGAAGCTTGGAAATCTCAAGACACAATTCATGTATCAAATGATGCCCATGAAGAAGGAACAACAAAGTATGGATACTCTGGTCCATCTTAAAAAGGGGAACGAAATATCCACAGAAGGAGATACAGAGGCAAAGTATAGAGCAGAGTCTGAGGGAAAGACCATTCAAAGACCACCTTACCCAGGGATCTATCCCATATACAGTTACCAAACCCAAACACTATTATCGATGCCCACAAGTGCTTGCTGTCACGAGCCAGATATAGCTATTACTTGGGAGACTCTGCTAGTGCATGACAAATACAGATAGGGAAACTCTCAGCCAGCCATTGAACTGCACACAAGGTTCCCAATGGGGGAGCTAGAGAAAAGACCCAAGGAGCTGAAGGGGTTTGCAGTGACATAGGAGGAACAAAGATATGAACCATCCAGTATTCCCAGAGTTCCCAGGGGCAAAACCATCAACCAGATAGTACACATAGTGTTACCCATGGCTCCAGACTCATAGCCAGCAGAGGATGGCCTTGTTGAACATCAATGGCAGGAGAGTCCCTTGGTCCTGGAAAGGCTTCATGCAGTAATGTAGGGGATTACCATAGCAAGGAAGCAGGAGGGTGTTGTTTGGGGAACAGGGGAATGGGAGATGGCTTATGGGATTTTAAGAGGGACAAGAAAAGGGAAAACATTTGAAACATAAAAAAATATACCTAATAAAAAATTAAAAAATAAATTAAAAATAGTACATCAAATAAATGGATAAACTGATTTATAGTAGAACATATCAGATAAGTTTACTATATGGAGAAAAATAAAAATGGACATTTTTACTCAACATCATATTTTGAGTGACTTCCCACAGTAAACTAGGAACTTGAATATACAAGCACAATCATTTCAAAACCAAACCAAAACTATTCACAGAAACTATCCCTCAGGAAGCTAGTATATGAACTGGTGAAAACTGTAAATTCATCTGATAGAATACATAATTGATTGCTTTAGAAAGTATTAGGTTCAGGCTTTGGAGCCCTCGTCTAGCCTCAGTGTGAGAAAATGTATTTAATCCTAGAGAGCCTTGAGGCACCAGGGAAGAGTAAGACCTGGTGTGTGTGTGTGTGTGTGTGTGTGTGTGTGTGTGTGTGTGTGTGTGTGCAGCCTGTTGGAGGCAAGAATAAGGAGTAATGAGATGAGGACCTGTGGGAGAGAAACACGGCAGTGCCAATCAATGGAATGTAAATAAATAATATAATTTAAATAAAAAACTATATTTAAAAAAAGAAAGAGGTAGGGACTACTAGATTCGAAGTCACATCTGAAATGCACCTGCAGCATGAGATGTGGAACTTGCACCCATTAACCATCCACTCACTGACAGCACTTACTCCACATTCATTTCCATTTGCAAGATACCCTAAGTCTCCAAGAAAGGAATCTAGTTTGCCCATCCCCCAGTTGGGGGTCAGGATTACCAACACTTTTTTTTTATTCGATATAATTTATTTACATTTCAAATGATTTCCCCTTTTCTAGCCCCCCACTCCCTGAAAGTCCCATAAGCCCCCTTCTCTTCCCCTGTCCTCCCACCCACCCCTTCCCACGTTCCCGTTCTGGTTTTGCCGAATACTGCTTCACTGAATCTTCCAGAACCAGGGGCCACTCCTCCTTTCTTCTTGTACCTCATTTGATGTGTGGATTATGTTTTGGGTATTCCAGTTTTCTAGGTTAATATCCACTTATTAGTGAGTGCATACCATGATTCACCTTTTGAGTCTGGGTTACCTCACTTAGTATGATGTTCTCTAGCTCCATCCATTTACCTAAGAATTTCATGAATTCATTGTTTCTAATGGCTGAATAGTACTCCATTGTGTATATATACCACATTTTTTGCATCCACTCTTCTGTTGAGGGATACCTGGGTTCTTTCCAGCATCTGGCAATTATAAATAGGGCTGCTATGAACATAGTAGAGCATGTATCCTTATTACATGGTGGGGAATCCTCTGGGTATATGCTCAGGAGTGGTATAGCAGGATCTTCTGGAAGTGAGGTGGCCAGTTTTTGGAGGAACCGCCAGACTGATTTCCAGAGTGGTTGTACCAATTTGCAACCCCACAAGCAGTGGAGGAGTGTTCCTCTTTCTCCACATCCTAGCCAACATCTGCTATCTCCTGAATTTTTAATCTTAGCCATTCTGACTGGTATAAGGTGAAATCTCAGGGTTGTTTTGATTTGCATTTCCCTAATGACTAATGAAGTTGAGCATTTTTTAAGATGCTTCTCTGCCATCCGAAATTCTTCAGGTGAGAATTCTTTGTTTAACTCTGTACCCCATTTTTAATAGGGTTGTTCGGTTTTCTGGAGTCTAACTTCTTGAGTTCTTTATATATATTTGATATTAGCCCTCTATCTGATGTAGGATTGGTGAAGATCTTTTCCCAATTTGTTGGTTGCCGATTTGCCCTCTTGATGGTGTCCTTTGCCTTACAGAAACTTTGTAATTCTATGAGGTCCCATTTGTCAATTTTTGATCTTAGAGCATACGCTATTGGTGTTCTGTTCAGAAACATTCTCCCTGTACCGATGTCCTCAAGGGTCTTCCCCAGTTTCAGAGTGTGTGGCTTTATGTGGAGGTCCTTGATCCATTTGGATTTGAGCTTAGTAAAAAGAGACAAGGATGGATCAATTCGCATTCTTCTGCATGCTGACCTCCAGTTGAACCAGCACCATTTGTTGAAAAGGCTATCTTTTTTCCATTGAATGTTTTCAGCCTCTTTGTCGAGGATCAAGTGGCCATAGGTGTGTGGGTTCATTTCTGGATCTTCAATCCTGTTCCATTGATCCTCCTGCCTGTCACTGTACCAATACCATGCAGTTTTTAACACTATTGCTCTGTAGTATTGCTTGAGGTCAGGGATACTGATTCCCCCAGACTTTCTTTTGCTGCTGAGAATAGTTTTAGCTATCCTGTTTTTTTTTTTTTTTTTTGTTATTCCAGATGAATTTGATAATTGCTCTTTCTAACTCTGTGAAGAATTAACTTAGGATTTTGATGGGTATTGCATTGAATCTGTATATTGCTTTTGGCAAAATGGCCATTTTAACCATATTGATTCTACCGATCCATGAGCATGGGAGGTTTTCCCATTTTTTTGAGGTCTTCTTCCAGTTCCTTCTTCAGAGTCTTGAAGTTCTTGTCATAGAGATCTTTCACATGTTTGGTAAGAGTCACCCCAATATACTTTATACTGTTTGTGGCTATTGTGAAGGGGGTCATTTCCCTAATTTCTTTCTCAGCCTGCTTATCCTTTGAGTATAGGAAGGCCACTGATTTGCTTGAGTTGATTTTATAACCTGCCACTTTGCTGAAGTTGTTTATCAGCTGTAGGAGCTCTCTAGTGGAGTTTTTTGGGTCACTTAGGTAGACTATCATGTCGTCTGCAAATAATGATAGTTTGACTTCTTCCTTTCCAATTTGTATCCTTTTGACCTCCTTATGTTGTCGAATTACCCGAGCTTGTACCTCAAGTACAATATTGAAAAGATAAGGAGAAAATGGGGCAGCCTTGTCTGGTCCCTGATTTCAGTGGGATTGCTTCAAGTTTCTCTCCATTTAGTTTGATACTGGCTACCGGTTTGCTGTATATTGCTTTTACTATGTTTAGGTATGGGCCTTGAATTCCTGTTCTCTCCAAGACTTTAAGCATGAAAGGATGCTGAATTTTGTCAAATGCTTTTTCAGCATCCAATGAAATGACCATGTGGTTTTGTTCTTTGAGTTTGTTTATGTAGTGGATTGCATTGATGGATTTCCGTATATTGAACCAACCCTGCATTCCTGTGATAAAGCCTACTTGATCATGGTGGATGATCATTTTGATGTGTTCTTTGATTCAGTTAGCAAGAATTTTATTGAGTATTTTTGCATCGATGTTCATAAGGGAAATTGGTCTGAAGTTCTCTTTCTTTGTTGGATCTTTGTGTGGTTTTGGTATCAGCGTAATTGTGGCTTCGTAGAAGGGATTGGGTAGTGTTCCTTCTGTTTCTATTTTGTGGAATAGTTTGAAGAGTATTGGTGTTAACTCTTCTTTGAAGGTCTGATAGAATTCTGCACTGAAACCATCTGCTCCTGAGCTTTTTTTGGTTGGAAGACTTTCTATGACTCCTGCAATTTCTTTAGGCATTATGGGACTGTTTAGATGGTCTAATTGGTCCTGATTTAATTTTGGTATTTGGTATCTGTCAAGGAAATTGTCCATTTCCTCCAGATTCTCCAGTTGTGTTGAGTACAGGCTCTTGTAGTAGGATCTGATGATTTTTTGGATTTCCGCAGTTTCTGTTGTTATATCTCCCTTTTCATTTCTAAATTTGTTAATTTGGATGCTTTCTCTGTGCCCTTTGGTCAGTCTGGCTAAGGGTTTATCTATCTTGTTGATTTTCTCAAAGAACCAGCTCCTGGTTTTGTTGATTCTTTGTATGGTTCTCTTTGTTTCTCTTTGATTGATTTCGCCCCTGAGTTTGATGATTTCCTGCCTTCTGCTCCTCCTGGGTGAAATAGCTTCTTTTTGTTCCAGGGCTTTCAGGTGTATCATTAAGCTGGTAATGTATGCTCTCTCCATTTTCTTTTTGGAGGCACTCAGGGCTATGAGTTTTCCTCTGAGCACTGCTTTCATTGTGTCCCATAGATTTGGGTATGTTGTGTCTTCATTTTCATTGTGTTCTAAACAGTCTTTAATTTCTTTCTTTTTTCTTCCTTGACCAAGGTATCATTGAGTAGAATATTGTTCAGTTTCCACGTGCATGTGGGTTTTCTGTTGTTTTTGTTGCTATTGAAGACCACTTTTACTCCATAGTGATTTGATAGGAGGCATGGGATTAGTTAGATCTTCTTATATTTGTTGAGGTCTGTCTTGTGACCAATTATATGGCCGATTTTGGAGAAGGTACCATGAGGTGCTGAGAAAAAGTTATATTCTTTGGCTTTAGGATAGAATATTCTATATATATCTGTTAAATCTAATTGGTCCAAAGCTTCAATTAGTTTCATTATGTCCCTGTTTACTTTCTGTTTTCCTGAGCGGTCCATTGAGGAAAGTGCAGTGTTGAAGTCACCCACAATTATTGTGTTAGGTGCAATGTGTGCTTTGAGCTTTAATAAAGTTTCTTTTATGAAAGAGGGTGCCCTTGCATTTGGAGCATAGATGTTCAGGATTGAGAGTTCTTCTTGTTGTATTTTTCCTTTGACCAGCAAGAAGTGTCCCTCAGAGTCTCTTTTGATGACTTTGGGTTGAAAGTCAATTTTATCTGATATTAAAATGGCTACTCCATCTTCTTATATTTGTTGAGGTTTGTCTTGTGACCAATTATATGGTCGATTTTGGAGAAGGTACCATGAGGTGCTGAGAAAAAGGTATATTCTTTTGTTTTAGGATAGAATGTTCTATATATATATCTGTTAAATCTAATTGGTCCAAAGCTTCAATTAGTTTCATTGTGTCCCTGTTTAGTTTCTGTTTTCCTGATCGGTCCATTGAGGAAAGTGCAGTGTTGAAGTCACCCACAATTATTGTGTTAGGTGCAATGTGTGCTTTTAGTTTTAATAAAGTTTCTTTTACAAAAGAGGGTGCCTTTGCATTTGGGGCATAGATGTTCAGGATTGACAGTTCTTCTTTTTGTATTTTTCCTTTGACCAGCAAGAAGTGTCCCTCAGGGTCCCTTTTGATGACTTTGGGTTGAAAGTCAATTTTATCTGATATTAAAATGGCTACTCCAGCTTGTTTCCTGAGACCATTTGCTTGTAAAATTGTCTTCCAGCCTTTTACTCTAAGGTAGTGTGTGTCTTTGACCCTGAGGTATGTTTGCTGTAAGCAGCAAAATGTAGGGTCCTGTTTACGTATCCAGTCAGTTAGTCTGTGTCTTTTTATTGGGGCATTGAGTCCATTGATATTAAGAGATATTAAGGAATCGTGATTGTTACTTCCTATCATTTTTGACGTTATTTTTTAAATTTGATTGCTTAACTTCTTTTGGGTTTGATGAAAGGTTACTATCTTGCATTTTCCAGGGTGAAGTTTCCCTCCTTGTATTGGTGTTTTCCTCCTATTATCCTTTTTAGGGCTGGGATTGTGGATAGATATTGGGTAAACTTTGTTTTGTCATGAAATATCTTAGTTTCTCCATCTACGGTGATTGAGAGTTTTGCTGGATATAGTAGTTTTGGCTGGCATTTGTGTTCTCTTAGAGTCTGCATGAGATCAGCGCAGGATCTTCTAGCCTTAATAGTCTCAGGTGAAAAGTCTGCTGTGATTCTGATAGGTCTTCCTTTATATGTTACTTGGCCTTTTTCTCTTACTGCCTTTAATATTCTTTGTTTGCTTAGAACATTTGGTGGTTTGGTTTTTTTTTTTTTTTTGCCTATCTTTTTTTTATTCGATATAATTTATTTACATTTCAAATGATTTCCACTTTTCTAGCCCCCCACTCCCCAAAAGTCTCTTAAACCCCCTTCTCTTCCCCTGTCCTCCCACCCACCCCTTCCTAATTCCCTGTTCTGGTTTTGCTGAATACTGCTTCACTGAGTCTATCCAGAACCAGAGGCCACTCCTCCTTTCTTCGTGTACCTCATTTGATGTGTGGATTATGTTTTGGGTATTCCAGTTTTCTAGGTTAATATCTACTTATTAGTGAGTGCATACCATGACTCACCTTTTGAGTCTGGGTTACCTCACTTAGTATGATGTTCTCTAGCTCCATCCATTTGCCTAAGAATTTCATGAATTTATTGTTTCTAATGGCTGAATAGTACTCCATTGTGTAGATATACCACATTTTTTGCATTCACTCTTCTGTTGAGGGATACCTCGGTTCTTTCCAGCATCTGGCAATTATAAATAGGGCTGCTATGAACATAGTAGAGCATGTATCCTTATTACATGGTGGGGAATCCTCTGGGTATATGCCCAGGAGTGGTATGGCAGTATCTTCTGGAAGTGAGGTGCCCAGTTTTTGGAGGGACCGCCAGACTGATTTCCAGAGTGGTTGTACCAATTTGCAACCCCACCAGCAGTGGAGGAGTGTTCCTCTTTGTCTACACCCTCTGAAACACCTGCTGTCTCCTGAATTTTTAATCTTAGCCATTCTGACTGGTGTAAGATGAAATCTCAGGGTTGTTTTGATTTGCATTTCCCTAATGACTAATGAAGTTGAGCATTTTTTAAGATGCTTCTCCGCCATCCGAAGATCTTCAGGTGAGAATTCTTTGTTTAACTCTGTACCCCATTTTTAATAGGGTTCTTTGGTTTTCTGGAGTCTAACTTCTTGAGTTCTTTATATATATTGGATATTAGCCCTCTATTTGATGTAGGATTGGTGAAGATCTTTTGCCAATTTGTTGGTTGCAGATTTGTCCTCTTGATGGTGTCCTTTGCCTTACAGAAACTTTGTAATTTTATGAGGTCCCATTTGTCAATTCTTGCCCTTAGAGCATACGCTATTGGTGTTCTGTTCAGAACATTCTCCCCGTACCGATATCCTCAAGGGTCCTCCCCAGTTTCTTTTCTATTAGCTTCAGAGTGTCTGGCTTTATGTGGAGGTCCTTGATCTGCCGCCTGGTGTTTTGATTAATGTATGACGGGAAGTATTTCTGTTCTGGTCCAGTCTGTTTGGAGTTCTGTAGGCTTCTTCTATATTCATGGGCATCTCTCTCTTTAGGTTAGGGAAGTTTTCTTCCATAATTGTATTGAAGATATTTGCTGGCCCTTTAAGTTGTAAATCTTCACTCTCATCTATGCCTATAATCCTTAGGTTTGGTCTTTTCATTGTGTCCTGGATTTCCTGGATATTTTGGGTTACAAGCTTTTTGCCTTTTGCATTTTCTTTAACTGTTGAGTCCATGGTTTCTATGGAATCTTCAGCATCTGAGATTCTTTCTTCTATCTCTTGTATTCTGTTGTTGATATTTGCATCTCTGTCCCCTGATTTCTTCCCAAGGCTTTCTATCTCCAAAGTTGTCTCCCTTTGGGTTTTCTTAGTTGTTTCTACTTCTGATTTTAGATCCTGGATGGTTTTGCTTAGCTCCTTCACTTGCTTGTTTGTGCTTTCCTGTAATTCTTTAAGAGATTTTTGTGTTTCCTCTTTCATGACCTTAGCCTGTTGACCAAAGTTCTCCTGTATTTCTTTAAGTGTTTTTTGCGTTTCCTCATTGTTGGCTTTTGTATTCTCCTGGATTTCTTTCAATGATTTTTGTGTTTCCCTTGCAAGGGCTTCTAACTTTTGATCCATTTTCTCCTGAATTTCTTTAAGTATGTCCTTCATGTGTTCCTGTACCAGCATCATGACCAGTGATTTTAAATCCAAATCTTGTTTTACTGGTGTGATGGGGTATCCAGGACATGTTGGTAGAGGAGAATTGGGTTCAGATGTTGCCATATTGCCCTGATTTCTGTTAGTGACATTCCTGCGTTTGCCTTTTGCCATCTAATTCTCACTGGTGTTAGTTGGTCTTGTCAGTGATGGACTCACCAGTGCAAGCTGCTCCTTCCCAGTTGTCCTCTGTTGCACAGCTTACCTCCTGCACTGCCTGTAGACAGGGTGCTGCTGCCCAGGCTGTTCAGATCCCGAAGCAGGCACCCGAAGGCTCCCGCTGGGGCCCGCTGGATTCACCGGAGCACACCGACTTCTCCCAGCTGGCCGCCCGGAAGCCCCTCTAGCCTCTTGCAGGACGTGGAGATGTGGTGCCGCCGCCCAGGCTGATCTCAGTGTGTCTGATCTCTCTGGAGTCCGAAACCAAGATGGAGGTGAGCCTCTCCTGACTGGCGGGAGGCCAAGTAAGCATTTACTTTTGAAGACACTGTTCTTCATTTATTTCTCCCTGCTTCTCTCCATGGATAAACACAAAGAAGCCTAATCAGGATTCAATTCTATAATTTTCCATCCCCTTGTAATAGGTAATAAGGGAATGGGTGAGGGGAGTCTTTGGGCAGGAGGAGAACAGAAGAGAATAGTTCATCCAACAAACTTTGGTCTGAGAAAGAACACTGAGAAATGACATGGCTAGTGCCAATGTTGGAGGTAACTTCATACATTCCAGATTTACTAGATGACTCAAGAAAAGGTGAGGGGGGATCTAGAAGTTCTAAAATAGAAGCAATAACAGGTTGCATAGTAAGTCATCCTCCCTCTGGAAGGAACAAGGGTTTTCACGTATGTTAAGACTATATGGCTCCTACTGATCTGACAAGTATGAATAGTGTCAAGGTAAAGCTTGTGTATCAGCTTTCCATATAATTTCTTCTGATGATTGGCTTATTAGATACTTTCTTAATTCTACTACTCAATTCTATAAAGAATAACAATTTGAGAAGATAATTTACACACTAATTTATTAAGTGGTAATATCAGAACAACATATATATTGACATATCAACCATGTGAACATAGACTTCTAATATATGTAGGGAAAAAATATTGGATGGAAAGACAGCTAATTACATTGTTTCTTTTTAGAATTAGAGATAGAGGTGATTGTCATTTACATCTTAACAATTTTTATTTATTTCTAAATTTCCTATCACTCTTATTCTAAGAAAAATATTGGAGTAGCCCAGACAAAGTATATAAGGCTTGGAACGAGGCATTCCATCAAAGTGTTTAATCTTCAGAAACCAATATTTTTCTGGTCTGAAGTAAGTCTTTTCCTGGGACACATGGACTAGGTGCTCCTAGCTTGAAGCGTCTAGGGCTATTGACTGCACTCAGTGTCACATGGTCCAAATGTGAGTTCCATTAAATGAGTCCTAAAATCAATATGGCAATTTTTTCCAACAATGGCATGTAAACTCTAGAGCTCAGCTAGATTCACAGAGATTTCTAGTCTCAGTGTGATCTACTAGTAACTGTAGTATCTGTGTGGCACATAGAAACTTATTTCAATTATCTCTCACTCATCATTGTTGTGAGGATCCTAGAGTAGAAACCATCCATTGCTCCAAACCTAGAAACCTGACTCTTGAGTGTAAATGAAGATCTGACAGGTTTGCATCCCTGCTGTTTGATGAAAAGCCATTTCATCCCAACACCCCTTGATCATTATCAAAAAATAGTTTAATTATTTCTAGCCCACAATGCTGTCAGAGATTTCAAAGACATAAATGAGAATCATAGGAGAATATGTCTAAATCTTAGTAAGGCTTTGTTAAATATGTAGAAGTTCCTAAGTATAACAGCTGCCCCAGAGATTCCATATACCTATAATAGTTCTTCTTTTCACCTTTTGCATCATAGACATACAGAGTAGGCAGGCAGGACACTTGGGCTTCTGTCTTGTTGTGTGTGTGGTGAGAGGCTACATTGGATGGTTTATGATTCAGGATTTGGGAACTAAACTTCTCAGATAAATGTGTTCCTTATTTACTCTTTCCCTACCACAGAAAAGCTTACCAATTGTGCTGCCAATGAACCATGCAGTAATAATATATGAAAATGTATGACCAGGAATTTCATTTTGTAAGCTTAGAAGTAAGGCTGTTAGTCACTATAAAGACTTTTCAACAATTCTCTGACCTCTCCCATGTTGCCTGTACCTAATCATGCTATTTATCTTTAGGATATTTGGATATAATATTGCATTTATGAAATCAATGATGAGATGTAGGTTTCAACTATGAACATATCTTTGTTTTAAAAAATGCAATGATCAAAAATAATTTTAGAAAACTCCTGTAACTTGGAAACATAATTAACATTTATATTACATTTAGCAGCCACTCACTTTACATTTCTTTTGTTAGAATGTTAACTCTCTCACATTTTAGAGTCTCAATATCTGCCTATACTTTAACCATGTAATCACATACACAAATGCAATATTATCTCAGATATAGCAGTAGTATCCATCTTTAGTTTAATTATTGCAGTTACTTATTAGTATCTACCAAGTTATATTTATGGAAGTAGAATAAAATATTTATATCTAATACTTATTTTCAAAACACTTGAAATAATCCATTCATTAAATAAGCAAAATCAAAGAAAAATATCATATAATAATCTCATTAGATGCTGAAAAAGTTGTTGACAAAATACAATACCTCTTCATGTTAACAGTCTTGGAGAGATCAGAAAATCGAGGCATATACCTAAATATAATAAAACAATATTCAGCAAATCAACAGCCAACATCAAATTAAATGCAGAGAAAATTAAATCAATTCCCCTAAAATCAGAGACAAGGCAAAGATGCCCACTCTCTCTCTATTTATGCAATACATTACTCAAAGTTCTAACGGGAGAAAGTAGACAAAATGGAGCAAAGGGATAAAACTAGGAAAGGAAGAAGCCAAATTATCCATTATTTCTGGATAATAAGATAGTATACACATGTGATCACAAAAATTCTACAAGAGACTTCCTACAACTGATAAACTTCAGCAAAGTGGCTCGATACAAATCAACTCAAATAAATCAATAGCCTTCCTCTACTCAAAGGATATACAAGCTGAGAACAAAATTAGGCGAATAATACCATTCACTTTAGTCACAAATAATATAAAATACCTTGGTGGGACTCTACCCAAACAAGTGAAAGATCTATACAACAAGAACTTCAAGTCCTCGAAGAAAGAAATAAAAGATGACCTCAGAAGATGGAAAAATCTCCCATGCTCATGGATTGGCAGGATTAACATAGTAAAAATGGCCATCTTCCCAAAAGCAATCTACAGGTTCAATACAATCCTCGTGAAAATTTCAACTCAATTCTTCATAGAGTTAGAAAGAGCAATTTCCAAATTCATTTGGAATAACCAAAAAGCAAGGATAGTGAGAATAAAAGAACTTCTCGGGGATTCTCCATCCCTGATCTCAAGCTATATTACAGAGCAATCATGATAAAAATGGGATGATACTGGCTCAGTGGCAGGCAGGTAGATGAACGGAATAGAATTGAAGAGTCAGAAATGATTACATTAAGCTATGGTCACTTGATCTTTGACAAATGAATAGTCTATGGTATGTCTGAACCACATTGTCATCCACTCATCCATTTGTGTACAGCTAGACTGATTCTGTTTCCTAGCTACTATAAACAGAGTGGTCCACTGCTGAGTGGACATGGGTGTGCCAGGATCTCTACAGTGGGTATAGTTTCAAGGGGTGTGTTCCAGGAGTTATGAGGTTATGCCAAATGGTATCTCTGTTTTTACTTTAAAAAACCTCTACAGTTATTTCTACTGTAGCTATATCATTTCCCATCTTCAATGAAAGTGAAAGTGCTTTCCTTTGCTCAAATCTATGTCAATTTTTCTTGTCATTTGCTTACATTTGGGGGATGGAGGCTAGTGTGAGATAAAATCATGAAGTGCTTTTCATTTGCATTTTCTTGGTGGGTAGGGATGTTGAACATGCTAAGAAAAACATTTATCAGATGTTTGTATTATCCTATTCGGAGATCTCTATTCAGTGTCATTTAAAAAGAGCTGGTATTTTTGCTTTCTTAATGAATTTCTTGAGGATATTTTCTTTTATATTTTAGATAACAATCCTCTGTCCAATATATATTTGGCAAAGATATTAATTCTATAGGCTTCCTCTTCATTCTTTGTTCAACTGACAATTTCCTTTGCTGTGGTAGGTGGTATTAACCTTCATGATTTTCTATCACTAGGGATAGAGACACAGGTGCAAACCTAACAACATGCCCCAAAGACTGAGCCTAGCCAAAGCCAGGTTTTGTGTCTCTAGGGAAGTAATTAAAAGGAAGAAATTAATTTCAGGACACAACAAAATTAAAGCAAAGGTGAATTTACTAAAAATATAAAAAGAGGGTACGTGACCATCACTGTGATTAGCATTATTCCCTTCCTGGGGTGAGAAAGTCATGCCTTTTAAGCATGTGTAGGCTTCTCAAATGAGAGAAGCAGTTAGCTTACTTTACTATAGGAACATATGGGCTTAAAAAAATCTCTGGAGTTATGTCTCTAATAGTGCCAAGAAACCACCTTCATTCTTTGTGACACAGCACAAAACTATAATTCATAACAATTTTAAAGAGTTTTTCTCTGTAAAAATTGGGAAGTAAATTTATGAGGGCACCCTTATGTTCCAGGGAGGAAAAACAAATCCCTAGAAAGTCGTAGTTATATGTCGACATCACCCTAGTTTATTGCACAATGGCATTTTATACAAAGGAATGCCAATAACTATATTTACTATGCAATAAAAATTGTGATCTCAAGTCCTTAGCTTTTTAATGTATCATAAATCCAATTTGATGTAATACATCAGCCCTTGAGGTTGTGTTAGAAGAAGTCCTCTGGGTTATGCTGTGTCTCTGAATTCTTTAATCCTCTAGCATTCTTAGACACTACAATCATTTTCTCACCATTTTCATTTATTCTTTCAAGTCCACCCTACAGTATGCATGGTCTGCAACTCTTTTAAAAGTGGACATATTTTGACTGGCAAAAGCAACTAACTGTACTGCAATATACAAGACTGACTGCAGAACCACGAATTACTTCCTAATCTCACAAACAGGTAAGGTGTTTGAGCTAGTCTGAAGGCACCTTTGCTGAGAGGTAGCTGTATTCCTCCTCTGGAAAACAGGGTTGGTACTAGGGGATAAATACCCCTGACTGTGAACAGCAGTGTATTTTGGACACTAAACATAAACTTCTGGGCAAGTGGGTCCACAATCATACTGAATTGGACTGCCATAGGGGGTGTCAGCCTGAAATCATGTATTTTGGAGGCCTGAAGATATCTATCTTTTGCTGCAAAGGTGAAGAATTCTGTGATCAATATCATGGGCAAGTAGTGAAGAAGAATATTTACTAACTACCAATTCATTCAGCTATGGCACTGTGTCCTCATTCTCCATTCCCTCTTCCTAGAATTTCTCAACAAATCCCTCTGAATGTTTAGCATGAAGTAAACATCCATAAAAACTACAAGTTATGTTGAGAAACATAAAAATGTAAAAAACAGATGAAACATGAAAGTCATATAAAATTATACCCTCCTGGCATTCATAAAAGGGCTGAAGGGTCATACATCCAAAATTTATGAACTGCTCTTTGCATTTGGCTAGAGAAGCTCAAAATTTTAGGCTGATGGTCATCGTTGGAAGGTCTAATTTGATAAATTATGTTTATTTTTCAACAGTAATGTAAGATAATATAGATACACATAAAAATATATTATGAAGTACATATTTAATCTTTTGAAAGAATGTATATTGGGTGTACATTGTCATTTGAGGAAATATCACAGATACTTGATTTGATTTAGACTACCTTATATATTAATAAAATTCACTCTACCAGGAAATCCTCCATAATCTGTTAGTCACAGTAAGAGTGAGTAATAAATCTACTTCTAAAGATTCAATGAGAAAAGTAGGTGATCAAATCTCAACACTTGTGGTCAGCGTTCCATATTCATGTGCGCCTGTTCCAGCATAAGGTCCTAGCTCTGGCTGTACTCCAACTTGCTGAAAGACAAGAAGCACTTAGCTGTAGACAGTTTGTGTGCCTCGTGTCCTTGGTAATAAGAGACCAATGAACTTCTCTCCACTAGGTGACAGTTTACCCATACTGTGTTGTAGTTGGGGGTCTTTGTGAATATCCATCAACTATCCAACCTCTTGGTGTCCCTTCCTTTGTCTGGGATGTGGACCAAGATGAAAAGTGATACAAGAAGCATCTTGGTGAAAAACAAGTACATAGTCTTGTTGCTTACTGAAGTCAAACAAGGAAGGTTTTGTGAATCACATTGCCTAGAACCTGGTCAAAATTCAGAGAGCAGCACACTATAAGACTCTTCAACTGATGCATCTACAATGCAACACCTACTCCTAAAACTCGGGAATCATGACACAAAAGGGAACCAAAAGATGCTAATGGTGGAAGACAAGAGTATCTGTTCCTAGGCATTATCTTCTCTGTATGACAGGGAAGATGTACCCATGACATCTGTAAAGCAGTGTTGCTTCAATAAGATCTACATAACAACAACAGTAAATATATCAAAGTGGGTGATGAAATATCTCGTTTCCATCCCTACATAAAAAGCTATAGGCAACTGTGGAGAGACAGACAGACAGAGAGAGAGAGAGAGAGAGAGAGAGAGAGAGAGAGAGAGAGAGAGAGCAGTAGAGACGGAGGCAGAAACAGAAACAGTTTTTCTATAATCTAACCCTGGTATAGATACAGTCCTAAGCAGACACCCATATACAAATTCATACAAGCAGAAAACTGGACTTAACATACATATTATGCATATGTATAAAATATTAGACAGTCCTGAGGCCACTGGCGGGAGCCCTCAGCTCAACTCTCTCCGCTTCTGGAGACAGATCAGCCTGGGCGGCAACACCACATCTCCAGGTCCTGCAAGAGGCAAGAGGGGCTTCCAGGCGGCCAGTAGGGAGAAGTCGGTGTGCTCCAGTGAATCCAGCGGGCCCCAGCGGGAGCCTTCGGGTGTCTGCTTCGGGATCTGAACAGCCTGGGCAACAGCACCCTGTCTCCAGGCAGTGCAGGAGGTAAGCTGTGCACCAGAGGCCACCTGGGAAGGGGCAGCTTGCAGTGGTGAGTCCAACACTGACAAGACCAACTAACACCAGCGAGAACTAGATGGCAAAAGGCAAACCCAGGAATGCCACTAACAGAAATAAAGGCAACATGGCAACATCTGAACACAATTCTCCTCTACCAGCATGTCCTGGATACCCCATCACACCAGTCAAACAAGATTTGGATTTAAAATCACTGGTCAAGATGCTGGTACAGGAACACATGAAGGACATATTTAAGAAATCCAGGAGAAAATGGATCAAAAGTTAGAAGCCCTTGCAAGGGAAACACAAAAATCATTGAAAGAAATCCAGGAGAATACAAAAGCCAATAATGAGAAAACGCCAAAAACACTTAAAGAAATACAGGAGAACTTTGGTCAACGGGTTGAGGTCATGAAAGAGGAAACACAAAAATCTCTTAAAGAATTACAGGAAAGCACAAACAAGCAAGTGAAGGAGCTAAGCAAAACCATCCAGGATCTAAAATCAGAAGTAGAAACAACTAAGAAAACTCAAAGGGAGACAACTTTGGAGATAGAAAGCCTTGGGAAGAAATCAGGGGACAGAGATGCACACATCAACAACAGAATACAAGAGATAGAAGAAAGAATCTCAGATGCTGAAGATTCCATAGAAACCATGGACTCAACAGTTAAAGAAAATGCAAAATGCAAAAAGTTTGTAACCCAAAATATACAGGAAATCCAGGACACAATGAGAAGACCAAACCTAAGGATTATAGGCATAGATGAGAGTGAAGATTTACAACTTAAAGGGCCAGCAAATATCTTCAATACAATTATGGAAGAAAACGTCCCTAACCTAAAGAGAGAGATGCCCATGAATATACAAGAAGCCTACAGAACTCCAAACAGACTGGACCAGAACAGAAATACTTCCCGTCACATAATAATCAAAACACCAAATGTTCTAAACAAAGAAAGAATATTAAAGGCAGTAAGAGAAAAAGGCCAAGTAACATATAAAGGAAGGCCGATCAGAATCACAGCAGACTTTTCACCTGAGACTATTAAGGCTAGAAGATCCTGGGCTGATCTCATGCAGACTCTAAGAGAACACAAATGCCAGCCAAAACTACTATATCCAGCAAAACTCTCAATCACCGTAGATGGAGAAACTAAGATATTTCATGACAAAACAAAGTTTACCCAATATCTATCCACAATCCCAGCCCTACAAAGGATAATAGGAGGAAAACACCAATACAAGGAGGGAAACTTCACCCTGGAAAATGCAAGATAGTAACCTTTCATCAAACCCAAAAGAAGTTAAGCAATCAAATTTAAAAAATAACGTCAAAAATGATAGGAAGTAACAATCACGATTCCTTAATATCTCTTAATATCAATGGACTCAATGCCCCAATAAAAAGACACAGACTAACTGACTGGATACGTAAACAGGACCCTACATTTTGCTGCTTACAGCAAACATACCTCAGGGTCAAAGACAAACACTACCTTAGAGTAAAAGGCTGGAAGACAATTTTACAAGCAAATGGTCTCAGGAAACAAGCTGGAGTAGCCATTTTAATATCAGATAAAATTGACTTTCAACCCAAAGTCATCAAAAGGGACCCTGAGGGACACTTCTTGCTGGTCAAAGGAAAAATACAAAAAGAAGAACTGTCAGTCCTGAACATCTATGCCCCAAATGCAAGGGCACCCTCTTTTGTAAAAGAAACTTTATTAAAACTAAAAGCACACATTGCACCTAACACAGTAATTGTGGGTGACTTCAACACTGCACTTTCCTCAATGGACCGATCAGGAAAACAGAAACTAAACAGGGACACAATGAAACTAATTGAAGCTTTGGACCAATTAGATTTAACAGATATATATAGAACATTCTATCCTAAAACAAAAGAATATACCCTTTTCTCAGCACCTCATGGTACCTTCTCCAAAATCGACCATATAATTGGTCACAAGACAGACCTCAACAAATATAAGAAGATGGAGTAGCCATTTTAATATCAGATAAAATTGACTTTCAACCCAAAGTCATCAAAAGAGACTCTGAGGGACACTTCTTGCTGGTCAAAGGAAAAATACAACAAGAAGAACTCTCAATCCTGAACATCTATGCTCCAAATGCAAGGGCACCCTCTTTCATAAAAGAAACTTTATTAAAGCTCAAAGCACACATTGCACCTAACACAATAATTGTGGGTGACTTCAACACTGCACTTTCCTCAATGGACCGATCAGGAAAACAGAAAGTAAACAGGGACATAATGAAACTAATTGAAGCTTTGGACCAATTAGATTTAACAGATATATATAGAACATTCTATCCTAAAGCCAAAGAATATAACTTTTTCTCAGCACCTCATGGTACCTTCTCCAAAATCGGCCATATAATTGGTCACAAGACAGACCTCAACAAATATAAGAAGATCTAAATAATCCCATGCCTCCTATCAAATCACTATGGAGTAAAAGTGGTCTTCAATAGCAACAAAAACAACAGAAAACCCACATGCACGTGGAAACTGAACAATATTCTACTCAATGATACCTTGGTCAAGGAAGAAAAAAGAAAGAAATTAAAGACTGTTTAGAACACAATGAAAATGAAGACACAACATACCCAAATCTATGGGACACAATGAAAGCAGTGCTCAGAGGAAAACTCATAGCCCTGAGTGCCTCCAAAAAGAAAATGGAGAGAGCATACATTACCAGCTTAATGATACACCTGAAAGCCCTGGAACAAAAAGAAGCTATTTCACCCAGGAGGAGCAGAAGGCAGGAAATCATCAAACTCAGGGCCAAAATCAATCAAGTAAAAACAAAGAGAACCATACAAAGAATCAACAAAACCAGGAGCTGGTTCTTTGAGAAAATCAACAAGATAGATAAACCCTTAGCAAGACTGACCAAAGGGCACAGAGAAAGCATCCAAATTAACAAACTTCAAAATGAAAACGGGGATATAACAACAGAAACTGAGGAAATCCAAAAAAACCATCAGATCCTACTACAAGAGCCTGTACTCAACACAACTGGAGAATCTGGAGGAAATGGACAATTTCCTTGACAGATACCAAATACCAAAATTAAATCAGGACCAACTAGACCATCTTAACAGTCCCATAATGCCTAAAGAAATTGAAGGAGTCATAGAAAGTCTTCCAAACAAAAAAAGCACAGGAGCAGATGGTTTCAGTACAGAATTCTATCAGACCTTCAAAGAAGAGTTAACACCAATACTCTTCAAACTATTCCACAAAATAGAAACAGAAGGAACACGACCCAATTCCTTCTACGAAGCCACAATTACGCTGATACCAAAACCACACAAAGATCCAACAAAGAAAGAGAACTTCAGACCAATTTCCCTTATGAACATCGATGCAAAAATACTCAATAAAATTCTTGCTAACTGAATCAAAGAACACATCAAAATGATCATCCACCATGATCAAGTAGGCTTTATCGCGGGAATGCAGGGTTGGTTCAATATACGGAAATTCATCAATGCAATCCACTACATAAACAAACTCAAAGAAAAAAAAACACATGGTCATTTCATTGGATGCTGAAAAAGCATTTGACAAAATTCAGCATCCTTTTGTTTAAAGTCTTGGAGAGAACAGGAATTCAAGGCCCATACCTAAACACAGGAAAAGCAATATACAGCAAACCAGTAGCCAGCATCAAACTAAATGGAGAGAAACTTGAAGCAATCCCACAGGAGTCAGGGACCAGACAAGGCTGCCCCCTTTCACCTTATCTTTCAATATTGTACTTGAAGTACTAGCTCTGGCAATTCGACAACATAAGGAGGCAAAAGGATACAAATTGGAAAGGAAGAATTCAAACTATCATTATTTGCAGACGACATGATAGTCTACCTCAGTGACCCAAAAAAACTCCACTAGAGAGCTCCTACAGCTGATAAACAACTTCAGCAAAGTGGCAGGTTATAAAATCAACTCAAGCAAATCAGTGGTCTTCCTATACTCAAAGGATAAGCAGGCTGAGAAAGAAATTAGGGAAATGAACCCCTTCACAATAGCCACAAATATATAAAGGATCGTGGGGTGACTCTTACCAAACATGTGAAAGATCTGTATGACAAGAACTCCAAGACTCTGAAGAAGGAAATGGAAGAAGACCTCAAAAAATGGGAAAACCTCCCATGCTCATGGATCGGTAGAATAAATATAGTTAAAATGGCCAATTTGTCAAAAGCAATATACAGATTCAATGCAATACCCATACAAACCCCAACTCAATTCTTCACAGAGTTAGAAAGAGCAATTATCAAATTCATCTGGAACAACAAAAAACCCAGGATAGCTAAAACTATTCTCAGCAACAAAAGAAAGTCTGGGGGAATCAGAATCCCTGACCTCAAGCAATACTACAGAGCAATGGTGTTAAAAACTGCATGGTATTGGTACAGTGACAGGCAGGAGGATCAATGGAACAGGATTGAAGATCCAGAAATGAACCCACACGCCTATGGCCACTTGATCCACGACAAAGAGGCTGAAAACATCCAATGGAAAAAAGATAGCCTTTTCAACAAATGGTGCTGGTTCAACTGGAGGTCAGCATGCAGAAGAATGCGAATTGATCCATCCTTGTCTCCTTGTACTAAGCTCAAATCCAAATGGATCAAGGACCTCCACATAAAGCCAGACACTCTGAAGCTAATAGAAAAGAAACTGGGAAAGACCCTTTAGGACATCGGTACAGGGAGAAAATTTCTGAACAGAACACCAATAGCGTATGCTCTAAGATCAAGAATTGACAAATGGGACCTCATAAAATTACAAAGTTTCTGTACGGCAAAGGACACCATCAAAAGGACAAATCGGCAACCAACAAATTGGGAAAAGATCTTCACCAATCCTACATCCGATAGAGGGCTAATATCCAATATATATAAAGAACTCAAGAAGTTAGACTCCAGAAAACCAAACAACCCTATTAAAAAATGGGGTACAGAGGTAAACAAAGAATTCTCACCTGAAGAACTTCGAATGGCGGAGAAGCATCTTAAAAAATGCTCAACTTCATTAGTCATTAGGGAAATGCAAATCAAAACAACCCTGAGATTTCATCTTACACCAGTCAGAATGGCTAAGATTAAAAATTCAGGAGACAGCAGGTGTTGGAGAGGGTGTGGAGAAAGAGGAACACTCCTCCACGGCTGGTGGGGTTGCAATTTGGTACAACCACTCTGGAAATCAGTCTGGCGGTTCCTCCAAAAACTGGGCACCTCACTTCCATAAGATCCTGCCATACCACTCCTGGGCATATACCCAGAGGATCCCCCACCATGTAATAAGGATACATGCTCTACTATGTTCATAGCAGCCCTATTTATAATTGCCAGATGCTGGAAAGAACCCAGGTATCCCTCAACAGAAGAGTGGATGCAAAAAATGTGGTATATATACACAATGGAGTACTATTCAGCCATTAGAAACAATGAATTCATGAAATTCTTAGGCAAATGGATGGAGCTAGAGAACATCATACTAAGTGAGGTAACCCAGACTCAAAAGGTGAATCATGGTATGCACTCACTAATAAGTGGATATTAACCTAGAAAACTGGAATACTCAAAACATAATCCACACATCAAATGAGGTACAAGAAGAAAGGAGGAGTGGCCCCTGGTTCTGGAAAGACTCAATGAAACAGTATTCGGCAAAACCAGAACGGGGAATTGGGAAGGGGTGGGTGGGAGGACAGGGGAAGAGAAGGGAGCTTACGGGACTTTCGGGGAGTGGGGGGCTAGAAAAGGGGAAATGATTTGAAATGTAAATAAATTATATCGAATAAAAAAAAAGTAAATGCTTTGCATTCATTAAAAAGCAGGGAAGAGAACTTGGCTCCTGGACAGACCGGACAGGCAACACCAGGTACAGAGAGATATCCCAAGTTTAACATTGCTTGGTACATAGCCCACCAGGCTTCAGCCTGCACCCAAGGCCTGAGTAGCTCTGCAGGTCATCTGTGTGCCAGGTATGTCAGGGAACATTTGCCCTGCAGAGTGAGAGGCATTTGGAAGGGGTCTCCACCATCTTGGCTCCTGGAAGGATCAGACAGGCATCACCAGGTACAGAGAGATGTCCTGAGGCTAACATCACTCAGGACACAGCTGGCCAGGCTGTGCCCAAGGCCTGGGTAGGTCTGCAGGTTGTCTGTGTGCCAGGCCTGTTGGGGGATATTTGCCCTGCACAGTGACCAGCACTTGCAAGGGGTCCCCAGATCCTCTGCCATCTTGGCTCCCAGATGGACCAGACAGGCAACACCAGGTACACAGAAACAAACCATGTATAACATTGCTTGGGGCAAGTCATACCAGAGTTCCTACTCCAAGAGTAGGGCAGCCCATCAGCAATCTGTGCCAGGCGAAAGCCGGTCATCCATGCCTGGGGAAATAGTATTACTGGCTCATAGGAGGTTCAAGCACCAGGCAGTGACAACAAGACCAGCTAACGCCAGAAATAACCAGATGGCAAAAGGGAAATGTAAGAACATTACTAACAGAAATCAAAGCTATATGGCAGCATCTGAACCCAATTCTCTAACAACAAGTCCAGGATAATCTAACAAACTAGAAAAACACGATCTGGATTTAAAATCAAATATCATGATGCTATTAGAGGATTACAAGAAGGACACAAATAAATCTCTTAAAGAAATGCAGGAGAACATGAATGAGGTAGAAGCCCTTACAAAGAAAACACAAAAATCACTTAAAGAAAGTCAGGAGAATATGGGTCAACAGATAGAAGCCAATAAAGTGGAAATAAAAAAATCACTTAAAGAAATGCAAAAACTCAGGAGACAGCAGGTGTTGGCAAGGATGTGGAGAAAGAGGAACACTCCTCCACTGCTGGTGGGATTGCAAGATGGTACAACCACTTTGTAAATCAGTCTGGCGGTTCCTCAGAAAACAGGGCATGTCACTTCCTGAGGACCCTGTTATACCACTACTGGGCATATATCCAGAGGATTTTCAGCATGCAATAAGGACACATGCTCAACTATGTTCATAGCAGCCCTATTTGTAGTAGCCAGAAGCTGGAAAGAACCTAGGTGTCCTTCAACGGAGGAATGGATACAAAAAATGTGGTATATTTACACAATGGAGTACTATTCAGCCATTAGAAACAATGAATTCATGAAATTCTTAGACAAATAGATGGAGAACATCATACTAAGTGAGGTAACCCAGTCTCAAAAGATCAATCATGGTATGCACTCACTGATAAGTGGATATTAGCCTAGAAACTTTGAATACCCAGGACATAATCCACAAATTAAATGATGTCCAAAAAGAATGGAGGAGTGGCCCCTGGTTCTGGAAAGACTCAGTGCAAGAGTATAGGGGAATACCAGAACAGAGAAGTGAGAAGGGGTGGATGGAAGAATAGGGGGACGGAAGAGGTCTTATGGGACTTGCGGGGAGTGGGGACACAGAAAAGGGAAAATCATTTGCAATGTAAATAAAAAAATCCAAAAAAAAAAGAAAAAGGAATCTCAGATGCCAAAGATAATATAGAAAGCATTGACTCAACAGTAAAAGAAAATGCAAAATGCAAAAAGTTTGTAACCCAAAACATCAAGGAAATCCAGGACAAAATAAGAAGACCAAACCTATGGATTATAGATATAGATGAGAGTGAAGATTTAAAACTGAAAGGGACAGCAAATATCTTCAACAAAATTATGGAAGAAATTCCCTAACCTAAAGATAGAGATGCCCATGAACATACAAGAAGCCTACAGAACTCGAAACTGACTGCACCAGAACAGAAATACCTTCTGTCACATGATAATCATAACCCCAAATGTACTAAACAAAGAAAGAATATTAAAGGCAGTAAGAGAAAAAGGCCAAGTAATATAAAAAGGAAGACCTATCAGAAATACACCAGACTTCCTACCAGAGACAATGAAAGCTAGAAGATCCTGGGCAGATCTCATGCAGACTCTAAGAGAACACAAATGTCAGCCAAGACTACTATACCCAGCAAAACTCTTAATCACCATAGATGGAGAAACCAAGATATTCCATGATAAAACCAAATTTACACAGTACCATTCCACAAAACCAGCCCTATGAAGGATAATAGGTGGAAAACTGCCAATACAAGGAGGAAAACTACACCCTGGAAAAAGCAGGAGAGTAACCTTCTTCGTTAAACCAAAAAGAAGATAACCACTCAAACATAAAAATAACATTAAAAAATAACAGGAAATAATAATCACTATTCCTTAATATCTCTTAACATGAATGGACTCAATTCCCCAATAAAAAGACATGGACTTACAGAATGGATATGTAAACAGGACCCTACATTTACGGCATACAGGAAATATACCTCACTGTCAATGACAAATATTACCTCGGAGTAAAAGGCTGGAAAACAATTTTACAAGCAAATGGTCTAAGGGAACAAGCAAGAATAGCCATTCTAATATCAGATAAAATCGAGTTCCAACCTAAAGTCATCAAAACAGACATGGAAGGACACATTTACTAGTAAAAGGAAAAATCCACCAAGAAGAACTCTCAATTCAGAACATCTATGCTCCAAATTCAAGGGCACCCTCATTCATAAAAGAAACTTTACTGAAGCTCGAAGCACACATTGCACCTAACACAATAATTGTGGTGACTTCAACACTCCACTCTCCTCAATGGACTGATCAGGAAACAAACTAAACAGGGGCACAATGAAACTAATTGAAGCTTTGGACCAATTGGATTTAACATATATAGAACATATCATCCTAAAGCAGAAGAGTATAACTTTTTCTCAGCACCTCATGGTACCTTCCCCCAAATTGAACATATAATTTGTCACAAGACAGACTTCAACATATATAAAAAGATCAAACTAATCCCATGCCTCCTATCAAATCACTATGGAGTAATAGTGGTTTTCAATAGCAAGCAAAATGACAGAAAGCCCACATACACATGGAAGCTGAACAAGGCTCTACTCAATGATACCTTGGTCAAGGAAGAAATAAGGAAAGAGATAAAGGCGTTTATAGTATTTAATGAAAATGAATACACAACATACCCAAATTTATGTGACACAATGAAAGCAGTGCTAAAAGGAAAACTCATAGCCCTGAGCGCCTCCAAAAGGAAACTTGAGACAGCATACACTAGCAGCTTAACCGCTCACCTGAAAGCCCTAGAACTAAAAGAAGCTAATTCACCCAGGAGGAGTAGAAGATAGGAAATAATGAAACTCGGTGCTGAAACCAATCAAGTAGAAACAAAGAGAAACATATAAAGAATCCACAAAACCAGGAGTTGGTTCTTTGTGAAAATCAACAAGATAGATATACCGTTAGACAGACTAATCAGAGAGCACAGAGACAACCTTAGAAATGAAAAGGGAGATAAAACAAAAGAAACTGAGGAAATCCAAAAGAATCATCAGTTCCTACTACAAAAACCCAAACTCAACACAACTGGAGAATCTGGAGGAAATGGACAATTCCTGAGACAGATACAAAATACCAAAATTAAATGATGATTAAATACATCATCTGAACAGGCCCATAAACCCTAAAGAAATAGAAGTGGTCAATGAAAATCTTCCAAATAAAAAAGCACAGGAGCAGATGGTTTTAGTGCAGAATTTTATCAGACCTTCAAAGAAGACCTAACACCAATAATCTTCAAGCTATTCCACAAAATAGGAATACTAACCATCTCGTTCTATGAAGCCACAATTTTGCTGACACCAAAACCACACAAATATCGAACAAAAAAGAGAACTTCAGACCAATTTCCCTAATGAATATTGATGCAAAAATACACGATAAAATTCTTGCCAAGTGAATCCAAGAACACATCAAAACAATTATTCAATGTCATAGTAGCCAGGGATGCAGGGATGGTTCAATATATGGAAATCTGTCAAGGCAATCCACAACTCAAGCCAATCACTAGCCTTCCTATACTCAAAGGATATTCAGCCTGAGAAATGACACCTTTCACAATAGCCACAAACATAAAGTATGTGTGACTCTTACCAAACAAGTGAAAGATCTGTATGGCAAGAACTTCAAGTTTCTGAAGAAGGAAATTGAAGAAGACCTCAGAAAATGGAAGAATGTTCCATGAGCGTGGATTGATAAGATTAATATAGTAAAAATGACCATCTTGCCAAAAAGCAATATACAGATTCAATGCAATCCCCATCAAAATCCCAACTCAGTTCTTTGTAGAGTTAAAAAGAGCAATTCTCAAATTCATCTGGAGCAACAAAAAACCCAGGATAGGTAAAACTCTTCTCAACAGTAAAAGAACTTCTGGTGGAATTAGTATCCTGGACCTCAAGGGGTACTACAGAGCAATAGTGTTAAAAACTGCATTGTATTGGTACAGTGACAGTCAGGTAGATCAATGGAATAGAATTGAAGACCCAGACATGAACCCACACACACCTACGGTCACTTAATCTTCAACAAAGGAGCTAAAACCATCCAATGGAAAAAAGATAGCCTTTTCAACAAATGGTGCTGGTTCAACTGGAGGTCAGCATGCAGAAGAATGCAAATCGATCCATTCTTATCTCCTTGTACTAAGCTCAAGTCCAAGTGGATCAAGGACCTCCACATAAAACCAGACACACTGAAACAAATAAAAAAGAAACTGGGGAAGACGCTTGAGGTCATTGGCCCAGGGGAAAAGTTCCTGAACAGAACAATAGCTTATGCTCTAAGATCAAGAATTGACAAATGCGACCTCATAAAATTACAAAGTTTCTGTAAGGCAAAGAAAACTGTCAAAAGGACAAATAGGCAACCAACAAAATGGGAAAAGATTTTCACCAGCCCTACATCCGACGGAGGACTACTATCCAATACTACAAAGAACTCAAGAAGTTAGACTCCAGGGAGCCAAATAAGCCCATTAAAAGTGGTGTACAAAGCTAAACAACGAATTTTCACCTGAAGAATTTCGAATGGCTGAGAAGCACCTTAAGAAATGTTCAACATCATTAGTCATTAGGGAAATGCAAATCCAAACAACCCTGAGATTTCACCTCACACCAGTAAGAATGGTTAAGATTAAAAACTCAGGAGACAGCAGGTGTTGGCAATGATGTGGAGAAAGAGGAACATTTCTCCACTGCTGCTGGGATTGCAAGCTGGTACAACCACTCTGGAAATCAGTCTGGTGTTTCCTCAGAAAACTGGGCATGACACTTCTGTAGGACCCTGCTATATCACTCCTGGGCATATACCTAGAGTATTCCCAAGCATGCAATAAGGATACATGCTCCACTATGTTCATAGCAGCCTTATTTATAATATCCAGAAGCTAGAAAGAACCCAGATGTCCCTCTGTGGAGGAAGGGATACAGAAAAATGTGATATATTTACACAGGAATACTACTCAGCGATTAAAAACAATGAATTCATGAAATATTTAGGCAAATGGTTGGAACTGGAAAATATCATTCTAAGTGAGGAAACCGAATCACAAAAGAATACACAAGGACTGCAGTCACTGATATGTGGATATTAATTAGCCCAGAAGCTCGGAATTCTCAAGACACAATTAACATATCAAATGATTCCCAAGAAGAAAAAAGGAGAGTGCCCTGGTCCTAGAAAAGCTTGATCCAGCATTGTAGGGGAGTACCAGGACAGAGAAATGGGAGAGGGGTGATTGGGGAATGGGCAGAGGGAAGAGGGATTATGGGACTTATGGGGAGGGAGTAACTAAGAAAGGGGAAATCATTTGGAATATAAACAAAGAATATACAAAACTAAAAAAAAAATCTCCGCAAGATAGATTCTCAATTTGAAGTATTTATTATAATAAAATAATTATAATACAAATAAAAAATAAATGATAAACAAGCATTGAATTATGTAGATATATACCTGTAGTCTTGCTTTGTGTTGTTGTTGTTGTTGTTGAACATTCAATGGGGATCCTCAACATAACCAATAAAGCATGCTGAGTTTATCAGAAAGTTGGGATAGCATAAGCTGTTATTTCTTCTATAACTAGAACTATATCCAATTTTATGTTTTAAAAGATCTCTTCTACATTTTTTCTTTAATGGTCATTGGATACTTCTTTAGTGTTAATCAGCAAGAATCTGCTGTACCAGCCCAGAATGTTAATAAATCAATAAAATTCCAAAAAAAGAAAAGAAAAGAAAGATCTGTACTTATTGAAACCAAACTTGGTTCCTCAAGACATGCAAGCCAACATTCAACTTACATGCCACTTTCTCTGTCACTATTAAAAAATGTTTCCACATTTCTTCCTGATCCATTTGTTCTAAACATACTCAGCACCATAACTATGGTTCTGGTACTGACAAGCTGTGATGAGACAGATTCAGTGTCCAGTACTAGCAGATCAGGGAGACAGTAGTTAAGTAACCACATATATGCTAGTGTCATAGTAACAGGGACACAACATTCAGGTTGATAGCACAGGACACCTAGGTGAAAATGGACAGGTAAGGAGATGCTATGGAGAGACAGTATTTGGTCAGGATTGCAAATCCACAGTAAGGACAAATGCTGGTGCTACCTTTAAATAGTTCTTTGAATAAGACTCATCTGGCTCTCATATAATGCAGGGAAATAGTGTAAATTAAGAGATGCAGGCTTGAATACCAAGACTAGAACAACAAATGCCTATGATTACTATCTGCTAACATTGTTCTTGATATGATTAATCCTCTCTGCATTATGCAGGACATGGACAGTAAGAGAGGGGGAAGAAAACTGCACCATGACATAATTTCTATGCCTGATGATAGTGGACCTTCAGATTCCAAATAAACTATAGGATCCAGTGTGCTCTGTAAAAGCAGATAAAGACAGAAATGTTTTTAAAATTCAAAACAAGAGAAAACCTTAGATCTATAAATGACTCTAAAAATCTTTTTATATAGCTTATGCAAATGATCCCTGAAGAGGCATTACAAGACAGTAGAGAACACATCAAGGGTGAAGATGCTATGGCAAACTGTTCTGTTTGTTTGTTCTGTGACAAAATGCAGGATGGATCTAATTGGGTTCCAGCTTGAGGACTCAGCCTGTGGTATTGGGAAGGTATGCTGTCAGGGGCCCGAGGCTGCAGATCACATGGTCTCTGAGGAAGGTGTAGCTGGCTCTGACCTCACTTTCTCTTCCAATTCAGTTCAAGATCCCGGCATGGAAGGCAAGGGATCTTTCTACCTCAGTTAGCACAGACTAAAATCCCAGAAGATTGTCCCCAAGGTGATGCTAGATCTTGCCAAGGTGACAATATTGACCATTACACAAACCTAAGTCTTAGTTGTCTTGGAGGATGTGAAAAAATACAATTTAATAACCAATGTCTGTCTTGCCTGGACTGGGGCTCCTAATACAAAAACACAAATGTACTTAAAACACATATCATGTATCATATTTTAGTTTTTGCAATAGCCACTCATATTTCCTGTAGAGTTTTATTTTATGTTCCCAAAGGAAAAGCAAAGTAAGATCAGGAGATAACATTTAAGAAACTGACAATAATATGATTAGAAAGGGGCCAATTACAGCAGAAGTCAGACACATGGTCAAGAGGAATAAAAGTTTGAGGTGAGTCACCAAAATCTTTAATTTTTAACAACTGGAAATGGGGATCTCTTCACAGACCTTTGTGGATTTGCTATACACTGGCATCTACGGCCACTTCATCATAGGAAAAGACTTAAAGAGAAGGAAAAGCATGCCCTCTTCTTCCAGCCAGAGGAGAAAGGATGGTGGAGGAACAGAAGAGAAGAAACAGCAAGAAAAGATTTGCCCTGTACGTTTACCAGAAGAAACCTGACCATGCTCTAGCCACTGGTCTGGTACAGACATTGTCTCACAGTGGCCAGAATAGGCTTGGCATCAGAAGGAAACTAGGGTAATTTTGCTTTACATGTGAGGAAGGCACACCTGAAAGGCAGTGAGCCTTCATTGAGGCTGTAGCACATCAAAGCAATTCTAAGTTAGAGACTACTGTAGGAGATTCAGAAGGTGTATGAGGAGAAATTGCCAAGGTTACAGGCTAAAGTAAAATCCCTGCCAAGTCAACTTAGGCAGAAGTCAGTTCAGCTAAAAAGATTAAAATCTTCATTCTTGGAAGTATTGCCCTAGGATATAACAAGAAACCCAACAAAGGCTCACCAGCTGCAAAGGGCTGCAAAGATGCCCTGGCACCTGGACATGGATGGTAGGATGAGATGATTGGTGGTTCCTTATCTACTGAAGGTGAAGTTGCAAAGACATTATCTTCTGAATATAATATACAGGACTCCATTGAATTCAGCTGGATCACAAAATTTCTCTGTCATTTTTTCCTCTATTTCCAGACACAGAAAAGTCTTGCTCAGGGGAGTTTTCTTTTTTTTTTTATTCCATATATTTTTTATTTACATTTCGATTATTACTTCCTGTCATTTTTGATGTTCTTTTTATATTTGAGTGGTTATCTTCTTTTGAGTTTGATGAAGGAAGGTAACTATCTTGCTTTTTCCAGGGTGTAGTTTCACTCCTTGTATTGGAGTTTTCCTCCTATTATTCTTTGCAGAGCTGGGTTTGTGGAAAGATATTGTGTAAATTTGGTTTTGTCATGGAATATCTTGGTTTCTCCATCTATGGTGAATGAGAGTTTTGCTGGGTATAGTAGTCTTGGCTGACATTTGTGTTCTCTTAGAGTCTGCATGAGATCTGCCCAGGATCTTCTAGTTTTCATGGTCTCTGGTGAGAAGTCCGGTGTGATTCTGATAGGTCTTCCTCTATATGTTACTTGGCCTTTTTCTCTTACTGCCTTTAATATTCTTTCTTTGTTTAGTGCATTTGGGGTTTTAATTATTATGTGGCAAGAGGTATTTCTGCTCAGATCCAGTCTGTTTGGAGTTCTGTAGGCTTCTTGTATATTCATAGGCATCTCTCTCTTTAAGTTGGGAAAGTTTTCTTCCATAATTTTGTTGAAGATATTTGCTGGCCCTTTCTGATGTAAATCTTCACTCTCATCTATACCTATAATCCTTAGGTTTGGTCTTCTCATTGTATCCTGGATTTCCTGGATGTTCTGGGATACAAGCTTTTTGCATTTTGCATTTTCTTTGACAGTTGAGTCAATGGTTTTTATGTTGTCTTCAGCATCTGAAATTCTTTCTTCCATCTCTTGTATTCTGTTGTTTATATTTGCATCTATGGCCCCTGATTTCTTCTCAAGGTTTTCGATCTCCAAAGTTGTCTCCCTTTGTGATTTCTTAGTTGCTTCTACTTCTGTTTTTAGATCCAGGATGGTTTTGCTCAGTTCCATCATTTGTTTGTTTGTGTTTTCCTGTAATTCTTTAAGAGATTTTTGTGTTTCCTCTTTCATGACTTCTTCCTGTTGACTCAAATTCTCCTGCATTTCTTTAGGTTTTTTTTTTTTTTTTTTTTTTTTTTTTTGCCTTTCTTCTTTATTGGCTTCTATCTCTTGGGCCTTATTCTCCTGCATTTCTTTAAGTGATTTTTGTGTTTCCAGTATACGGCTTTCTAGCTTATTCATGTTCCCCTGTATTTCTTTAAGAGATTCATTTATGTCCTTTTTGTGCTTTTCTAGCTGCATCATGAACAGTGATTTTAAATCCAAATCTTGTTTCTTTGGTGTGTTGGCATAACCAGGACTTGCTGATGTTGGGGAGTTTGGTTCAGATGCTGCCATATTGCCTAGATTTCTGCTAGTAGCGTTCCTGCATTTGCCCTTTGCCATCTTGTTCTCTGGAGCTAGTTGGTCTTGTCTCTGGCTGGTGTTTCAGACTCCTGAGAGGCTCTAGGGCTATTTCTGCAACACTGGATGGCAGGGTTTCCCCTGTTGCAGATTGCTGATGTGCTGTCCTCCTCTTGGGTGCCCTTGCAGCCCTAGTGTGCTTTGCCCCAGATTGTGTCTGTGAACCAGATGGTGCCCGTTTGCTCCTTCAGGGAGTGCTGAGGGTGTATGCTGCAGGGACCTTTTCTGAGTGCTGATCACTCTGCTGACCAGCGGAACTCCCAAGCGGGTTGGTGCACACAAGGCTAGCCTCACTGCTCAGGCCCTGAGTCTAGGCAAAAGCCTGGCAGCCCAATGTCCGAGCAAAATTCCCCTTAGATATGATATGTTAATTGGGTCTGTCAGGTGGCCAGGGTGGCGGCGTGCGCGTGCTCCCTGAGAGTGCTGGGAGAGTCTGCTGGGCTAAAAACTTCCTGGCCGGGTCGGCACACAGATGGCCCACTGAGCAGCCCAGGGCCTGGGGGTTAATCCAGGGCCTGACCGTCTTAGACCCCAGCTATGTCAGCCTCCGGCTAGCCTGTTAGCTGCTTTTGCCTGCTAGGACTCTCTGGCTTCCCGTAGGCAAAATGGCTGTGGTGGTGCCCTCACGTGCAAAGGCCCGGGCAAACAACCTCCTGGCCAGGTTTGCACACCAGTGGCCCCCTGACCAGCCGAGGGCCTGGGTGCAGGCCAACACCCGTCAGGCTTAGACCCCCTCGATGTTGGTCTCGGGTTGTATTTGCGTACCTCAGTCTGACTGGCGGGAGGCAGAGTTCTGAAGTGAATTTTCTGATTTAGGTACTACAGGTGTTATTTCTGGATGTGGCTGTGTGTGATATGTTACTGGAATGGAAGTGTCTCTTCTGTATCTGGCCAACAACATAAGGCTTCACTGTGATCTTCCCTCAGTCTACAGGACTCTAGCCCTTATCTGTAGCTGTAGTGTAGACCCTGCCCTTGTACAAACACTCATTAATATAGTTTTGTTTGCATGTCATCCTGGAATATAGAACAACAATTCTAGTTTGAAAGAATGATTATCCCTGAGTTCTCTCTCAGAGGAAGTACAGTATGTTGGGAATAACACACTCCCCACTAGAACTTTCTGATGGCTCCTATATGTTATTTAATAATAGATAGTCTAACCCACAGGCGACAGAGGATGGAGCTTTGGGACTCTGGTGGAAGAATAAGAGGGAGGATTACAGGCCCCAAAAGGGATAGAAACTCCACAGGAAGACCAACATATTCACCTAACTTAGAACCTTGTGGCTCTCAGGGTCTGAGCCACCAATGAAAGAACATACATGGTATGTACCTAGGCCTCCCTGCACATATGTAGCAGATGTACAACTTGGTCTTCATGTGGGTCTCAAACAACTAGAATGGAGGCTATGCCAAAAGCTCTTGCCTATATGTGGGATATGTACTTCTAGCTAGGCTGCTTGTTTGACCTCAATGAGAGAGGAAGCACCTAGCCTTGCAGAGACTGGAAATTCTAGGATGGGGAATACCCATGGGTACCCACCCACTCAGAGGAGGAAGAGACGGAGGACAGAGGAAGGACTATGAGACAGGATAACCAGGAGAGGGGCACTGGACATGATGTAAATTGAATTAAAGTTTTTTCAGTAATGATAGCTGTGACACTGCCAGGGATTCCAGTCTCATATAGGAGATGGAAAACCCATCCCATGCCACAGGAGCCTGTGATGACCAGGTGATTAATTCAGAGCAGATGCATTTGATTAAATGCAGAAAAATCCATGTCTCTAGTAGGAAAAGCTTATTTATTTATTTATTTTGTGTGTTTTCTCCTACAAACATGGAAATGTGTATTTAGGAAGATTTAGTTAGATCTCAGTGGAGATAATTGTCTCAACGGAATTTAGCAAATCAAACCTAGAAGCAGGTGGTGGCATAGGGATACAGGGACTTCTGAGAATGGACTGGTCTGAAGAAATATTGCAGCAGGGCAAATTTAAAACTGTAGTCTAGGCCTGGTAAATGAAGCCATTGAAATCTGAAGGCAAATCTCTTGGGAAACATAGAAAACTATATTCAAAAACTATCATCCAGCATAGTTTTCTCAGACAAATTGTATTTTTATTTCTAATTTATTAAGTTATTTACTTTGCATCTTTACTGTAGCGTCTTCTTCCTCCTTTCCCAGTACTTTTAACTCACTCCTTCATCTACCACTCTTCCCATTTTCCTCAGAAAATTTGGAGGCCTTTCAAAGATGTGAACCAGAACTGGCATATCAACTTGCAGTAAGACCAGTTCTGTCTTCCATCGAGGCTAGACAATGCATCCCAGTTAGAAGAATATTATCCAAGGGCATTCAATGTAGTCAGAAACAGTCCCTGATCTTGTTCAAGAGCCCCTGTCCCTTTAATAAACTCTATTTGGCAGTTCTTTCTCTGAGCCCCATAGGACTAGGTTAGGTGATTTTGTAGGTTTTTTATGGTATCATTGACCTCTCTGGCTCCTACAATCTTTCTTCCAATTCTTCCACAGAATTCCTCTAGCTCTGCTTAATGTTTGGTTATGGGTCTCTGCATCTTTTTCCATCAGTTACTGGATGAAACCTCTCTGATGACAGTTATGCAAGGCTCCTGTCTTGCAGAAGTATAGCAGAATATCATGAACAGTGCCGGAGGTGGGCTCCCTCTTATGACATGCAACTCAAGCTAGGCCAGTAATTGGTTGGTTCCTCCCTAAAATTCTGGTCCATCTTTTACCCATGCACACCTTGTAGGCAGAAGAAATTGTGGATCTAAGCTTTTGTGGCTGTGTTGTTGTCCTAATCCCTCCACTGGAAGTCTTACCTGATTATAGGATGTGGCCAGTCCAAGCTCCATATCCCCCATTGCTAGGAGTCTAGAGTCATCTGAAAAATTGCTGGGAGTTTTCTTTGTCCTAGGTTTCTAGCTCATTTTAGAGATGCTACCACCATGTCCAATAGTACTATCCCTTCAACCTCCCACCACCTTGTTATTTATTTTTAAACATTTAAGATTCCACTTAATTTCAATTATAAAATAACACATGGCTGTTACAATTTTTTAAACAATAAAAAACAGTTCTAAAAGGTTAGTGTTCTGATCTTAATATTTTCAAATCACACACTTTCTTGAAGACCAGTTAATAAGATGATCACACCACATTACAGGGAGTGTAATTAATATGCTAAGTTGACAACTATCAGAGGAATCCTTGTGTGACCAAAGAATATCAAGATGGAGACTCTCATCTCTGAACATTTCTTCTTGTGCCCTCTGTGGGATCATGCTTGCAATGTTATAAGGTGAGGCAGAGAACTGTGCCTCAAGGTTTTCACTCATTCACAGGAATTTATTGGTCCCACTAACAGGCACTGGCCTAGGATCCGGGAAGACAATTGTAGATATTGTTGCAAGATAGAGACACAAAGACCATTCAGCTCAACCAAAATTCAAATTGATAGTCTGTGTTAAGGGGACCAGCAACTACTTGAAGAGAAACATTCTCACAAAACATTCTCTAATTCATATTACAGGGAATCTTTAAATACAAAGAACACAGAAAATCTACCTCTTGCTAGGCAGTTTACCAAGAGCTAAGGATTTGAATTAGCTGGGACATTTTGACTCCGAGTATCTAGAACAGGACTTGGTGCTTTACCATGACACATTTCATGAAGAAAAAGGGGGCACAACTCCAGTTTAAACTGGAGATGGTGGAATCTGAGAGAAGATGGAGAAACATTTGCCCTGTTACATCCCCCACTAGTCTTAGTGAATGAGTCAAATCCTGGACTCTGCAATACTAAAGAGATGCAGTTGGTGCTAAGGACCATTAATTTGACTGAAGTAATCCTTTCATAAGTGTGGCAAATTGATAATCAAAATTATCCATTATAGAATGTTTAATCAGTATAGCTACTTTGGGAGAGACAGAGTTGACTAATGGTCTCAGATGTAGGTGTTAGGTGACAGATATTAACATGAGCTTTAAAATTAAGAAGAAAAACCCCTTTAAATGACAAACTGTGATTATCCTTCATAAGTACAGGTATTTGCATGTTTGGTCCCCATTTAGTGGTCGTATTTGGGGAGATATAGGAAGCCTTTCTGGAGAAAGGGTGTCACACAGTAAATGACCTTACTGGAGAACATGTGTCACTGAGGGAGCCTTTGAAGACTCAAGGTCTCAAAAAGGCATGTGCTGCTCCTAATACATCCACTCTGGTTCTTGTTCAAAGTTCAGGATGTGAGTTCTCAGCTACAAATGCAGACACCATGCGTCTCTTCTGGACATTATATCATTCCTCCATACTATTCACTTAGACTACATAGCTGTATTTTATTATTGTCATTTTTGAAATTAGGAACAGCCACAGAAACAGTGAGACTGGAGATATATCAATAGCAAACTCTCAAACTGAAATGCAAATAAAGAATAAAAACAATAAAGAAAGAAGAGAATATTCAAGACCTTCAAAGCCTTCAATTATCTGACTTTGTGGGTCCTTGGAAGGGCAAATGCCCCCAGAATCCAAAGAAATACGAAAAAGCAAAGGCTGTATTGAAACTAAAAATCTATAATAGTTGGGGCTTGAAGTCCTCTCAGAACCTAGGATCACTCTAGAAAGAAGGTACATCAAATTAACTTCCTGGTAGACAATGGGGCACATCATTCAGTTCTTCAAAAGCCTTTTGAATCTGTGACAAGTCAAACTATGCTGATCCAGGCTACAACAGTTACTAAATTTTACCCATGGACTACCAAGTGACATGTGGACTCAAGCAAATGACTGTCATTCACTCATTCCTGGTAATTTCTGAATGTCCTTATCCTTTGCTGGGGAAGAAACTCCTGACTAAAATCAGAGCTTTTATTTCATTCTTCCTCAGAAGGCAAACTGTCTGTACAGAGCAACTCAGTTTTGGTTTGTATACTCTATCACCTGAGGCAATCTCTAACACTTCTCTTGAAAGAACTTATAGGTTTGATTTCCCAGCATTCCCCTAGAGAAGAACAGACAGCCATGTTTTCCCTTGAATGGTAAGATCTGAAAAATGGATGCAGCAGACAGCTGACTTGGATGAGACTGCCATAGGTGCCATGGACCACTCCAATAGGGTATGGGAGTCCCTGGAATGGGGGTCCTAGAAGTCAAGCTGGGTAAGGATTCAGCGGTGAAAAACAGAAACATAGAGGCAGTTTGAATCTGAGTGTATTTTGCAGCTCTAAAGCAGGGCATTTTAAACATTAAACCAAACATGACATAACGTTTAGAAACCATATCCAATTAAACAATCTTGAATATCAACAAGAATCATTTGGCACAGTAAAATACAAAAATCAGCTAAGTATTATGACTCTGTAACTACATGTTCAGTGAATCACAAACAGAATAGTAAAGTCACCATCTAAATATAACAATTCTGATCTGCCATCTTCGCTCCCAGACAGACCAGACAGGCACCACCAGGTACACAGACATATCCTGAGTTTAACATCACTTGGGACACAGCCCGTGAGGCATCTGCCTGTGCCCAAGTCCTGAGCAGCTCTGAGAGTCGTCTGTGTGCCAGCCCTCTCCTGGGCCATTTGTCCTGCAGAGAAATCAGCACTTGGAAATGGTCCCCTAAGCATCTGCTGTCTTCCCACCAGTACAGACCAGACAGGCGACACCACATACACAGAGACAACCTGAGTATAACACTGTTTGGGGCAAGGCACATCAGGGATCCAACAGTACACAAGAATAGGGCAGCCCATCAGCAATCTGTGCCACAGGAAACCCAGTTATCCAGCAGTGTGGAAATAGCCTTACAGGCTCACAGGAGGTTCAAGCACCAGACATTGACAACAGGACCAACTAACGCCAAAGATAACCAGATGGAAAATGCAAATGTGGAAACATTACAATCAGAAATCAAGGCAATATGGCAGCATCTGAACCCAATTCTCTGACAGCAACAAGTCGAGGATACCCCAACAAACCAGAAAAAAAATGATTTGGATTTAAAATCACATATCATGATGCTATTAGAGGATTACAAGAAGGACATAAATAAATCTCTTAAAGAAATGCAGGAGAACATGAATGAGGTAGAGACCCTTACAAAGGAAACACAAAAAGCACTTAAAGAAAGTCAGGAGATATAGGAGTTAACAAATAGAAGCCAATAAAGAGGAAACACAAAAATCACTTAAAGAAATACAGGAGAAATTGGATCAACAGGCAGAAGTCATGAAAGAGGAAACACAAAAATCTCTTAAAGAATCACAGGAAAACAAAGAAACAAGTGAATGAACTGAGAAAAACCACCCTGGATCTAAAAACAGAAGTAGAAATGACTAAGAAATCACAAAGAGAGACAATTTTGGAGATAGAAAACCTTGGGCAGAAATCAGGGGTCATAGATGCAAATATCAACAACAGAATACAAGAGCTAGAAGAAAGAATCTCAGATGCTGAAGATACCATAGAAAGCATTGACTCAACAGTCAAAGAAAATGCAAAATGCAAAAAACTTGTAACCCAAAACATCCAGGAAATCCAGGACACAATAAGAGAATCAAATCTAAGGATCATAGGTATAGATCGGAGTGAAGATTTACAACTTAAAGGACCAGCAAGTATCTTCAACAAAATTATGGAAGAAAACTTCCCTAACCTAAAGACAGAGATGCCCATGAACATACAAGAAGCCTAAAGAACTCAAAACAGATTGGACCAGAACAGGAATGCCTCTGGTCATATAATAATCAAAACCCCAAATGTACTAAGCAATGAAAGAATATCAAAAGTAGTAAGAGAAAAATGACAAGTAACATATAAAGGAATACCTATCAGAATTACACCAGACTTCTCACCAGAGACCATGAAAACTAGAAGATCCTGGGCAGGCAAATCTCATAGAGATTCTAAGAGAGCTAAAATGCCAGCCAATAGTGCTATATCCAGCAAAATTCTTAATCACCATAGATGAAGAAACCAAGATATTCCATGATAAAACCAAATTAACGTAATATCTTTCCACAAACCCAACCCTACAAAGGATAATAGGTGGAAAACACCAATACAAGGAGGGAAACTACACCCTGGAAAAAGCAAGATAGTAACCTTCTTTTGTCAAACCAAAAAGAAGATAACCACTCAAATATTAAAATAACATCAAAAATAACAGGAAGTAATAATTACTCTTCATTAATATCTCTTAACATCAATCGAGTCAATTCCCCAATAAAAAGACATAGACTAACAGACTGGATATGTAAACAGGACCCTACATTTTGTTGCAAACAGGAAACACACCTCAGTGTCAAAGATTATCTATCTCAGCTTAGTGAAGCCACAATTACACTGATACCAAAACCACACAAAGATCCAACAAAGAGAGAGAACTTCAGGAGGTGGTGGCAGCAGCATGTCTGGCAGAGAGAGCCTCCACCAGTGGAACCGAGGCAACAGGGACCAAGCAGGTCCTCCGTGCACTACCACTGGCCAATGCCAGCTAGCCAGGCTGCATGCAGCTGGTCACTTCCGGAGGGCCCTGCTATACCACCCTGGGCATATACCCAGAGGTTTCCCCAGCATGTAATAAGGATACACGCTCCACTATGTTCATAGCAGCCATTTTATAACAGCCAGAAGCTGAAAAGAACCTAAATGTCCCTCAACGGAGGAATGGATACAAAAAATGTGGTATATATACACAATGAATTCATGAAATTCTTAGACAAATGGATGGAGCTAGAGAACATCATACTAAGTGAGGTAACCCAGTCTCAAAAGATCAATCATGGTATGCACTGACTGATAAGTGGATATTAGCCTAGAAACTTAGAATACTCAAGACATAATCCACATACCAAATGATGTCCAAGAAGAACAGAGGAGTGGCCCCTGGTTCTGGAAAAGCTCAGTGCAGCAGTATATGGCAATACCAGAACAGGGAAGTGGGAAGGGGTGGATGGGTGAACAGGGTGAGGGAAGAGGACTTATGGGACTTTCAGAGAGTGGGAAGCCAGGAAAGGGGAAATCACTTGAAATGTAAATAAAAAAAATATATATTGAATAAAAAAATACTACAGAGAACGTTTAAAAAAAAGAAAGAGAACTTCAGACCAATTTCCCTTATGAATATCGATGTGAAAATACTTCAATTAATTAGTTGCACAGTATCTATGTTTTGTTTCTGATTCCATGATTTATCCATTGTTGAAAGTAGGGTGTTGAAGTCTCCCACTATTATTGTGTGGGGTGCAATGTGTGCTTTGAGCTTTAGTAATGTTTCTTTAATGAACATGTGTGCCCTTGCATTCGGAGCATTGATGTTCAGAATTGAGAGGTCATCTTGGTAGACTTTTCCTTTGACCAGTGTGAAGTGTCCCTCCTTATCTTTCTTGACAACTTTTGGTTGAAAGTCAATTTTATCCGATATAAGTATGGCCACTCCAGCTTGTTTCTTGGGACCATTTGCTTGGAAAATTGTTTTCCAACCTTTGACTCTTATATAGTTACCGTCTTTGTCTCTGAGGTGGGTCTCTTGTATGCAGCAAAATGTTGGGTACTGTTTACATATCCAGTCTGTTAGTCTATGTCTTTTTATATAGAATAGAGACCATTGATATTAAGAGATATAAAGGAAAAGTGATTGTTGCTTACTGTTATCTTCTTAGTTAAAGTTGAAATTCTGATTGTGTAGCTATCTTCTATTGGGTTTGTTGAAAGATTAACTTATTGATTTTTCTATGGTGTGGTTTACTGACTTGTGTTGTTATTTTCCACCCAGTATCCTTTGTAGAGCTGGATTTCTAGAAAGATGTTGTGTAAATTAGCTTTTGTCATTAAATGTCAAGTTTTCTCCATCTATGGTAATTTAAAGTTTTGCTGGGTATAGTAGTCTGGACTGACAATTATTTTCTCTTAGGGTCTGTAAGGCTTTCATGGTCTCTGGAGAGAAATCTGGTGTAATTCTAATAGGTCCACCTTAATATGTTACTTGACCTTTTTCTCTTACTGCTTTTAATATTCTTTCTTTGTTTAGTGCATTTCCTGTTTTGATTATTATGTAACTGCTCTGGTCCACTCTGTTTGGAGTTCTATAGGCTTCTTCTATGTTCAAAGGTATCTCTTTTTTTTAGATTAGGGAAGTTTTCTTTTATAATTTTGTTGAAGATATTTACTGGGCCTTTAAGATGCAAATACTCAGTTTCTTCTATACCTATAATCATTAAGTTTGGTCTTCTCATTGTGTCCTGTATTTCCTGGATGTTTTTGGGTTACAAGCTTTTTGCATTTTGCATTTTCTTTGACTTTTGTGTCAATTTTTTTTATGGAATCTTCAGCAACTGAGATTCTTTCTTCTATCTCTTGTATTCTGTTGTTGATGCTTCTTGCATCTATGACTCCTGAATTCTTTCCAAGGTTTTCTATCTCCAGAGATGTATCACTTTGTAATTTCTTTATTCTTTCTACTTCTGTTGTTAGATCCTGGGTAATTTTGCTCTGTTCTTTCACTTGATTGTTTTTGTTTTCCTGAAATTCTTTAAGGAAGCTTTTTATTTCCTGTTTAAGGGCTTCTGCCTATTGACCCATGCTCTTCTGTATTTCTTTAAGGGATTTTTGGGTTTCTTCTTTAAAGACTTTTACCTGTTGACCCATGTTCTCCTGTATTTCTTCAAGGGATTTTTGTGCTTCCTCTATAATGGCTTCTACCTGATGAGCAATGTTCTCTTGTATTTCTTTAAGGGAGTTATTTATGTAAAAATATGGAACCTTTAATGAATTTGTGTGTCATCCTTGTGCAGAGGCCATGCTAATCTTCTCTGTATTGTTCCAAATTTAGTATATGTGCTGTCGAAGCACACATACTATGTACAAATAAACTACATACACCTGTACTTTCTAACATATGCCTCAATACTGCCAGGAGTGAGCCTATGTTTTTGGACTGTGAATGGCCCATGATTCTTACTTTCTCGACCTCTTAACTCTATGTGTCTCTATAAAGGAGTCTGCAGCACTCTTGATGAGGTCCTATCTTTTACCTGAAAACGTTTTATAGAGAGAGAGAGAGAGAGAGAGAGAGAGAGAGAGAGAGAGAGAGAGAGAGAGAACCTGCTTCAAACCCTACATTGAAGCACCAGCTGCAACAGACCACGCCAGCTGGATATGAGGGTCCCTGGAATGAGGGTTCTCAAAGACCAGGTAGGTAAGAATTTGGTGGTGACAAACAGAAACACAGAGGCAGTTTGAATCTCAGTGTAGTTAATTCTTGATTAACATTTAATAATAAAGAATAACATTAATTCTTTATGAATTTTCAGAAATTTAAACTATTTTAATTCTTTCTAATTCAGGCTTTCTTTACCATATACCAAAACCCACCTCTGGTGACACATGTGTGGCCATATTAAATTTGATAAGGTCATGTTAATGACCATTCTGAAAGGGTGGTTTCATACCCTTTATGCTTGCTTAAGGTCATTGTCTAGGCTGTCAGGAAGCTGTAACTAAGAAAAGGAGTGAAAGGGAGCAAAATAAAAAAAAAATGTCACGAGAAGTATGGCTCAATACGTTTTCTCTGGCTGAGAATTCCACATCCAGTTCCAGGAGACCTCCTTCTTTTGAATTCTAATGTATCAGTCTGTGGAACTTGTCACACAGATTCTACTGGGGTCGGTGTGGTAACTCTCCCTTTTTATTTTTGAATTGAAGTTCATAAATGTCTCTTTTATCTGTAGAGATGGAGGAAAAGATTAGTCAGAAGATGATTGGAAAAGTAAGGAGAAGAAGAATTATTCCTGTAGCCACGGTGACAATGATCCATTGTAGCCAACTATCAGGGTTTAAAGACCAAACTAAGGATAATAGACTGAGCCAAACCCTCTATGCCAGCAGATTCAATATGTGCTTTGCTAGTAGCAAAGATATGGGCTTGTAATAGAACCATATCATAAGTGATATCATTGTCTTTCCAAATTCCCAACAAATGATTTTCAGTAATATTCCAATTGTGACTTTCATTATAATGTAATGAATTGGATTACACATATGTGTCAAAACCTGGCATAGCACTTGGTAGAAAGCTGAACTTTACTAACTTCTGACTCTTGTCCGAATGCCAAAACTACATCCTCTAAAGCATAAAGATTTACGTCTAACTTTTGTTAAAATAATTTGTTGCCTGCCTTGCAAGTATTAAAGAAACATTCTTAAATCATCAACAAAATGTGCAGTGTTTATACCTAAAACACTTGCAACTGTTGAAAGTGTAAATGAGGTAAGGATGGCTATTAAAGCACTGATGTCTAAAACTAAAGCTGCAGTAAAACGCTTTGGACTAATTAGCTCATTAACGTTTTTTAAGCATTTGCAAAGCTACATTATTGAACCAAACATCATCTTTTAAATGTACAGGAAGCAAATCATAAGAAGATCTTTGTAACAGCAAAATAATTGAATAATTTTTAATTGAAATAAGATCACCACAATTAGTTAGAATACATTTGGAACACCTGACCTGATAAAATCGTTCTACCTAAATAATTTTTAAACCTGAGGACTGTCCAGCATGTATACCATAATGATTATTTAGACAAGATCTAATTGCCAAAGGAGTGCTCTTAGATTCCTTGGACATTTTTAGAAGAACCATATTAGTCGAAGCAAAATGTCTAAATAATACTGGAAAAACATTAAAAATTATGTGAAGAAGAGAGAGGAAGTTTCTTCATATTCCATATTATTTCTCTTGCCTTCTTTTGCTTCTTTCTTTTCTGGGTTCTTGATAGAGGTTTTTTTGGAGGAAGGGTCGAATAAATCTGTCTGGGATCCAGATTGGTGTTTCTGCATTCTGGGGAAAAACACATGCATATCCTCTTCCCAAGGTGGTTAATATATCTGGCCATTTCCAGGTACCTGTTAAAATATCTTTCCATAATACTAAAGTAGAAACAGTCTGCTGTATGGGAGCCAATGTTATTGCATAGGAATAAAACCGTTCTCTTCTGTATTAAGGTGACTTAGCTATAGCAAAAACATTGGGCAGCCTGTACTTCCCACATGATCATATATCTGATATCTCAGAAATAGACAAGGGCATTTACTCCTTGTGTTTATGTTAGAGAATTCTTCCTTTTCTCCAGCTTTATAAAGGGAACAAATGACTGTCATTTACCTCAATCCACTTTCTATCATCCATCATGAATACAGTCACAAAAGTTAGCATACTGCTCATCATGACTCTCTGTCTTCTCTGCTCCACAGCAGGTAAGTTTTAGATCATGGCATGTGTAGATGGATGATATTAATGAATACTTTTCTCCATTAGTACTATAAACAGTACCTTTAAGCAACACAAATGATTATCAGTAGGAGTTGAAGCTTCAATTTGGGCAACAGCTACATTTCTCCATCATCCAGGACATAAGAGCTGTCTTCAGCAATGCGCCTTACCATTGGGGTCTGGAAAGCAACCATAGTCTTGGTAATAGTCCATGATGTAGGTGGAAGGAATTTTGTGGGAATCCTTTTTCTTGGTGGCATAAAATGTGTAGCTGGGTCATTGTCTACTCTTCAAATGTCTCCATTTGCATTTCCATATACATATATGCTTTAGGAATCTCATAGAACAGTAATTTTCCATAAGAATTTCCAAAAGGCATTTAATGACAGCTCCTACTATACTTTCTCCTTAACCCTTTCCTTCCATCTAACTCCCTTTTAGTCTGGTTTAACCTCTATTTCTCTATAACTCTATATTATTTTCCACCTATAATGATATATATTCATCTCTCCTCATACTCATTATTGGAAATGTAACATATTTCTTTATTGATCTTTGAAATTGTAACTAAGGTAAGATGAATATTGAAGTTGTTTTAATTCATATTTCCCTGCTTGCTAGCCTGTTAAAGATTCCTTTAAGTTTTCCCAGCCATTTACGTTTCAGTTTAAGAGAACTGTCAGTATTTTAATTGAGTTGTTTTCATGATGTTATGTTTTTCAGATTTTTTATATAATCTAGTTATTAATTTTCTATCAGATATATAACTGGTAAAAATTTCACCCTGTTTTGTAAGTTGCCACTTTGCTTGAATGATGTTATATTTTGCTATGCAGTTTTTCAGCTTCATGAGGTCCCATTCATTCATTGTTCATAGTGCCCATTCTATTGAATTTCACGTTGAGAAAGTCCATTCCTGTGGCAGTGATTCGAACTTGCTTCATGTTTTCTCAGAGTATCTCGTCTTATGTTGAGGTTCTTGATCCATTTGGAGATCTGTTATTGTAAATGTATTTGGTTTTTTTTTCCTTAATATCTCTTTTTTTATTATCTTTGTTTACATTCCAAATGATTTTCCCTTTCCCGAGTCCCTCCTCCCCGTAAATCCCATAAGCCCTCTTGCCTCTGCCCATTCCACAATCACCCCCTCCCATTTCACTGTTCTGGTAATCCCCTACATTGCTACATCAAGCCTTTTTAGGACCAGGGCCCTCTCCTTCCTTCTTCTTGGGAATCATTTGATATGTTAATTGTGTCTTGGGTATTCAGAGCTTCTGGGATAATATCCATGTATCAGTGATTGCATTCCATGTGTGTTCCTTTGTGATGGGGTTAACTCATTTAGGATCTTATTTTCCAGTTTCAACCATTTGCCTAAGAATTTCATGAATTCATTGTTTTTAATTGCTGATTAGTATTCCATTTTGTAAACATATCACATTTTCTATATCCATTCCTCCATTGAGGGACATCTGGGTTCTTTCCAGCTTCTGGGTATTATAAATAACACTGCTATGAACATAGTGGAGCATATGTCCTTATTGCATGCCAGGGAATCCTCTGGGTATATGTCCAGGAGTGGTATAACAGGGTCCTCTGGAAGTGTCATGCCCAATTTTCTGAGAAATCACCAGACTGATTTCCAGAGTACTTGTACCATCTTGCAATCCCACCAGCAGTAGAGGACTGTTCTCTTTCTCCACTTCCTCGACAACACTTGCTGTCTCCTGAGGTTTTTTGTTGTTGTTGTTTTTGTTTTGTTTTGTTTTGTTTTTATTGAGTATCTTCTTCATTTACATTGCCAATGATAAATCCTTTCCCAATTTCCCACTCTCTACCCAACACAGTCCCACCTCCCCCCATCTGTTTCCCTTTTTTTTGTGGCCACTATTGAGCCTTTACCTGACCAAAAACCACTCCTCCCACTGATGCCCAAAATGTCAATCCTCTGCCACATTTTTGGCTGGAACCATGTATACACCTAGGTTGATGGTTTAGTCCCTGGGAGTCTTAGGGTGTCTGGGTGTCCGAAGTCATTGTTTTTCTCATAGGGCTATATACCCCTTCAGCTCCTCTGGACAACCCTCCAGATAGTCCATTGGGGACCCCAAGCTCAGTCCAAGCTTGGTTGCTAGTTTCTGACTAAATGTTTGTTGAAAATTTCCTCTTATCCAACCTAGCTCCCATATAATAGAAAATGGACTATTATATTTATTTAACAAACATTAGGGCACAACAACTGAGAAGTATTACACTATTTTAATCATCTAAACTAATCTGGCTGCAGGCTCATCAAAATCCCAATGATACTTGTATGTTATGGCTTTCTCTGCGTCTGATGCTTTCTCATGGTATCTCTTGGCTTCTTTCCCTGTGGCAAATTCCCATTCTTCTTTCTCTGTCTCCCACGTTCCCTGCCTGGGAGGAAGTCTACCCTATTCTCTCCCCTGCTCAGTCATTGGCTGATCTTGGTATTTATTGACCAATCAGAGAATAATTGGGAAGCATTGTTTGCATAACACTCAAACATGAGATTCTTAGAATAAGGACTCCAAATAGGTATGGGGAACAGAAATCAATATTAGAATAATAAAAGGATAAATGGTACAAAAGGCATAATAACATTTTTGTGCAATATGATAGAGTTCTATTTTCATGTCTACAATGAGACATCCAGTTTTAAGAACACTTTGTGAATATTCTCTTTTTCTATTGTGTATTCTTTGCTTCTTTTTCAAAAATAAAATGCTCATAGGTATGTGGAGCTATTTCTGGATCTTCAGTTTAATCTACTGATCAACATATCTACTTTTCTGCTAATATCATGCTGTATTTTTGCTAGCACGCTGTAATACAACATGAAATCTGGGATGATGATGATCATGTCTAAAATAGATTTTTTATTATTCAGAATAATTTGTGCCGAATTTAATTATTTTGTGTTTTTTATATAAAGATTAAGATTTTATTTTTGATTTCTGTGAAGAATTGCACAGGAATTTAATGTCAATTGCTTGGGTAAGATGTTATATTACTCCTACTGATCTATAGATATGGAGATTTTTCCATCTTCTGGGGTCTTCTTTCTTTCCTTGGTCCCTGAAAGGTTTTGTTAAACAAAAATATATACTACTTTGTATAACTTTGTCTTTCACTTACTTGGTTAGAGTTATCCTAAGGTATTTTTGAGGATGTTGTAGAAGCTATTATTTCTATAATTTCTTTCTTATTATGTTTGTCATTTTTATATAGAAAGGTTACTGAATTTTGTGAGCTAACTTTGTATATTGCCACCTTGTTGAATGTGTTTATCAGTTGGTCCAGGGGAGTCTGTTAGTGTTGTAAACTCGTTTCAACTGCAAGGGATGCTTTGACTTCTTATTTTCCTATTTAAGAAGCTTGGTTTCTTTCAGTTGTCATGTTGCTCTAGCTAACAGTTCAAGTACTGTATTAAATAGGTATAAAGATAGTGGGCACCCTTCCTCTTTTCCTTATTTTAGTCGAATGCTTTGAGTTTCTCTCCATTTAGGAAGATAATGGTTGTTGGCTTGATGTGAGTTTTCATTATTATGTTGTATTTTATGTTGTCTCATTAGGAAAGTCATTATGAAGGGGTATTTTTTGTCAAAATGAGGCCTTTTCTGTATCTCCTGAGATGATCATGTTGATTTAGCATTGTAATTTTGTTTCTATCTCATTGATTATATCTACGAGTTTGATTTCTGTTTTTCTTTTTTTATTAGATACATTTTTTATTTACATTTCAAATGATTTCCCCTTTCCTGGATTCCCATAAGCCATTTCCCCTCCCCCTGGTCCCAAATAAAGCCCCTCCCAATTCCCTGTCCTAGTATTCAGTTACACTGCTGCTTTGAGCATTTCCTGGACCAGGGGATTCCCCTTCATTCTACTTTGACATCAGTTGTTATGTGAAATGTGTCTTGGGTATTCCAAGCCTCTGGGCTCATATCCACTTATCAGTGAGTGCATAATATGTGTGTTCTTATATTTTCCAGTTCCCCCCATTTGCCTAAGAATTTTATAAATTCATTGTTTTTAATAGCTGAGCAGTATTCCATAGTGTAAATGTACCACATTTTCTGTATCCATTCCTCTGTTGAGAGACATCTGGGTTCTTCCCAGCTAATGGCTATTATAAAAGGGGCTGCCATGAACATAGTGGAGCATGTGTCCTTATTACATACTGAAGAATTCTGTGGGTATATGCCCAGCAGTGGTACAGTAGGGTGCTTTGGTAGTATTATGACCAGTTTATGAGCAACCAACAAACTGATTTCCATATTGGATGTTCCAGCTTACAATCCCACCAGCAGTGGAGGAGTGTTCCTCTTTCTCCACAACCTCTCCAGCACCTGCAGTCTCAAGATTTTTGTATTCGATATATTTTTTATTTACATTTCAAATGATTTTCCCTTTTCTGGCTCCCCACTCCCCAAAAGTCCCATAATCCCTCTTCCCTCCCCCTGTTCCCCCATCCACCCCTTCCCACTTCCCTGTTCCGGTATTGACCTATACTGCTACACTGAGTCTTTCCAGAACCAGGGGCCACTCCTCCCCTTGTATATCATTTGATGTATGGATTATGTCTTGGGTATTCCAATTTTCTAGGCTAATATCCACTTATTAGTGAGTACATGCCATGATTGATCTTTTGAGGCTGGGTTACCTCACTTAGTATGATGTTCTCCAGCTCCATCCATTTGCCTAAGAATTTCATGAATTCATTGTTTCTAATGGCTGAATGGTACTCCATTGTGTATATATACCACATTTTTTATCCATTCTTCTGTGAGGGATACCTACGTTCTTTCAGCTTCTGTCTATTATAAATAGGGCTACTATGAACACAGTGGAGCACGTATCCTTATTACATGCTGGGGAATCCTCTGGGTATATGCCCAGGAGTGGTATAGAAGGATCCCCCAGAAGTGACGTGCCCAGTTTTTTGAGGAATAGGCAGACTGATTTCCAGATTGGTTGTACCAATTTGCAACCCCACCAGCAGTGGAGGAGTATTCCTCTTTCTCCACATCCTCACCAACACCTGTTGTCTCCTGAATTTTTAAACTTAGCCATTCTGATTGGTGTAAGGTAAAATCTCAGGTTGTTTTGATTTGCATTTCCCTAATGACTAATGAAGTTGAGCGTTTTTTAAGATGTTTCTCCGCCATCCGAAGTTCTTCAGGTGAGAATTCTTTGTTTAGCTCTGTACCCCATTTTTAATAGGGTTATTTGGTTTTCTGGGGTCTAACTTCATGAGTTCTTTGTATATATTGGATATTAGCCCTCTGGTGGATGTAGGGTTGGTGAAGATTTTTTCCCAATTTGTTAGTGGTGATTTGTCCTTTTGATGATGTCCTTTGCCTTACTGAAACTTTGTAATTTTAGGAGGTTCCATTTGTCAATTCTTGATCTTAGAGCATACACTATTGGTGTTCTGTTCAGGAAGTTTCCTGCTGTACCGATGTCCTCAGGGGTCTAGGGAATGGAAGAAGACCTCAGAAAATGGAAAAATACCCCACACTCATGGATTGGCATGATTAATATAACTAAAATGGCCATTTTGCCAAAAGCAGTATACAGATTCAATGCAATACCCATCAAAATCCCAACTCAGTTCTTCATAGAGTTAGAAAGAGCAATTTTCAAATTCATCTGGAATAACAAAAAACCCAGGATAGCTAAACTATTCTCAACAGCAAAATAAATTCTGGGTGAATCAGCATTCCTGACCTCAAGCAATACTACAGAGCAGTAGTGTTAAAAACTGCATGGTATTAGTACAGTGATAGGCAGGCAGATCAATGGAATAGGATTGAAGATCCAGAAATGAATCCACACACCTATGGTCCCTTGATCCTTGACAAAGGAGCTGAAAACATCCAGTGAAAAAAAGATAGCCTTTTCAACAAATGGTGCTGGTTCAACTGGAGGTCAATATGCAGAAGAATGCGAATTGATCCATCCTTATCTCCTTGTACTAAGCTCAACTCCAAATGGATCAAGGACTCCACATAAAGCCACATACTCTGTCTCCAGAGTTTTTTTTTTTTATTCGATATATTTTTTATTTACATTTCAAATGATTTCCCCTTTTCTGGTCCCCCATTCCCCGGCAAGTCATATAAGCCCCCTTCCCTCCCTATGTTCTCCCACCCATCCCATCCCACTTTCCTGTTCTGGTTTTGTCTTATACTGCTACACTGAGTCTTTCCAGAACTAGGGGCCACTCCTCCGTTCGTCTTGTACCTCATTTCATGTGTGGATTATGTTTTGGATATTCCAGTTTTCCAGGCTAATATCCACTTATTAGTGAGTGCATACCATGATTGATCTTTTGAGACTGGGTTACCTCACTTAGTATGATGTTCTCCAGTTCCATCCATTTGCCTAAGAATTTCATGAATTCATTGTTTCTAATGGCTGAATAGTATTCCATTGTGTATGTATACCATATTTTTTGCATCCGTTCCTCTGTTGAGAGATACCTGGGTTCTTTCCAGTTTCTGGCTATTATAAATAGGGCTGCTATGAACAAAGATCCAACAAAGAAAGAGAACTTCAGACCAATTTCCCTTATGAACATCGATGCAAAAATACTCAATAAACTTCTTGCCAACTGAATTCAAGAACACATCAAAACGATTATCCACCATGATCAAGTAGGCTTTATCCCAGGAAGGCAGGGTTGGTTCAATATACAAAAATCCATCAATGCAATCCACTACATAAACAATGAAAAAAAAACACATGGTCATTTCATTAGATACTGAAAAAGCATTTGACAAAATTCAGCATCCTTTCATGCTTAAAGTCTTGGAAAAAACAGGAATTCAAGGCCCATACCTAAACATAGTAAAAGCAATATACAGCAAACCAGTAGCCAGCATTAAACTAAATGGAGAGAAATTTGAAGCAATCCCACTAAAATTAGGGACTAGACAGGGCTGCCCATTTTCTCATTATCTTTTCAATATTGTACTTGACTTACTAGCTCGGGCAATTAGACAACATAAGGAGGTCAAAGGAATACAAATTGGAAAGGAAAAAGTCAAACTATCATTATTTGCAGATGATATGATAGTCTACTTGAGTGACCCAAAAAAACTCCACTAGAGAACTTCTACAGCTGATAAATAACTTCAGCAAAGTGGCAGGTCTCCAGAGTTTTTGCCATTCTGACTGGTGTGAGGTGAAATCTCAGGTTTCTTTTGAAAGAGAGGTTTCATTTGTCAATTCTTGATCTTAGAGCATAAGCTATTAGTATTCTGTTCAGGAAATTTTCTGCTGATCCAATGTGCTCAAGGGTCTTCCCCAGTTTCATTTCTATTAGTTTAAGTGTGTCTGGTTTTATGTGGAGGTCCTTGATAAACTTGGATTTGACCTGAGTACAAGGAGATAAGAATGGATCGACTTGCATTCTTCTGCATGCTAACCACCACTGAACGAACATCATTTGTTGAAAAGGCTATCTTTTTTCCACTGGATGGTTGTAGCTCCTTTGTCAAAGATCAAGTGACCATAATTGTGTGAGTTCATTTCTGGGTCTTTACTTCAATTCGATTGATCTACCTGCCTGTCACTGTACCAGTACCATGCAGTTTTTAACACTCTTGCTCTGTAGTACTGCTTGAGGTCTGGGATGCTGATTCCATCAGAAGTTATTTTACAGTTGAGAATAGTTTTACCTGTCCTGGGTTTCTTGTTATTCCAGATGAAATTGAGAATTGCTCTTTCTAAGTCTATGAAGAATTGAGTTGGGATTTTAACGGGGATTGTATTGAATCTGTAGATTGCTTCTGGCAAGATGGACATTTTTACTATATTAATCCTGAAAATCCAGGAGATTGGGAGATCTTTCCATCTTCCTAGGTCTTCTTAGAGTTTTTCTTCAATGACTTGAAGTTCTTTTCATACCAATATTTGATTAGTTTAATTAGAGTCACACCAAGATATTTTATATCGTCTGTGACTATTGTGAAGGGTGTCATTTCCCTAATTTCTTTCTCAGTCGGTTTATCCTTTGAGTATAGGAAGGCTGCTAATTTGTTTGCATTCATTATATATCCAACCATTTTGCTGAAGTTGTTTATTAACTGTAGGAGTTCTATGGTGGAGTTGTCTGGATCACTTAAGTATACTATAATATCATCTGGCAATAGTGATAATTTGACTTCTTCTCAATTTGTGTACATTTGACCTCCTTTTGTTGTATAATGACTCCAGCTAGAACTTCAAGTACTATATTGAATAGATATGGAGAGAGAGGGCAGCCTTGTCACATCCCTGATTTTAGTGGAATTGCTTCAAGTTTCTCTCCATTTAGTTTTATGTTGGCTACCAGTTTGCTGTATGTTGCTTTTACTATGTTTAGGTATGGGCCTTGAATTCCTGTTCTTTCCAAGACTTTAAGCATGAAAGGATGCTGACTTTTGTCAAATGCTTTTTCAGCATCCAATGAAATGACCATGTGGTTTTTTCTTTGAGTTTGTTTATGTAGTGGATTGCATTGACAGATTTCTGTATATTGAATCATCCCTGCACCCCTGGGAAGAAGCCAACTTGATCAAGGGGAATGATAGTTTTGATGTGTTCTTTGGTTCACTTGGCAAGAATTTTATTGAGTATTCTTGCATTGGTGTTAATAAGGGAAATTGGTCTGAAGCTGTCTTTCTTTGTTAGATCTTTGTGTGGTTTTGGTATCAATGTAATTGTGGCTTTGTAGAATGAGTTGGGTAGTGTTCCTTCTGCTTCTATTTTCTGGAATGGTTTGAAGAGTATTGGCGTTAAGTCTTCCTTAAAGGTCTGATAGAATTCTGCACTAAAAACATCTGATCTTGTGCTTCATTTGGTCAGGAGACTTTCAATGATTTCTATTTCTTTAGGGGTTGTGGAACCGTTTAGATGATCTATCTTTTCCTGATTTAACTATGGTATTTGGAATCTGTCTAGGAAATTGTCCATTTCATCCAGATTTTCCAGTTGATTTGATTATAGCCTTTTGTAGTAGGATCTAAAGATTTTTTGAACTTCCTCAGTTCCTGTTGTTATGTCTCCCTTTTCGTTTCTGATTTTGTTAGTTAGGATGCTGTCTCTGTGCCCTCTTGTTAGTCTGGCTAAGGATTTATCTATCTTGTTGATTTTGTCAAAGAACCAGCTCCTGGTTTTGTGGATTCGTTGTATAGTTCTTTCTGTTTCTACTTGGATGATTTCAGCCCTCAGTTTGATGATTTCCTGCCTTCTACTCCTCTTGTGTATATGAGCTTCTTTCTGTTCTAAAGTGTTCTAAAGCTTTTTGGTGTGCCAATAAGCTACTAGTGTATGCTGTCTCCAACTTCTTTTTGGAGGCACTCAGAGCTATGAGTTTTCCTCTTAACACTGCTTTCATTGTGTCCCATAAATTTTGGGTATGTTGTACCTGCATTATCATTAAATTCTAAAAAGTCTTTGATTTCTTTTATTTCTTCCTTGACCAAGGATCATTAAGTAGAGCATTGTTCAGCTTCCATGTGTATGTGGGCTGTGTGTTGTTTTTGTTGCTATTGAAGAACACCCTTACTCCATAGTGATCTCATAGGATGCATGGGATTATTTCAATCTTCTTATATCTGTTGAGGTCTGTTTTGTGACCAATTATGTGGTCAATTTTGGAGAAGGTACCATGAGGCACTGAGAAGAAAGTAAAGTATATTCTTTTGATTTAGAATGAAATGTTCTATAGATATCTATTAAATCCAATTGGTCCAAAATTTCTGCTAGTTTCACTAAGTCTCTGTTGAGTTTGTGTTTCCCTGATCTGTCCACTGCAGAGAGTGGTGTGTTGAAGTCACCCACAATTATTGTGTGAGGTGCACTGTGTGCTTTAAGCTTTAGTAAAGTTTCTTTTACAAATGAGGGTACCCTTGTATTTGGAGCATAGATGTTCAGAATTGAGAGTTCTTCTTGGAAGATTTTTCCTTTGATGAGTATGAAGTGTCCTTCCATGTCTTTTTTTTTATGACTTTTGGTTGAAAGTCTATTTTATTGGCTATTAGAATGGCTACTCCAGCTTGTTTCCTGTGATCGTTTGCTTGTAAAACTGCTTTCCAGCCTTTTCCTCTGACTTAACGTTTGTCTTTTATGCTGAGATGTGTTTCCTGTATGCAGCAAAATGTTGGGTCCTGCTTAAGTATCTAGTCTGTTAGTCTATGTCTTTTTCTGGGGAATTGAGGCCATTGATGTTAAGATATATTAAGGAATAATGATTGTTGCTTCCTGTTATTTTTGATGTAATTTTCATGTTTGTGTGGTTATCTTCCTTTGTGTTTGTTGAAGGAAGATTGATTTTTTTGCCCTTTCTAGTGTGTAGTTCCCTCCTTTTTTTTGGTGTTTTCCATTCATTACCCCTTAAATGGCTGGCTTTGTGGAAAAATATTATGCCAAATTGTTTTTGTCATGTAATACCTTCTTTCTCCATCTATAGTAATTGAGAGATTTGCAGGGTATAGCAGTCTGAGTTGGCATTTGTGTTCCCTTAGTGTCTGTATGACATTTGCCCAGGCTCTTCTGGCTTTCATATTCTCTGGCATAAAGTCAGGTGTAATTCTGATAGGTCTACCTTTATATGTTACTTGACCTTTTCCCCTTACTGCTTTTGATAGTCTTTCTTTGTTTAGTACATTTGGTGTTTTAATTATTATGTGACATGAGGAATTTCTTTTCTGCTCAAATCTATTTGAGGTTCTGTAGGCTGCTTGTATGTTCATGGGAATCTCTTTCTTTAGGTTAGGGAAATTTTCTTTTATAAGTTCATTGAAGACATTTACTGGCCCCTTAAGTTAGAAATCTTCTCTCTTTTCTATACCTATAATCCCTAGATTTTATCTTCTCATCTTGTCCTGGATATTTTGGGTCAGAAGCTTTTTGCATTTTTCATTTTCTTTGACTGGGGTGTCAATGCATTCTATGGTATCTTCTGCATCTGATATTCTCTCTTCTATTTCTTGTATTCTGTTGTTAATGCTTGCATCCATGACTTCTGACTTCTCTCATAGGTTTCCTATGCCCAAAGTTCTTTTCTTTTGTGATTTCTTTATTGTTTCTACTCCGTTTTTACATCCTGGATGGTTTTGTTGAATTCCTTCACCTGTTTTGATGTGTTTTCCTCTAGTTCTTTAAGAGTTTGTCCCTGTTTACTTGTGTTCTCCTGTATGTCTTTAATGGAGTTATTCTTGTCCTTCTTGAAGCTCTCTATCAACATCATGAGCTGTGATTTGAAATCCAAATCTTGCTTTTCTGGAGTGTTGAGGTATCCAGGACTTCCTGTTGTGGGTGAATTGGGTTCAGATGATGCCATGTTGCCTAGATTTCTGTTAGTAATGTTCCTACATTTGCCTTTTGCCACCTGGTTATCTTTGTTGATAGTTGGTCCTGCTGTCTCTGGCTGATGCTTGTCCCTCCTGTGTGCCTGCAAGCCTGTCCCAGCATCCTTGGATGACCAGCTCTCCCCTGGCACAGAGTGCTGTGGTGCTGCCCAGCTCCTGGATGCAATTGGGGCCCTGGTAGACAGAGTCCAAGGTGATCTGTTTCCTACAATTCTGGCTCTAACAACTCATTCAGTTGCAGGAGTAAAGTGGCCTCACCTCTAACCGTGGGACTCCCTGCAGCGCAGATGTCCCCTGGCAGGAAAGGTGTACAGATGGCTGTGGTGCTGCCCAGATCCTAGATGCAGGTGTGGCCATGGGCGGACCAAGTCTCAAGTGGTATTACACTCAGGTGTTCTCTGAGTTCCCGGTTACACCAGACTTCTCAAGTCACCGGAGCAAAGATGGTGCGAGTTTAATCTCTTTACATTGTGGTTTTGTGGGATTATTTCTTCTAGTTTTCCTAGAGCCTTTAAGTCATTAAGTTATGAATATAAGATCATTATAGCTTTTTATTTAGTGGCTTAGTGCTGTAAGCTTGCCTCTTAGAACTGCCTTCATTGTGTCTTATATGTTTGGATATATTGTATTATCATTTTCATTCAATTCTGAAAAGTTTTTAGCTTCCTTCTTGATTTCTGTCTTGGCCCATTTTTAATTCTATACTGAGTTTTTGAATTTTCCATTCTATTTTATATACTTTCCATTGTTTTTTTGTTGTTGATGTCCAGCTTTAACTCATGGAGATCAGATAGAATGCAGGATATGTTATTTCTTTACACACAAACACACACACACACACAAATGCACATATATATGTTGAGAGTTACTTCCTGTCATCATATATGATCAACTTTTAAGATAATTCCATCAGCTACTGAGAATAAAGTATATTATTTAGACCATAACAATATTATTATTGTGTGTATATTCCACATTGGGGTTGAATGTTCTGAAGGTGTTTGTTAAATCTATTTGATTTATGAAATTATTTGATTCCAGCATTTCTCTATTATTATTTTTTGTCTCTGGTTATGTTTTGCCTTGTGTTTCATTCATAAATGTTTGGAATGGTAATAATCTCTTGGTGGATATTTTTCTTTCATGAGCCCTTACCTGTCTCATCTGATTAGATTTGTGTTAAAAACTATTTTGTTGGATTTTAATATAGCCATTGCTTGCTTGCTGTTTGACTTCATTTTCTTGGAATACTCTTTTCTATCATTTTGCCCTGAGGTAATATTTGTCCTTGGTGGTGAGGAATACTTCTTGGCTCCAAAAGGAATATGAATATTAGTTATTTTAAATATGAATATGAATTCTTTTCTAATCCAATTTGTTAGGCACTTTCTTTTTTGAGAGATCGAACTCTTAAATATTAAGCTATGAATGAGCAATGTTTATTGATCTTTGCTCTTTTGAGATGATGGTGAGGTTCTCCCATCTTTTGATTATTTTTTCTTTGTGTCTTCTCAATTATAGCTAACCTCTTGGGAATGAAGTATACTTTTAGTGTTCTCTGTAGAGGTGGATTTGTGAACATAAATTGCTTCAATTAATCATTATCATAGAATATTTCATTTTTAGCCACTATACACAGATAGATAGTTTTGCTGTACATAGTAGCCTATACTGGCATTTGTGGTCTCTTGGAGCTTGAAAGAATACCCATACATTGGAACTGGAAAATATCATCCTAAGTGAGGTAACCCAATCACAAAAGAACACTCATGGTATGCACTCACTGATAAGTGGATATTAGCCTAGAAGCTTGGAATACCCAAGATACAATTCACATATCAAATGATGCCCAAGAAGGAGGAAGAACAAAGTATGGATCCTTGGGTCCTTTGTAGAAAGGGGGAAAAATACCAACAAAAGGAGATGCAGAGACAAATGGTTGAGCAGAGTCTGAGGGAAAGACCATCTAGAGACTACCCCACCCAGGGATATATCCTATACACAGTTACAAAACCCAGACACTTTGTGGATACACACAAGTGCTGGCTGACCAGAGCCAGATATAGCTATTACCTGGGAGCCTCTCCTAGTGCATGACAAATACAGAGGGAGAAATTCACAGCCAGTGATTGTATTGAGCACAGGGTCCCCAATGGGGAATCTATAGAAAGGACCCAAGGAACTGAAGGAGTTTGCAGCACCATAGGAGGAACAATAATATGAGTCACCCAGTACTCCAAGACAAAACCATCAACCAAAGAGTACACATGAAATTACCCATGGCTCAAGACACATCAGCAGCAGAGGATAGTCTTGTTAGATACCAAAGGGAGGAGAGGCCCTTGGTCCTGAAAAGACTTGATCTCGTAGTATAGAGGAATACCAGGACAGAGAAGCGGGGGAGGGTTGACTGGGGAAGGAGAAATGTCTTACAGGATTTTCGGGGGAGGGGGAACCAGGAAAGGGGACAATATTAGAAACATAAGTAAACAATATACCTAATAAAAAATAAAATTGCAGCTCTGGAGAGATAAAGACAACAGGAAAAAAAAGAATGCACATCCATTCCTTCTGGCCTCCAATGTCACCACTGATATATCAAGTGTTAGTCTAATGAACATATCTTTGTATACATTTGCTATTTTCCTTTGCAATATTTAATATCCTTTCTCTGTCCTGTACATTTAGTGCTTTTGTTATTATATTTTATGTGGAGTTTCTGTTTTGATACCAATTTTGGTGTTTTGTATGCCTTCTGAAACCTAATAGGAACCTCCTTCTTTAGATTGGGGAATATTTGCTCTATGATTTTGTTAAAGTATTTCTGTGTCTTTGAAATGAGTATCTTTTCCTTGCTCCATATTTTCATTGTTTGCCACTTCATGGATGTTTTGTGTCTAGTTTTTTTTTATTTAACATTGCTTTTGACTGAGCCATTTGTTTCTTCTATCTTGTCTTCAAGATTCAAAATTCTCTTCTTCCCTTCTTGTAATCTACTGGTTAGGCTTACCTCTGTGGGTTTTGTGTGATATCCTGAAATTTACACTTCTGCTTTTATTTCAATTGGGTTTTCTTTAATAATTCTATTTGTTAACTTTTACTTTCAAGGCTTGAATTATCTTATTTCACTAAACAAATATTTCACTAAACTATTTGCTTACACTTTCAAAGTCTTTATTAGAGCATTCATATAATATTTAAGGTCCATTGAACATGTTCATAATTATTTTGAAGTCCTTTGTATATCAGCTAAATCACTTTTCTTGAAATTGATTGCAATAAAGTAGCTGCCTTGTGGAAAAAAAAAAAACGTATTGTCTTGTCTGTTTATGTTTTTGCTTTTGAATGGGGGCTTAGGCATCTGAAACGCTATGTGATTCCTAGTAGAGGGTTGTCAAGTGTCACAAATAAATGGATATAGGATATGAGAGAAGTACAAAAAGGGCAGTGGGAAAAATTAGAGTGATCCAGGGCCCACACCAAGAAGCAAAATCCTTAGTAGATAAAGGTGGGATAAGAAGAGGTACTCCTACAGGCAGGTGTTTCAGGATAAAGAATAAGTCTGAACAAGAAAAATGGAGGACAGGAAGAATATTAAGGGTTGCCTACTCAAGCCCCAGTCTAGTGTGGCCACTGGAATTCTCTGGCCCAACTTATTATTGTGTGGCACTACATTTGGGTTGGGTTCAGAACAAGAATGATTCTTAACAGGATAAAGTCTATGAAAACATGAGAAAATTTATTTATTTAGTGTTGATCTATGATCCTCCCACAAATATGATCAAGTTGTCATACAAATACCCTACTTCTGGTATCAATTTATGTTTTAATAGACTTTTATTTTGTTATGATAAAACACCATGATGAAAAGAAAGTTGGGTTAGTTGGTTGGTGGTTGTTTGTTTGTGGTATTTCATCTTACACTTCTGGGTGACAATCTGTCACTGAGTTTGTTAAGGCAGGAACTAAAGCAGTACAGGGTCATGGAGGCAGGAACAGAATCAGAAGCTATGGAGAAACAGCATTTACTAGATTGCTTCCTATGGCTTACTCAGTTTTCTTTCTTATACCATTGGTACTACTAGTCTAGGGCTGTTAGTGCTTTCAGTGGAATTGGTCCTCCCATATAAATTATTATTCAAGAAAATAGCCCACAGACAAATCTAATGGGGGCATTTTATAAATTGAAATTTACACTTCTCAAATGATTCTAGCCTGTGTGAAGCTGACAAAATAACTCCCATAGAACACCAATAAAAGCAAACAAAAAAGCCCCACATGAATAAACAAAAAACTAGACACAACAGATGGTTTTATACTTTTATGACCATTTCTGTATGCATAATGTTCCAGAACTTAAGAATGGCATGATTTTGTTTTTGACTTCCTGTCACAGAGATGTGAATCACATTCAGTAAGAGTACATATTTTTTTCTCATTGTCAAGACTAAATACTTGAAAAATGCAGCTTCAGGAAAAAAATGTTTATATGGGATTATAGTTTTAAGGAAATAATCCATCAATAGTAAGAAGAGGTGGTGACAGGCATGTGAAGGTTGTCACATTATACCTACGGTCAGGAATCAGAAAAAAATGAATGCCAGTTCTCAGCAGGCATCTTTTGACCATCTTTTTATTTAGACTAAGACTATATGATCCATGCTATGGCTCTGCTAACATTCTATATAGATCTCAGGTAAGCCTTCCCGGAAACACCCTCCAAAATACACTTAGCAGTGTTTTTCCTGTGTAATTATATATTTGGTCACATTGACAAAAATATTAAATACCACAAAAACAATACTCAAATTTTATTGCTAAGATCAAGAATTGACAAATGGGACCTCATAAAACTACAAAGTTTCTGTAAGGCAATGGACATTGTCAAAAGGACAAAATGACAACCAACAAATTGGGAAAAGATTTTTACCAACACAACATCCGAGAGAGGGCTTGTATACAAGATATACAAAGAACTCAAGAAGGTAGACCCCAGAGAGCCAAAGATCTCCCTTAAAAAGTAGGGTACAGAATTAAACAAACAATTTTCACCTGAGGAATATCGAATGGCTGAGAAGCACTGAAAGAAATGTTCAACATCCTTAGTTAAATCAAATCAAAACAACCCTGAGATTTCACCTCACACCAGTCAGAATGGCTAAAGTCAAAAAGTCAGGAGAAAACAGGCACTGGTGAGGATGTGGAGAAAGAGGAACACCCCTCCACTGCTGGTGGGGTTGCAAGTTGGTACTACCACTCTGGAAGTCAGTCTGGCAATTCCTCAGAAAACTAAAAATGATACTTCCAGAGGACCCTGCAATACCACTCCTGGGCATAAACCCAGAAGATTCCCCAGCATGTAATAAGGATACATGCTCCACTATGTTCATAGCAGCCCTATTTATAATAGCCAGAAGCTGGAAAGAACCCATATATCCCTCAATGGATGAAACTGGAGAACATCATCCTAAGTGAGGTAACCCAGTATCAAAAGAACACTCGTGGTATGCACTCACAGATAAATATATATTAACCTAGAAGCTTGGAATGCCCAAGACACAATGCACATATCAAATGATGCCCAAGAAGAAGGAAGGAGTTGCCCCTGGTCCTGAAAAGGCTCAGTGCAGCAGTGTAGGGGAATACCAGGACAGGGAAGTGAGAAGGGGCAGATTGAGGAGCAGTGGGGATGGAAGAGGACTTATGGGACTTTCAGGGAGGGGGTAATCTAGGAAAGGGAAAATCACTTGAAATGTAAATAAAGAATATATGAAATAAGAATTTTTTTATTGTTATCCTTAGCTAACAATAACTACTATGAGACAGTTTTGGAATGCTAGACAGGTTTATTTTCACCCCATTAACCCATATGAAAACACAAACTTCAGTTACTATATTTATAAGCTATATGCCTAAATTGGGCAGCTCTATCATCACACCAAACTATCCCCCAACTATGATACACCAAATATAAGGCAATTTTCCTGACCACGTGGTTTTGCTCCATCTTCTCTTCCTCCCTCTCTTAGTTGTTCTCTTCTAGACCTCTCATCCCACCTTTTACTTTCCTTGCCAAACCACAGGCTTTAGCCTTTATTTGACCAGTCCAAATGGGCAACAGATTCACATGATATCACTTGAGTACGTGAGTGACTGCTCATTGGCTCAGCAGCCCCTCTTGCGGGGCTTAACCAAAATTAAGATCAGAAAACAGCATCCTGGCAACCCACAACCATCATTTTATGTGGCAATGACCTCTAATAGATAGCTATTTCAGAGTGATGGCACAATATAGATTGCATATGGTAAATGCTAATTGAACTCAATGTGATAAAAATAAATATAAAATATTTTAAATAATGAAACAACTAAATTTTTGTTATAAAATACTGTTAAAATCTGAAAAGTTGAAAACTACATAAAATAATCAAATCATATTTTATTGACAAAGATCTTGAATAAAAATACACTTGAAGAATTGTCTCAACTAACACGTCTAATTTATATCAGAATAGATTCTGCGCTAAAGGAGAGATGTTGGTGGTAAATACTGATGGTAAATGAACTAAATGCTATTGCTTATTAGAAATGTGTAAATTTAAACCACTAATACTGTCCTAGAATAGTAAGATAGTTGGCTTTGTCTTAATACAAACACTTCACAGAAACCTAGACCTATTAAGAGGGAATATTAATTCAGAAAACATCTGTATAGAATTGACTGGTAGGCAAGTTAGTAAAGTATTTTCTTCATTAATAATTGATTTGGGAAGGCCAGGTCCATTGGGAGTTCTTCCACTTTTGGAAACATTGTCTTGTGTGATATAAGAAAGCAAGAAGGCAAGCCAGGAACAGCAGGTCAAGAAACAGGGCTCCTCCATGAACTCTTGATTCATTAGGTTTCTGATTCCAAGTTTCCTGTTTTTAGATCCTGCCCTCACTTCTTTTAAGGATGGAGTGTGCTGTGAAAGTATAAGCCAAATAAACCCCCTTTTCACAAAATTGCTTTCAGTCATGGTGGGTTTTTTTCTACCAATATAACACTAAAATTGAAATTTTTACAGGAGTTGCGTATTGCTTTGTAAAGAGTTTGGCAGTTTCCTGTGAAGGTAATTAATTCCACATTTATCATGGAATAAATTGACATCATCAATTTTTTCAAACTATTGCAAACATACGACCTCAAAACCTCAACATTTCTCAACACTTGATGAAGTGTATGTCAGTAAATCTGTCATGGATTGAAAATCACATATAACCTTCCTCATCATTATGTTATAACCTCTCATTGTAATTGGTTTTATATTTGTACAAAATATATTTGAGATTCTGTTACTACTCAAATATTTACGATGAATTCATTGTTATACTGGCTGAATAGTACTCCATTATGTATATGTACCACATTTTCTGCATCCATTCTTCTGTTGAGAGATACCTGGGTTCTTTCAAGCTTCTGGCTATCATAAATAGGGCTGCTATGAACATAGTGGAGCATGTATCCTTATTACCTGCTGGGGAATCCTCAGGGTATATGCCCAGGAGTAGTATAGCAGGGTACTCTGGAAGTGTCGTGCCCAGTTTTCTGAGGAACCATCACACTGATTTCCAGAGTGGTTGTACCAATTTGCAAACCCACCAGCAGTGGAGGAGTGTTCCTCTTTCTCCACATCCTCGCCAACACCTGCTGTCTCCTGAATTTTTAATCTTAGCCATTCTGACTGGTGTAAGGTGAAATCTCAGGGTTGTTTTGATTTGCATTTCCCTAATCATTAATGAAGTTGAGCATTTTTAATATGCTTCTCAGCCATCCGAAGGTCTTCTAAATTCTTGAGTCCTTTGTATACATTGGATATTAGCCCTCTATCTGATGTAGGGTTGGTGAAGATCTTTTCCCAATTTGTTGGTTGCCAATTTGTCCTTTTGATGGTGTCCTTTGCCTTACAGAAACTTCGTAATTTTTTGAGGTCCCATTTGTCAATTCTTGATCTTAGAGCATACAATTTGGTGTTCTGTTCAGGAACTTTTCCCCCGTACCGATGTCCTCAAGGGTCTTCCCCAGTTTCTATTCTATTAACTTCAGAGTGTCTGGCTTTGTGTGGAGGTCCTTGATCCATTTGGAGTTGAGCTTAGTACAAGGAGACAAGGATGGATCAATTCCCATTCTTCTGCATGCTGACCTCCAGTTGAACCAGCACCATTTGTTGAAAAGGCTATCTTTTTTCCATTGGAAGTTTTCAGCCCCTTTGTCGAGGATCAAGTGGCCATAGGTGTGTGGGCTCATTTCTGGATCTTCAATCCTGTTCCATTGATCTGACTGCCTATCACTGTACCAGTACCATGCAGTTTTTAACACTATTGCTCGTAGTATTGCTAGAAGTCAGGGATACTGATTCCCCCAGAATTTCTTTTGTTGTTGAGAATAGTTTTAGCTATTCTGGGGTTTTTTGTTATTCCAGATGAATTTGAGAATTGCTCTTTCTAACTCTATGAAGAACTGAGTTGGGATTTTGATGGGTATTGCATTTAATCTGTATATTGCTTTTGGCAAAATGGCAATTTTTCACTATATTAATCCTGCAGATGCATGAGCATGGGAGATTTTTCCATTTTTTGAGGTCTTCTTCCATTTACTTCTTCAGAGTCTTGAAGTTCTTGTCATACAAATCTTTCACAAGTTTGGTAAGAGTCACCCCAAGGTACCTTATACTGTTTGTGGCTATTGTGAAGGGGGTCATTTCCCTAATTTCTTTCTCAGCCTGCTTATCCTTTGAGTACAGGAAGGCTACTGATTTGCTTCAGTTGATTTTATACCCTGCCACTTTGCTGAAGCTCTTTATCAGCTGCAGTTCTCTAGTGGAGTTTTTTGAGTCACTTAGGGAGACTATCATATCATCTGCAAATAATGATAGTTTGACTTCTTCCTTTCCAATTTGTATCCCTTTGACCTTATGTTGTCTAATTGCCCAAGCTAGTACCTCAAGTACAATATTGAAAAGATAAGGAGAAAGGGGGCAGCCCTGTCAAGTCCCTAATTTTAGTGGGATTGCTTCAAGTTTTTCTCCATTTAGTTTGATACTGGCTACCAGTTTGCTGTATATTGCTTTTACTATGTTTAGATATGGGCCTTGAATTCCTGTTCTTTCCAAGACTTTAAGTATGAAAGGATGCTGAACTTTGTTGATTGGATGCTTTTTCAGCATCCAATGAAATGACCATGTAGTTTTTTTCTTTGAGTTTGTTTATGTAGTGGATTGCATTGATAGATTTCCATATATTGAACCAACCCTGCATCCCTGGGATAAAGCCTACTTGATCATGGTCGATGATCGTTTTTATATGTTCTTGGATTCAGTTGGCAAGAATTTTATTGAGTATTTTTGCATCGATGTTCATAAGGGAAATTCGTGTGAAGTTCTCTTTCTTTGTTGGATCTTTGTGTGGTTTTGGTATCAGCATAATGGTGGCTTCATAGAACGAGTTGTGTAGAGTTCCTTCTGTTTCTATTTTGTGGAATAGTTTGAAGAATATTGGTGTTAGGTCTTTTTGAAGGTCTGATAAAATTCAGCACTGAAACCATCTGGTCCTGTGCTTTTTTTGGTTGGAAGACTTTTCTATGACCCCTTCTATTTCTTTAGGGGTTATAGAACTATTTAGATGATCTATTTTGTCCTGATTTATTTTTGGTATTTGGTATCTGTCTAGGAAATTGTCCATTTCCTCCAGATTCTCCAGTTGTGTTGAGTATAGGCTTTTGTAGTAGGATCTGATGATTTTTGAATTTCCTCAGTTTCTGTTGTTATATCCCCTTTTTCACTTCTAATTTGGTTAATTTGAATACTTTCTCTGTGCCCTTTGGTCAGTCTGGCTAAGCGTTTATCTATCTTGTTGATTTTCTCAAAGAACCAGTTCCTGGATTCGTTGATTCTTTGTATGGTTATCTTTGTTTCCACTTGATTGATTTCAGCCCTGAATTTGATGATTACCTGTCTTCTTCTCCTCCTGGGTGAAGTAACTTCTTTTTGTTCCAGAGCTTTCACATGTGCAATTAAGCTGCTAGTATATGCTCTCCCTAGTTTCTTTTGGGAGGCATTCAAGGCTATTGGTTTTCCTCTTACCACTGCTTTCATTGTATAGCAAAGATTTGGGTATGTTATGCCTTCATTTTCATTAAATTCTAAAAAGTCTCTGATTTCTTTCTTTATTTCTTCTTTGGCCAAGGTGTCATTGATTAGAGTACTGTTCAGCCTCCATGTGTATGTGGGCTTTCTGTTGTTTTTGTTGCTATTGAAGACCACTCTTATTCCATAGTGATCTGATAGGAGGCATGGATTTAGTTCGATTTTCTTATATTTGTTGAGGTCTGTCTTGTGACCAATTATATGGTCGATTTTGGAGAAGGTACCATGAGGTGTGGAGAAAAAGGTATATTCTTTTGCTTTAGGGTGAAATGTTCTATAAATATCAGTCAAATCCAATTGGTCCAAAGCTTCATTTAGTTTTACTGTGTCCCGGCTTAATTTCTGTTTTCCTAATCAGTCCATTGAGGATAGTGGAATGTTGAAGTCACCCACAATTATTGTGTTAGGTGCAATGCGTGCTTTGAGCTTTAGTAGTTTCATTTGCAAATGAGGGTGCCCTTGCATTTCGCACATAGATGTTTAGAATTGAAAATTCCTCTTGGTGGATTTTTTCTTTGACCAGTAAGAAGTGTCCTCCCATGTCTCTTTTGATGACTTTAGGTTGAAAGTCAATTTTCTGATATTAGAATGGCTACTCTGGCTCGTTTCCTGAGACCATTGGCTTGTAAAATTGCCTTCCAGCCTTTTACTCTAAGGTAGTTTTTGTCTTTGACACTGAAGTGTGTTTCCTGTATGCAGCAATATGTAGGGTCCTGTTTCCTTATCAAGTCTGTTATTCTATGTCTTTTTATTGGGGAATTGAATCCATTGATGTTAAGAAATATTAAGGAATAGTGATTATTACTTCCTGTCATTTTTGATGTTATTTTATATTTGAGTGGTTATCTTCTTTTGGGTTTGATGAAAGAAGGTTACTATCTTGCTTTTTTCCAGGGTGAAGTTTCCCTCCTTGGATTAAAGTTTTCGTCTTATTATTCTTTGTAAAGCTGGGTTTGTGGTAAGATATTGTGTAAATTTGGTTTTGACATGGAATATCTTGCTTTCTCCATCTATGGTGATTGAAAGTTTTGCTGGGTATCGTAGTCTTGGCTGACATTTGTGTTCTCTTAGAGTCTGCATGAGATCTGCCCAGGATCTTCTAGATTTCATGGTCTCTCGTGAGAAATCTGGTGTGATTCTGATAGGTCTTCCTTTATATGTTACTTGGCCTTTTACTCTTACTGCCTTTAATATTCTTTCTTTGTTTAGTACATTTGGGGTTTTGATTATTATGTGATGGGAGGTATTTCTGCTCAGGTCCAGTCTGTTTGGAGTTCTGTAGGCTTCTTGTATATTCATGGGCATCTCTCTCTTTAAGTTAGGGAAGTTTTCTTCCATAATTTTGTTGAAGATAATTGCTGGCCCTTTCAGTTGTAAATCTTCACTCTCATCTATACCTATAATCCTTAGGTTTGGTCTTCTCATTGTTTCCTGGATTTCATGGATGTTCTGGGATACAAACATTTTGCATTTTGCATTTTCTTTGACTGTTGACTCCATGCTTTCTATGGTATCTTTGGCATCTGAGATTCTTTCTTTCATCTCTTGTATTCTGTTGTTGATATTTGCATCTATGGCCCCTGATTTCTTCCCAAGGTTTTCTATCTCTAAAGTTGTCTCCCTTTGTGATGTCTTAGTTGTATCTACTTCTGTCTTTAGAACCAGAATGGTTTCGCTCAGTTCCTTCATTTGTTTGTTTGTGTTTTTCTTTAATTCTTTAAGAGATTTTAGTGTTTCCTCATTCATGACTTCTGCCATTTGATTCACTTTCTCCTGCATTTCTTTAAGTTTTGTGTGTGTGTGTGTGTGTGTGTGTGTGTGTGTGTGTGTGTGTGTTTCTTCTTTATTGGCTTTTATTTCTTGAGCCTTATTCTCCTGAATTTCTCTAAGAGATTTTTGTGTTTCCATTATATGGGTTCCTAGCTTATTCATGTTCCCCTGTATTTCTTTAAGAGATTCATTTATGTCCTATTTGTGTTCTTCTAGCAGCATCATGACCAGTGATTTTAAATCCAAATCTTGTTTTTCTGGAGTGTTGGTGTATCCAGGACTTGCTGATGTTGGAGAGTTTGGTTCAGACAATGCCATATTGCCTAGATTTCTGTTAGTAGCATTCCTGCATTTGCCTTTTGCCATCTTGTTATCTCTGGTATTAGTTGGTCTTATCTCTGGCTGATGTTTGAGCCTCCTGTGAGGTTGTAGGGCTATTTCAGCAATACTGGATGGCTGGGTTTCCCCTGTCACAGATTGCTGATATGCTGCCCTCCTCTTGGGTGCCCTTGGAGCCCTAGTGTGTCTTGCCCCAGATTGTGTCTGTGAACCAGGTGGTGCCCTTTTGCTCCTTCATGGAATGCTGATGGTGTATGCTGTGGGAACCTTTTCTGCAGGGATCAGCAGAGTGCTGATCACTCTGCCAGGCAGCCACTCCCCCAACCCAGTTGGTGTACACACAGCTGCTCAGGCCCTGAGTCTAGGCAAAAGCCCGGCAGGAGGCCTAAGCAATGTTCACCTCAGGCTATGACTGTTAAGTGGTTCTGTCAGGTAGCCAAGATGGTGGCATGCACGCCCTCCCTGAAAGTGCTGGGAGAGTCTGCCCAGCTAACAACCTCCTGGCCAGGTTCGCATACCGATGCCCCCCCCCCCAAACAGCCCAGGGCCTGGGTGCAGTCCAATGCCTGTCGGGCTTAGACCCCACCCACCCACCCATCCACCCCCACTATGTTAGCCTCAGGCTATGACTGTTAGCTGTCTTTGCCTGCTAGACCTCTCTGGCATCTCATAGCCAAAATGGAGGTGTGTGAGCCTGGACAGACTGCCAGGCAAACAACCTCCTGACCGGGTTCTCACACTGATGCCCCCCCCCCCCGCCCCTGAACAGCCCAGGGCCTGGGTGCAGGCCAACGCCTGTTGGGCTTAGACCCACCACATGTTGGCCTCCGGCTAAGTCTGCATACCTTGGGCTGTTGGTTCTCTCTGGCGTCCGAGAGCCAAAATGGTGGAGAGTCTCTTGTAACTGACTGGTGGAAGGCAGGGTTCTGGTGTGGCTTCTGTGAGGTGAAAGGCGCTGTAAATCTGCTGCCGCTTGCAGCCCGGTTGGCCAGCGATGGTCAGTGGTAGCAGGGGCAGGGCCTGCCAGGACCCTGCTGCCTTGGTTCCACTGCTGATGGCCTTTCCACTGGACGAGCTGCTGCTGCCGCTGCCGCTGCCACCACCTCCTCTTCCAGTGTCTTCGTTTTTAATTGCTGAATAGTAGTCTATTCTGCAGAAGTACCACATTTTCTCAATACATTTTTCAGTTGAGGGACATCTAGATTATTTCTACTTTCTGGCTGTTATGAATAAAGCTGCTATAAACATAGCTGAGCAAGTGTCTTTTTGGGATGGTGGAGTATCTTTTGGGTATATGCCCAGGATGCTATAGCTGGGTCTGGTGGTAGAACCATTCCCAGTTTTCTGAGAAATGGCCACATTGATTGCCAAAGTGGTTGTGTATATTTGATCTCATACTAGCAATGGAGGAATGTTTCCCTTGCTCTAAATCCTCACCAGCATGTACTATCTCTTGAGTTTTTAATCTTGGCATTCTGACCAGTGTAATTTGGTACCTCAGAGTTGTTTTTGTTTGCGTTTCCCTAATGACTAAGGACTTTAAACATTTTTTAAGTGTGTCTCATTCCTTTGAGATTCCTCTATTGAGAATAATCTGTTTAGCTCTGTACACCATTTTTTAATCTGGTTATTTGGGCTATTGGTGCCTAACTTCTTGAGTTCTTTATAAATTTTGCAATCAGATTTTGCTATTAGATATATGGTTTGTGAAAATCCTTTTCCAATATGCGTGTTGATAGTTTGTCTGATTAACACTATTCTTTGCCTTACAGAAGATTTTCAGTTTCATGAGGTCCCATTTATAAATTGTTGATCTCAGGGCCAGAGGCATTGATATTTGATTCAGGAAATTGTCTCCTGTACCAAGGTGTTAAAGGCTATTACACTTTTTCTATTCTATAAGATTTAATAAATTCAGTTTTATGCTGAAATCTTTAATCTACATTATTTGAGTTTTGTGCCAGATGATAAATATGGATCTATTTGCAGTTTCTACTTGTAGACATACAGTTAGACCAGAACTATTCATTTAAGATTCTTTACTTTTTCATTGTATGGCTTAGGCTTCTTTACCAGTAATCAAGTGTGCATAAGTGTGTGTGTTTACTTCTGGATCTTTGATTCAATTCTATTGATCAATATTTCTGTTTCTGTACCAGTACCATGCACTTTTTGTTACTCTTGCTGTAATGCACCTTGAGACCAGGGATGATGATTCCTCCTGAAGTTATTTGTTTAGGGTTGTTTTGGGTTTTTTGTTTTTCCATATGAAATTGAGAAATGCTCTTTCTATGTTTGTGAAGAATTGCGTTCCAATTTTGATGGGCACTGTATTGAATCTGTAGATTGTCTTTTGTGCGATGGACATTTACCTATCCATCGTCATGGAAGATCTTTCTATCTTCTGATATCTTCCTCAATTTCTTTCTATGTAGGCTTCGTTTTTTTAAACCTACTTTTAATAAGGATTTTCAAATGTTTCAACCCCCTTGTAGCCCACTATACAAATATTAAGGGAGAAAGGAGGGTAAACAGGACAAGGGGATGTAGACCTTTAGAAGAGGTTCCTTGGGACAATTCCAATCTCTGTTTGTCAAGATACCAGCAGTCCAATTCAGTAGTTTCAGGATAACAAACATAGATCAGGAGTGGTGGTACAATCCAGTAGAAACTGTCAGGCCTCCAGCAAATTGGCACAAGTGAGCAGAAGCAACTAGGAGCAGCTTGGGCACCAGGAGTTCTCCACAATGTCTCACTCAATTGAGACCTGTGAAGACAAAGATAAGAGACTAATGAACAATTGCAAGGCTAGTTATGCAAGAATGCCATCACTGTCCATTGGATCCTATTAATACTCTGTACAAACATCAGATGTCCTCTAATGGGTCTTGGCTTAGCAAAACACCTGGTGAGTCTGCATCATCTGAAACATCCAGAAACTTCTTCAAAATTACACCAAGACATTTTATATTATTCATGGCTATTGTAAAGGCTGTTGCTTCCACAATTTTTTTCTTGGACCCTTTATCATTTGTATAAAGGAGGACTACTGATTTCTTTGAGTTAATTTTATATCCAGCCACTTTGCTGAAGGTGTTTATCAGCTGTAGCAGTTTCCTAGTAGAATTTTAGAGCTGATTATGTATACTATCATCATCCATAAATAGTGATACTTTGACTTCTTTTCCGATTTGTATCCTCTTCTTCTCCTTTAGTCTTTTTATTGCTCTGGATAGAATTTCAAGGACAATATTGGATAGATACAGGGAGATTTGGCATCCTTGTCTTGTCCTGATTTTAATGAAATTGCTTTAAATTTCTCTCCATTTAGATTGGTCTTGACTATTGGTTTGCTGTATAATGCTTTGATTATGTTTAGGTATTTGTCTTGTATTCCTGATCTCTAATACTTTTAATATGAAGAAGTATTGGATTTTGTCAAAGGCTTTTTCAGCATCTAATAAATGATTGTGTGTTTTTTTAACTTTTCAGTCTGTTTATGTGGTGGATTACATTGTTGTATTTTCCTAAATGTAACTAGCCTTACATCATTGGAATGAAGCCTACTTGATCATGGTGGACAATGTTTTTGATGTGCTCCTGGATTCAGTTTACAAGTATTTTATTGAGCATTTTTTTTTCAGTTTTCATAAGTGAAACCAATCTGGCATTCTTTTTGCTGATTCTTCATGAGGTTTAGGTATTGGGGTGACTGTAACTTCATAGAGTGAATTTGGCAGTATTCCTTCTGTTTCTATTTTGTGGAATAATTTACAAAGTATGATGGGGGATAGAGAAGGAACATAGAAGAATGGAGGGAGGAGAAACCATATGGAAATATTTTATATTAAAAATATTTTCAATAAAATGAAAAGGTGATATTTTCTGTATCTTATTTTACATAAATAAAAGGGTCAGGATATTATCTGCACCTTTAACTATCACCTCTTCCTGTTATGTATATGGTAGATTTGTTCCTTTCATGGTGTCTGAATCTTGTTTGTGCCTGTGTTAATTTCTTAGACTTAGTATTTTCCTTGACTAAAGTACCAATTTTGTCTCTCTTTTCTTTTATGCCTAACATCTCTTTTCCATTTCTTGTATTCTACTAGTGTGGCTTGTTTCTTAGGTTTCTGTTTGGTGCCTAAATTTTTCATTTCCCAGTTTTCCTCAGCTTAGGTGTTCTTTATTGATTCTATTTCCTCTTTAATGTATTGAACTGTTGGACTGTTTTCTTCATTTCATTCCACTGTTTCTCATTTAAGAGAATTCAGGAAGGTTTACATGACCTCTTTGAGGTCCTTGAGTATATTCAGAAGAGCTACTTACAGTCTTTCTCTTGCAGTGTGAGTATATAATATTTCTAAGAGCCTACTATAGTAAGGATGTTTGTCTCTAGTGGAAACATATTGTCCTTGTTGCTTTGATTATACTTTTATGCTAGAGCTTAGTCTTCTGCGATTGGGATGGTTGTAATTCTAGGTGCTGATAGTCTAGGGTTTGGTAGATGAGTGTTTCATTTGTTAGATTCTGTTGTCCTGGTGGCTCTTAGAAGAATGTGGTGGTTGTGTATTACATGGTAAAAAAAATGCTTCTAAGGTCTTATCAGATGTGGCCACAGGTCAACCAGGGATAAATTTCTTCTTGGTCTTGGGAATTGACACTTAGGAATAAGGATGGACTAGAAGGTGTGGAACATGGACTGGGTCTACAGAAGGAAAAATTGGATGTGCTATCAGGATCTGTGCATACCCCCAAGAACGAGGGCAGAGAGAAGAAAGTCCATAATAGGTGTTCTGCTACAAGTTGGGGTTACAACCAGAGGAGTAGAATTAAATGACAGAGGGAGAGTGAAGATCACCTACTTCATCTCCTTGTTGGCAAGGTTGGAGAATTTCTAAAAAGTGTTTCCTGGAGACAAAGGGATGGCGTGGTAAAGTGTCTGTAACTGAAGAATTTTTAAAGCAATTTTAGTTGGTGCCTTTTTTATATTGATTTTTCTAATAAAAGTACATTGAAAATCAATACTAACAAGTTTCTGAGCTTAGTTTTCTTTCTTTTGACTGATTTGATTTCATGCATGTGTATGTATTTTTATCAAACCCAGCTCCTTCCCTCACCTTGCTTTTCTTTCACGTCTCATCGTACCACTTTTTCCTTTCAACTCCTCATGCAGTATATTCAAGTCAACTGAATAATGATAATCATTTATATATTAATGGTATAATATCATTTACTGGAGAATGGTTAGCTTCTTAGAAAACATCCCTCTGGGGGAAAAAACTTCCTTTCCCTTTACATCAATTAACAATAGCATCCAAGCTAGATGTGAGGATTTCATGACCGCCACTGTCATCCATAACAGGAATTTGGATACCTTGATCTTGTCTTGTGCATGTAGGTACAACCTTTGTGAGTTCTTGTATGGAAAGACACTGTCTTGTCTGGAAAACCCAATTTTGATGATTACATCCAATACCCTTGGCTTACAAACATTCTGACACTTCTATGATGATTCTTCTATCTTATAGGGTGACTGGTATACTATATATGTATCAGTTGTATTCCCAATAGTCTCTTATTCTCTGAATGTTAACCAGTTTTGTGTCTCTGTATTAACTGTCAATTATTGAAAAAGCAAGCTTCAGTCATAAAAGTAGGGAGATGCAAATATATATCACTAGAAACATAATAACTTAGAAAGTTTTATTTCTATGTTCACTTAGTGAAATAATAATACTAGATTCCCCCTAGGGTCTCCAATGTAGCTAATAACACTGTTTTAATTAGTTAATAGTTCTTGGCATGATTTGTTTTGAGGAGTGGGCCTTACATCCAATCAGAAAATGGCTGTTCAGTTGCTCTCTGCTCCTAGTATTCCAATGTAATTAGAATGTACCACCTGCTGTTCCTGCCAGTACTCTCTTTGCTGGTAGGCTTCCTGTAAGGTGATATTCTGGTATTCAAGGGCCTTTCCTTTGGACAGACATCCTGTTATCACAGTGTGTTATTCTTTGGGGAGTTGATCACCAGGAGATAGGACCTGACTGCATTTAGACATGATCCTTGAATCTTTCATTCCCATAGATAGGACGTGACTTCATTTAGATGTGATCCTTGACTCCTTCATTACTATACTCATACATTCCTCATTTCCCCTTGCTTGTGATGTGAACACTATAAGCCCTTTGATTGTCCTTCTATTTCTTCTTTTCATTGTCCTGGTCCTTCCTCAGGTTACTAGTCTTCCTCCTTATTTCACCTCCTTCACAATGCAAGATTTTCAATTTCTCCAGCTTCAGTTTTAATGTCCCCAAATATGTAAGTTGAAAGTTGTAAAAGGAAAGCTCTCTCTCTATCTGTCTGTCTGTCTATCTATCTATCTATTTATCTATCTTTCCTTCCCTTCCTTACTTTCTCTCACTCTTTCTTTCATTGTCCCCCTCCTGGTTCCCCTTCACACAGTTCCTTCTCTATTCTGCCTACTCTGAGACTGTGGCACCATTCGGGTATCCCCCAAATCTGCTTTATCAAGCTTCTGAAGGATTAGGTATATCCTCTCCCTCTGTGATCAGACATGGCACACCTGTTGAGAAATGGATATCACAATCTGGCTATAATTTTAGGGGAGAACCCCTGTTCCAGTAATTGGGGGAACAACATGGAGGCTGAGCTGCACATTTGCTACATATATGACAGGGACTATGGTTCAGGTCATTTATGGTGTATGCTCTTCTGTTGGTTTCTCAATCTCTGAGAGCTCCCAGGGGTCCAGGTTAGTCGACTCTATTGGTCTTCCTGTGGTGTTTCTATCTCCTTCATGGCCCATAACAATGAGAAAATGGGAAGAGCTACCAAAGCATTTGTGGTTTGTTCAGGCAGGCTGCATTAGATCTTTGATTGCCATCATTTTAATTTATCCACTGCCAATATTCAAGGTGGAGTAACCATTTTGGTGTCTTGAAGTCCATCCTTTTCTAGAGTCCTGCCAGGATAAGCACAACATACAACAGCCCAGCCTTCCCCTTGTCATTATTTCTTCTTCAGAGACACACCACAGTGCTTGAAACTGACCCTGAATAAACCCCTTAAACATGGGTTTGCATTTACAGTTCTGATATGTGTTAACATCTTCAATCTTCCAGGAAGGGGGAGTCAACACATAATTTCTCTAAAGCTACAAAAGACCAAAAATGTGCTCTAACAAAAATCACTTTGGGTATGTGGGTTCTTTGAGTCTTAAGGTTGATCATGCTTTCCCTTAAGAGATGCAACCTCCATAAGATTCATGAGCAAAGATGCTGAGTGTGGGAGAATGTGGTTCTGTATAAAAGTAGAAAAGGGCTCCACTTATGGTATTGGTTGCCAAATATGGTAGAGCAGACAAATAAACCAATTAAGATAAAAATACCCACACCACTTGAAAGATCTCTTGATGGCCCTAAGATATTTGTCTATGAATACAATCAGGGATGAGAGGATTTGTGAACTAAAATTTTACCTAGGACATTTGAGAATAGCAAACTACCTGTGTATAAAATTCTCACCCAATGAATGACTGACAAACTACATGGCAGGATTGAAAACTGGTATAACCACTCTGGAAATCAGTTTGGCAGTTCCTTAGAAAATTGGACATTGTACTACCCAAGGACCCAGCTATACCACTCCTGGGCATATATCCAGAAGATGTTCCAACATGTAATAAGGACACATGCTCCACTATGTTCATAGCAGCCTTATTTATAATAGCCAGAAGCAAGAAAGAACCCAGATGCACTTCAACAGAGGAATGGATATAGAAATTGTGGTATACATACACAATGGAGTACTATTCAGCTATTAAAAACACTAAATTCATGAAATATTTAGGCAAATGGATGGAACTAGAAAGTGTCATCTTGAGTGAAGTAACCCAGTCACAAGAACACACATGGTATGTACTCACTGATAAGTGGATATTAACCCAAAAGCTCAAAATAAACAAGTTACAATTCCCAGACCACAGGAAGCTCAGGAAGAAGGAAGACCAAAATGGGTGGGGGGCTTTGGTTCCTCTCAGAAAGAGAACAAAATACTCACAGAAGTAATTATGGAGACAAAGTGTGGATCCGAGACTAAGAGAAAGGCCACCCAGAGACTGCCCTACATAGGGATCCATCCTATAGCTACCAAACCCCAATACTATTATGGATGACAAGAAGAAGTGCTTATGGAAAGGAACCTGTTACAGTTGTCTCCAGAGGGGCCCTGCCAGAGCCTTACAGATACAGAGGGAGATTACAGCCAACCATTGGACTGAGTGCAGGGTCCCCAATGGAAGAGTGAGGGGTGGACTGGAGGAGTTGAAGGGGTTTGTAGCCCCCATGCGAAGACCGATGATGTTGGCCAACCAGACACCCCAGGACTCCCAGGGACTAAGCCATCAACAAAGGATTACACTTGTTTCCAGCCAAAAGTGTACCAGATGAATGCCTTGTGGGAGGAGAGGTCCTTGGTCCTATGAAGGCTCAATAGATGCCCCAGATCTGCACCTTCTCTCTGAAGGAGACCAGCTAGGAGCACATAGGGCATAAGATCAGTGGAGCAGCTGGGAGGGAAGTCTTCCCACCGCCATTGGCACCAGGGAGCTGGGAAACTCCTCAGCCTTCTGTGCATAGACAGCCAGGAGAGAGAGAGAGAAAGAGAGAGAGAGAGAGAGAGAGAGAGAGAGAGAGAGAGAGAGAGAGAGAGATCTCCCAGCAGTGCTTTCACTTTTGAGCTCAGAGGAGCAAGGGCATAGGCTTGTAGCCCCACAGGAGGAATAAACTCCAGCCAGAGATAAGTACACCAACTAGCACCAGATGTCAAAAGGCAAGGATAAGAACCATACCAACAGAAACCAAGGCCACATGGCAACATCATAACCCAGTTCTCCCACCACAGCAAGTCCCAGATACCCCAACACACCGGAAAAGCAAGAGTTGAATTTAAAATCGTATCTCATGATGCTGATAGAGGGTTTCAAGAAAGACTTAAGTAACTCCCTTAAAGAAATACAGAAGAACATCGGTCAATGGGTACCTTAAAAAGGAAACACAAAAAATCCCTTAAAGAAATACAGGAGATCATGGGTCAACAGGCAGGAGCCCTTAAAGAAGAAACACAAAAAATCTCTTAAAGGATTACAGGAGAACACAATCAAGTGAAGGAACTGAACAAAACCATCCAGGATCTAAAAGTGGAAGTAGAAACAATAAAGAAATCACAAAGTGAGACAACTCTGGAGGTAGAAAACCTTGGAAAGAATTCAGGAGTCATGGGTGCAAGCATCAACAACAGAATACAAGAGAAAGAAGAAAGAACCTCAGGTGCCCAAGATACTATAGAAAACATTGACACAACAGTCAAAGAAAATGCAAAATGCATAAAGCTGGTAACCCAAAACATCCAGGAACTCCAGGACACAATGAGAAGACCAAACCTAAGGATTATAGGTATAGATGAGAACAAAAATTTACATCTTAAAGGACCAGTAAATATCTTCAACAAAATTATAGAAGAAAACTTCCCTAACCTAGAGAAAGAGATGCTCATGAACATACAAGAAGCCTTCAGAACTCCAAACAGACTGGACCAGAACAGAAAGTCGTCCTGGCACATAATAATCAAAACACCAAATTCACTAAACAAAGAAAGAATATTAAAAGTAGTAAGGGGAAAGGGCAAGTAACGTATAAAGGCAGACCTATCAAAATTACACCAGACTTCTCACCAGAGACGATGAAAGCTAGATGATCCTGGGAAGATCTTATACAGACCCTAAGAAAACACAAATGCCACTCCAGGCACTATACCCAGCAAAACTCTCAATCACCATAGATGGAGAAACCAAGATATTCCATGATAAAAACCAAATTTATACAATATCTGTCCACAAATCCAGCCCTACAAAGGATAATTGATGGAAAATGCCAACACAAGGAGGGAAACTACACCCTACAAAAAGCAAGAAAGTAATCTTCCAACAAACCCAACTGAAGATACTCACACAAACATAAAATAACATCAAAAATAACAGGAAGCAGCAATCATTATTCCTTAATATCTCTGAAAAACAATGGACTCAACTCCCCAATAAAAAAACATAGATTAATGAAATATTTCTCATGTAAATCTTCAATTTTATCAGAAAATGTTTGTAATTCCCCTTTTAATTAATTTAGTAAAGTTTTTATGTCTACCATTTTATCTGCATTATTTTTCATGATAGTCTTAAATTTTAATATGTCTTTCTATAAATTTCCTCTATTTTATCAGAAATGTTTTCAATGTAAATCTTTGATTTTATCACAAATGTTTCTATTCCACCTTCAATTAATTTAGAGTTTTTATATCTACCATTTTATATGTAAAATTTTCCATGAAATAGACAATTTTAAGGTGTTTGTCGATATATTTCTTGAATTGTACCAGAAATATTTTCCAAGTAAATCTTCAATTTTACCCAAAAATGTTTAAAATTCCACCTTCAATCAACTTAGAATTATCTTTATGTCTATCATTTTATCTATGTAATCTCCATGATAATCTTTCATTTTAACATGTTTTTCTATACATTTCTTCAATGTTATCAGAAATATTTTCCATGAAATTCTTCAAGTTTATCAGAAAATGTTTATTATTCCAATTTCAATCAACTTAGGAATACTTTTATGCCTATCATTATTATATCTATATAAAAATTTTCCATGATAATCTTTAATTCTAACATGTTTTCCTATATTTTTCTACAATTTTATCAGAAATATTTTCCATGTCAATCTTTAATTCTATCATAAAATGTTTCTATTCCATATTTCAATTAATTTAGCAAAGTTTTATATGTCTACCACTTTACTCTTTAATTTTTCATCAAAATTGTCAATTTTAAGGTGTTTATCTGAAATATTTTCATGTAATTTTTTAATTTTATCATTGTTTTTACTTCCAATTTCAATAGAGAAAAATACTGAAAAAAAGAATAGTGTTCAGGATCAGTTATTGTGCCAACTAATATCAAAAAATAGAAATGAATGTACATAAGGAATTGATTAACTAAAGCCTACCACAAAGCGACACTGGCATATTATGTATATAGCAAACTGTTCAAAAGAAATCAAAGTGCAGAATATGTATACTGGATAGCCATATCACTAAATTATAATGCTCGAGTCTCTGCAATAAAAAAAAAAAATTGCATTATGTTTGCAACTAACCTGTGCATCTACCCATTTGCTTTAAATCATCACCACTTATAAGTGGATGAACTCTAGGATTATACAAAGAAAATTAGATTTGTCATTAGGAATTGCTAGCAACATTAGTAAAGGTAGATTTTGTGGAGCAAGGAGAGTGAAATATAAACCCATGTCACAAAAACATCCTCAAAACTAGATTCTAGTGAAGCCATCCTGGGTTCTACACAGGTTCTGACTCAATAATTTAGGAACATCTGAGATGAAAGTTAAAATACTGTACTCCACATTTTTTTCTCCATAAATGTTGCTCTTAACTCATAAAGCTTTGTCATAGTTTCTAATGTCACCTCTGTACTCTGCCTCTCCTGCCCTGTTACTACCTGACATGGAGATTCCTGGATCATTTCTCAGCTTGGTAGTAACACTTGGTGATACTTATTCTTTGAAAAGAGAGAAAGTCAGGCTAAGCAAGGTGGGAGCATCAGCAGAGAATGTAACCTGTGTGTGCTGTGAACATCCCATTGTTATTTTGTAATCTATGCCCTCCAACACACAATTACCCAGATCTAACTGACATGTCCATATCTCCAATAGTCAACTCAAGTCCTTGTCTAGAGAAGTCTTGCCTAGAAGACAGAATATTGACAGCATATTCATCTCTACCCAATGAAATCTGTCTGTTGTTATACTCAAACTACATTTTAATCTCTGTTTTTATTTCATCTTCAAATATAAGTAGGTATAACTATGTAATATTAATAGTGCCTTTATTATCTTCATCCATTCTCTAGCTTAATTCACAGACCAACTGATGGAGTAAACAGACAGCACAGTCTATGTGTAACACTGAAGCCTCTCTTTGATCTTGTAATCAACTGTTCCCAAAACTCCATGCTTCATCCTAAAAATCCTAATTTCTCTTTATCCAACAAATACAGGTCTGATCTGTAATGTCTGTCGACATGCAGAGAATAAAATATGTTTACACATGAATAAAAGATGTGTTGCTCCACCCGGTGAATCATGCTATAGCATATCATACTATCATGGTAAGTAGAGATGATACAGACTCCAAAAATGTCTTCAAACAACTATTCTTCCTACTAGTGCCTTTATAAAGAAGGTAACATTATCTATCTCTCTAAGTAGTAAGGCAGTGAATACATATGAGGAGGGAGGGAAAGGGTACTTTCAATTTTACCAGTGAGAGGCTTGGCATTCAGAGTCAGAGTCAATAAAGGAGAGTAACCTCCAAAGGTTACTCCAAATCTAGTATGATTGGGTTTTCCTCTTGGTGGTGAGTTTTAGAAAGTTGTCTTATAACAAATTCCTCCAGAATGTATAATGGGCTTCTTTATTTTTAGGAGCTGAACATGTGTTATCACGACAAGGGTGCCGGGCTCAATGCAAGGAAGGAAAGCTCAGCAACGGAAAATCATCGGCTATCATAAAGTGCTGTAATAAAACCTTGTGTAATCATTTCTAGATAGAGAAGAATCGCTTGAAGAAATCATTTTCTGTTCAAGATCCAAACTTACAAATTAACCAAGATGAGGAACTTGCTTCCCTACTCTGTTTCTACACTGGCCTGAGATCCCTGATACAGCAATAGAGTCTGTGTCCTCATTCCAGTGAAAGACTTCCTGACCACATCATTAGATCGCTAAAAACACAAACAAAAACAAAAACAAAAAAACAAAAAAAAACAAAAACAAACAAACAAACAAAAAACACACTTACCATGTGATTTTTCTTTTCCGGTTTGCAATGTCTAAGCCCTGTAATAGTGTCCTGAGGATTTTTATTTTAATCTCTAGAATCTATGGAAGATGCAGTAAGTGACAAAAGAGCCATTGGAGGTGTGAATAAAGATCTCAAGATGGAAGGATATTTCTGGGTTGTCAAGGTGGGTCTTAGTTCTAAATACAAATGTCCTTATAAAGGGGGGAGGGGAAAGCATGAATTGACTATAGAAGAGGAAATGATTGTGTAATGATGACTCAGTAATTGGAGTGATGTCCCTTGAAGATGGATCAAAAGGTGATAAGTCAAGAGATATAAAAGGCCACTAGAAGCTGAGAAGGGCAAAGAAATTAATTTTTCTCAGAGCCTCCAGAAAACCACTATGATGCTGCTTGATTTTATTCACAGGAGATTTAATTCTGACTTCAGAGTTCTACAAATTGAATAAATGTGTGTTGTCTTAAGCAATTACACTTGTTGTCATTTGTCATATCAGTGATGGGCAATCCTAATAAGTATGTAGGAATTAAAAGTGTTGGTACTCCTGTCTCCCAACCAGGGGGTGGCCAAACTAAAATCCTTTGTCTCAGACATAGGGTACCCTGCAAAAGGAAAAGAATTTAGAGTAAGTGCTGTCACTGAGTTTTCGAAAGGTTAGTGGGTGAAAGCTCCACCTCACATGCTGTAGGCACCTTTCTGATTTGACTTGGAAGCTAGTAGTCCCTACCTCTTTTTTTAAAAACATAGCTTTTTATTTAAATTATTTATTTACATTCCAGTCATTGACACCCCACTGTTCCCCACCCACATTTCTTCGTCCCATTATTCATCCTCCTTGCCTCCAAGAGGGTACTCACACACACACACACACACACACACACACACACACACACACAAACACACACACCAGGCCTTGCCTTTCCCTGGGGCCTCAAGACTCTCTAGAATTAAACATATCTTCTCCCACTGAGGACAGACCAGAGCACCAAAGCTTGAACCTACCACTTTTTAAAGCAATAAAATATGTGTTCTAACAAATGAATTTATAGTTTTTCATGAGTTCATGTGCTAACTCTCCTGAGTGTTAGTTTCTGTGAATAGTTTGGTTTAGTTTTGCAATAATTGTGCTTGTATATTCAAAGTTTAGGGTGGGAAGTCACTCACAATATATTGTTGAGTAAAAATATCCATTATTATTTTTCTCTATAGAATATACTTATCTGATATGTTCTGCTATAAAAGAATTTATGCATTTATTTGAGATATTATTTTATAATATATTTAAAAAGAAAGCCTTCCAGTATGAGCCGGTGCCCTCAGCAGACATTGAGAACTGTTTGTGCACCCACTCCCACAACACCCAGAGGAAGCTCAACTCCCAGATGCTCTAACATGCCCAGGATCACACGCAAGGAGGCCACATCTGCCCCAACACTGAAAGTAACTGGGACCAACTCCATCCAGGGACAAAGGAACACCAGACTAGCCAGTTGTTCCTTCCGGTCTGGGCCAGTCCCCTGAGTAGACCTTGGGAAATGACTCCACACCCAGAGGAAACTCCCAAATGCTCTAACATGCCCAGGATCAAAGGAATTCAGAAGCTTGTTCACACCAGGATTTCAATTACCATAGAGAAACCAAGGTATTCCATGACAAAAACAAATTTACACAATGTTTTTCCACAAATCCAGCCCTCCTCAGGATAATGGATGAAAAACACCAACAAAAGGAGGGAAACTACACACTAGAAAAAGAGAGAAATTAATCTTCTATTAACCAAACTAAAAAGAGAGACAGAAACATAACTCTACCTCCAATAACAAAACAGGAAACAACAATCACTTCTCCTTAATATCTCTTAATATCAATGGACTCAATTCTCCAATAAAAGGACATAGAACAAAATACTGGATACATAAGCAGGACCCAACATTTTCCTGCATACAAGAAACTCACCTCAGGCACACAGACAGACACTACCTCAGAGAAAAAGGCTGGAAAACAATTTTCCAAGCAAATGGTCGCAAAAAACCAAGCTGGTGTACCCATTCTTTTTTTTCTATATTCTTTGTTTACATTCCAAATGATTTTTCATTTCCCAGTTCGCCCCTCCTCATAAGTCCCAAAAGCCCTCTTCCCTCTGCCCACTAACCAATCAACCCCCTCCCATTCTCTGTCTTGGTAATCCCCTACATTGCTGCATCAAGTCTTTCCAGGACAAGGGCCCTCTCCTTCCTTCTTCTTGGGAATAATTTGATATGTTAATTGTATCTTGGATATTCAGAGCTTCTGGGCTAATATTAACTTATCAGTGACTACATTCCATGTGTATTCTTTTGTGATTAGATTACCTCACTTAAGATGATATTTTCTAATATCAAATAAAATTGACTTTCAACTGAAAATAGGCAAAACAGATAAGGAAGGACACTTCATATGCATCAAAGGAAAAATCTACCAAGATGAACTCTCAATTCTGAATATATATGCTCCAAATACAAGGGCACCCACATTCATAAAACAAACTTTACTAAACCTCAAATCACACATTGCACCACACACAATAATAGTGGGAGACTTCAACACCCTATTCTCATCAAGGGACAGATCAGGGAAGCACAAACTAAACAGAGAGACAGTGAAACTAACAGAAGTTATGAACTAAATGGATTTTACAGGTACGTATAGAACATTTTATCCTAAAAGAAAAGAATATACCTCCTCAGCATCTCACGATACCTTCTCCAAAACTGGCCATATACTCAATCACAAAACAGACCTCAACAGATATAAGATTGAAATAATTCCATGCACTCTATCAGATCACCAGGGACTAAGACTGGTCTTCAATAATAACAAAAACAACAGAAAGACCACATACATGTGGAAACTGAACAACATTCTACTCAATAGCTTGGTCAAGGAGGAAATAAAAAAAGAAACTAAAGACTTTATAATTTAATGAAATCAAAGGCACAACATACCCAAACTTATGGGACACAATGAAAGCAGTGCTAATGAGAAAACTCACAGCTCTGATTGCCTCAAAAAGAAACTGGAAAGAGTATATACTAACAGCTTAACATCACAGCTAAAGGCTCTAGAAAAAATGAATCAAATACACCCAAGAGGAGTAGACAACAGGAAATAATCAAACTCAGGGCTGAAATCAACCAAGTAAAAACAAAAAGAACTATACAAAGAATGAGCCAAACCAAGAGCTGGTTCTTTGAAAAAGCCAACAATATAGGTAAACCTTTAACCAAACTAACCAGAGGGCACAGAAACAGTACCAAAATCAGCAAAATAAGAAATGAAAAGGGAGGCATAACAACAGATATTGAGGAAATCCAAAAAATCATCAGAACCTACTACAAAAGCCTATACTCAACAAAAGTGGAAAATCTACAGGAAATGGACAATTTTCTACACAGATATCAGGTACCAAAGTTAAATCAGGATCAGATAAATGATCTAAACAATCCCATAACCCCTAAAGAAATAGAAGCAGCCATTAATAATCTCCTAACAAAAACAAGCACAAGACCAGATGGGTTCAATGCAGAGTTCTATCAGACCTGCAAAGAAGACCTAATACTAATACTCTTCAAACTATGCCACAAAATAGAAACAGATGGAACACTACCCAATTCGTTTTATGAAGCTACAACTACCCTGATACCTACACCACACAAAGACCCAACAAAGAAAGAAAACTGTAGACAAATTTCACTTATGAATATCAATGCAAAAATACTCAATAAAATTCTTGCCAACTGAATCCAAGAACACATAAAAACAATCATCCAACACGTTCAACGAAGCTTCATCCCAGGGATGCAAGGATGGTCCATTCTTTCCCTACCTACTTGAGGTAGGGAGCAATAAGAGGTAAAAGGGACTCAAATTGGAAAGGAATAAGTCAAAGGGGTTCACCACCCAGAGGCCTGCTGGGAGCAAGTAGCATGCTCAGGTGAGTCAGGCCCTGCAGAGCAGAGGATCCAGCCCTGAGGCCTCTGGCAGGAGCCTTCTGGCCTCCACTTTGGGATCAGGAGCAGCCTGGGCCTCGGCACCCTGTCTCCAGGAAGTGCAAGAGGCCAGCGGTACACCCGGAGGCCAGCTGCAAAGAGGAAGCTTGCACTGGTGAGTTAAGCATTGACAACAAGACCAACTAACACCAGTAAAAACTAGATGGCAAAAGGCAAACGCAGGAATGTCACTAACAGAAATCAAGGCAATATGACAGCATCTGAACCCAATTCTCCATTAGCAGCATGTTCTGGATAACCCAACACTCCAGAAAAACAAGATATGGATTTAAAATCACTGGTCATGATGCTGTTACAGGATCACATGAAGGACATAAATAAATCTCTTAAAGAAATTCAGGAGAAAACGGATAAAAAGTCAGAAGCCCTTACAAGGGAAACACAAAAATCATTGAAAGAAATTCAGGAGAATTAAGAAGCCAATAAGAAGGAAATGCAAAAATCACTTAAAGAAATACAGGAGAACTTTGGTCAACAGGCTGAGGTCATGAAAGACGAAACACAAAAATCTCTTAAAGAATTACAGGAAAATACAAACAAGCAAGTGAAGGAGCTAAGCAAAACAATACAGGATCTAAAATCAGAAGTAGAAACAACTATGAAATCTCAAAGGGAGCCAACTTTGGTGATAGAAAATCTTGGGAAGAAATCAAGGACCATAGATGCAACTAAAAACAACAGAATAGAAGAGATAGAAGAAAGAATCTCAGATGCTGAAGATACCATAGAAACCATGGACTCAACAGTTAAAGGAAATGCAAAATGCAAAAAGCTTGTAACCCAAAACAGCCAGGAAATCCAGGACACAATGAGACGACCAAACCTAAGAATTATAGACATAGATGAGAGTGAAGATTTACAATTTAAAGGGCCATCAAATACCTTCAATAAAATTATGGAAAAAAAACTTCCCTAACCTAAAGAGAGAGATGCCCATGAATATACAAGAAGCCTACAGAACTCCCAACAGACTGGACCAGAACAGAAATACCTCCTGTCACATCATAATCAAAAATGCAAATGCACTAAACAAAGAAAGAATATTAAAGGCAGTAAGAAAAAAAGGCCAAGTAACATATAAAGGAAGACCTATCAGAATCACACCAGACTTCTCACCAGAGACTATGAAAGCTAGAAGATCCTGGGCAGATCTCAGGCAGACTCCAAGAGAACACAAATGCCAGCCAAAACTACTTTACCCAGCAAAACTCTCAATAACCATAGATGGAGAAACTAAGATATTACATGACAAAACCAAGTTCACCCAATATCTTACCACAAACCCAGATCTACAAAGGATAATAGGAGGAAAACACCAATACAAGGAGGGAAACTTCACCCTGGAAAAAGCAAGATAGTAACCTTCTTTCATCAAACCCAAAAGAAGATAACCAATCAAATAAAAAAGATAACAGCAAACATGACAGGAAGTAATAAACACTATTTCTTAATATCTCTTAACATCAATGGACTCAATTCCCCAATAAAAAGACATAGACTAATAGACTGGATATGTAAAAAAGATCCTACATTTTGCTGCATACAGGAAACACACCTCAGTGTCAAAGACAAACACTACCTTAGAGTAAAAGGCTGGAAGACAATTTTTACAAGCAAATGGTCTCAGGAAACAAGCAGGAGTAGCCATTCTATCAGAAAAAAATGGCTTTCAACCTAAAGTCATCAAAAGAGACACTGAGGGACACTTCTTGCTGGTCAAAGGAAAAACACACCAAGAAAAACTCTCAATCCTGAACAACTATGCTCCAAATGCAAAGGCACCCTCATTAATAAAAGAAACTTTACTAAAGCTCAAACCACACATTGCACCTAACACAATAATTGTGGGTGACTTCAACACTCACTGCAGTTTCCTCAATGGACCGATCAGGAAAACAGAAACTAAACAGGGAGACAGTGAAACTAATTGAAGCTTTGGACCAATTAGATTTAACAGATATATATAGAACATTTCACCCTAAAGCAAAAGAATACACCTTTTTCTCAGCACCTCATGGTACCTTCTCCAAAATTGACCATATAAACTGGTCACAAGAGAGACCTCAATAAATATAAGAAGATTGAAATAATCCCATGCCTCCTATCAGATCACTATGGAGTAAAAGTGGTCTTCAATAGCAACAAAAGCAACAGAAAGCCCACATACACATGAAAACTGAACAATACTCTACTCAATGATAACTTGGTCAAGAAAGAAATAAAGAAAGAAATCAAAGACTTTTCAGAATTTAATGAAAATGAAGACACAACATACCCAAATCTATTGGACACATTGAAAGCAGTGCTAAAAGGAAAACTCATAGCCCTGAGTGCCTCCAAAATAAAATGGACAGAGCATACACCAACAGCTTAATGACACACCTGAAAGCCCTGGAGCAAAAAGAAGTGAATTCACCCAGGAGGAGTAGAAGGCAGGAAATCATCAGACTCAGGTCTGAAATCAATCAAGTAGAAACGAAGAGAACCATACAAAGAATCAACAAAACCAGGAGCTGGTTCTTTGAGAAAATCAACAAGATAGATAAACTCTTAGCCAGACTAACCAAAGGGCACAGAGACAGTATCCAGATTAACAAAATTAGAAATGAAAAGGGATATATAACAACAGAAACTAAGGAAATTCAAAAAAATCATCAGATCTTACTACAAAAGCCTATACTCAGCACAACTGGAGAATCTGGAGGAAATGGACAATTTCCTAGACAGATACCAAAGGTCAAAATTAAATCAGGATCAAATAGATCATCTAAACAGGCCCATAACCCCTAAAAAAAGAAAAGGGGTCATAGAAATTCCCCCAACAAAAATCTGCCATGCTCGTGGATCGGCAGGATTAATATAGTTAAAATGGCCATCTTGCCAAAAGCAATCTACAGATTCAACGCAATCCCCATCAAAATCCCAACTCAGTTCTTCACAGAGTTAGAAAAAGCAATTCTCAAATTCATCTGGAATAACAAAAAACCCAACATAGCTAAAACTATTCTCAACAACAAAAGAAATTGTGGGGGAATCAGTATCCCTGACTTCAAGCAATACTACAGAGCAATAGTGTTAAAAATATTTTCCTTTTATGTTGGATATAATGTTTTCACTCTGCTAGGGTTATTTTAAAAAACCTTGATAAAATAAATAAGTTATACTACCAATGTCCCATGTTCATAGAATGACACAAATGTTACAGAATGTGAAATTTCAAGTCAAAACTGTAAGAATAAATGGGTCATGTCCAAGCATCATCATCACTATCACCATCATTTCCTCCACAGAAGAAAAGATGAACAAAATACCCATTTTCCTCCCAGCAAAGGCCATGGCACATGCCAATATTTTTAGAGGGCTTCAAAGAGACACTGAGCACAGATAACAGTGAAAGATCAGTCTCTGTTGTGATAGCAATTTCTTCTAAATGATAGCTAGGGAGGGGCTTCCCAACTCATTTTTGTATCTTGCCTCAGATATTAACAACTGAGATGACTCTTTGTTGCAACGTTTGTAGCAACCAAAGACCATGGGGTTTAGCCTGAGACAACCAATCAGTTTGAGGATTAGTACTCATGCACTCCTGTAATACCAGAAGGATGCTACTATTTTCCTACACACAAAAGAAATAATTTTATCTCATAAGGAAAAGCATCTACTGTGTGGATAGAGTTTTGGTATTAAAATACTGTTGACATTTAAAAAGTTGTATTTATTATCAATAATTATTTCACCGGTGCATTTGGGAAGGGAGGGATGAAAATGGTTAACTGTTTGTAATATTAGTTCCTTTTGATCTCCCTTTGATTATTGTGTGCAAAACTGATAGAATCTGTTATTATTTCCATTAATAACTAAGTATCTGTGGCTTGGTTGACACGGCAATTTGTTATTATCAGGCCTCTTTTGTGCAGTGCAAAGAGGTTTACACCCGCTCTCCCACCCAGCCCTTGTAAATAGGCGTTTATCTGCTTTTAGCAGCCTGGGGGTGCTGCCCTCTCTTCACAGGGACTCTAAATAGATGTCCAGGAAACACATTGACAGAGAGAGGTGGAGAATGGCAATGGAGGGGGAGTTCAATCTGGATACAGCTTCTTCTACCTTACAGGTAAACTGGGACACTGGGTTCCTGAACCTTCTCTTGCACTTGCTTTGTTTTCTTCAGATTGCCATAAGGGCAAGGAAGGAGATGAACGAAGGATGCTGAAGGTGAGCTTTCTCTGACACCAGCCAGGTGTACTTTCATCACACCTTCTGCATTTGGAGCCTCTGATCTTGAAGTTCTGGCAGATTATGAAGGTGAAAGATTCAGCAACTCAATTGGTTTTAGCATCAAGTTTCTATATTTGTCTTGGATTTGTGTGTCTCCGCCATCCTCATTCCCAGGGACTTTGAGATATTTGACACACTTGACACATACTGAGATAATTCCCTCCACTTTCAAAATGACCCCCCCTCCAAAAATAACTCAGTGTTTGCCTCATTAAAACAGAACTGACTGAGAGGAGTTGGGTTCAAGATATGACAATTTCCCATCTTTTAAATACAGTAGGCAGTCTCTAAAACACAAATGTTCCCTGGAGGGCTGAGCTGACATTCTGACTGTCAACTACAACAGATGCTTCATAATTTTTCAAAATCTATTGGTTTGCTGTGCACACTGTATTCTTGGAAGCCTCCCTGGCTTATGGATTTACCCATATGCCCTAATAATAACAGCAAAAAGAAGGCAAGGGAGTTTTCCAACGTGGCAGCTGCAGACAGCTGTTGGCAGCTGCTCCATTTCCCCGGAGGCAAGTCTAGTCTATGGTTACATGAGCTGGTGCAGACAGTCCCGGGAGATTTTTTGCATACGGTCATGAAGTACTGTGAGCATATGTCCAAAAGATCTAAGAGAAAAGAATGCATCAGGCAAATCAAGTCACCCTGCCAGGTCCTCTGGGGGCTCTGTTGCATCTTAGGTAATTGAGTAGCTTTCAGATTTTTTTTTTATCTGAAGGTTTAATAGCTTATGAGGTAGGACCCAAAGGTAGGAAGGTAAGCAGTCTTAGTAAGCCTTGAACTTACTGACTCACCCAAGAACACCAGATCTGGATAGCACATCTTCTGTGACAACTTCACTGCTTAAGGGTTAGTTCCCAGGAACCTCTTCAACCACATATGTAGGGAGACACATATGACATGCCCTCACATATGCTGAGAGAGGTTCATTTGGTCCTACCAGCAAGAAATAGAGAAGTGTTTCCCTCCCTTGAGCCTTATTATAGTCCTTCCCTGAATCAGGATCTTTGTACATGCCTCGTGTTTGCATATTGTTCCATAGCTCAAGATTACTCTTATACTTTTACTATTTTTTAATGATTTATTCTGTTTATATGAGTACACTGTCTCTGTCTTTAGACATACCAGAAGAGAACATCAGATCCCATTACAGATGGTTGTGAGCCACCATGGGGTTGCTGGGAATTGAACTCAGGACCTCTGGGAGATCAGTCAGTGCTCAGAACTGCTGAGCCATCTCTTCAGCCCTTTATTTTTGCTATTTTTAAATGCTAAAGCAAGTAAGAAGGTCATTTGCCCGAGGATGTCCCTGTACCTGGAGTCTTTCCATAAGCAATGTGAAGCTAGGAGACATTTCTTGTATCTTTTCAAAAAATGATTCTTAACTATACAGGCACTTGGTGATGTAACTAAAGACCTCCTATGATTCGACACCCAAATAAGGCAAGTGCTTCTCTGTAGCTAATTAAGGCAGTTCTTCTCAATTGTTAGTAGGAAAGTTTAGAAACCTCTAAGTTCTGAGTACTTTGTGCATGTGTTTTTCATTTACTCTATTAGAGAGAGGGAAGGATGAGGAGGAGAGAAAGAGAGAGAGAGAGAATAGCATGTAAGCAATAAGGCAAATCCTAGCCAACAGAAATCATAGGGTTTTACTCTGAATCCCTTAGATGTTGACACAAATTAGAATTACATAATATTTACATTATATATACACATTGTTTATATTTCTTTTTTTTCCTTTTTCTTTTCTTTTTCTTTTTTTTTTTTTTTTTTTTTTTTTTTTTTTTTTTTTGAGACAGGGTTTCTCTGTATAGTCCTGGTTGTCCTGGAACTCACTCCGTAGACCAGGCTGGCCTCGAACTCAGAAATCCACCTGCCTCTGCCTCCCAGAGTGCTGGGATTACAGGCATGAGCCACCACTTCCCGGCTATATTTTTTTCTTCTAGTAAGATTTAGTGATTTCCCTCATTCAAGAAATTCCAGACCAGACATACTTGTAAGGGGATGGAGGGCAAACAGAGTTGGTTCACAACAGATGGTTCCTCCTTGTTAGATTATGATCCATCCTGGAGCAGTTTAAAGAAGAGCTGTCTCCCCCATCTTGTGTGTGAAACCATGGTCACCAGCTCTCTCTGGCACTATTTTGAGAGTGTTTAAACTTTGGGAAGCAAAGCCTCTCTGGCGGAAGGGAGTCACTGCAAGTGTATCCTTGGAGATGGAGGACAATATCTTATCACAGATCTCTTTGCTCTTTCTGCTTCTGCAGAAAGTCTGACTTAAATAAACCCCTCTACCTTCAACTTGCTATGTGGGTTATAACTATGCCAAAAGAAAAAAAAAGAAAAGAAAAAGAAACTCAGCATGCCTTTTATTTGACTGGGTACAGAAACCATTGCCAGCCTTGGGATTCCTTCTCAAACTTTTACCACAGTACAGGAAAGCCAAACCTCTTGATTACTAAGCAATAGCATTAGGCACTAGGCAGGGATGCCATATTGCCATCTTTGCAAGGTGTGAGATTTATCTTCTGGGAATTCTGCACACAGTTCTTGTTGTGACTGACTCACTTTAGTATACTAGAAATCAGTCACTATTTGCTAATTTAATTCGTTCTCTGCAAAGAAGGAGAAAGCATCTATTAATTGTGTGGTCCTAGCAGAGATTTCTCCATTCATAAACTGAAGTTTGACTGCTGATCACTCACCATAGCAGATATCATCATGCTAATATCGATAAGTGAAAATTTCCAACCACAGAAGATCAGTAATCACATCCAAGTTAGATCATTTCTGGGATGAAAACAGTTCTTGAAACTAGCACTGAGAACCTTTACACTAATAAACACTCACCCATCTCTTTCCCTGATAATTTCTTTTTTTTCCTTGAAAGAAGAGGCGGCCATGAAGTGGGACACAAATTAGGCTCCAGGTGATTTGGAGGGCAATAATTTTTCTGACATGTAATGTCTGACTTTTATGGTTTGAGTCATAATTGCTGTAGGATGTCTGAGAATGGGAGTCAGAGCTAGGCTGACTATTAAATCTAATTATTTGGCTGAGTTGCTAGGACTACAAGTGAAAGAGAACAGTCCATAAAATTTTTGTCAATATATACTTAGTATAAATTGATTGACATGACTTTAATGTTTATCAACATGGGAGTATTCATCTTCAGCTTTTAGGCATGTACTCTTTCATTTTAGAAACTGTTATATCTTGGAAATACTTCAGTCCTTGCTACCCAGTCTGCTATGTCTACCACCTTGGAGTAGATGGTTCAGCAGATCATTTTTGGTTGACTACATCGGACCCTTAAGTCAGATACAGGCTTGCATATGCTACTTTGACCTCCCTAGGCATACTTAGAATTCCTTTCAAGTTTCCACAGAAGCTCCAGCTAACAGAGAGAACAGGAGCTTTAACTGGCAGCATTACATTAAAAAAAAGAAGAAAAAAAAGCCTAATAGAATTTTTCTATAATAGTAATTACCCAATAAATGTTTGCTAAATTGGATGCTATTCGCAAAACAAATTTCAGTTCGCTGAACATTTTTACCATCGTTAGGAAAGTGTTTCAGCTTCCCTTTACTCAACAACCAGATCACACTGGCTACAGAGTACAACTGCCTAGAGGTTTAAGAAAAGCACAAAAGCTGCAAGCATTTTTTTATGACAGCCCAGTTCTGAGAGGACAGATGTGAAGTCATAAAACACTGAAGAATAATGTATTCTGGCTGAACTAGACCTGTGCAGCCTTCCAGGAGCTTCTGTTATTAGCCAAGCTTGTCAAGAACTAATCATTAGCTTTCAAGTTCTGGAAGGCTACTCTGAAAGTTTACTTTAACCTTTTTTTTTTTTGGTTCGATATATTTTTTATTTACATTTCAAATGATTTCCCCTTTTCTAGCCCCCCACTCCCCGAAAGTCTCATAAGCCCCCTTTTCTCCCCCTGTCCTCCCACCCACCCCTTCCCACTTCCCCATTCTGGTTTTGCCCTATACTTCTTCACTGAGTCTTTCTAGAACAAGGGGCCACTCCTCCTTTCTTCTTGTACCTCATTTGATGTATGGATTATGTTTGGGGTATTCCAGTTTTCTAGGTTAATATCGACTTATTAGTGAGTGCATACCATGAGTCACCTTTTGAGTCTGGGTTACCTCACTTAGTATGATGTTTTCTAGCTCCATCCATTTGCCTAAGAATTTCATGAATTCATTGTTTCTAATGGCTGAATAGTACTCCATTGTGTAGATATACCACATTTTTTGCATCCACTCTTCTGTTGAGGGATACCTGGGTTCTTTCCAGCATCTGGCAATTATAAATAGGGCTGCTATGAACATAGTAGAGCATGTATCCTTATTACATGGTGGGGAATCCTCTGGGTATATGCCCAGGAGTGGTATAGCAGGATCTTCTGGAAGTGAGGTGCCCAGTTTTCCGAGGAACCGCCAGACTGATTTCCAGAGTGGTTGTACCAATTTGCAACAACACCAGCAGTGGAGAAGTGTCCCTCTTTCTCCATACCCTCTCCAACACCTGCTGTCTCCTGAATTTTTAATCTTAGCCATTCTGACTGGTGTAAGATTTTCACAATCTCAGGGTTGTTTTGATTTGCATTTCCCTAATGACTAATGAAGTTGAGCATTTTTTAAGATCCTACTACAAGAGACTGTACTCAACACAACTGGAGGATCTGGAGGAAATGGACAATTTCCTTGACAGATGCCAAATTCCAAAATTAAATCAGGACCAAATAGATCATCTAAACAGTCCCATAACGCCTAAAGAAATAGAAGGAGTCATAGAAAGTCTCCCAACCAAAAAAAGCACAGGACCAGATGGTTTCAATGCAGAATTCTATCAGACCTTCAAAGAAGAGTTAACACCAATATTCTTCAAACTATTCCACAAAATAGAAGCAGAAGGAACACTACCCAATTCCTTCTACGAAGCCACAATTACGCTGATACCAAAGCCACACAAAGATCCAACAAAGAAAGAGAACTTCAGACCAATTTCCCTTATGAACATCGATGCAAAAATACTCAATAAAATTCTTGCCAACCGAATCCAAGAACACATCAAAACGATCATCCACCATGATCAAGTAGGCTTTGTCCCGGGAATGCAGGGTTGGTTTAATATACGGAAATCCATCAATGCAATCCACTACATAAACAAACTCAAAGAAAAAAGCCACATGGTCATTTCATTGGATGCTGAAAAAGCATTTGACAAAATTCAGCATCCTTTCATGCTTAAAGTCTTGGAAAGAATGGGAATTCAAGTTTACTTTAACCTTAACATACACAAAAATGTTTGTATTGCTACCCACTGATAAGAAAACTATTAGCATTCATTAAGTGCAGTCATAAATCTCTCCCTCTAGAACAACAATATTGCAGCCTTCGAACTGCCATAGTAAATGCAGTGCTTAATCTCTTCTTGGGAGAGTGTCCTGGCTTCAGACTTTCTTTACACTCTTACTATGGGGGAAGCAGGGTACTCTGGAAATGGGCCTGATGCCAAAGAGGATATACCGCACCCAAATTCAACTCTAGAGTGCCTTAAAATCACTATTAGCTAAGAAGACTTCATTTTGAAGAGAAACTAGAAAGAAATGTGACTTTTTCAGAAACAAGAGTTGACCTTTCCTGTGAATCCACTAGCTCACCCATTGCTGTGACTGGACTTGGTCTTGTCAGTAGTTCGGTTTGTCCTTGTATACTCTTTCCATGCTATTGCTGTGCCAAAGGTAGGGGAGGCATGAAGGCAAAAATATGTTGAGGCCTAAAATTTAAGATCATATGAAGTTTATGATCATGCTTTGAAGTTTAAATGTAGCCATCTCTGCCTCTAGAGCATGACATTGATTTGCAGCTTGTGTTGTTCCCACGACCGGTATTTTAATTCAAGGAACACCATAAAGACCAAGATCACTGTTTCTGTTCCTATTACAGCTTCGAGAGTTAAGATTTCTGTTTACTTTGGATGGCACAGTGTTCCATGTTTTTCTCTGAAAAAAATGGCTTCCCTAGGTTGTTATCTTCTTAAACATGCCCCTGCCCTGGGGGCTCTGCCGTATACAATCAAGCTCCCTGGATTGCAAACACCTGGTGCCCCATGTCATCTGCTGGAGTTGCACAGCTATGCTATGAAACACTGGGAACCAATGGCCCAGGGACAGGGAAGTGTTTCTCTATGGACCAATAGAGCAAGATCCACCATGATGTTCTACTAATTATCAACCAGATGTAAGAAAAGCCTGTGCAGTGTATAGCTCCTTGTCTTCCTCTTCCATAAGCTTCATGCACAGGAATCTAAATTTCCAACCTTTTAGAGCCTGTGGGTTTCTAAGGCAGATGGTAACAAATGATCATCATTACCAAGGGGATCTCAGTTTCAGAAAATAAAGAAAGTAAAAACAGCTTTTTAAAGTCTGAACATGTCCCGCAGGCAATGCCATATATAGAAACCCTGTAGCTGGGGCCTTCCACAGGCCCTTTACACCCTGGAAGAAGATGGAACTGAGGTATTGAAATGGGAGTGCTGAGTACTAGGGTAGCAATTTGCTTATCCATGTGGGGAAGTGGAAGGTCACCTTAAGCACTGTGTTACATCTAGAACATTACTGTATGAGTTGAACATCTGTTTTCTAAAAATACAACATCTCAAAGACTTCACAATCTGACATGTTTTAGGCAACCACATAATGCCACTGTCAAAAATACTCACTAAAAACAGTGAAGAAAGATAGATTATAGATTATGGTCATAAACAAATCAAATCAATTTCATGTCTAGACATGAGTTCTACCTCTAAGAAACATAATTAGATAACTAACTACTACTAAACATGAAAAATGTTGAAGTTTAAAGCACTTCTCACAAGTAAGTAAGTGTGTGTGTGTGTGTGTGTGTGTGTGTGTGTGTGTGTGTGTGTGTATGTATGTATTTAGTGAGCATCTTAAGATAGGTGCTCACTACTTAGACCAAAGTGACTGCAACTTGTGGTCTTCCTGCCTCAGGCTCCCAACTGGTGGAATTACTTGAGTGAAATATGATATCTAGATGGTTTCAGACATTTTCAGTTAGAGATTCACAACCTTTGTACAAAACATGGTGGCTGCCTTCTGGAATAACCAGAGTGGCAAAAAACCTGGATAAGATAGAACCGAATGGCATGGCTTATATTTCAAGAAGCTAAACTGAAATGGGCATGGGAGAAACTGCCTAACAAATTGTATTAGAAAACATGGTCTATCTGGAAGGGAGAGAGAATAGGTCCCTGAAGGTGGCAAATGGTTCATTGTGCTTATTTGGCAAAAATCTATCTGCTCAGTTTTGTTTGGGTTCATTCCTCTGAGTCAATTCAGAATACTTCAATGGAATGCCAGCTTTTATCAAGCTTCCTGTTTTAGTAATTCTGTGTGTGTAGGTTGCATATGTGCACATATGTTATATGTATAAGATTATGTATGTGATATATGTATTTGTTTTATATGTATTTGCAAGTGGTGAATAGAAATTCTTTGTGTGCAGATAACCATGCCCATGCACGTGTGGAGGAAGCCAGAATATATGTTCCTGCTCTATCCATCTCACCTATATTCCATCCAGAAACAGGTTCACAGATTTTAGGATTGCTATGCTAACCAGCAATCCCCAGTGTTCTCCCATTTCTGCTCCCCAAAGCACTAGGTTTCTTAGATGCTTGAAGACATGACTAGCTTTTCTCAGGGTGTTGGAGATTCATGCTCTAGTCCTCCTGCTTCTGTAACAAATTCCATTACCCTGTTACACACTGAGCTATCTTCCCAGTCACTGCTTTTGTTAAGCTTTATCTGCTCAACTTGCCTGAATACATCTACATAAATATTCTATTCTGTGAAAAATTGAAAAAGACAAGGAGAATTCCCACTGAAAAATGAATCATAATAATTATTTCATTATATCTGCAATGTTTTTGCTCTACCTGATTTTGAGTCATATTTGTATTTTTTATTCCCTTAAGAATGAACTAATAGGACTATCCATGTATTACAAAGAGAAGAATCTGTGTATTTTTGTGTGCATCACAGAAAGACAGAAATGGGAAAAAATCTTCAAATGAAGTAAAAATAAAACCTGTGTGATCTTATCTGACTAGTAAACTATGCAAAAGGTATTTTAGCCTCAGCAGGAGTTTAACTATTTGCATGGGTTTTTTAGTTCCCTTAAGGGGCTTCAAAAATTCCAAATAAGTGAAAGAATACTGTTGGTTTCCCCAGTAAGAGCTGGCTGGATGTGAGCCACAGCTGAGGATGAGAAAAATCAGAAAGGTAAGAGCTTGGAAAGCAGCCAGGAACAGCTCTGATTCTGTGGCTCATTTCGGATCCTCCACCTAGTTATGGGGTGGCCTCTCCACTCTGAGCATTCTATTTCTGCTTCTGTAGTGATAAGAGGTATACATTAAGAAAAGATAGATGCTGAGTACCATCCCCTCTGCTCCCTGCTCTAGATCCTGGGAATGGTGTGGACATTCCTTATTTTCAAAAACAGTGAGTTACCTAAGCACCTGTAAATAGTTTGCCCCAAATCCAATTAGACAATAATTTCTGGTAACGTTTGGACAGGTTGAGAAAAATCTAGATCTAGTGGTCCCTAGAAGAGTTGGGATCTTTAAATAGATGTTATCTAACAGAATATTAAGAAAAAAATATAACAAACAGTTTTGGATCAGCTAGAACTATGGAATGCTGAGGAATTTCCTAATAAGGTTTGACTTTCAGCTGATTTCCATCAGGTAGGAGTAGTCACTTGATACTTGCAAACTGGGACCTCACAAGGCCTCCAATGCAGTGGTTTAATGTCTTGTTTTATTAATCCAATCAATTAACAATTCTGAATATAATTTATTTGGAGTATTTGTACATGCAAGCAGTGAAACTGTATTGATTTGATTTTGGTTTGTTCTAACAGTTTCCTACATTTATTCATGTGTCCCAAATCACCCAGCTATATTTTCTTTATTTACAGTGTTAAATTAATCTAATGTATGAATGGTATTGGAGTTGAAGGAACGTTGCATTTCTTGGGTAATTTCTCACATTTGATGAATATATAAAATGGCAAATCAGCTCTGTGAATCGTTACAGTAACCTGATAATGGAAGAAGAAGAAAAAAAGCAGAGAGAGAAAGGCTCCCTTTCCCCCAGTCACCCTGTGACATACCACAAACATTACCATTCTGACTTGTTTCATGTCAAGATGGCATAGATAGGGTCATGGGGAAGGAACTGAGAGGTCATCAATTGAGAAAAAAAAAACAAACACACAAACAAGCTTCCATACAATTGGGATGTAAGCAAGTCTGGGGGGGTATTTTTCTTAACTAGTGATTGCTGGGGAAGGACCTGACCCATTGGGGGTAGAGTCATCCCTGAGAAGATGGTCCTGGGTTCTATAAAAATGTGGGCTCCACAAGCAATGAAGAGCAAGAGAACAAGCCAGTAATCAGCATTCTTCCATCAGATCCTGCTCCAGATTCCTGCCCTGCTTTATTTCCAGACATCATTGCTTTTGATGATGAGCAGTTATATGGAACTATGTGGGAAATAAACCCTTTCCTCCCCACATTACTTTTGGTCATGGTGTTTGTTCACAGCAATAACACTAACAAAGCCAATTACAGGGAAGCCTTTAAACACCATTATTATATGTTCTTAAAAGAGCTATTAAAATGACTCACAAAGTACAGCCATTTCTGTAATTCTGTATGAAAACAATATATTCAATACTTACAATTCAAATTTATTGCATTACATTTAGTCCTCAGAATTTACTGGGAACAAAATAATCTAAGCTGGTAATCTTCTCTAATTTATACATGTACACTCATTGATTTCTTTTCTTTTTGTCTTTGTTTTATTGTCTGTGCCTTTCTCTGACTATTCTCTCCTTTCTGTTTGTAAAAGACTTGTAGACTTATAACCAGTACATGGATATTTCCTGGAGTTAAGCAACATGAGAAAACTCAGATCAGCAGCCACCAACCTGAAATCTTCCTTGAGCCAGTGTTATCCCCTGCCTTCTCTTCTCCTCAACAGTTCTTCTCCAGACAGCCAGACCACAATTCTTGGATGACACTTCTGTTATTTTACATTAATGGTCTGACACATCATGTCCTCTTGCAGTCTATTGATTTATTTCAGAATAATGATGCGTTGTTGTTATATTGCACTCTTGTTATCAATTCACATCTTGTTGGGCTACAAAATGTGTTCATATTTTATCTGTTATGCATAGATCTGACATCAATATTCATAACAAGCCTCCATCGGTCCATCTTATTTCAATTCTCCTGTATTAATACTAATACAAGAATAGCTGGATGTTGTGTTAGGCAAACACTTAACATTTTAGAAAACCAAGAAACTGTTGACCAGAGTGCTTGTTCTCTTTTCTGTTCTATCAGCTCCATGAGAACGAAACAAATCACTATTGCCAGGCTCCAGCCCTTGATATGGCCGTTGTGCTATGGCCTTGGCTATTCTAATAAGAGTGTGGGAGTATTTTGCTGTAGTCTTAATTTACATATGTGTTTTTACTACTGAGATTGTGCACACTTGTATTTGCTTATTTACTATCCTTATCTCTTTTTCAATAAAATGTTCATAAATTCGCCTATTTTTATTGGGTTGTTTGCATTTTTATTAGCAAACTTTGAAATAAAAACTTCTCCTAATCTGATTACAAGACCTTTACTGTTTATGTGATATGCAAATACCTCTTCTAAATCTGTTGGTTTTCTTTTTATTCTCTCTGAAATCTCTTTAGAAAGTGTTCAGATTTTTATAGGAGAGGCTAATTTATAAATCTTTGTGAATTTGATATTTACTCTTTATATACAAATTTTTTGGATAGATAATAAAATCTAACACCCCCAACTTTGGTGTGTCTGTGGGTATGCAACATGGTGTGAATGTGCTTGTTACTGTGTGTGTGTGTGTGTGTGTGTGTGTGTGTGTGTACATACAAGTGCATGTGCATGTCTAGGCACATGCATGGGTAAAACAAAGGTTAACAGCCATTTCTTTACTTGTTCATTTTCTATCTTTAGTTTTTGAAGTAGGGCCAGCCAGTGGTCTGATGTCTATCACTTCAAACAGACAGTGGCCAATGAGCTGCAGGATTCCAAATGTATCCATCAGCACCAGTGCTGGTGTTGCAAGAACATCTTATTTTGCCCAGATTTTTCATGGATTCTGGGAATGTAAGCCCAGGTCCTTGTATGTATATAATAGGCATTTTACTCACTGAAATACCTCCTCTTCCTAACTCCCTTTTTCTATGCATTCAAAACAGTTTTAGGTCTGCAATTAATTTTAGATTAATTCTTTCTCAGTACAATCACTTTAATTTGTTTATAGTGCATTATTTGATTTGATTTTAATTATGTCATTTTAATATACACTGATATATATAAGTGCTTCAGTATAGAAGCTTTTTGATGATAGGATTGTTATTTTGTGTTTAACGATTTCATTATTTTCTCTAACATGCTTTTATTATTTTATATACTTTATTGAATTTTGTAATTTACCAATTACATACAATATAATCATAGAAAATATTGCAAGATTTTATATTCTTCAGCCATGACAAATATCAATGATTGCTTTTCCACTAGTCACTATGATTTGAAATATATTGATCGTGTTTTGTGTATATATAGCTCATGGTTTTGTGTTTTTATGGGATTCTTGTGTGTGCAGACATATGTCTTTATGTGTCTATGTGTTTCTTGCACTTTCTCTTTGTCTCATAGTCTTTGTTTTGTCTTACTCTAACTTTTTTTGTTTCTGATTTATCTTATTTTATTTTATTATCATTACCTACATGTCCATTTTCTTTATTTATTAAAAAATGAAATGATTGTCTTTATTTTCTAAGATAAAAAGAAATATACCGATTCAACAAATTAGCAAAATGTGTTTTTGTATTCACGACATGATATAAATTCAATAATGTTATTGAATTATTGAGGCACAAGATTGTGAAGATTCAAATTAGACACCAAAATTTAAGTGGCTATTTTTCTTACATAATATGTCCTAATCACAGTTTGCTCATTCTACTCCTCCCAAGTCCTCACCATTTATTTAATTTTTATAGATCATATAAAGGTACAAATCAAATTATATTTTTGCATGTAGAATATCGTTATTTCAAAACCTTCATTTGAAAACTTACAACTTTCCAATTATATTACATTTTCATCTCATCAAAAATTAAATGTGTCAAAAGGTATTGTTTTGAACTTTTTTGTTTTGTGCTGCTGATAAGCCAATATAATCCCTAGGATAGTTAATATACTAGAATCAGGTACAGTCAGTCATTAAATATTATTCTCCTTCAGAGTTGCTTTGAAATACCACCATGCCCTTTGCATTTCTCTAATTATTTGTAATCAGCTCATCTTCCTAACATTTTAAGAACAAAAGTTAGAGAACATGTCTAGTTTTTCTTAAAGTAATATTAGTTAGTTTTCTCAAATAGAATTTTTACAACAATTTCAGGTTCAGAGCAAAATTAAACATAAAATGCTTGCAAAATTTGCAATGCTTACATACATTTGTCCTGCTTATTTGTTGTTTAGGGGAAGAGAAGGTTGAGATTAAATCTGGTGCCTCAAAGACACAAAGTAAGTTTCCTTCCACTGAGCTACACATCTGGCTCTCCTGTTTTCTCATAACAAGAGCCCCTCCTATTATCATCATCCAGGATTGTATATTAATTAAAACCACTTGCCATCAATTTAACCTAAAATTTATAAACTTTCGCTGGGTTACTTCTAATGTCATGTATCAGGACAAATAAACAATGACAAGTGTCTGCCACTGTAGTGTCAGAGTGAGATACCTTTGCTCTAAAACCATCCTATGATTATGAAAATCCTCTGATTATCGATTCTTTCCTCCTAAGCCCTGGTAGCCACTGAATGTTTTATTGTCTCCATAATTTTGCCATTCCCAGAGTGCTGTGCAATTTGAAATTGTGTAGTATATTTTCTTCTCAAATTGGTTGTTTATTAATGAATATGCATTTAAGAATCCATGTTTCTTCATAATCCAATAGTTTATGTCTATCTGATGCTAAAAGATACTGCATTTTATGATACATTCATTATACATAGGCAGTGGCAACTTAGCTGCTTCTAAGTTTTGACAATTTTGAGTGAAATGCATATAAATGGTTGAATTCAGGATTTTTTGTGCATGTAGCAAATGTCTTATCACTTGTTTGGTAAATAACAAGCATAATTATTCACTACGAAGAAAAGTAATAGGTGGGTCTTATGGAAAGATTTGGGTTATTTTCAAAAGAAACATCAAAGCTCTCTTTCAAAAGTGAGCAGGAAGTTCAAAGTCCTACCAGAAGTTAACTACAGTTCCCATGGTCCCCCATTCTTGCTCACACTTCACACCAGTGTTATGGATTTTGTACATTTTAATACATATGTGGTGATACATCATTGCTGTTTTAATTTACAATCCCCTAATGGTTTAATCTAAGCATTTTTACCTTTGCTTAGTTTTAATCTGTAATCTTTTGAATCTATTTGTTCAAATCATGACCATTTTTCTAGCCAAGTATCATGTTGTCAAGTTGTCACTATTTAAAGGTTCATTGGATGCTTTTTGTAAGCCGTTTGTCAGAGGAGCTGCTAGGAAATACATCCTTCCCATCTCTTTACTTCATAATGTTTTTAACCAGAGTATTTATTTTTAATTTTGATGAAGTTACATCTTATTTCTTTTATGGATTAGACCTTTTGTCTTGGTGATTGTCCCTTCCCCCACAGCATTGAGCTGGACTTCTCATCCTCCACCCTTCCTGTGACATTCCTGGCTGGAAGCCTCCACCCTTTCGCTGGTGTTATCTCCGGCCCTTGTTCCTTGAGAACAATACAGCCGCTTTCACCTTGACAACCAAGGCTGCCTCAGAGCAGTCTCACCTGGAGACCAGCAGAGACCTGCGTGACTGGAAGCAGGTGATCCGCTGAGAAGTGGAACCAGGGAGTTCTCAACCTTCTCCTTGTTGGGGGGAGGAGGGGCGCGGCGGGTTGTTTTCTAAAAACTATATATATTGGCTAAATAATAGTAAAGTCAGTCTTGATCGGCAAAATGTCGTCTTGACTCAATTCTCTTTCGTTGCCTTCCCATTTATCCCCAGAATTCTCTTCCAGGTCTCCAGTTCACATGTGGCTGCGGGCGGCTACTGGTGATCTCTGATAATTTTATTGGGAACGCAAGGACTATGGAAATGTCTTGTAAACAGTACCCGATCTCAAGAGGTTGAGGAGGAACATGAGTCTGAGGCTGTCTGGGAATACACAGAAGCCCACGGGCATCCAGAACCTCCCCCTGATTTATAGAATTTTAGTTTTCCTTTTAGGTTTAAGTCTATGAGCCATTTGGGGATTATTCCTGTGACTAGCTTAAAGTCTGTCTAAATTTGAGTTTTTATATGTGATGTTCAGTTGTTCTAGCAGAGTTTATGTTTTAAATATTGAGAATTTAAGCCAGGGCCTCATACATGAGAGGCAAATGTTCAGCCACCAAACTATACTCTCGGCCTCTTTTTACCTTCATTGATTTAGTTTTAGTAAGCTTAGTTTAGACAGTTTTGTACATGTGCATAATACATTCTGTCCACTCCTACCTCCATGCTCTCTAACACCGCTTAAATCTCTATAATCCTTTTACCTAATTTCTAACATTTGGTTTTACTTTGTGACCCATTTAGTTAAACCAGAGCTATCTTTGTGACTACTGGATTGGAACTCTGGGTGGGGTCACCAGTACGCAAGCAACTGATGTCAGCATTTTCCTCTCTACCTGAATCTAAAAGTAGCAAACAGTTCAGTAGTAATGGGGTAGCATTCATGGGTCCCTCTCTCTCATTGCCTGAATCAAAACAGGCCTGGTTTTGTGCATACCCAATACAGGCATCCACAGCTGCTATGCATTCTTTATTGCAATGGCCATATTGCCCAAAAGATGGCATTTCACACTCCTTTTTTTCCCAGCTCTTAGCAGGGATGATATAGATGTCTTCTTTAGGGGTGAGCCCTCAGAAGTCACCTGTTCCCAGCAGCTTTGCAGCCATGAGTGTCTGCCTTCACCCTGTTTTTATTTTAAAACAAGAAGTCACTAACTTGACCAGGCTGGCCCTGAACTCCCTCTAAAATCCAGGCAAACCTTGAATCTAAGATTCTCCTGACATCATTTAATGAAGAGACTGGTTGTGTTCCTATCTGCTCTTTTGTCAATGTATATCAAAATATGGCTGGTCATCTGGCTCTGTCTCTCAGACCTTCCCCATTGATTTACTTGTTATTTCATCAATATGTACTGTCTTCATTACTGTATCTTTACAGTAAAGATACAGTCTTAGGCTACTGTACTTAGACTACTGTTCTGGTAAAGGTTAGACTAATATCAGTCTTGTGAGTTTATTTTTATCTGTTATTATATTGACTATTATGACTTTCATGTCACTACAAACAAATGTTGGATTCAGTTTTCAATATCTACCAAATCACTTTCTGAGTTTTGTTTTTTTTTTAAAACTCAGATCACATTGAGCCCACAGATTAAGTTCCAAAGAACTAATCAATATCTTGAGAATATGAAGCTTCCTAGTCATGCCCAAGGAATGTACCTCAATTGTGTTTTTTTTTAATTTGCAACTCAGAATTTTATAACATCCTTCAAAAAAATGTCTGCTAGACTTATAACTCAGTGTTTACTTTTACATGCTGATTTAAGTAACTTTCTAACTTCATATTTCAGTTGTTCATTACTGGTGCATTGGGAAACAAATCACTTATGTATATCAAATCTTTCATTCTCTAAGCTTGCTATAATTGCTCATTAGTTCTGGATATTTTTGTTATTAATTTCTTTGGGATATTCTTTATAGACAGTCATCATCTGAAAATATATAAATTACTATTTCTTCCTTTGAATTTGAACACATTTTTATGTTTCTAAAGACTATCCAGAGAATTGTAGGTTCTAAGAAGACAAAATAATGACAATACATATGACTCGCTTTAGTATTTTAATCCATTAAAGATTTCATTACAGGTGAAGATACCTCATCAATTTAAACTTAACAGTATTTTGAATCACAGTCCTCCCAAAATCCTTCTCCCTTCCATATTCCCCATTTTCTTTATTCTTTCCACTATAGCAAAAATATGGTGGATAAGGGCACACTCACCTAAACAGAAAATGGAACAATTAGAGAAGATGCAAGGGTAACTCCCTAGACTGTGATTAAAAGAAATAATTCACTGTACCAGTAATAAATTCAGTGTTCTGATTTCATGCTGAGAAATCAGGCAGAGCCTAGATGGGGAAGTCAATTCTCTCATTTGAGATGGCTTGCCACTGCTCAGGACACAGTCATGAATCAGCCTTGAAAATATTTTTCACGACTCACACAGTGTCTTCCTATTTCCTCCCTCCCAACCCCTTTACAGATCCCTTTGCTCATCACCACTTTGAAGCACACACTCAGCTATTCTTCCAGTGGTATAATTATACTATTAAGCATAAACAGCAATTTAATATTAGTACTAGAAGACAGGGATTATATATTACCACGTGAGAAATGAAAACTAGGTCTTATTTCTCCTGCACTTTTCCATCAATCAAAAGCTATTACTTGGAAAGTACTGATGGAAAGGTTGTAAGACCATGTCACAGTTCAATAGAAAAAAAAGTATGTCACAATTCATATCACGGATAGAGTCTAGGGGATTAGCATGATCACTGTGTATTTGCAATGTCAGATTTAATCCAGTAATTTCATTTCTCAGGAAGGAAAGATGGAGCCCAGAAGTTCAAATGAATTCTCTAAGTCTTAGGGTTATTGTTGGTGGTATTAACTAAAATCCACCTCCCTTCCTCAATTCTTGAATACCAAACTTTTCCCCCTGACCTACCACATCTTAAAATGCCAAAATAAAAAGCAAAAATATTTTGAAATATTAGACTAAAAGGTTGCAGTTTACTAACATTAAAATTCAACCTATCTTGTTGTGGGCAAAGGTGGGAGTTTCCAGATTATGAACCTCAGTCTGACATGCATTTTTCTCATCAGGGTTTCAATTACCAGAGTTGTAAATAGAGTTCATTATATACATAAATTCAAAGCAGCTTGATCAGAACCTCATGTGGTTAATACTCAATAAGGGCTTAAACATAATTATTACTTTTATGATTGTGAAAACACATTTATTCAAGGTGATGTTTTTGAAAATGAATTTAAATCTAAAATTAATTATAATAGCCTTTCCATTCATCCTTTTGGAGGTCCTTTAATATGTGAGATGTCACAAGAAATATAAGTCCATTTGTCCCATTAAAATTTTAGAATGCTTTTACAATCAAATTATACAAAATACAGAATAATCTAAATCTGTCTAAAAATTCATATGTACTCATGTGTTTCACCTGTGCTAAGCACAAGCCATAGAATTCCATATATTTTGCTTTCAAAGAATCAGGTTCTGCTTAACTGGAAACATTATTTAGCTCTATTATGTTTTATAACTTGTTCTTTGCATGTTTAGGGGGAGTCTATCCTATAGAGAAAAAGAGAGAGAGTAAGACAGAGCAAGTAGAGCACAGTCCAATGCTCCTTAACAGACAGTCTAATAGTTTGACTGCAATTCTAATAGTTTAGGATGCCCTCCCCTTTTCTTGCAAGAATATTTGCAGCTTTGAGAATATTATGGTGTAACCCGTCCAGCGGGTCAGTTATTCCAGGGTTCCGAAGGGGTGCTACCTGCAGGTCAAAAAGGGGGGGAGAGAAGGAGGGAGGCCAAGCACCAAGAACGACAAGCCAATCTGGGTTGTGTCAAAGCCTTGTTTAATGTTCTGGGGTACCCAGGTTTTAAGGCTTTCAGGAGGGGCGTACCCCAAGGCAAGCACAAAGGAAGGAAGGGCAATCTTAGCAGTTTCAGCAGGAAGAGATAAGGGTCCTCCAGTGGAGACAACAGGTGTTTGCACAGGCCGGAGCCTGCAGCAGTTATCTCAGGACTTCCTTCCACCGCAATTGCCGGAGTCAGCAGGTGATGATGCAGGCAGGACCATTCTGCAGTTATCTCCAGACAATGGCTAAACCAATGCCCACGGGAGAGGCTCTAGTTAATTGTTCTTGTATTTTAGCAGCCACCACCTTAGGGCCATGAGTAAGCAATAGTCCGAATAGCTCAGGATGGCTTCCCACATCTCCTCCTTTTTTCTTTCTTAAGTTGGGGGTGGCTATGGAAAGAGGGTCGGTGGAGAGCCTGTTTTAGGCTATGTGGTTTTGCCCCCACGTCCAGCACTGCAGTAACTAGGCCTTTTTAGATCCTAGTAGGGCAGGGCCTCTGCCTTAGGCTATGTAAGTTGCATCCACTCCTGGCATCACATCCCATTCCAATGGCTTAATCAGGCCCTTGGTGGGTGTGATGGGCATCCAGGTAGCGGACTCACAATAATCCCGTCATGGAGTCACCCTGCAGCCAAGAGGCGGTATGCATCTGGCTCGTGGCACTACAATATTTCCAGTCATTGGATACTCCACAGCTTATGGCCCAGAGCCACTATTAGGAGCCAGAGGTCACCCTCCCTGGCATTGACGTTTCTACCGCTTATGGAACCAAGAAAGCTCTGTGCGTGCAGCAAGGGTGGAGAACTGAATACCGATGGTTGCTACCTCCACGTCTGTCAAGGCAGAATCAATCTGTGATTTAACAAAACTGGTTAATCTGTTAAAGGCCCAGGGGCCAAATGACAAAAGAAACAAAAGACCCAGGAGGGGCCCCAAAAGGCTGGAGAGCAAGGTGGAAAGCCAGGGCGAAATCTCAGCATCAGCATACTCTGGCAGCTAGCATGTTCCTTCAGCATCCTGTAGAAAGAACACAAACATACCTCTTCTCTACACTTAGAGTTCCCTGGCATTAAAATTTTTAAATTTTTGTGGTATATAGAGATGTGATTCTCCCCTCTTTTATTATAAAAATATTGTAAAGTTCTATGGGCTTGTTCTATAATATCTTGTCTTTGCGAATTATGAGGAATCTCAGTAATATGACCAATATCAAATTGTTAATAAAACATCTCAAATGACTGATTATAATAATCAGTTATAATATTTGTCTTAATCTGATTTGGAACATTTAGTATTAAAAAATAACATATGTAATGACTAATTTTATATTTTGTTTATATGTTAAAACAGTTATAACTAGAAAGCCTGAAAAGCTGTCAATAGTCATATGTATATTTTTGATTAATTTTTTGAATTTTATTTGTACAAACAATTGTAAAAGTTAAGAATTAGTATCATTAAAAAGAAACAACTTTAAGCAATTGCAAGCCATGATCTATATATGTATATTATTAATATAAAAATCAAAAGTTTGATTTTTAACATTTTAAAAGAACAGCTACAGCACCCAGTTCAATTATCTGTGCTGAAGCAAGGGGACACTCAAAAGAATAAATATGTGATCTAATTATATGAGCTTTACTCCCATAGTAGATGCATTTTTATAGGATGCATGTATAAATCTATAACAATATAAAAATATGTATAGAGGCAAATTTTTAACAATTTATCTTTTAGATAACAATTATTAATTTTGTCAAAAAGGCTAGTCATGTAATAGATTAACAATTAATAATAATTAATTTGATTGTTTAAAATAAGGAGCAAGCATTTTATCATTCTCTTAAAACATTCTTTTTTAAAAATATTTTTATTATTTTATTTTGTAACATTTTATTATTATATCAAATCTTTATTGGAGGATGTCAAAATCGTATTTGGAGAGATTTTACATTAATGTTCTCTTTGTTAAGGAATGGAAGTGAACATAAACTGTTGACAAATACTTATGGTAGCTTTCTCCAAGTTATGTCTCTCAATATTTATTTTGCATCTATCTTGAGAATAGCAGAGGCTTAAATGACAAACTTAAAGCAGTGTCTTAGGCAAAATATTTATCTTAACTCCTTTTGAAAATCATTTTCTTAAAAACTTTAAAAGCCCATTGTTAAGAGCAAGCTATTTCTTGAGGAATAACTTTCTAATGAAATTATTTTATTGGTCTATTTTTTTAAAGTTAGCTTATGCTCTTTTAAAGTTAGAAGTGAATGTTTTTATAATTATCAGAATGTAAAGCAAAAAACTACCCTCTATACCTATAATAATTTTGTATGGAGTAGACAGGCCAAATTTTAATGCCTTTATAATTTCTATATAGCCTTATTATCTTTTACAGATCTAAGTGTGAACTTTATTTTGAACCATATCTGTATGAATCTGTTAAAATGTTCTTTTGGCCAGAAACTCTCTAAGTGAGGCCTGCAAGACAAAACTGCATCTCTCAAGCCTCTGCAGCTTTGAGCAGCTTTGAGGAAGCTCTGAGCTTAGTATTAACTCAAATGTAAATCTCCTGATCTGAGTTTGTTATCTCTAGGGCCAGACATACACCTACCGGTCCTGTAAAGAGTAACCTGTAATCAGACCCTATTGTATGGAGGTCAAATAACAAAAGAAACCTGTAATATCAAAGCATAACTACAATTTGTTGAAAGCAAAACCCAGTTTTAAATAATCTTTTCTCCTTAAAATTAATGGCAAATATATTTTTATATTGTAAAGTTTGTCTATCATCTTGTGTTTGAATGTATGACTTTGTAACTTATTGAAGAGACATTATTTTAAATCGTATTTCTTATAAGTCCAATCTCCAGGCCAAGATTTACACAAAACACCAGGTCAATTTAGAAGCATCTTAGAGGCCTGTATTTCCTGGGTTGCGTCATGCCACGTGTAGCTAGTTAAGATGGCTCTGACACTGAATCACCAGTTTTAAACTAACCTTTTCTTAAAAACACTATACCTTTTAAATTATAACCAATTAATCTATAACTCTATAGCCAAGATATGTAAAACATTTATACCTTTAAGACTAATTAGAAATAAAAATGAAGCGATCATACAAATCTAATAAATTTACACCAAATACATATTTTTTTTCTAGCTGTAACTTCAGAGGAATAAAGCACTTTGAACCCAATCATCATCATGATACAAATTTTTCTAGGAGAATTAACCATTTCCACTTGTCCGGCTCCTGGCCCTTTAAGAAGCAGCTTTTTTTCCAGTTGTCTTTGACTCCTATCTTAAAATGTGAGGCACCTCAAATTAGCCTCCTCTGTGTAAACCACAATTGGCAGGACTGCCAGCAAGATAACGCCTTTTTACCATTTTTTTTTTTTACATAAAACATAAAAAACAACCAATCGTTCAGCCAAACAAAACAATAGACAACATGAATTGACACACATATAGACAAGTTTTGGTGCACCAAAGACGTACAATAGACAGCGAGGGAACTTGATGTCCCCAAAAGATCCAAATATCTTAACCTGAACTAAGGAGATCTCCAGTAGGTTTCAGAGAGAAAACAGGACGTCTCCCATTTTCTTCTCCTTTCCAGGAGAGTTTTGAAATAGCTTCTAACCATTATTATTATTATTTATATATATATTTTTGATACCGTGTCCTACACATGGAAAAACTGCTTTTCTGTAACCTGCTTTTTCTCTTGTTTAAGATTTAACAAGGGGGAAGGAGGATGCCTAGTAGAACACACACACCTGTGGAGAGGGGCGGGAGGAGAGTCCAGGTCTTACATGCTGCCCATGAGCAGTTTTTCTCCGGCCGCCTCAGCAGCAGTCTCTGACTTCTACCTGCACGGGTCTCCCCTGTCCATTTTTGCCTAGTCCCTGTCCAGGGAGATAGCCCTGGGAGAGCATTTGTTGAGCAATAACCTCATTGGGACCACACATAAGGACTTTCATTTGAGAGAGAATATCTCTTCCCCAGAGGTTAGCAGGCAGACCAGGAAACATGAAGGGCTGAGTAGAGCCAGTATTTCCCTCTGTCCTCCCAAGTCAGCAACTTTGAGCTCTGGAGAGTACTTTTTTGATTGTCCAATCCCCTGCAGATGGGTCAGAGAGGCTTGCAAAAGCCAAGCAGGGGGCCAAGCACATTGCGAGATCACAGTAGAATCAGCACCTGAGTCTAAGATGCCCTCAAAGCTTTTACCATTTATTTTAAGGCTGAGTATAGGACGATATCTGGTGATTGCCTGGAGCCACGCTGCATACCTATCGCTGGGTATAGGGTGGCAGGCCACGTGGAGGGGCTTGTTTTGGCTCTGGCTTTTTCTAGGCATTTGACTTTGAAATAAATCTTGAAGTTAGAATGACCATTTGTCCCTCGTAGCTCCTTTAAGAGGACTGCTTGCTCTCTGCAGCTTTTCTCCCCAGGGGGTCTCTAAACTTAATGGCATAGCAGCAAGGCATGGGTCCCTCAGGAGTGGAGGATAAAGAGAAGTTACAGGAGCAGATGGTGGGGACTCAAACCTGTCTATAACGACCAAGGAAGGTTTTGGAGAGTTCTTTTTATGGGAAAGCAAGGTCACAGAAGCTGCCTGAGACAAAGGGCGGAGGCAATATTCAGCAGGGTCCTCGTTGGCACTCTGAATGAGCCTCCAGGAACTAAAGAATGTATCAAACATTGGTTCAGCTGTACCTGTTTTAAAAATCTTATTAATTTCTTTGCCAACCTTATCTCAAGTTAGTGGGTGAATATCAGGTCCACTTAAAATTAACCAAGGACATTTCTCATGACAAAACAAAAGTACTTAATTAAATCTTTTTTCTTTTTTTTTCTTTTTTTTTTTATTCGATATAATTTATTTACATTTCAAATGATTTCCCCTTTTCTAGCCCCTCCCCACTCCCCGAAAGTCCCATAAGCCCCCTTCTCTTCCCCTGTCCTCCCTCCCACCCCTTCCCAGTTCCCCGTTCTGGTTTTGCCAAATACTGTTTCACTGAGTCTTTCCAGAACCAGGGACCACTCCTGCTTTCTTCTTGTATCTCATTTGATGTGTGGATTATGTTTTGGGTATTCCAGTTTTCTAGGTTAATAACCACTTATTAGTGAGTGCATACCATGATTCACCTTTTGAGTCTGGGTTACCTCACTTAGTATGATGTTCTCTAGCTCCATCCATTTGCCTAAGAATTTCATGAATTCATTGTTTCTAATGGCTGAATAGTACTCCATTGTGTAGATATACCATATTTTTTGTATCCACTCTTCTGTTGAGGGATACCTGGGTTCTTTCCAGCATCTGGCAATTATAAATAGGGCTGCTATGAACATAGTAGAGCATGTATCCTTATTACATGGTGGGGAATCCTCTGGGTATATGCCCAGGAGTGGTATAGCAGGATCTTCTGGAAGTGAGGTGCCCAGTTTTCGGAGGAACCGCCAGACTGATTTCCAGAGTGGTTGTATCAATTTGCAACCCCACCAGCAGTGGAGGAGTGTTCCTCTTTCTCCGCACCCTCTCCAACACCTGCTGTCTCCTGAATTTTTAATCTTAGCCATTCTGACTGGTGTAAGATGAAATCTTAGGGTTGTTTTGATTTGCATTTCCCTAATGACTAATGAAGTTGAGCATTTTTTAAGATGCTTCTCCGCCATCCGAAGTTCTTCAGGTGAGAATTCTTTGTTTAACTCTGTACCCCATTTTTTAATAGGGTTGTTCGGTTTTCTGGAGTCTAACTTCTTGAGTTCTTTATATATATTGGATATTAGCCCTCTATCTGATGTAGGATTGGTGAAGATCTTTTCCCAATTTGTTGGTTGCCGATCTGTCCTCTTGATGGTGTCCTTTGCCTTACAGAAACTCTGTAACCTTATGAGGTCCCATTTGTCAATTCTTGCTCTTAGAGCATACGCTATTGGTGTTCTGTTCAGAAACTTTCTCCCTGTACCGATGTCCTCAAGGGTCTTCCCCAGTTTCTTTTCTATTAGCTTCAGAGTGTCTGGCTTTATGTGGAGGTCCTTGATCCATTTGGATTTGAGCTTAGTACAAGGAGACAAAGATGGATCAATTCGCATTCTTCTGCATGCTGACCTCCAGTTGAACCAGCACCATTTGTTGAAAAGGCTATCTTTTTTCCATTGGATGTTTTCAGCCTCTTTGTCGAGGATCAAGTGGCCATAGGTGTGTGGGTTCATTTCTGGATCTTCAATCCTGTTCCATTGATCCTCCTGCCTGTCACTGTACCAATACCATGCAGTTTTTAACACTATTGCTCTGTAGTATTGCTTGAGGTCAGGGATACTGATTCCCCCAGATTTTCTTTTGTTGCTGAGAATAGTTTTAGCTATCCTGGGTTTTTTGTTGTTCCAGATGAATTTGATAATTGCTCTTTCTAACTCTGTGAAGAATTGAGTTGGGATTTTGATGGGTATTGCATTGAATCTGTATAGTGCTTTAGGCAAAATGGCCATTTTAACTATATTGATTCTACCGATCCATGAGCATGGGAGGTTTTCCCATTTTTTGAGGTCTTCTTCCATTTCCTTCTTCAGAGTCTTGAAGTTCTTGTCATACAGATCTTTCGCATGTTTGGTAAGAGTCACCCCAAGATACTTTATACTGTTTGTGGCTATTGTGAAGGGGGTCATTTCCCTAATTTCTTTCTCAGCCTGCTTATCCTTTGAGTATAGGAAGGCCACTGATTTGCTTGAGTTGATTTTATAACCTGCCACTTTGCTGAAGTTGTTTATCAGCTGTAGGAGCTCTCTAGTGGAGTTCTTTGGGTCACTTAGGTAGACGATCATGTCGTCTGCAAATAATGATAGTTTGACTTCCTCCTTTCCAATTTGTATCCCTTTCACCTCCTTATGTTGTCGAATTGCCCGAGCTAGGACCAACTAGACCATCTGAACAGTCCCATAAAGCCTAAAGAAATAGAAGGAGTCATAGAAAGTCTTCCAACCAAAAAAAGCACAGGACCAGATGGTTTCAGTGCAGAATTCTATCAGACCTTCAAAGAAGAGTTAACACCAATACTCTTCAAACTATTCCACAAAATAGAAACAGAAGGAACACTACCCAATTCCTTCTACGAAGCCACAATTACGCTGATACCAAAGCCACACAAAGATCCAACGAAGAAAGAGAACTTCAGACCAATTTCCCTTATGAACATCGATGCAAAAATACTCAATAAAATTCTTGCCAACCGAATCCAAGAACACATCAAAACGATCATCCACCATGATCAAGTAGGCTTTATCCCGGGAATGCAGGGTTGGTTCAATATACGGAAATCCATCAATACAATCCACTACATAAACAAACTCAAAGAACAAAACCACATGGTCATTTCATTGGATGCTGAAAAAGCATTTGACAAAATTCAGCATCCTTTCATGCTTAAAGTCTTGGAGAGAACAGGAATTCAAGGCCCATACCTAAACATAGTAAAAGCAATATACAGCAAACCGGTAGCCAGCATCAAACTAAACGGAGAGAAACTTGAAGCAATCCCACTGAAATCAGGGACCAGACAAGGCTGCCCCCTTTCTCCTTATCTTTTTAAATCTTTTTTCTTAACTCTTACTCCTCTCTCCCTGAATGATTGCTTGATTTCTCCTATGAATCAAGCCTCTTTAGCCTCTTTTGTTTTTCTTTTCCCCAATGACAATCGGACGACAATGTTTGGCCACTCACCTGCCCCTCCAGCGACGCACGAGCGATGCAGTCTGTGGAGTCCTTCATTCCTTTTCCCGGGATTTCTCCTCCATCATCCAGTAGTTGACCGTACTTCGGGTCCCTGGTTCTGGCGCCACTGTAACCCGTCCAGCGGGTCAGTTATTCCAGGGTTCCGAAGGGGTGCTACCTGCAGGTCAAAAAGGGGGGGAGAGAAGGAGGGAGGCCAAGCACCAAGAACGACAAGCCAATCTGGGTTGTGTCAAAGCCTTGTTTAATGTTCTGGGGTACCCAGGTTTTAAGGCTTTCAGGAGGGGCGTACCCCAAGGCAAGCACAAAGGAAGGAAGGGCAATCTTAGCAGTTTCAGCAGGAAGAGATAAGGGTCCTCCAGTGGAGACAACAGGTGTTTGCACAGGCCGGAGCCTGCAGCAGTTATCTCAGGACTTCCTTCCACCGCAATTGCCGGAGTCAGCAGGTGATGATGCAGGCAGGACCATTCTGCAGTTATCTCCAGACAATGGCTAAACCAATGCCCACGGGAGAGGCTCTAGTTAATTGTTCTTGTATTTTAGCAGCCACCACCTTAGGGCCATGAGTAAGCAATAGTCCGAATAGCTCAGGATGGCTTCCCACATTCTGGGAGTCACTGGGTGACTTCACCTGATTCCACATCTGCATAAGGTGTCGATATGGACTCTCTGGGAATGTGCTTTTATTCTAAGACTGCCCCTGTGTGCTACAGGGAATACATCTGCCCCATGAGACCTACTGTGGCAGATCTGGGGTAATTACACATAGCTGTCCAAATAGCGAGAGCTTTGCTTCACAGATATCTCAGCTCCAAGGATTCTGAACACATTGGTGGTTGCATCAATTCGCATTATGCCTGAGCATCTCATGAGCACATGGCCAAATTTTGACATGGGCAAACTGCAGGTGCTTCAAGGCTGAGGGGCCTATGAAAGCCCAGTCAGTGAACAGGCAACAGCTTTGCAACAGGGTAGTGAATTTGATTTTAAAATTGTGGGAACATATGTTAACTCACCTTGGAGATACTATAAAGCCATCACTTGTATACTTAACTTCTTCAATACCATTTTTTAAATTTAATCATACCCTGGCTTATTGAATTATAGATCTGGCTCTTGTCTACCTTCTGATTAGAGGATGCTTGGATTGGACCACATGTTGAATAATTCTGCCAGTGCCAAATATGGCTCTGCTGAGCCAAGTTTCTAAACTGTATCTCTTCACAATCATTTGAGAGATAGGAAAAGCTAGTCCTTATCTTTGTTAGAAAGTATTCCCATGGCTACTCTTAAAAGTTATTATTCATAATTTAATAATGGTATTAATTAGAAAATAGTGACTACCAAAATCATGTGGTTTGCCAGCCATTTAATGAACATATATATTCATCACAAATTTCAAGGAAGCAGTTATAAGAATCAGTTTAAGAAACATGTTTGCAAGAAAGCAAGATTGTATTTTGGCCAGTGAAAGCAATCATTACACAATAATTTGTTGTAACCTTAAAGTCAGAAAATTGTGAAAAAAGCAAATGTAAAATTTTCATTGACATGTAACTTAACCTCAAACTTGGCATGAACCCTGAGTATATGCCTATGAGCTTCAGCATAAAAACATCTTGTTATGATGCATTAGACTTGGAGATTACTAAATATACATGCAATCCTGACATGCAATTTTCTCTCCCATCCTATGAAATCTGTAGTACCAGTGTCCAGATACAAGCTACACAAATACTCTTAATGCCAGCACTTAATGTCTGTCGTCTGACTTTAAGTAGCATGTAATTGGCTAACTTACATCTCTTAAAAGATGCTACTTTCCTTCTGTTTGATGCATCTCTATATATAACCCATCACACTTGAACACCATAATAACCACCAAGACAAGCTAGATAATACTTCTGTGAGCAACGAAAGGACTTACTCTCCTGTGCTTGCCTTATTGCTTTTGAGGGACTGGTCCCTTACTTCATTAAGAAGAATGTGCTTTATCCGGTCATTCATTTTAAGCTATTTGATTATGATTTTTAGAAGGATGCAGATTAACCTAAATAACCAAACCAACAGGTGTTTAATAAGTTCTATCATATCCTTAATTCTGAATAATGCTCAGATTGTCTAAAACAATAGATCCAATAGCAAAATTCAAAAGAAAATTAGCCATCAAGACAAGACACCTTCTGGTTGTGAGAATTCTGGAAGAGGGAGAGGAAGAGGGAGAGGGAGAGAGAGAGAGAAAGAGAAAGAGAGAGAGAGAGAGAGAGAGAGAGAGAGAGAGAGAGAGAGAGAGAGAGAGAGATTGGTTTTAAACAAGAGTTGAACTGTCAAAGCTATGCAGTGTGATTAATTCACCTAGAGTTTTCAAGACTTGGTTACCAGATGAGTCTGTGGCTGTGTGTGATTGGTAGTTTAGAACTATATTCTACTTCTGTATGGGCTCATGAGTCATTGATAACACAATAAAACACTCTTTGAAGACTGGTGCTGCATTGTGTTTCAGGGGTGTTCTTCCAAATACTCATATGGCCTCAGATCTGCTATTTCTAAGGATTTGTCTCTTGAATTTTTAGCATCAGTTTGTTCATTGAAACTGAGGGTATGAAATCATTTCTGAAAGACCGTGTTGGCCCAGGTAAGTATTTGTCTCAGTCTTTTAAATTTAGAATATTATCACAGGTGTGCTTATCTCTGTAAAGATTAAACTAATTTCATTAAAAAGAATAATGTCTAATCTTTTGAATAAACCAGTGAGTTGTGCATGTGTACAAAACTGTATAGGCTAGGTTATGCATGTATTCAATGCTAGTTACTACTCTACATTATTATATTCCATCATTTAATATAAAGCAAGTGCTTGTGCTATTTGATGGCCTATTATATTTTTGTAGCCTGAAACATATTTATTTAGATTTGAATGTGAAAGGTCCCCCATAGGTTAATGTCTTTGAACCCTTGGTCCCCTGCTGGTCGTGATAACTCTAGAGCCTCTAGAACTATGTGGAGTCTTTAGAATGTAAGGCTTAGCTGGAGACGATGGGTGGGTGGACTCTCCTTCCTGCACGCTTTTGCCCTTTGCTTCTTGTACAATCATAATAGGAAACCTGACCAAGCAAGCTCCAGCTCCTTTGCCTTGTCTGAAAGGTGGCCTGATCATTTGAAGCGAGGAGCTTAGAGAGAGTCTCGTTTCAGGTTTGGTCCACTGTTCTGTTCCAGCAAGAACAGCAGCTGGTGAGATGCTTCAAGGTAACAGTGAGGGAATAATCATTCAATGGAATCCTGGCCAGTGACCAGATGAGTAACCATAAGTAAGTAGATGGTAATAGATTGCCATTATATCAGATGCCATAAGATTCTAGAAAATCAGGTGTAACAGAAAATGTGGGTGTAACAGAATTGTGATATGTGGAGCTCAACATTCAAAACTGGAGGAATTCATGTTTAAATGATTGCATTGAAAGAATTTGTAAAGCAAAGGAATTTTGATGAGAAATAATGATGCATTTTAGAAGATTTACTCTATTTTTAATCGACAATAATTCTATACATATGTAGTACAATACACTGTTTTGATCTGTGTGTGCATAACAGAGCGATCAAACCAGACTAATTAGTATCTCCATCATTTTAAAGTTGTTTCCCTACAGGAAAATCTCTTGAAACTCTGTAGCATATTTTATTGTTGAGATATTTATTCAGGAGAATGTTTCCAATGTCTTTTACTCTATCTACAGTCTGTTGGCAAAGGCCTTACATGCATGTTATACACCAATGGCATTTTCATGCTGGAAATGTCCTCTTTCTATAATTGAACACCTGTCACAAACATATCACACCCTCGGTGTGCATTCAAGTGTTCTAAAGTCGATATATTAGAAGTTATAAGAATGCGTTGCTCAAAAACAACAAAAAAATTATCCAAATATCCTGTTTCAGCTCTGCTAGCAACAGCACAGCAGACTGCAGGACTGATTAGTTACTTATTAAATAAGAGCACTGGTGATGGTCTTAAAATATCAAATTAGTCTAACAGAGCTCCCAGCAAAATTGAAATTCCTGAGCACAAGGTAGCTGTGGACATGGCAGGGGGCTGCCCAGGAAAAGCAGAATAATAAGGTTCTCACTGAGGTTGCCTTCTGCCAAACTTTTCAGACTCCTTAAAAGTTGTTCTAGTTTGTTATTTTTTCCTAGGATTCTTTTTCTTGGGCCAATTTTTCCACTTGGCCTGAGATGATACCTTGGAAACTTAAAGAAACCCGGAGGCACTAAATGTGGCCTCCAAACCACTCATCTCTCTGGCATCCTTTTGGCTGCTAAGAATCTGGATGAACTGAATCTTGACAGAAAGCATAACCACTGGAATGCACCACCTATGTGACGCTTGTACTAGGAAGGCAAGGGAAAAATGGTAAAGAGAGGCAAATGTGCATTCTACTCCTGGATAGGTGAGCTGCATTCTATGAGCTCAGGTTCCATGCAGACCCTGTCTCTTGACAGAAGAGAATGCATACCTGTAGGACCTAATGATGTGTGGTAATTCTAAATGTTGGCCTGCAGTTTAAATGGGAGAACATAGATGACAAAGTACATAGAATCTCCTTTTCTTTTTGTTCATACCAAGAACAGAAACAATTGTCATAGAGGGGAAAATATTTCTCATCCAACATATAGAAAGCTGTACAATGTTGCCAGAGTCAACTTACATATACTGCACAAATTTATACCAATTTATGCCACTGCTGGTGAAATGAGTCAATTCAAACCAGATTAGATTATATTAAAGGAAGGTTTGTTTCGAAGCTGCTCTCCAGCAGGTGAGTTCACTGGTTCACTGACCCCAAGGGAGAGGGCTAGGGAAGTTATCTTAGGGGATGTGGGGGAGGAAAGAAGTGAACGAGTTCCTGCTCTGAAAGAATGAAAGGAAAAGGAGAGAGAGAGAGAGAGAGAGAGAGAGAGAGAGAGAGAGGAAGAGGAAGAGGAAGAGAGAGAGAGTCCATAACTTCTGGATTACAAAGGGAAGAGCCTCTGGGGGAAAGGCAGCCCAACACTGGGGCTGGAAAGTTCAAGGATGGAGCAGGGTATGCTGGTTAGCAAATGAGGGATGCCAGAGAACCTGGAGGCTAGACCTGTTTGATATGTAAAATATGCACCACAGTCTCTTTTCCCAGGTTCTAAAAGCAAATATTAGAGGGCAGTTGTCACTACCCTTCTGAGGGACACAGGTATTTATCCACCATCTGATAGTGTCCGGGATGTAGGAAAGTTAACAACACAATAACAACGAACAAAAGAAAGAAAAACAACAATGACAAAAATCCAAACCTCTGATGCCTAAAAATAACAAATCTAGTTTTAGACAGTTATCTAAATCTAAAACTATAATCTAGCAAGTGACCAGAGAGCTGGTTGTTGCTGACAGCCACAAACACTTTTAAAAAACATATCACATATATCACATTCTCTCTCTTTCTATCTCTCTGTCTCTCTGTCTCTGTCTCCCTGTGTGTGTGTGTGTGTGTGTGTGTGTGTGTGTGTGTGTGTGAGACAGAGAGAGACAGAGAGAGAGAGAGAGAGAGAGAGAGAGAGAGAGAGAGAGAGAGAGAGAGAGCAAGTGTGTGTGCATATCATAACATGCACATAGAGTAAAGAAGAGATCTTGCTGGAGTAAAGAAGAGATCTTGCTGGAGTCAGCTCCTTTCCATGGGTCAAAGGAACTGAACTTCAGTCCTTGGGCTTGGTGGCAAGTAAACCAACTCACTATTGAACCAGCTTACAAGGCTGAGACAATGTGTTTTTAAGAGTATTCAATAAATCTGTTTCTCGTTAATTCCAGCATTTGGGAGGCAGAAGCTTGAGGAGAATCTTTATGATTTGAGGCCAGCCTGCCTTACAGAGTTCCAAGACAACTAAGGCTACACAGAGAAACTCTGGGTCAAATAACCAAACAAAACAAACAACCAAACAAACAACCAAACAACGAACCATCCAACCAACCAACCACCCACCCACCCACCCAACCAACCAACCAACCACCACCCCCCCCTGAAAAAAACAAATAAAGAATGAAAAACTATGCAACCAAGCACATCTGTTTCTACAAACTACTCTGGCCATTTGGCTGTTTTCAAAGCCAAATAAATATTGTAAGACTGGAAATTTTACAAGACTTTTACCTGGCATTTAATCTTATAAATGTCCTTGAAGACAAACTAGTATACTTGACACCGGTAAATGGTCATACTTTGCACTATAATTTTTGTGGAAGGTTAGTCTGGTGCTGTTATGTATTCAAATGCCAAATACTGGTCCCCAAGATTTAGTTTAGTTCTGATGAGCACATTTTCATGTATGCCAAAATATGCTGTGCAAACTTTGCTCCCCAATCTTCTCTGACTGTTTAAATAAAAGTGGCTGACTGCCAATTTCTGAGGAGAACAGATGTAGGCAGGGCATCAGTTACCAGGCTAGGGACCACTAGAAGAGAGAGAAGGAGAGAATGATAAAGAAGACAGAGAGAAAAGGATGTCTCTATAAGATGGGATGGATCAGAAGCACATGGACAAGGGAGAAAAGTACATCCTGAGAACATACTGTTGGGGCAGAATAACCCAGACAAGACTCAAACAGCAAATAACTTAGGGAGCACAGATAGAAAACAGTCTGGTGTAGGAAAATAGTTTAAGGTTAATTACCCAGTAATTGTGCTACAACTGATAAAATAAATCTATAGGACTCTGACTTGATTGTTGGGGGGGGTGCTGGTAGGGTCATAATAAGAACTAATAAAGTTATTAAATAGATTACAACAACAGATTTGTGGTTTTAGGAGTAGAGTGCAACTACCCAATTTCTTCTAAATCTTAGTTCTACCCTTAGCTTAGAGCTATATTAGGTTTGATTTTTTTTTCCTCTTACCACTCACGACTTCCTTTATGAGTAGTAAGAAAACTTACTATCTGTTTATTGGCAGCATGGTGAAGCTAATGAGTCAAGACAAGAAATAAACCTGGCAGCAAAAGAGTTACAGATAAATTGCTCAGACCACATGTTCTCTTGGTGCTATTGATAATTTCCAATGGTTATCTCTATGGTTGTATGAGGAAATCATCCATGAGTCCTAGCATGCTCTGGAAAAGGTCGAATGCTTTTCCAAATTCTTTCAGCTATGTAAGGTATTCACTGTGGGATTAGATTTGGAAGATGGAAGCTGTTTATATCTCAAATTACCTTCTAGTCTGGCTTTTTCAACAACTAATTGGCATGACCTTGGGTGTATCTGCTTTTGAATATCCTTAACATCCATCTGCTATGAAGATGAATTGGTTATTTAGGTAGCAATCAGATTCCTGACTAAATCCAAGTGTATCCATCCTTCTTCAAGCCTATTAAGCTGGGTCTGGACTCTCAAGCTAATGCACAATGCAATCACTACCATTCGAGAGATGTCGGACACCTACATATTTTCTATCCACTAATGAAAAACCCCTTTCTAAAACAAGAGGGATACAAAGAAAGAAGGGCAATGGAGGAAAAGTCAATAAAGACCTAAAGATTCAATTAAGAGTTCAGGTATCTGCCAGCTTTTATTAGCTCCCACGTTGACTTACACTGCAAGTGGTAAATAGGAAATGGTGGAGTGGGAAAAGCATTGTCATTAGGATCTTAGACAGAAGAATATCCCAGTGTTCTAAATGGATAAGAAGATATAATTGGCCTTCATGACTCAAAAATCACAGTTAATTACTGGGATGGAAAATTTTCTCTGCAATCATCTAACAAATATGATGTATTTTCCCACCACTACATTGACAAGCCAGTGTAACACCATAATCAAGGGACTATGCCCCTATCTCCATATACACACGGGTACAATCCTTAAAGAATAGAAGAGGGTAGTACCCATCCAGACACCAAATAAGAGATAATATGAGATATTTGCATTCACATTGTATTTAGTAACATGATAATATTAAGTTCATAGATGTGATTTTATTTACCAGATAAGAAAATAATAGAGCTTATCCTTTGTCCAAGTGTCCAGACATACAGTGTGGTAGGACATCCTCAGAACAATAGCATGAGGTAAACATCATGGTGCATGCTTACGAACAAAGGAAATGGCTCTCAGTGGAGATTTTCCCTGAACTCATCCAGGTATGACAGCTTTACTCAGAAACCCTCTAATTTTTGCACCATGGTGGCCATCACTATTATTTTTAGTGAGGCAGGCACTCATCCAGCACCTAGCAGTTCATGTTCCAGATTCATGAATTTCGCCACAACCTCTTTGTCTTTCTTTCTAACCCTTGAGGACAAATGGCAGACAGTGATTTTTAATTTGCTTGCCTATTGCTCTTTGGGATCAAGATTTCTTCTTCATTCCTGTCTCTCCCATGTTCCCAGGACACTCACATTACTTTGATTTTATCCCGTTACTTATTTTTAACCAGCATGGGATAGAAGCTAGTAGATTAGTCACTGGAGATGTATATAGAAACTGGTGACAAGGGAATGGAAAGAAGGTGGATTTAGACCTCGAGTAAATCATAGGGATTCTGGTTTGACTGAGTAGACTGGTACACGCCTTCTCTTGAAGCACCACTACTTTTTAGCTCCATCATTTTTAGGTAACGTAAAGAAATGGATTTCATTGTTTTATTTTCATTGATGTACATCACTGTACCTTATTCTAGCTCTCCACAAAGTATCACTACTTTTAAATTAAAGGAATATAAAATATAGGCTCACCAGAGTGACATATGGTATGACATATACGTTTAGTAAGTACTGGGATTATATATAGGCATAGAAAAAACAGTATGCTGACAGAAAAGTGACTTAGCTTGCTTAGAAAAGTTAATTTCTCAGTGTTTAAGGGCACATGTATTTTGATGGTTTTATATATATATATACATATATATATATATATATATATATATATAATCGTCAGTGTTGTTTCAGAGCACTTATAATGCTCAAGAGTAAAAGGGTAGCAAGATATTGGTATGACTGAATGGGAGGACAGGTTGACAAACTGTAGCTTAATCCTGACTCTCCTCCCCATCCCATGCATCTGGTCATGTGACTTTCCTGACCTCTGTAGAATACTGGTGTTTAATTCTCTGTGTACGATTGGCTAGAGAAAACTTTGTTTGGGAGGATACAGGATGTGCCAATGAATGCAGGCAATACTGCAATCAATTGAATTACGTCACAGACTGCCTTAAAAACCCTTTGTGTTCTGCTCTATTCTCTAAATTCCTTCTGTGGTGGATAGCTAAGACATCATACTCAATAATGGTCAACACCTGGATATTTGCTTCTAATTAATAAAATATGGTGATGTATGAACAAACATGAGAACGGTGATGGCAGTCATTGTTATAGTTGTAGTGCCATTTCATCTTGACTCCTTATTTATTTGATTTATAAACAGATTCTGGAAAAGCCCTTATAGATGCAAATCATGGAAGACCTATTTCTAATAACCTGTGAGGTAAAGGAATTCTGCCAAATGTCAGGAGAGTAAGTTGGTAAAAGTCCTTCCCTGCCTTCCTTAGAATAGGATACCTGAAGAGTTGTAATGTAACCCTATGTCCTAGTTTGTCCAGAAAAGTTTACAATGCATAATATTGGGGATTAAAATTGGAAACATCATGGAAAAGTTAAGATGTTTGCTCATTCTACTAATGAGAAATATACTAGCAGAAACCCTTCTTATTCTCATCCAAGTTCCTAATCTCAAATGCTGTGAGATGACTGGTGTTATTTGAAGTGAGTGTTAGTTCTGAGGTAATTCATTATTTAGCACCAGGTAAGGAAGATAAATTCCCATTATACCAGTAGTCAGCGGTGCACCAGCAAGACAAGCAAAATGTCCAGCAAAGAAAAGAGATACTCTCTGCAGTCATGTATCCCTTTCAAAATCATTAGGCATGGCCCAGATATTCAACAACCGAGTCTATCTCAATGATTTGCACAGAGCTTCCTAAAAGTACTACAGTGTTTCACTCTTAAGTACACTTACAATCAATAATAGAATAATACTTTAAAGAAACCTTTAATTTAAACATAAAAGAGATACAAAGAAAGAATTAAAGGAAAATATGCAACATAGAGAGCAAACAGAAGTGTCACCATAATCACACATGCACATGCTAATAAATCTTTTAGGGATATTAAGTCCTGCATCAGAATTATTGCTCTGAAAGGAGGCATGCTAGATTAAATAAACCTGTGACAGATGCTGTTTTATCATACATGTTAAAAGAGAAAGACACATTTGTAGGAAACTAATAAAAAGACAAAGTTGATGACACAAAAATTGAAGCTAATCTGAATCTAGTAGTGATTTTCTAAAAAGCAAGAAAACTGATAAAATTGTCAATTAAAAATCAACTTGAAAACCTATTCAACACAGTAAATCCCATATTTCTTATAGGAAGTCATTACAAAAAACTAAAAAGAAAAGATTAAAGTAAGTTCATATCACAAAACTGTAGAATACTACACAAAGACAATAATGGGGAAAATAATTGGAGAGGAAAAAAAGTGACACCGAAATAGATTAGGACTGAGGAAAATATCAGATTTTGCAGGAGCAGCAACATAACCAGATTCCCAAACATTACAACCAAGATAGATAAGCAACGCTCCTAATGATTCTCCAAAGCAATGATTGCCAATCACAATTCTCTTTCCAGAAAAGAAAAACAAACGGGCAGAAAAGCTGGATGCATGTTTTCTGGGAAGAAGATGAGATAAATGTGAAAGAGGGTGGTGAAATGTAAAGTCGAGCAGGCAGCAGTTTATCCGTGAATGTGGGAGATCGTGCAAGCAGGGCTGTGAGAGGAGGGGCAGCCTGCAGTAGAGAGCCATAGTGATAATGCCTTGAGACATTTTCCCCTGACACACACACTCGCACATTCACTGGTGTTCGGTCTGATTGCTTCCCTTCCCTGGATTTAGATGTCACTAGGTAACTTCTTTGGCACTGGAATTGGAAAACAAAGCGCTGCATGTGTGATTTACAGGCAGAAGCACCGAGCATTGCTGCCCAGTTCTTCATTCTCTCTTTGTTTACAGTGTTAATCCTCAGAGTTTGTGTGGAGATGTCAGGATGTCATTGTTGTTCTCCAACAGGCAAGATTGAGCAGAGACCTGGGACCACAGTAACAGCAGTGGGCATGGGGCATACTAAGATGTTCATTTTGTTTGGGATATTAATGTTTTTGAGTAATTTTTCAAACATAATTTATCAAACTCCTGAATTGGATTCAATGTTTGTGTTTGATGTGAAAATGTATTTTGTATTACATGTGATGAAATAAAACTTCATCTAGTGGGGCAAACAAATGCCTTAGTGCCTAAGATGGCTTGATGCTCTTTCAGAGAGTTAAGTTTGGTTCCCAGCACCCACATCCAGCCACAACTGCCTATAACCCTATCTATAGGTAATCCAATTCCTTTTTCTGGCCTCCATGGGCAATTTCCCACATGTGCACATACCCATACACAGACACACATTTACATATATGCAAAATATAAAATGAATCTTAAAATATGCTTCTAAATAAGGAGCAGGCCCTGGCAGGAGCCTTCAGGTGTCTGCTTCGTGATCTGAACAGCCTGGGCTGCAGCACCCTGTCTCCAGGAAGTGCAGGAGGTCAGCTGTGCACCAGAGGCAACCTGGGAAGAGGCAGCTTGCATTGGTGAGTCCAACATCGACAAGACCAACTAAAACCAGTGAGAACTAGATGGCAAAAGGCAAACACAGGAACATCACTAACAGAAATCAAGGCAATATGGCAGCATCTGAACCCAATTCTCCTTTATCAGCATGTCCTGGATACAACATCACACCAGTAAAACAAGATTTGGATTTAAAATCACTGGTCATGATGCTGGTACAGGAACACATGAAGGACATACTTAAAGAAATTCAGGAGAAAATGGATCAAAATTTAGAAGCCCTTACAAGGGAAACACAAAAATCATTGAAAGAAATCCAGGAGAATACAAAGGCCAATAAGGACGAAATGGAAAAATCCCTTAAAGAAATACAGGAGAACATTGGTCAATAGGTTGAGGTCATGAAAGAGGAAACACAAAAATCTCTTAAAGAATTACAGGAAAGCACAAACAAGAAAGTGAAGGAGCTAAGCAAAACCATCCAGGATCTAAAATCAGAAATAGAAACAACTAAGAAAACTCAAAGGGAGACAACTTTGGAGATAGAAAACCTTGGGCAGAAATCAGGGGACATAGATGCAAATATCAACAACAGAATACAAGAGATAGAAGAAAGAATCTCAGATGCTGAAGATATCATAGAAACCATGGACTCAACAGTTAAAGAAAATGCAAAATGCAAAAAGCTTGTAGCCAAAAATATACAGGAAATCCAGGACACAATGAGAAGACCAAACCTAAGGATTATAGGCATAGATGAGAGTGAAGATTTACAACTTAAAGGGCCAGCAAATATCTTCAATACAATTATGGAAGAAAACTTCCCTAACCTAAAGAGAGAGATGCCCATGAATATACAAGAAACCTACAGAACTCCAAACAGACTGGACCAGAACAGAAATACCTCCTGTCACATCATAATGAAAACACAAAATGTACTAAACAAAGAAAGAATATTAAAGGCAGTAAGGGGAAAAGGCCAAGTAACATATAAAGGAAGACCTATCAGAATCACAGCAGACTTTTCACCTGAGACTATGAAAGCTAGAAAATCCTGGGCAGATCTCATGCAGACTCAAAGAGAACACAGATGCCAGCCAAAACTACTATACCCAGCAAAACTCTCAATAACCATAGATGGAGAAACTAAGATATTCCATGACAAAACCAAGTTTACTAAATATCTATCCACAAATCCAGGCCTACAAAGGATAATAGGAGGAAAACACCACTGTACCAATACCATGCAGTTTTTAACACTATTGCTCTGTAGTATTGCTTGAGGTCAGGGATACTGATTCCCCCAGATTTTCTTTTGTTGCTGAGAATAGTTTTAGCTATCCTGGGTTTTTTGTTGTTCCAGATGAATTTGATAATTGCTCTTTCTAACTCTGTGAAGAATTGAGTTGGGATTTTGATGGGTATTGCATTGAATCTGTATAGTGCTTTAGGCAAAATGGCCATTTTAACTATATTGATTCTACCGATCCATGAGCATGGGAGGTTTTCCCATTTTTTGAGGTCTTCTTCCATTTCCTTCTTCAGAGTCTTGAAGTTCTTGTCATACAGATCTTTCGCATGTTTGGTAAGAGTCACCCCAAGATACTTTATACTGTTTGTGGCTATTGTGAAGGGGGTCATTTCCCTAATTTCTTTCTCAGCCTGCTTATCCTTTGAGTATAGGAAGGCCACAGATTTGCTTGAGTTGATTTTATAACCTGCCACTTTGCTGAAGTTGTTTATCAGCTGTAGGAGCTCTCTAGTGGAGTTTTTTGGGTCACTTAGGTAGACTATCATGTCGTCTGCAAATAATGATAGTTTGACTTCCTCCTTTCCAATTTGTATCCCTTTCACCTCCTTATGTTGTCGAATTGCCCGAGCTAGTACCTCAAGTACAATATTGAAAAGATAAGGAGAAAGGGGGCAGCCTTGTCTGGTCCCTGATTTCAGTGGGATTGCTTCAAGTTTCTCTCCATTTAGCTTGATGCTGGCTACCGGTTTTCAATACAGGGAGGGAAACTTCACCCTGGAAAAAGCAAGATAGTAACCTTTCATCAAACCCAAAAGAAGTTAACCAATCAAATTTAAACAGGATACATTTTGCTGCATACAGGAAACTCACCTCAGGGTCAAAGACAAATACTACCTTACAGTAAAAGACTGGAAGACAATTTTACAAGCAAATGGTTTCAGTAAACAAGCTGGAGTGCCCATTCTAATATCAGATAAAATTGACTTTCAACCCAAAGTCATCAAAAGAGACTCTGAGGGACACTTCTAGCTGGTCAAAGGAAAATACACCAAGAAGAACTCTCAATCCTGAACATCTATGCTCCAAATGCAAGATCACCCTCATTCATAAAAGAAACTTTACTAAAGCTTAAAACACACATTGCACCTAACACAATAATTGTGGGTGACTTCAACACTGCACTTTCCTCAATGGACCGATCAGGAAAACAGAAACTGAACAGGGACACAGTGAAACTAATTGAAGCTTTGGACCAATTAGAGTTAACAGATATATATAGAACATTCTATCCTAAAGCAAAAGAATATAATTTTTCTCAGCACCTCATGGTACCTTCTCCAAAATCGACCATATAATTGGTCACAAGACAGACCTCAACTAATATAAGAAGATAGAACTAATCCCATGCCTCCTATCAGATCACTATGAAGTAAAAGTGGTCTTCAATAGCAACAAAAATAACAGAAAACCCACATACACGTGGAAACTGAACAATATTCTACTCAATGATACCTTGGTCAAGGAAGAAAGAAAGAAAGAAATTAAAGACTTTTTAGAATTTAATGAAAATGAAGACACAACATACCCAAATCTATGGGACACAATAAAAGCAGTGATAAGAGGAAAACTCATAGCCCTGAGTGCCTCCAAAAAGAAAATGGACAAAGCATACACCAGCAGCTTAAATGACACACCTGAAAGCTCTGGAGCAAAAAGAAGCAAAGTCACCCAGGAGGAGTAGAACAACTTCAGCAAGTGGCTGGTTATAAAATCAACTCAAGAAAATCATTTGCCTTCCTATACTCAAAGGATAAGCAGGCTGAGAAAGAAGTTAGGGAAATGACACCCTTCACACCCTTCACACCCTAACCAAACAAGTGAAAGAACTATATGACAAGAACTTCAGGTCTTTGAAGAAGGAAATCGAAGAAGACCTCAGAAAATGGAAAAATCTGCCATGCTCATGGATCGGCAGGATTAATATAGCTAAAATGGCCATCTTGCCAAAAGCAATCTACAGATTCAGTGCAGTCCCCATCAAATTCCCAACTCAGTTCTTCACAGAGTTAGAAAAAGCAATTCTCAAATTCATCTGGAATAACAAAAAACCCAGGATAGCTAAAACTATTCTCAACAACAAAAGAAATTCTGGGGGAATCAGTATCAAATACAAATGGATCAAGGACCTCCACATAAAGCCAGACACTCTGAAGCTAATAGAAAAGAAACTGGGGAAGACCCTTGAGGACATCGGTACAAGGAGAAAGTTTCTGAACAGAACACCAATAGCATATGCTCTAAGAGAAAGAATTGACAAATGGGACCTCATAAAATTACAAAGTTTCTGCAAGGAAAAGGACACCATCAAGAGGACAAATAGGCAATCAACAAATTGGGAAAAGATCTTCACCAATCCTACATCAGATAGAGGGCTAATATCCAATATATATAAAGAACTCAAGAAGTTAGACTCCAGAAAACCAAACAACCCTATTAAAAAATGGGGTACACAGTTAAACAAAGAATTCTCACCTGAAGAACTTCGGGTGGCAGAGAAGCATCTTAAAAAATGCTCAACTTCATTAGTCATTAGGGAAATGCAAATCAAAACAACCCTGAGATTTCATCTTACACCAGTCAGAATGGCTAAGATTAAAAATTCAGGAGACAGCAGGTGTTGGAAAGGGTATGGAGAAAGAGGGACACTCCTCCACTGCTGGTGTTGTTGCAAATTGGTACAACCACTCTGGAAATCAGTCTAGCGGTTCCTCTGAAAACTAGGCACCTCACTTCCAGAAGATCCTGCTATACCACTCCTGGGCATATACCCAGAGGATTCCCCACCATGTAATAAGGACACATGCTCTACTATGTTCATAGCAGCCCTATTTATAATTGCCAGATGCTGGAAAGAACCCAGGTATCCCTCAACAGAAGAGTGGATGCAAAAAATGTGGTATATATACTCAATGGAGTACCATTCAGCCATTAGAAACAATGAATTCATGAAATTCTTAGGCAAATGGATGGAGCTAGAGAACATCATACTAAGTGAGGTAAACCAGACTCAAAAGATGAATAATGGTATGCACTCACTAATTAGTGGATATTAACCTAGAAAACTGGAATACCCAAAACATAATCCATACATCAAATGAGGTACAAGAAGAAAGGAGGAGTGGCCCCTTGTTCTGGAAAGACTCAGTGAAGCAGTATTTGGCAAAACCAGAACGGGGAAGTGGGAAGGGGTGGGTGGGAGGACAGGGGGATAGAAGGGGGCTTATGGGACTTTCGGGGAGTGGGGGGCTAGAAAAGGGGAAATCATTTGAAATGTAAATAAAAAATATATCGAATAAAAAAAAGTAAACACTGTGTGGTCAGCTAAATGGAACTTCAAAAAAAAAAAAAAGAAAAGAAATTCTGGGGGAATCAGTATCCCTGACTTCAAGCAATACTACAGAGCAATAGTGTTAAAAACTGCATGGTATTGGCACAGTGACAGACAAGTGTACCAATGGAATAGAATTGAAGATCCAGAAATGAATCCACACACCTATGGTCACTTGATGTTTGACAAAGGAGCCAAAAACATCCAGTGGAATAAAAGATAGCCTTTTCAACAAATGGTGCTGGATCAATTGGAGGTCAGCATGCAGAAGAATGTGAATTGATCCATTCTTATCTCCATGTACTAAACTTCACTCCAAGTGGATCAAGGACCTCCATGTAAAACCAGACAAACTGAAACTAATAGAAAAGAAACTGGGGAACACCCTTGAGGACATGGGCACAGGGGAAAAGTTTCTGAACAGATCACCAATAGCTTATGCTCTAAGATCAAGAATTGACAAATGGGACCTCATAAAATTACAAAGTTTCTGTAAGGCAAAGGACACTGTTAAAAGGACAAAATGGCAACCATCAAATTGGGAAAGGATATAAACCAACCCTACATCTGATAGAGGGCTAATATCCAATATATACAAAGAACTCAAGAAGTTAGACACCAGGGAACCAAATAACCCTATTAAAAAATGGGATACAGATCTAAACAAAGAATTTTCACCTGAAGAAATTCGGATGGCCGAGAAGCACCTTAAGAAGTGCTCAACATCATTAGTCATTAGGGAAATGCTGATCAAAAGAACCCTGAGATTGCACCTTACACGAGTCAGAATGGCTAAGGTCAAAAACTCAGGAAACAGCAGGTGTTGGCGAGGATGTGGAGAAAGAGGAACACTCCTCCACTGCTGGTTGGGCTGTAAGATGGTACAACCACTTTGGAAATCAGTTTGGCGGTTCCTCAGAAAACTGGACATGACACTTCCGGAGGACCCTGCTATAACTCTCCTGGGCATATACCCAAAGAATTCCCCGGCATGCAATAAAGACACATGCTCCATTATGTTCATCGCAGCCTTATTTATAATAGCCAGAAGCTCGAAAGAACCCAGATACCCCTCAAAGGAGGAATGGATACAGAAAATGTGGTATATTTGCACAATGGAATACTACTCAGCAATTAGAAACAATGAATTCACAAAATGTTTAGGCAAATGGTTTGATCTGGAAAATATCATCCTAAGCGAGGTAACCCAGTCACAAAAGAATGCACATGGAATGCAATCTCAGATAAGTGGATATTAATTAGCCCAGAAGCCCTGAATACCCAAGGCACAAATTGCATAACAAATGACTTCGATGAAGAAGTATGGAGAGTGTCCTGATCCTGGAAAGGATTGATCTATCATTGGAGGGGAATATAAGGAAAGAGAAAAAGTAGGGAGGTGATTGGAGAATGGATGGAGAGAAGAAGGTTTATGGGACATATGGGGAGGGAGGATCCGAGAAAGTGGAAATCATTTGGAATGTAAACAAAGAATATAAAAAATAAAAATATTAAAAAATAAAAAATAAAATGTATGAATAGTGTAATTAATAAAAGATTTAAATGCTAAAAAAAGAAGAAAGTCTCCCAACCAAAAAAAGCACAGGACCAGATGCCTTCAGTGCAGAAATCTATCAGACCTTCAAAGAAGACCTAACACCAATACTCTTCAACTGTTCCACAAAATAGCAACAGAAGGAACACTACCCAACTTGTTCTATGAAGCGACAATTATACTGATACCAAAACCACGCAAAGATCCAACAAAGAAATAGAACATCAGGCCAATTTCCCTCATGAATATCGATGCAAAAATACTCAATAAAATTCTTGCCAACCGAATCCAACAACACATCAAAATGATCATCCACCATGATCAAGTGGGCTTCATTCCAGGGATGCAGGGATGGTTCAATATAAGGAAATCCATCAATGCAATCCACTACATAAACAAACTCAAAGAAAAAAACATGTGATCATTTCATTAGGTGCTGTAAAAGCATTTGACCAAATTCAGCATCCTTTCATGCTAAAAGTCTTGGAAAGAACAGGAATTCAAGGGCCATACCTAAACACAGTTAAAGCAATATACAGCAAACCGGTAGCCAGTATCAAACTAAATGAAGAGAAACTTGAAGCAATCCCAGTAAAATCAGGGACTAAACAAAGCTGCTCTCTCTCTCCATATCTTTTCAATATAGTACTTGAAGTTCTAGCTAGAGGAATTAGGCAGCATAATGAGGTCAAAGAGATACAAATTGGAAAGGAAGAAGTAAAATTATCTCTATTTGCAGATGACATGATAGTATACTTCAGTGACACAAAAAACTCCACCAGAGAACTCCTACAGCTGTTAAACAACTTCAGCAAAGTGGCAGGTTATAAATTCAATGCAAGCAAATCACTTGCCTTCCTATACTAAAAGGATAAGCAGGCTGAGAAAGAAGTTAGGGAAATGACACCCTTCACAATAGCCACAAACAATATAAAGTATCTTGGTGTGACTCTAACCAAACAAGTGAAAGATCTATTCGACAAGAACTTCAGGTCACTGAAGAAGGAAATTGAAGAAGACCTCAGAAAATGGAAAAATCTTCCATGTCATGGATTGGCAGGATTAATACAGTTGGACATCTTGCCAAAAGCAATATACAGATTCAATACAATCCCCATCAAAATCCCAACTCAGTTCTTCACAGAGTTAGAAAAAGCAATTCTCAAATTTATCTGGAGTAACAAAAAACCCAGGATAGCTAAGACTATTCTCCACAGTAAAAGAACTTCTGGAGGAATTAGATCCCAGACCTGAAGCAATACTACAGAGCAATAGTGTTAAAAACTGCATGGTATTGGCACAGTGACAGGCAAGTGGACCAATGGAATAGAATTGAAGACCCAGAAATGAATCCACAAACCTATGGTCACTTGATCTTCGACAAAGGAGCTGAAAACATCCAGTGGAAAAAAGATAGTCTTTTCAACAAATGGTGCTGGTTCAACGGGAGGTCAGCATGCAGGAGAATGTGAATTGATCCATCCTTATCTCCTTGTACTGAGCTCAACTCCAAGTGTATCAAGGACCTCCAGATAAAACCAGTCACACTGAAACTAATAGAAAAGAAACTGTGAAAAACCCTTAAGGACATAGGCACAGGGAAAAAGTTCCTGAACAGAACACCAATAGCTTATGCTCTAAGATCAAGAATTGATAAATTGCACCTCATAAAATTACAAAGTTTCTGTAAGGCAAAGGACACTGTCAAAAGGACAAAACAGCAACCAACAAATAGGGAAAAGATCTTCACCAATCCTACACCCAATAGAGGGCTAATATCCAATATATACAAAGAACTCAAGAAGTTAGGCCCCAGGGAACCAAATAACCCTATTAAAAAGGGGGCACAGACCTAAACAAAGAATTTTCAACTGAAGAAATTCGTGTGGCCTAGAAGCACCTCAAGAAATGCTCAAAATCATTAACCATTAGGGAAATGGAAATCAAAACAACTCTGAGATTTCACCTCACACCAGTCAGAATGGCTAATGTTAAAACCTCAAGAGACAGCAGGTGTTGGTGAGAATGTGGAGAAAGAGGAACACTCCTTCACTGCTGGTGGGAATGTAAAATGGTACAACCACTATGGAAATCAGTCTGGCAGTTCCTAAGAAAACTGGACATGTTGATTCCGGAGGACCCTGCTATATCTCTCCTGGGCATATCCCCAGAGGATTCCCCAGCATGCAACAAGGACACATGTTCCACTATGCTCATAGCAACCCTATTTGTAATAGCTAGAAGCTGGAAAGAACCCAGATATCCCTCAATGGAGGAATGGATACAGAAAATCTGGTATATATACACAATGAAGTACTATTCAGCAATTAAAAAACAATGAATTCATGAATTTTTAAGTCAAATGAATGGAACTGGAAAATATCATCCTAAGTGAGGTAACACAATCACAAAAGAATACACATGGAATGCAATCATTGATAAGTGGATATTAATTAGCCCTGAAGCTCTGAATACTGAAGATACAATTAGCATATCAAATGATTCCCATGAAGAAGGAAGAAGAGGGCCCTAATCCTGGAAAGGCTTGATCCAGCATTGTAGGGGAGTACCAGGACAGAGAAAATAGAGGGAGAAAGATAGGAGAATGGATGGAGAGAAGAGGACATATGGGACATATGGGGATGGGGGAACTGGGAAAGGGGAAAGTTTTTGGATTGTAAACAAAGAATATAGAAAATAAAAATATAGAAAATAAAAAGAGAAGTCAAAGTATCACTATTTGCAGATGATATGATAGTATACTTAACTGGCCCCAAAAATCCCACCAGAAAACTTCTAAACCTGATAAACAACTTCAGCAACATGGTTGCATATAAAATTAAATCAAACAAATCAGTATCCTAGAAAGAGGCTGAGAAAGAAATTAGGGAAATGAAACCCTTCACAATAACTACAAATAATATAAAATACCTTGGTGTGACTAACCAAGCAAATGAAAAATCTGTATGACTAGAACTTCAAGTCTCTGAAGAAAGAAATTGAAGATCTCAGAAGATGGAAATATCTCCCATGCTCATGAATTGGCAGAGCTAATACTGTAAAAATGGCCACCTTGCCTAAAGCAATCTACAGATTCAATGAAATCCCGATCAAAATTCCAAATCAATTCTTCATAGGATTAGAAAGAGCAATTTCCAAATTTATCTGGAATAACAAATGCCTAGGTTAGTGAAAACTATTCTCAACAATAAAAGAACTTCTGCTGGAATCACCATCCCCGACCTCAAGCTACATTACAGAGCAATAGTGATAAAAACTGAAGGGTGTTGCTGCAGGAACAGGCAGGTAGATCAATGGAATATAATTGAAGACCCAGAAATGAACCCTCAAACCTATGGTCAATTGATCTTTGACAAAGAAGCTAAAACCATCCATTGGGGAAAAAGACAGCGTTTTCAACAAATGGTGCTGATTCAACTGGCAGTCAACATGGAAAACAATGCAAATTGATCCATTCTTATCTCCCTGTACAAAGCTCAAGTCCAAATGTATCAAGGACCTCCACATAAAACCAGATACACTGAATCTAATAGAAAGAAAGTGGGGAAGCACCTGGAGCACAAGGGCACAGAGGACAATTTCCTGAAAAAAAAAAAAAACACCAATAGTTTATGCTCTAAGATCATGAATTGACAGGGGATGGTGAGATGGCTCAGCGGTTAAGAGCACCGACTGCTCTTCCAAAGGTCGTGAGTTCAAATCCCAGCAACCACATGGTGGTTCACAACCATCCTTAATGAGATCTGATGCTTTCTTCTGGAGTGTCTGAAGTACTTACATATAATAAATAAATAAATCTTAAAAAAAAATCATGAATTGACAAATGGGACCTCATAAAATTGCAAAGCTTCTGTAAGGCAAAGGACACTGTCAATAGGACAAAACAGTAACCAACATATGGGGAAAAGATCTTTACCAATCCTACATCTGATAGAGGCCTAATAACCAATATATACAAAGAATTCAAGAAGTTAGACTCCAAAGAACCAAATAACCCTATTAAAATGGGGTTACAGAGCTAAACAAAGAATTCTCAACTAAGGAATAATGGATGGCTGAGAAACACCTAAAGAAATGTTCAACATCCTCAATCATCAGGGAAATGCAAATCAAAACAACCCTGAGATTCCAACTCAGAAAAGTCAGAATTACTAAGATGAAAATCTCAAAGGGCAGCAGATGCTAGATAGGATGTGGAGAAAGAGGAACACTTCTCCATTACTGGTGGGACTGAGAGCTGGTAAAACCACTCTGGAAATCAGTTTGGCAGTTCCTCATAAAATTAAACATAGTACTACATGAGGACCCAGCCATACCACTTCTGAGCATATACCCAGAAGATGCCCCAACATGTAATAAGGACACATGCTCCATTATGTTCATAGCAGCCTTATTTATAATAGCCAGAAGCAAGAAAGAACTCAGATGCACTTCAACAGAGGAATGGATATAAAAATTGTGGTATATATACACAATGGAGTACTATTCAGCTATTAAAAACACTAAATTCATGAAATTCTTAGGCAAATATATGGAACTAAAAAGTGTCATCCTGAGTGAGGTAACCCAATCACAAAAGAACACACATGGTATGCACCCACTGATACGTGGATATTAGCCCCAAAGTACAAAATAAACAAGTTATAATTCCCAGATCACAGGAAGCTCAGGAAGAAGGAAGACCAAAACTGGGAGGGGGTGCTTTGGTTCCTCTGAGAAAGGGAACAAAATACTCACAGACTCAATTATGGAGACAAAGTATGGAGCAGAGACTGAAAGAAAGGCCACCCAGAGACTGCCCTACATGGGGATCCATCCTATAAACAGTTGCCAAACCCCAACACTATTATGGATGGTAAGAACTACTTATGAAAGGAGCCTGTCATGGCTGTCTCTGGAGGGGCCCTGCCAGTGCCTTACAGATACAGAGGCAGATGCTAGCAACCAAGCATTGGACTGAGTGTGGGGTCCCCAATGGAGGAGTTGGAGGATTAATTGGAGGAGTTGAAGGGGTTTGTAGCCCCATGGGAAGAACAACAATATCAGCCAACCAGATACCCCAGGGCTCCCAGGTGCTAAGCCTTCAACAAAGGAGTACACATGGTTCTAGCCAAAAGTGTAATAGAAGACTGCATTGTTGGGCACCAGTGGGAAGAGAGGTCCTTGGTCCTATGAAGGCTGAATAGATGCCCCAGGGTGGGAAATTGAGGGGGTAGGTGGGAGTGGCTTGGGTGAGGGGCATATTCTTGGAAGCAGGGAGTGGAGGATGGGTTGGGGGTTTTCGGGGAGGGGAAAAATTGGGAAAGGGTATAACATTTGAAATGTAAATGAAGAATATATTTAATATAAAACAAAGGTTTACAGGAAAACAAAACCAAACATGAAAGAATTGAACAAAACCATCCACAGTCTAAAAATAGAAATAGAACAATAAAGAAATCAAAAAGAGAGAGAACCCTAGAGATAGAATACCTAGGAAAGAGATCAGGAGTCCTAGATGCAAGCATCACCAGCAGAATACAAAGATAGAAGAGAGAATCTCAGGTACAGAAGATACCATAGAAAACATTGAAACAACAGTCCAAAAAAAATGCTAAATGTAAAAAGCTCCTGACCCAAACATTCAGTAAATCCAGGACACAAACCAAACCATTCGGAAAATCCAGAACACAAACCAAACCTAACAATAATAGGTAGAGAAGAGAGTGACGACTCCCAGCATAAAGGGTTAGTAAATATTTTCAACAAAATTATTGATGAAAACTTCCCTAACCTAAAGAAAGAGATGCCCAGGAACAAGCAAGAAGCCCACAGAACATCAAATGGACTGGACCAGAAAGGAAATCCCTCCCGACACATAATAATCTGAATACCAAATACACAAAACAAAGAAAATATTAAAAGCAGTAAGGGGTCTCTGACTCCTTGACTTGGCAGTTTCTCTCTGGTGACTTTCCAAGACTGGTCCAGCCAGGAGTGCCCAAGGCACAGGAAGGGTTAAGAAGCAGGGATAGGGCGGCAGCGGCGGCAGCGGCGGTGGCGGTAGCAGTAGCTGGTCCAGCTGAAGGGCCATCAGCGGTGGAACCAAGGCGACACAGGGTCCTGTTAGGCCCTGCGCCCACGACCACTGACCTTCGCTGACCAGCCGGGCGGCAAGCAGCTGCGGTTCTGCGGAGCCTTTCGCTGCACGGAAGCCACTTCAGAACTCGGCTTCCCGCCAGTCTGGAGAGACTCACCTCCATCTGGATTCCAGGCTCCAGAGATCGGTCAGACTGAGGTACACAAACATAATCCTAGGCCCAACATCGCAGGGGTCTGAGCCAGACGGGCGTTGGCCTGCACCCAGGCCCTGGGCTGTTCGAGTGGCCATCGGGGCGCCAACCCAGCCAGGAGTTTTTTTTTTTGCCCTGGCCGGCGCACGCGCCGCCATTTTGCCTACAGGACCCAGAGTGCTCGGGAGGGCAGAGACTGCTAACAAGCGTAGCCTGAGGCTAACAAAACGGGGGTCTAGGCCCCAAAAGGCACAGGACTGACCCCAAGAACTGGGCGGCTTGGTGGGCCATCTGTGTGTCAACCCGCCCAGGAGGTTATTAGCACAACAGACTCTCCCGGTGCTTTCGGGGAGCGCGGACAAGCACGCCCGCCATCCGGGTCACCTGGCAGACCCAAATAACAGTCATAGCCCTAGGGGAACTTTGCTTGGACCTTGGCCTCCCAGGCTTTTGCCTGGACTCAGGGCCCGGGCAACAAGGCTAACCTAGTGTGCGCCAGCACGGTTGGGGAAATCGGCTGCCCAGCAGAGTGAGCGGAACACAGGGGAGGTCACAGCAACATACACCTTCGGAGCTCCCTGGGGGTGCACACAGGTTCCATCTGGCCCACAGACACAATCTGGGGCAAGGCCTCAGGCAGAAGCCCTCAGGTCAACTCTCTCCGCTTCAGATCAGACTGGGTGGCCGCACCACATCTCCAGGTCCCTCAAGAGGCTAGTGGGGGCTTCCGGGCGGCCAGCTGGGAGAAGTCGGTGTGCTCCAATAAATCCTGCGGGCCCCAGCGGGAGCCTTCAGGTGCCTGCTTCGGGATCTGAACAGCCTGGACAACAGCACCCTGTCTACAGGCAGTGCAGAGTGTAAGCTGTGCACCAGAGGCCAACGGGGAAGGGGCAGCTTGCACTGGTGAGTCCAGCACTGACAAGACCAAGTAACACCAGTGAGAGCTAGATGGCAAAAGGCAAACGCAGGAACGTCACTAACAGAAATCAAGGCAATATGGCAACATCTGAACCCAATTCTCCTCTACCAGCAAGTCCTGGATACCCCATCACACCAGTAAAACAAGATTTGGATTTAAAATCACTGGTCATGATGCTGGTACAGGAACACATGAAGGACATTCAGGAGAAAATGGATCAAAAGTTAGAAGCCCTTGCAAGGGAAACACAAAAATCACTGAAAGAAATCCAGGAGAATACAAAAGCCAACAAGGAGGAAATGCAAAAAACACTTAAAGAAATACAGGAGAACTTTGGTCAACAGGCTGAGGTCATGAAAGACGAAACACAAAAATCTCTTAAAGAAATACAGGAGAACTTTGGTCAACAGGCTGAGGTCATGAAAGAAAAAACACAAAAATCTCTTAAAGAATTACAGGAAAGCACAAACAAGCAAGTGAAGGAGCTAAGCAAAACCATCCAGGATCTAAAATCAGAAGTAGAAACAACTAAGAAAACTCAAAAGGAGACAACTTTGGAGATAGAAAGCCTTGGGAAGAAATCAGGGGACAGAGATGCAAATATCAACAACAGAATACAAGAAATAGAAGAAAGAATCTCAGATGCTGAAGATTCCATAAAAACCATGGACTCAACAGTTAAAGAAAATGCAAAATGCAAAAAGCTTGTAACCCAAAATATCCAGGAAATCCAGGACACAATGAGAAGACCAAACCTAAGGATTATAGGCATAGATGAGAGTGAAGATTTACAACTTAAAGGGCCAGCAAATATCTTCAATAAAATTATGGAAGAAAACTTCCCTAACCTAAAGAGAGAGATGCCCATGAATATACAAGAAGCCTACAGAACTCCAAACAGACTGGACCAGAACAGAAATACTTCCCGTCACATAATAATCAAAACACCAAATGTTCTAAACAAAGAAAGAATATTAAAGGCAGTAAGAGAAAAAGGCCAAGTAACATATAAAGGAAGACCTATCAGAATCACAGCAGACTTTTCACCTGAGACTATGAAGGCTAGAAGGTCCTGGGCAGATCTCATGCAGACTCTAAGAGAACACAAATGCCAACCAAAACTACTATATCAAGCAAAACTCTCAATCACCATAGATGGAGAAACTAAGATATTTCACGACAAAACCAAGTTCACCCAATATCTATCCACAAACCCAGCCCTAAAAAGGATAATAGGAGGACAACACCAATACAAGGAGGGAAACTTCACCCTGAAAAAAGCAAGATAGTAACCTTTCATCAAACCCAAAAGAAGTTAAGCAATCAAATTTAAAAAAATAACGTCAAAAATGATAGGAAGTAACAATCACTATTCCTTAATATCTCTTAACATCAATGGACTCAATGCCCCAATAAAAAGATGTAGAGTAACTGACTGGATACGTAAACAGGACCCTACATTTTGCTGCTTACAGGAAACACACCTAAGGGTCAAAGACAAACCCTACCTTAGAGTAAAAGGCTGGAAGACAATTTTACAAGCAAATGGTCTCAGGAAACAAGCTGGAGTAGCCATTTTAATATCAGATAAAATTGACTTTCAACCCAAAGTCATCAAAAGAGACTCTGAGGGACACTTCTTGCTGGTCAAAGGAAAAATACAACAAGAAGAACTCTCAATCCTGAACATCTATGCTCCAAATGCAAGGGCACCCTCTTTCATAAAAGAAACTTTATTAAAACTAAAAGCACACATTGCACCTAACACAATAATTGTGGGTGACTTCAACACTGCACTTTCCTCAATGGACCGATCAGGAAAACAGAAACTAAACAAGGACACAATGAAACTAATTGAAGCTTTGGACCAATTAGATTTAACTGATATATATAGAACATTCTATCCTAAAACAAAAGAATATACCTTTTTCTCAGCACCTCATGGTACCTTCTCCAAAATCGACCATATAATTGGTCACAAGACAGACCTCAACAAATATAAGAAGATCGAACTAATCCCATGCCTCCTATCTGATCACTATGGAGTAAAAGTGGTCTTCAATAGCAACAGAAACAACAGAAAGCCCACATACACGTGGAAACTGAACAATACTCTACTCAATGATACCTTGGTCAAGGAAGAAATAAAGAAAGAAATTAAAGACTTTTTAGAACACAATGAAAATGAAAACACAACATACCCAAATCTATGGGACACAATGAAAGCAGTGCTAAGAGGAAAACTCATAGCCCTGAGTGCCTCCAAAAAGAAAATGGAGAGAGCATACATTACCAACTTAATGACACACCTGAAAGCCCTAGAACAAAAAGAAGCTATTTCACCCAGGAGGAGTAGAAGGCAGGAAATCATCAAACTCAGGGCCGAAATCAATCAAGTAGAAACAAAGAGAACCATACAAAAAATCAACAAAACCAGGAGCTGGTTCTTTGAGAAAATCAACAAGATAGATAAAGCCTTAGCCAGACTGACCAAAGGGCACAGAGAAAGTATCCAAATTAACAAACTTAGAAATGAAAAGGGAGACATACAACGGAAACTGAGGAAATCCAAAAAATCATCAGATCCTACTACAAGAGCCTGTACTCAACACAACTGGAGAATCTGGAGGAAATGGACAATTTCCTTGACAGATACCAAATACCAAAATTAAATCAGGACCAACTAGACCATCTGAACAGTCCCATAAAGCCTAAAGAAATAGAAGGAGTCATAGAAAGTCTTCCAACCAAAAAAAGCACAGGACCAGATGGTTTCAGTGCAGAATTCTACCAGACCTTCAAAGAAGAGTTAACACCAATACTCTTCAAACTATTCCACAAAATAGAAACAGAAGGAACACTACCCAATTCCTTCTACGAAGCCACAATTACGCTGATACCAAAGCCACACAAAGATCCAACAAAGAAAGAGAACTTCAGACCAATTTCCCTTATGAACATCGATGCAAAAATACTCAATAAAATTCTTGCCAACCGAATCCAAGAACACATCATAACGATCATCCACCATGATCAAGTAGGCTTTATCCCGGGAATGCAGGGTTGGTTCAATATACGGAAATCCATCAATACAATCCACTACATAAACAAACTCAAAGAACAAAACCACATGGTCATTTCATTGGATGCTGAAAAAGCATTTGACAAAATTCAGCATCCTTTCATGCTTAAAGTCTTGGAGAAAACAGGAATTCAAGGGCCATACCTAAACATAGTAAAAGCAATATACAGCAAACCGGTAGCCAGCATCAAACTAAATGGAGAGAAACTTGAAGCAATCCCACTGAAATCAGGGACCAGACAAGGCTGCCCCCTTTCTCCTTATCTTTTCAATATTGTACTTGAGGTACTAGCTCGGGCAATTCGACAACATAAGGAGGTCAAAGGGATACAAATTGGAAAGGAGGAAGTCAAACTATCATTATTTGCAGACGACATGATCGTCTACCTAAGTGACCCAAAGAACTCCACTAGAGAGCTCCTACAGCTGATAAACAACTTCAGCAAAGTGGCAGGTTATAAAATCAACTCAAGCAAATCAGTGGCCTTCCTATACTCAAAGGATAAGCAGGCTGAGAAAGAAATTAGGGAAATGACCCCCTTCACAATAGCCACAAACAGTATAAAGTATCTTGGGGTGACTCTTACCAAACATACGAAAGATCTGTATGACAAGAACTTCAAGACTCTGAAGAAGGAAATGGAAGAAGACCTCAAAAAATGGGAAAACCTCCCATGCTCATGGATCGGTAGAATCAATATAGTTAAAATGGCCATTTTGCCTAAAGCACTATACAGATTCAATGCAATACCCATCAAAATCCCAACTCAATTCTTCACAGAGTTAGAAAGAGCAATTATCAAATTCATCTGGAACAACAAAAAACCCAGGATAGCTAAAACTATTCTCAGCAACAAAAGAAAATCTGGGGGAATCAGTATCCCTGACCTCAAGCAATACTACAGAGCAATAGTGTTAAAAACTGCATGGTATTGGTACAGTGACAGGCAGGAGGATCAATGGAACAGGATTGAAGATCCAGAAATGAACCCACACACCTATGGCCACTTGATCCTCGACAAAGAGGCTGAAAACATCCAATGGAAAAAAGATAGCCTTTTCAACAAATGGTGCTGGTTCAACTGGAGGTCAGCATGCAGAAGAATGCGAATTGATCCATCCTTGTCTCCTTGTACTAAGCTCAAATCCAAATGGATCAAGGACCTCCACATAAAGCCAGACACTCTGAAGCTAATAGAAAAGAAACTGGGGAAGACCCTTGAGGACATCGGTACAGGGAGAAAGTTTCTGAACAGAACACCAATAGCGTATGCTCTAAGAGCAAGAATTGACAAATGGGACCTCATAAGGTTACAGAGTTTCTGTAAGGCAAAGGACACCATCAAGAGGACAGATCGGCAACCAACAAACTGGGAAAAGATCTTCACCAATCCTACATCAGATAGAGGGCTAATATCCAATATATATAAAGAACTCAAGAAGTTAGACTCCAGAAAACCGAACAACCCTATTAAAAAATGGGGTACAGAGTTAAACAAAGAATTCTCACCTGAAGAACTTCGGATGGCGGAGAAGCATCTTAAAAAATGCTCAACTTCATTAGTCATTAGGGAAATGCAAATCAAAACAACCCTAAGATTTCATCTTACACCAGTCAGAATGGCTAAGATTAAAAATTCAGGAGACAGCAGGTGTTGGAGAGGGTGCGGAGAAAGAGGAACACTCCTCCACTGCTGGTGGGGTTGCAAATTGGTACAACCACTCTGGAAATCAGTCTGGCGGTTCCTCCGAAAACTGGGCACCTCACTTCCAGAAGATCCTGCTATACCACTCCTGGGCATATACCCAGAGGATTCCCCACCATGTAATAAGGATACATGCTCTACTATGTTCATAGCAGCCCTATTTATAATTGCCAGATGCTGGAAAGAACCCAGGTATCCCTCAACAGAAGAGTGGATACAGAAAATGTGGTATATCTACACAATGGAGTACTATTCAGCCATTAGAAACAATGAATTCATGAAATTCTTAGGCAAATGGATGGAGCTAGAGAACATCATACTAAGTGAGGTAACCCAGACTCAAAAGGTGAATCATGGTATGCACTCACTAATAAGTGGTTATTAACCTAGAAAACTGGAATACCCAAAACATAATCCACACATCAAATGAGATACAAGAAGAAAGCAGGAGTGGTCCCTGGTTCTGGAAATACTCAGTGAAACAGTATTTGGCAAAACCAGAACGGGGAACTGGGAAGGGGTGGGAGGGAGGACAGGGGAAGAGAAGGGGGCTTACGGGACTTTCGGGGAGTGAGGGGGGGGCTAGAAAAGGGGAAATCATTTGAAATGTAAATAAATTATATCGAATAAAAAAAAATAAAACCAAAAAAAAAAAAAAAGAAGCAGGGATAGGATCTGTCTGGTCTCCAGCTGCACCCAGGATTTGGGGATATTCCACAGCCCACTGTGCATGGGTCCTGTCAGGGTAAAGCTGGTCTCCAGGGAGTGCTCTGACACCCAGGCTTAGAGATAAGATTGTCATTTTCTCTCTGATCACTGTCGAAGGCCAGACTGGCCAGGAGCACAGAGGGCACAGGAACAGTGGAGAAGCTGGAAGAGAATTGTCTGGGCACCATCTGCTCCTGGGAGCTAGGGCTGTCCCAAACCACTCTTTACACAGGTCCTGCCAGGAGAGAGCTGGCCTCCCAGGAATGCTGACATAGGATTAAAGACCCTCAGGAGGGACAAGTTCCAGTGAGAGACAGAAAAACCAACTACCATCAGAGATACCCAGGTAGTGAAAGGCAAGCACAAAAACTTTACCAAAAGTAACTAAAGCTACAAGGGATCATCAGAACACAGTTCTCTCACAACAGCAAGTCCTGGATATGCCAACACACCAGAAAGCAAGATTTGGATTTAACAATATCAACTGGACCACCCAGAGCTCCCAGGTAGTAAACCACCAACTAAAGACTATACATGGAGGGAGCCAGGACTCCAGATACAGATGTAGCAGAGGATGACCTCATATGACATCAGTGGGAGGGGAGGGAGGCTTGATGCCCCAGTGTAGGAGGATGCTAGAGGGATGAGGCTGGAGTGGGTGAGTGGGTGGAGAAGCACCCTTATAAAGGCAAATGGGAGGGGGGAGAAAGCATAGGATGGGGAAGTTGTGGAGGGGTAACACCGGGAAGGGGGATAATATTTGAAATGTAAATGAATAAAAGTGATTAATTAAAAAAAGATTTGGATTTAAAATCACATCTCAGAATGATGATAGAGGACTTTAAGAAGGACATCAATTACTCACTTAAAGAAACACAGGAGAACACAGGTAAACAGATAGAAGCACTTAAAGAGGAGACACAAAAATCACTTAAAGAATTAAAGGAAGACACAACTGAACTGGTGAAGGAATTGCACAAAACCACCCAGGATCTGAAAATGGAAGTATACATAGTGAAGAAATCACAAAGGGAGACAACTCTGGAGATAGAAAATCTTGGAAAGAAGTCAGGAGTCAAAGATGCAAGCATCAACAACAGAATACAAGAGATAGAAGAATCTCAGATGCAGAAAATACCATAGAAAACATTGGCACAACAGTCAAACAAAATACAAAATGCAAAAGGCTCCTGACCCAAAACCTCCAGGAAATCCTGAACACAATAAGACCAAACCTAAGGATAATAGGTGTAGAAATTTTTCAGCTTAAATGGCCAGTAAATATCTTCAACAAAATCATAGAAGAAGACTACAGAATCCGCAAATAGACTGGACCAGAAAGGAAATTCATCCTGTCACATAATAATCAAAACAGCAAATGCACTAAACAAAGAAAGAATATTAAAGCAGTAAGGAAAAAACGTCAAGTTACATATAAAAGCAAACCCATCAGAATTACACCAGACTTCTTGTCAGAGACTATAAAAGCCAGAAGATCCTGGAAAGATATCATACAGACCTTAAGAGAACAAAAATGCCAGCCCAGGCTAATATACACAGCAAAACTCTCAAATACCATAGTTAAAGAAATCAAGGTATTCCATGACAAAAACAATTGATACAATATCTTTCCACAAATTCAGCCATTCAAACAATAATAAATGGATAAAAAAAGAAGGAAAATCACACCCTAGAAATAGCAAGAAAATAATCTTTTAACAAAACAAAAAGAAAATAGTCACATAAACATAATTCCACCTCTAACAACAAAAATAATAAGAAGTAGCAATCACTTTTCCTTAATGTCTCTTAATATCAAAGGTTTCAATTCCCCAATAAAAAGACATCGACTAACAGACGGGATACAGATGCAAGACCCAACATTTTGCTTCATACAGGAAACTCATCTCAGTGACAAAGACAGACACTACCTCAGTGTAAAAGGCTAGAAAACAACTTTCCAAGCAAATGATCCCATAAAAAAATTGGAGTAGCCATTCTAATATCCAACAAAATCGACTTTTAACCTAAAGTAATCAAAAATGATAAGGAGGAACACTTCATATTCATCAAAGGTAAAATCTACTAAGAAAAACTTTCAATTCTGAACATCTATGTTCCAAATGCAAGGGCACACATTCATAAAAGAAACTTAAGAAAAAAGAAAAAAGAAAAGAAAAGAAAAAAAGAATCTTTACTAAAGTTCAAAGCACACATTGCACCTCACACAGTAATAGTGGGAAACTTCACACCCTACTCTCAGCAGTGGACAGATCATGGAAACAAACTAAACAGAGACACAGTGAAACTTAACAGAAGCTATGAACCAAAAGTATTTAACAGATATCAAAAGAACATTTTATTGGAAAACAAAAGAATATACCTTCTTCTCAGCACCACATGGTATCTTTGGTACCATCTCCAAAACTGACCACATAATTGGTCACAAAACAGGCCTCAAGAATTACAAGAAGATTGAAATAATACCATACATCCTATCAGATCATAATGGACTAAGGCTGGTCTTTAATAACAATAAATATAATAGGAAGTCCGCATACAATTGGAAGCAAAACAACACTCTTCTCAAAGATAACTTGGTCAAGGAAGAAATAAAGAAAGAAATTAAAGACATTTTGGAATTTAATGAAAATGAAGCCACACCATACCCAAACTTATGGTATATGATGAAAGCACTGCTAAGAGAAAAACTCATAGCTCTTAGTGCCTCCAAAAAGAAACTGGAGAGAGCATACACTAGCAGCTCAAGAGCATATCTGAAAGCTCTAGAACAGAAAGAAGTAAATACAACCAAGAGGAGTAGATGGCAGGAAATAATCAAACATAGGGCCAAAATCAATCATGTAGAAACAAAAATAACTATACAAGGAATCAAACAAACCAGGAACTGGTTCTTTGAAAAATCAGCAAGATACATAAACTGTTACCCAGAATAACCAGAGAGCACAGAGTGAGTATCCAAATCAGCAATATCAGAAAAGAAAAGGGATACATAACAACAGAAACTGAGAAACTCCAAAAGATCATCAGATTCTACTACAAAACTAGAAAATCTGAATGAAACACAATTCTCTAGACATATACCAGGTACCAAAGTTAATCAGGATCACATAAATGATCAAAACAGTCCTAAAATCCAAAAAGAAATAGAAGTAATCATTGATATTCTCTCAACAAAAAAAGAAGCCAAGGAGCAGATGGGTTTAGTGCAGAGTTCTATCAGACCTTCAACAAAGACCTAATACCAATACTCATCAAATTATTCCACAAAATAAAAAGAGAAGGAACATTACCCAATTCATTCTATGAAGCCACAATTACTTTAATACCTAAACCACACAAAGACCCAACAAAGAAAGAGAATTTCAGACCATTTTCCCTTGTGAATATTGATATAAAAGTACTCAATAAAAATCTCACAAACCGAATCGAAGAACACGTCAAAACAATCATCCATTATGATCAAGTAGGCTTCATCCAAGGGATGCAGGTATAGATAAATATAATGAAATCCATCAACAAAATCCACTTCATTAAAAAAAATCAATGGAAAAAACACATGTTCATTTCATTAGATGATGAGGAAGCATTTGACAAAATCTAAAACCCCTTCAGATAAAAGTCTTGGAAAGATCAGAAATTCAAGGCGCATACCTAAACCTAGTAAAAGCAATATAGGGCAAACCAGTAGCCAACATCAAACTAAATGGAGAGAAATGTAAAGCAATCCCACTAAAGTCAGGGACTGATCAAGGCTGTCCACTCTCTACATACCTGTTCAGTATAGTACTCGAAGTCCAATCCAGAGCAATTAGACAACAAAAAAATTCAAAGGGATAAAAAATTGAAAAGGAAGAAGTCAAAATATCACTATTTGCAGATGATATGATAGCATACTTAAGTGGCCCCAAAAATTCCACCAGAGAATTCCTACAGCTGATAAACTACTTCAACAATGTAGCTGGATATTAAATTAACTCAAATGAATCAGTGCCCCCTCTCTACTGAAAGGATAAACAGGATGAGAAAGAAATTAGGGAAAGAATACCTTTTACAAGAGTCACAAATGCTATAAAATATCTTGGTGTGACTCTTTCTAAGCAAGTGAAAGGTCTGTATGAATAGAACTTTAAGTCTCTGAAGAAATAAATAGAAGAAGATCTCCGAAAATGGAAAGATCTCCCATGCTCATGGGTTGGTAGGATAAACATAGTAAAAATAACCATCTTGTTGAAAGCAATCTACACATTCAATGGAATCCCCATCAAAATTCCAACTCAATTCTTCATAGAGTTAGAAAGAGCAATTTCCAAATTCATGTGGAATAGCAAAAAAACCAGGAGAGCGAAAACTTCTCTCAACAATAAAAAAACCTCTGGTGGAATCACCATCCCTGACCTCAAACTATATTATATCAAAGCAATCCTGATAAAAACTGGATAGTAAAGTGACATACAGGTAGATCAATAGAATAGAATTGAAGACCCAAAAAGGAACCCACATACCAATGGTCACTTGATCTTTGACAAAGGAGCTAAAACCATTCAATGAAAAAAGACAGCATTTTCAACAAATGGTGCTGATTTGACTGCTAGTCAACATGGAAAACAATGCAAATTTATCAATTCTTATCTCCCTGTACAAAGCTCAAGTCCAAGTGGATCAAGAACCTTCACATAAATCCAGATACACTGAATCTAATAGAAGAGAAAGTGGGGAACAGTCTGTAGCACATGGGCACAGGGAAAGATTTCCTGAAGTGAACACCAATAGCGTATGCTCTAAGATCATGAATTGACAAATGGGACTTCATAACATTGCAAAGCTTCTGTAAGACAAAGAACACTGTCAATAAGACAAAATGGCAAACAACAGATTGGGAAAAGATCTTTACCAATCCTAATCTGGTAGTGGGATAATATCCAATATATACAAAGAACTCAAGAAGTAAGACTCCAGAGAATCAAATAACCCTATTAAAAAATGGGGTACAGAGCTAAACAAAGAATTTTCAACTGAGGGATACTGAATGGCTGGGAAGCACCTAAAGAAATTTTCAACATCAGTCTGGCGGTGGTGGCACACGCCTCTAATCCCAGCACTCTGGGAGGCAGAGGCAGGCTAATTTCTGAGTTCAAAGCCAGCCAAAGCTATACAGAGAAACCCTGTCTCGGGGGAAAAAAAGTTCCACATCCTAATCATCAAAGAAACGCAAATCAAAACAACCCTGAGATTCCATCTCATACTACTCAGAAAGCCTAAGATCAAAAACACAGTGCACCTCAGATGCTGACAAAGATATAGAGAAAGAGAAATATTCCTCCATTACTGGTAGAATTGCAACCTGGTACACCCACTCTGGAAATCAGTTTTGTAATTCCTCAGAGTATTGGACATAGTACATATGACCTGAGGACCCAGTTTTACCACTCCTGGGCATATACCCAGAAGATGCTCCAACAGGTAATAAGGGCACATGCTCCACTATGTTCATGGCAGCCTTATTTATAATAGCTGGAACCTGGAAAGAAACCAGATGTCCTTCAACACAGGAATGGATACAGAAAATGCAGTACATTTACACAATGGAGTTATTGTGTAAATAACTCAGTTATTCAAAACAATAAATTCATGAACTTCTTAGGCAAATGGATGAAACTAGAAAATATCATCCTGAGTGAGGTAACCCAATCACAAAAGAATACACATGGTATGCACTCATTGATAAGTGAATGTTAGCCCAAAATATTACCCAAATATTATCCAAAATATTACCCAAGATATGTTTCACAGACCACATGAAGCTCAAGAAGAAGGAAAACCAAAGTGTGGATACTTCGGTTCTTCTTAGAAGAGGGAACAAAATACCCATGGGAGGAGATACAGAGACAAACTGTGAAGCAGAGAATGAAGTAAAGGCCATTCAGAGACTGGCTGACCTAGGAATTCATCCCATATACAGTTACCAAACCCAAATACTGTTGTGGATGCCAACAAGTGCTTGCTAACCAGAGCTTGATATAGCTGTCTCATGCTAGTGCCCGACAAATACAGAGTTGGATGCTCTCAACCAAAAATTGGACTGATCACAACGTCCTCAATGAAGGAGTTAGAGAATGGATCCAAGGAGCTGAAGGGGTTCGCAGCTCCATAGGAGGAACAACAACAATATGGAACAACCAGTATCCCCAGAGTTCCCAGGGACCAAACCACCAACCAAAAAGTACACATGGAAGAACCCATGGCTCCAGCCACCTATGTAGCTATGTTGAAGGATGACCTTGTGGGTCTTGAATGAGGGGAAAGGCCCTTGGTCCTGTGAAGGCTAGATGTCCCAGTGTAGAGAATGCCAGGTGAGAGAAGCAGGAGTGGGTGGGATAGTCAGCAGTGAGAGGGTAGACAGGATAGGAGGTTTCAGAGGGGAAACAAGAAAAGGTGATAACATTAGAAATGCTAATAAAGAAAATATCTAATGATAAAAAATAAAGGAAAAGGGACACATAACCACGAAAAGAGAGGAAATTCAAAAAAATCATCAGATCCTCCTACAAAAGCATATACTCAGCAAAACTAGCAAATCTGAATGTAATGAACAATTTTCTAGACAGATACCAGGCACCAAACTTAAAAAAGGATCAGATAAACCATCTAAACAGACCCACAGTCCCTAAGATAAAAATAGAAAAAGTCATTAAATGTCTCCCAAGCAAAAAAAGCCCAGAATCAGATGGGCAGATGGGTTTAGTGCAGAATTCTATCAGTCTTTCAAAAAAGACCTGATACCAACACTCTTCAAACTACTCCACAAAATAGAAACAGAAGGAACACTACCCAATCCATTCTATGAAGCCACAATTAGGCATATACCTAAACCACACAAATACCCAACAAAGAAAGAGAATATCAGAACAATTTCCCTTGTGAATATCCATACAAAAACGCTCAATAAAATTCTTACAAACCAAATCCAAAAACACATCAAAACAATCAACCTACATAAACAAACTCAAAGAAAAAAACCACATGGTCATTTCATTGGATGCTGAAAAAGCATTTGACAAAATTCAGCATCCTTTCATGCTTAAAGTTTTGGAAAGAACAGGAATTCAAGGCCCATACCTAAATATCGTTAAAGCAATATACAGCAAACCGGTAGCCAGCATCAAACTAAATGGAAAGAAACTTGAAGCAATCCCACTAAAATCAGGGACTAGACAGGGCTGCCCCCTTTCTCCTTATCTTTTCAATATTGTACTTGAGGTACTAGCTCGGGCAATTCGACAACATAAGGAGGTCAAAGGGATACAAATTGGAAAGGAAGAAGTCAAAATATCATTATTTGCAGATGACATGATAGTCTACCTAAGTGACCCAAAAAAAACTCCACTAGAGAACGCCTACAGCTGATAAACAACTTCAGCAAAGTGGCAGGTTATAAAATCAACTCAAGCAAATCAGTGGCCTTCTTATACTCAAAGGATAAACAGGCTGAGAAAGAAATTAGGGAAATGACCCCCTTCACAATAGCCACAAACAGTATAAAGTATCTTGGGGTGACTCTTACCAAACATGGGAAAGATCTGTATGACAAGAACTTCAAAACTCTGAAGAAGGAAATGGAAGAATACCTCAAATAATGGGAGAAACATCCCATGCTCATGGATTGGCAGGATCAATATAGTTAAAATGGCCATTTTGCCAAAAGCAATATACAGATTCAATGCAATATCCATCAAAATCCCAACTCAATTCTTCACAGAGTTAGAAAGAGCAATTATCAAATTCATCTGGAATAACAAAAAAACCATGATAGCTAAAACTATTCTCAGCAACAAAAGAAATTCTGGGGGAATCAGTATCCCTGACCTCAAGCAATACTACAGAGCAATAGTGTTAAAAAACTGCATGGTATTGGTACAGTGACAGGCAGGCAGATCAATGGAACAGGATTGAAGATCCAGAAAGGAACCCACACACCTATGGCCACTTGATCCTCGACAAAGGAGCTGAAAACATCCAATGGAAAAAAAGATAGCCTTTTCAACAAATGGTGCTTGTTCAACTGGAGGTCAACATGCAGAAGAATGCGAATTGACCCATCCTTGTCTCCTTGTACTAAGCTCAACTTCAAATGGATCAAGGACCTCCACATAAAGCCAGATACTCTGAAGCTAATAGAAAAGAAACTGGGGAAGACCCTTGAGGACATAGGTACAGGGAGAAAGTTTCTGAACAGAACACCAATAGCATATGCTCTAAGATCAAGAATTGACAAATGGGACCTCATTAAATTACAAAGTTTCTGTAGGGCAAAGGACACCATCAAAAGGACAGATCGGCAACCAACAAATTGGGAAAAGATCTTCACCAATCCTACATCAGATAGAGGGCTAATATCCAATATATATAAAGAACTCAAGAAGTTAGACTCCAGAAAACCAAACAACCCTATTAAAAAATGGGGTACAGAGTTAAACAAAGAATTCTCACATGAAGAATTTCGGTTGGCAGAGAAACATCTTAAAAAATGCTCAACTTCATTAGTCATTAGGGAAATGCAAATCAAAACAACCCTGAGATTTCACCTTACACCAGTCAGAATGACTAAAATTAAAAATTCAGGAGACAGCAGGTGTTGGCAAGGATGTGGAGAAAGAGGAACACTCCTCCACTGCTGGTGGGGTTGCAAATTGGTACAACCACTCTGGAAATCAGTCTGGCGGTTCCTCCGAAAACTGGGCACTTCACTTCCAGAAGATCCTGCTATACCACTCCTGGGCATATACCCAAAAGATTCCCCAGCATGTAATAAGGATACATGTTCTACTATGTTCATAGCAGCCCTATTTATAATTGCCAGAAGTTGGAAAGAACCCAGGTATCCCTCAACAGAAGAGTGAATGCAAAAAATGTGGTATATATATACACAATGGAGTACTATTCAGCCATTAAAAACAATGAATTCATGAAATTCTTAGGCAAATGGATGGAGCTGGAGAACATCATACTAAGTGAGGTAACCCAGACTCAAAAGATGAATAATGGTATGCACTCACTAATAAGTGGATATTAACCTAGAAAACTGGAATACCCAAAACATAATCCATACATCAAATGAGGTACAAGAAGAAAGGAGGAGTGGCCCCTTGTTCTGGAAAGACTCAGTGAAGCAGTATAGAAAAAATCAGAACAGGGATGTGGGAAGGGTTGGGTGGGAAAACAGGGGAAGGGAAGGGGACTGATGGGACTTTCGGGGAGTGGGGGCCCAGAAAAGGGGAAATCATTTGAAATGTAAATAAATATATCAATAAATTAAAAAAAACAACCATCACGATCAAGTAGCCTTCATCCAAGGGATGCAGGAATGGTTCAATATATGGAAATCCTTCAGGGTTATCCACTACATAAACACAAAGAAAAAAATGACATGATCATCTCATTAGATGCTGAGGAAGTATTTGACAAAATTCAACACCCCATCATGGTAAAAGTCTTGGAAAGATCGAGAATTCAATGCTCATGTCTAAACATAGTCAAAGCAATATACAGCAAAGAAGTAGCTAACATCAAACTAAATGGAGAGAAACTTGAAGCAATCCCACTAAAATCAAGGTCTAAGCAAAGCTTGCAACTCTCTACCCACCTGTTCAATATAGTACTCAAGTCCTAGCCAGAGCAATTAGACAACAAAAGGACATCAAAGGGATACAAATTGGAAAGGAAGAAGTCAAAATATCACTATTTGCAGATGATATGATAGTATACTTAAGCAACCCAAAAAATTTTACCAGAGAACTCCCAAAGCTGATAAAAGACAACTCCAGCAAAGTAGCTGGATATAAATAGACTCAAACAAATCAGTAACCTTCCAGTACTCAAAGAATAAACAGGGTGAGAAAGAAATTAGAGAACCAATGCCCTTCACAATAGTCATAAATGACATAAAATACCTTGGTGTGACTACAACCAAACAAGAAGTTCAAGTCTCTAAAGGAGAAATCAAAGACCTCAGAAGATTGAAATATCTCCCATGCTCATGGATTGGCAGGATTAATATAGTAAAAATGACCATCTTGCCTATAGCACTCTATATAGTCAATGCAATCCCCATCAAAATTCCAACTCAACTCTTCATAGAGTTAGAAAAAGCAATTTGCAAAATCATTTGGAATAACAAAAAAACCCAGGGTAGAAAAAACTATTCTCAACAATAAAAGAGCATCTGGGGGGAATCAACAACCCTTATATCAACCTGTATTATAGAGCAATAGTAATAAAAAACTTTATGGTATTCATACAGAGACAGGAAGGAGAACCAATGGAATAGAATTGAAGACCCAGAAATGAACCCACATTCCTATGATCACTTGATATATGAAAAAGGACCCAGATGTCCTTCAACAGAGAAATGGATACAGATAATGTGGTATATTTACACTGTGTAATACGATGAATTCATGAAATTCTTAGGCAAAAGGATGGAATTGGAAATTATCATCCTGCATGAGGTAACCCATTCACAAAAGAACATACATGATATTCACTCGCTGATAAGTGGATATTAGCCCAAAAGCTCCGAATACCCAAGATAAAATTCACAGAGCACATGAAGCTCAAGAAAAAGGAAGACCAAAGGGTGGGTCCTTCAGATCTTCTGAGAAGGGGAACAAAATATTCACAGGAGCAAATGAGGAGATAAAGTGTAGAGCAGAGACTCTAAGGAAGGTCACCCAAAGATTGTACCACCTGGGAATTTATCCCATATACAGTCACCAAACCCAGACACTATTGTGGTTGTCAATAAGTGCATGTTGATGAGAGCCTGATATGCTGTATCCTGAGAGGCCCTGCCAGAGCCTTACAAAAAGAGAGGTGGATGCTAGAAGCCAATCATACAACTAAATAGTGGGTCCCCGGTGGATAGGACTGAAGGAACTGAAGGGGGTTGCAAGCTCATAGGAAGAACAACAGTATCAACCAATCAGACTCCCCAGCAGTCCGAGGGACTAAGCCATCAACCAAGGAGTACACATGGCTTTTGTTGCATATGTAGGAGAGGATTGTCTTGTCAGTCATCAATGGGAGGAAAGGTCCTTGATCCTATGAAGTCTAGATAGATACCCCAGCGTAGGGGAATTGAGGGCAGGAAGATGGGAGTGGGGTGGGTGGAGGAATACCCTCATAGAATCAGGGGGAAAAGTATAGGATAGGAGATTTACTGGAGCAGGGAGGACCAGGAAAGGGGATAATGTTTGAGGTGTAAAAAAGAAAATACAAAATAAAAAAAATCCTCAATGAAATACTTGCAAACAGAATACAGACATACATCAAAATGATTACCTACTATGACCAATTTAGTTTATCTGAAATTCATGAATGATTCAACACATAGAAATAAGTAAATGTAATAGGCCACGTAAGTGTACTTAAAGAAAAACTTCACATAATCATCTCAATAGAAACAGAAAAGACATTTGACAAAATCCAGCACCAACATCTTCATGATAAAAGTCCTAGAAAATGTATGTTTTGCATATGCAAAGCCCTAGCAGGAATATATTTCAACACAATAAAAGCTACCCACAGATACCATTGTTCTAAATGGAGAAAAGCTTAAAGCAATCTCACTGAAGTTAGGAACAGCAGAGAGAGATCCACTATTCCCACTCCTTTTCAATATTGTCCTCAAAACACTAGGTGGGGCAATAAAGCAAAAGAAGAAAACTGAGAGGCTATGAACAAGGAAAGAAATCAAACCATCTCTCTTTACAGATGACATGTCTACACTGAAAATCCCAAAAGTTCTACCAGAAAACTTTAGACAGTGTTTTTATTTCCTTCTGTTGCCATGAAAAAGCATTTTCACTATTATTAAAAGCAAAAAAAAAAGTGAGAGTTTATTTCTCTTACACTTTCAAGTCATTATCTGTTGTCATTGAAGGAAGTCAGGACAGAAATTCAAAGAAAGAACCTGGAGAAAAGGATGTGAAGGAACACTGCTTTCTAGTTCACTCAAAGGTTCATAATTATTAAGGCCCGGATGACCTGCATGTTTCTGCACATGCTCAAAAGGACTTTCAATATCTGGTTATGTTAAGGATCATCAGAAGGAAGATTATCATGTTTCAGGTGATTTGGCTCCTAAATACAATCACAAATAACCTTATAAAAGAGAAGTAGAGAACCGAGGACCTAGCTCGAATGTGAAACAATTGCCTAGCATATGCAAAGCCCTATATTTGATTACTAACATTAGCCAGGGTATGGAGCATTGGGGATTTGACTACAGAATGAGGAATATGATATAATGATGAAAGCAGATTTTGAAACTATATGCTGTGAAGATAGAGAAATGGGTCACAAGCTAAGGGATGTTGGAAGCCAGTTTAAGCTGATCAAAACGCCAAGAAAATATACTTTTTCCTTCAGTTCCTCCAGAAGGAACCAGCCTGTTGCTAACATATTTCCTGTAACCCAGTAAAATGTCCATCCTCTGAAACTTTAAGACAGGAATTCAGGGCATCATAAGCTATTATTTACAGTTTATGTTCACCACGGCAATATGAAACTAATATAAAGTATATAACTCTCAAAATACAGAACTGAATTTCTTGTTCACTATGGCACAGTTCCAGGAAGTTACTTAAAAATTAATAATTTTCTCAAGAGATAAGAAACACAGAAAATCCAATAACAGGAATAAATTTATGACTTATAAATGTATCTCTAATGTAATTTTGTGGCACACGCGGTTTCAGATCCCTTGCAACGTGCTAGCTGGTGTGTGACCTTGGGTGTATTGCTGAACCTGTCTGAGCTTATGGTTTCATTTCAAGAAATGATATATATTATACATAATTCCCAGAGGTTTTTGCTTTTTTAATTTTTAGAATCTTTTATGTGAAAGGTGGTGTAAAAAGAAAGGGAGAACCCTGTCTGTTAAGGTCTTAGAATGTGACACACACTAAATCCCTACAGAGGACAAGACCAACAGTAAAAGACAGATAACAAGACCTGGTTCCAACTAGAATGGGGGAGCAAGCATTTACCCCACCAGGAATGGCAGTATGATGAAGGAAGTAAATCGCCCTGAAAAACTGGGGCAGCCACAAGAGTAACAAGCTGAAATTTTCTTCTAGAAGTTTGTTCTAGACTGGAGATGAATGGCTCAGAGGGAGATTGGGAGCAGCCTATTTGCTTTCCCCGAGAGCAAATAGAAGGATGCTGCATGAGACAAGATTAAGTGTGGTGGGAACATGGTCCTAACTTTAATCCCAGAAAGGACAGAACAGGAAACACCCAGAAACTGCTCAGATCTCTAGAAGGAGCTCACTGGAAATGTCTCTGAAAAAGCACCCCCAATTTCTTCACTCACCCTTGAAGTCAACAATGGCAAAATTTGCTGGTAACCTCCAGATATCCCAGACTTCTAGCATGATGGGGTAGAATTTCCTAAGGAGAGGAAATGGAGGTGTTGGGAGACAGGAGCGTGGGGAGTTGCATATAGACAATTAAGCTTAAAACTCCTCCTTTCTTATGACACAAACCAGAAAATTTTACAGCATTGCAATGAGCTGTGCAGAAGATGTTTATGTTACATGTTCCTTCTCTGGAGCCCATTTTGTTGTTGTTATTTTTTTATTTGATATATTTTAATGATTTCCCCTTTTCTAGCACCCCACTCCCCGAAAGTCCCGTAAGCCCCCTTCTCTCCCTCTGTCCTCCCACCCACCCCTTCCCACTTCCCCGTTCTGGTTTTGCCGAATACTGCCTCACTGAGTCTTTCCAGAACAAGGGGCCATTCCTCCTTTCTTCTTGTACCTCTTTTGATGTGTGGATTATGTTTTGGGTATTCCAGTTTTCTAGGTTAATATCCACTTATTAGTGAGTGCATACCATTATTCACCTTTTGAGTCTGGGTTACCTCACTTAGTATGATGTTCTCTAGCTCCATCCATTTGCCTAAGAATTTCATGAATTCATTGTTTCTAATGACTGAATAGTACTCCATTGTGTAGATTTACCACATTTTTTGCATCCACTCTTCTGTTGAGGGATACCTGGGTTCTTTCCAGCATCTGGCAATTATAAATAGGGCTGCTATGAACATAGTAGAGCATGTATCCTTATTACATGGTGGGGAATCCTCTGGGTATATGCCCAGGAGTGGTAGAACAGGATATTCTGGAAGTGAGGTGCCCAGTTTTCGGAAGAACTGTCAGACTGATTTCCAGAGTGGTTGGAGCCCTTTTAATTAAAAATCACATTTCCCATTTCTGAATCCTAGGATGAGCAAATATTTCCCACTTAGTATAGAAAGAAGTCTCTCTCTCTCTCCCTCTCTCTCTCTCTCTCTCTCTCTCTCTCTCTCACACACACACACACACACACACACACACACACACACACACTTGGGCACACGGAAGAGATAAGGGAGGGAACACTTTCTGACTCAGCTGTAGTTAATAGCTGGACAGCCTGTATTTCCCATATTATCATACATCTGGCTTTTAAAAAAAGAAAAGAGCATTTCCTCCCAATGCCTATGTTACAGATTCCTTCCTGTTCTCTAGCTTTATATAGAAATCAAGTGGCCATGGTTTACCACAAACCACCTTCTCACATCCAACATGTATTCAGTGGCGAAAATCGGCACACTGCTCATTGTGACTTTATCTTGTCTCTACTTCGTGGAGGGTAAGTGTCTCCAAAGGGGAGTGAAGGAAGGTCTTAAGGGTGCTAGTCTCTGAACCACTGTCCTCCAGACTCACTCAGGCACTGCAGCTCAAACCTGAGGTTCTGGGCACTGGAGAGATACCATATGATTTACTAATCAAGAAGAAAACAGTAATTGCAGAGAAATAGAGCAGTAAGTTTCAGACCTTCAGTTCTTTGAGCTTTTAGTTATAGGTTTTCAATTCTCCTTTTTCTTGAAACGCTGTTTTGTTGTATTCCACACAACATGCTATTCCTCTTCTTTTCTATGGTCACTTCTTCTCCATGTATTTTGCATGGATCTTCATTTACCTGATTACCTCTGGGATCTTTAAAGCTTAATACTACTCACAGATTCCCTTCTATTTTCAAGGTATCAATTATAATTTGTAGCTTAAAAAGCTCAGCTTCACTCTTTAGGGTGATCTCACTTCTTGGCCTCTGTCTTATACCAGTGAATGCACAGCTCCCCTGAACATCAGCCTTGATATATTATTCTCCCTCATGACTAAATGAAAATTAATGGCTAGTTCCTATCCTTTCTATTTCTCAAATGTACTTGAAGTACAATGGCATTTCTATTTTGTCAACCTTTTCATACTAAGAAATGTTAAGTCATAAAACATAGAAAATGTAGGGTTCGTTACCTATTAGAGAAAGACAATACATTTTTTTCTTTTTTATTAGATATTTAATATATTTACATTTCAAATGTTAACCCCTTTCCTCCTTACCTCTCTGAAAACCCCCTATCCCATCCCCCATCCCCCATACACCTGCTGAGCTACCCTTCTCCCATTTTCCTGACCTGGAATTCCCTACACTGGGGTATCAAGCCTTTACAGGAGCAAGGACTTCTGTTCTCATTGATGTCTGAAAAGGCTAGCCTCTGCTATATATGTAGCTGGAGCCACGGGTCCATCCATGTGTACTCTTTGGTTGGTAGTTTAGTCTCTGGGAGCTCTGGGGGTACTGGTTGGTACATATTTTTGTTCCTGCTATGGGGCTACAAATCTCTTCAGCTCCTTGGTTCCTTTCTCTAGATCCTCCATTGAGGACCCTATGGTCAGTCCATTAGTTGGCTGTGAGCCACGGGTATTTTCATGCCCCTTCTACAAAGGACCAAAGTCCTTCCACACTTTGGTCATCCTTCTTGAGCTTCATGTACTCTGTGAATTGTATCTTGGGTATTCCTGAGCTTTTCGGCCCACTTATTTGCTAGTGCATACCATATCTGTTCTTTGTGATTGGATTATATCACCCAGGATATTTTCTAGTTCCATCCATTTGCCTAAGAATTTTGGAATCCATTGTTTTTAATGGGTGAGTTCTTCATTGTGTAAATGTACCACATTTTCTGTATCCATTCCTCTGTTGAGGGGCATATAGGTTCTTTCCAGCTTCTGACTATTATAAATAAGGCTGCTATAAACATAGTGGAGCATGTGTCCGTATTACATGTTATACCATCTTCTGACTATATGCCCAGGAGTGGTATAGCTGGGTCCTCAGGTAGTACTGTGTGCAATTTTCTGAAGAACCGCCAAAATGATTTCCAGAGTAGTTGTGCCAGCTTGCAATCCCACCAGTAATGGAGGAGTGTTCCACATCCTCTCCAGAATCTGCTGTCACCTGAGTTTTTCATATTAGGCATTCTGACTGATCTGAGGTGGAATTTCAGGGTTGTTTTGATTTGCATTCCCCTGATAATTAGGGATGCTGAAAATTTTTTAGGTGTTTCTCAGCCATCCAGTATTCCTCAATTGAGAATTCTTTGTATAGCTCTATACCCCATTTTTATTAGGGTTATTTGTTTCTCTAGAGTCTAAATTCGTGAGTTCTTTGTATGTATTGAATATTAGCCCTCTGTGGGATGTAGAATTGATAAAGATCTTTTTCCAATCTGTTGATTGCCATTTTGTCCTATTGACAGTGTCCTTTGCCTTACAGAAGCTTTGCAATTTTATGAGGTCCCATTTGTCGATTCTTGATCTTAGAGCATAAGCTATTAGTGTTCTGTTCAGGAAATTTTCCCCTGTGCCCATGTGTTCCAGACTCTTCCCCACTTTCTCTTCTATTAGACTCAGTGTATCTAGTTTTATGTGGATGTCTTTGATCTACTTACAATTGAGCTTTGTCCAGGAAGTTAATAATGGATCTATTTGTATCCATCTACATGTTGACTCCAAGTTGAACCAGCATCATTTGTTGAAAACACCGTCTTTCTTCCAATGAATGGGTTTATCAACTTTGTCAAAGATCAAGTAACCATAAGTGTGTGGGTTGCATTCTGGGTCTTCAGTTCTATCCCATTGATCTACCTGTCTGCCATGGTACCAATACCATTCAGTTTTTGACACTATTTCCCTGTAGTATAGCTTGAGGTCTGGGATGGTGATTCAAACACAGGTTCTCTTATTGTTGAGAGTAGTTTATACTATCCTGGGTTTTTTCTTTTATTCCAGATAAATTTGGAAAGCACTATTTCTAACTCTATGAAGAATTGAGTGGGAATTTTGATGGGGATTGCATTGAATCTGTAGAATGCTTTAAGTAAGACGGCCATTTTTCTATATTAACCCTGCCAATCCATGAGCATATTTATATCTTCTGAGACCTTCTTCAATCTCTTTCTTCAGAGACTTGAAGTTCTTGTCATACAGATCTTACACTTGCTTGATTAGAGTAACACCAAGGTATGATATATTATTTGTGACTATTGTAAACAGTGTCTTTTCCCTAATTTCTTTCTCAGCCTATTTATCCTTTGAGTATAGGAAGGCTACTGATTTCTTTGAGTTAATTTTATATCCAACCACTTTGCTGAAGTTGTTTATCAAGTTTAGAAGTTCTCTGGTGGAATTTTGGGGGTTATATGAGTATACTATCATATCATCTGCCTTTCCAATTGGTATCTTTTTGAGCTAATACTAATGTATAATTGCTCTGACTAGGATTTGGAATACTATATTGAACAGGTAGGTAGAGAGTAGACAGCTTTTTCTAGTCCCTGATTTCAGTTGGATGGCTTCATGTTTCTCTCCATTTTGTTTGATGTTGACTACTGGTTTGCTATTTATTTCTCTTACTGTGTTTAGGTATCAGCCTTGAATTTCTAATCTTTCCAAGACTTTTATCATAAAGGGGTGTTGGATTTTTGTCAAATGTTTTCTAAGAATCTAATGAAATTATCATGTGGGTTTTTCTTTGAGTTTGTTCATGTAGTGGATTACATTAATGAATTTCCATATATTTAACCAGCCCTGCATCCCTGCAATGAAGCCTACTTGATCTCAATGAATGATCGTTTTGATGTGTTCTTAGATTCCATTGGCAAGAATTTTATTGTGTATTTTTGCATTGATATTCATAAAGGAAATTTGTCTAAATGTCTCTAAGAAAGATATTTCTAACTATATCTCAAAATCCTAGAGTTCTTTTTAAAAAAGAAGACCACATAAATATGAAAGAGACCAAGGAGGGGTGTATAGAAGGATTTGGAGGGAAGAATGGCAAGAAATGATGTAATTGGGTTATCTAAAATATTAAAAATAAAAAGATTAAAAATAAATAAATAATAAAATAAAATAAAAATTTAAAATATAAGTAAAGAAAATTTAAAAATCCCTCATGGCCAAAAGCAAAACGTAAATTCATGTCCTGAACAAATGGCTAATATATTGACTTCCAATAAAAAAATTAAACACACTAATAATCTAACAGAAACATAAGTTAAAGCAATCAAAAATTCACCATAGAGTAAATACAAATAGGTATCAAATATACAAAAATGTTCTCAGTCTCATTCCTTATACAGCAAGAGAAATACAAACTAAAAGAACCTACTGCTCAATGAAATCTGTCTATTGTTATACTCAAACTACATTTGAATTTTTCTGTTTTTATTTCATCTTCAAATATAAGAAGGTACTAACTACATAATATGAATAGTACCTTTATTATCTTCATCCATTCTCTAGCTTAATTCACAGAGCTAGTTTGAATACGAGTTCATAGACAGACAGCACACTCTATGTGTAACACTGAAGCTTCTCTTTGATCTTGTAATTAACTATTCCCATGGCCCCATGGTTAATCCTAAAAATCCTAATCTCTTCTTATCCAACAAATACAGGTCTCATCTGTAATTTCTGTAAAGATGCATAGAATGCAAAATGTTTACAGAATGGAGAGATATGCATTGCATGACCCGGTGACTCATGTGCTACCATATCATATTATGTTGGTAAGTAGGGATGATACAAACTCTAAAAAGGCCTTCAAACAACTATTCTTCCTGATAGTGCCTGGGATAAAGAAAGTAACATGTCTACCCCTCTGACTGGTAAGGCAATGAATACATTTGAGGAGGGAGGAAAAGGGTATTTTCAAATTTACCATTAAGAGGGTTTGCATGCAGAGTCAGAGTCAGTAAGGCAGTGGAACCTCCCAAGGAGATGACAAAGGGGATCTAGTGTGACCAGGTTTTCCTCTTGGTGGTAACTTTTAGAAAGTTTTCTTATAATAAATTCCTCCAGAATGTATAATGGGCCTCTTTATTTTTAGAATCAAGACATGCAGTCTCAGAGAAAGGGTGCCAGCATCAATGCAAGGAAGGAGAGCACATCAACGGAAAATCATTGACTTACATAACGTGCTGTGATAAAAACTTGTGTAATAGATTTAGATAGAGAAGAATGGCTTGAAGAAAATCATCTTCTGTTCAAGATCCAAACTTACAAATGAACCAAGATGAGGAACTTGCTTTCCTACTCTGTTTCCACACTGGCCTGAGATCCCTGAGATAGCCATGGAGTCTGTGTCCTCATTCCAGTGAAAGACTTCTTGACCACACCAATAGACCTCTGCAAAAAAACAAAAACAAAAACAAAAACAAAAACAAAAACAAAAAAACAAGCTTACAATGTTATTTTACTTTATTTTTCCAGTTTTCAATGTCTAAGCCCTGCAATAGTGTCCCAACGATTTTTATTTTAATCTCTAGATTCTTTGGATGCTGGAGAAAGTGGCAAAAGTGATACTGGAGATGTGAATAAGGATATTTCTGGATTGTCAGGGTGGGTCTTAGTTCTAAATACAAGTATACTTAAAAATGGGGGAGGGGAAGGCATGAATTGACTAGAAAATGGGAAATGATTGTGTAATGTTGACTCAGTAATTGAAGTGATGTACCTTGAAGATGGATCAAATGGTCATGAGCCAAGAGATATAAAAGGCCACTAATTGTTGAGAAGGGCAATGAAATTAATTTTTCTCAGAGCCTCCAGAAACCCACCATGCTGACACTTGATCTTATCCCCCAGAGATTTAACTCTGACTACAGAGTTCTACAAATTGAATGTGTGTTGTTTTAAGGAATTATGTTTGTAGTCATTTGTCATATCAGTGATGGGAAATCCCAATATGTATACAAGAATTAAAGGTGTTGGCAATCCTGACCCCCAACTGGGGGGTGGGAAAACTAGAATCCTTTCTTGCAGAATTAAGATATCTTGCAAATGGAAAAGAATGTGGAGTAAGTGCTGTCAGTGAGCAGAAGGTTAGTGGGTGAAAGTTCCACATCTCATGCTGCAGGTGCATTTCAGATGTGACTTCGAAGCTAGTAGTCCCTACCTTTTTCTGTTTTTAAACATAGGTTTTTATTTAAATTATATTATTTATTTACATTCCAGTCCTTGACACTGCTCTGTTCAACTCCCACAGTTCCTCATCCCATTACTCCTCCTCCTTACCTCCATGAGGATGCACTGCACACACACACACACACACACACACAAACACACACACACACACAGAGAGAGAGAGAGAGAGAGAGAGAGAGAGAGAGAGAGAGAGAAACACACACACAAACACAAACACAAACACAAACACAAACACCAGGCCTCACCCTTCCCTGGGGCCTCAAGGCTCTCTAGGATTAAACACATCCTCTCCCACTAAGGCCAGACCAGGGCACCAAGGCCTAAGCCCACCACTTTCTAAAGCAATCAATTATGTATTCTATCAGATGAATTTAAAGTTTTTCACAAGTTCATATTCTAGCTCTCCTGAGTTTTAGTTTCTGTTTATAGTTTTGGTTTGGTTTTGCAATGATTGTGTTTGTATAATCAAGTCCCTAGTTTACTGTGGGAAGTCACTCAAAATATGTTGTTAAGTAAAAATTCCATTATTATTTTTCTCCATAAAATAAATTTATCTAATATGTTCTACTATAAAAGAATTTGCCCATTTATTTGAGATACTATTTTATAATATATTGAAAAAGAAAGCCTTTCAGTCTGAGCCAGTGCCCTGAGCAGACCTTGGGCACTGCCTCTGCACGAGTCACACAACACCCAGAGAAAACTCAACTCCCAGGTGCTATAACATGCCCAGGAACACAGACAATGAGCCCCCTACACTGTAAATTACTGGGACCCCCTCCATCCAGGAACACAGGTACACGGGACAACCCAGTGGTTCCTTCTGGACTGAGCCAGTGCCCTGAGCAGACCTTGGTGATGACTCCACACCCAGTCCCACAACACACAGAGGAAGCTCTACTCCCAAGTAGTCTAACACACCAGAATTTCATGATCCCAGAGGCAGCTTGACCCCCCAGGAGCTCAGACACACCCAGGATTTCAGGATAACAGTATCACAGAATCATAGGATTACATAGACTTCTGGGCTCTGAGGAGTTCAGACACAATCAAGATCATAGGAGTGAGATGCTCCAGTCATAGACAGAGAGGGAAAGTAGCACTAGAGATAACCAGATATTGAGAGGCAAGCACAAGGAAAAAAAACAACAGAAAACAAGGTTCCCTGGCATCATCAGAACCCACTTCTCCCACCATAGCCAGTCCTGACCCCAACACAACAGAAAAGAAAGATTCAGAGTTAAAATCACATCCCATGATGATGATAGAGGACTTTAAGATGAACATAAGTAACTCCCTTAAAGAAACACAGGAGAACACGGGTAAACAGATAGAAACCCTAAAAGAGGAAACACAAAAATCCTTTAAAGAATTGCAAGAAAATACAACCAAACAGGTGAAGAAATTGAACAAAACCATCCAGAATCTAAAAATGGAAATAGAACAATAAAGATATCACAAAAGGGACAACCCTGGAAATAGAAAACCTAGGAAAGAGATCACAGAATACAAAAATAGAAGAGAGACTCTCAGGTGCAGAATATACCATAGAAAACATTGACAAAACAGTCAAGATGCAAAAAGCTCCTAACCCAAAACATCCAGGAAATCCAGGACACAATGAGAAAACCTAAGGATAATAGGTATGGAAGAGAGTGAAGTCTCCCAACTTAAAGGGCCAGTAAAAATCTTCAACAAAATTATAGAAGAAAACTTCCCTAATTTAAAGAAAGAGATACGCATGAACATACAAGAAGCCTACAGAACCCCAATAGCCTGGACCAGAAAGGAATTTGTTCCTGTCACATAAAAATCCAAACACCAAATGCATAAAACAAAGAAAGAATATTAAAAACAATAAGAAAAAAAGGTAAAGTAACATATAAATGAATAACTATAAGAATTACACCAGACTTCTCACCAGAGACTATAAAAGCCAGAAGATCCTAGACAGATGTCATGCAGACCCTAAGAGAACACAAATGCAAGTCCAGGCTACTATACCCAGCAAAACTCTCAATTACCATCAATGGAGAAACCAAGATATTCCATGACAAAACCAAATTTACAAACTATCTCTCCACAAATACAGCCCTAAAAAGGATATTTGATGGAAAATTATAACAAAAGGAGGTAAACTACACTCTAGAAAAATAAGAAAGTAATCTCTCAAAAAAAAAAACAAAAGAAGATAGCCACACAAACATAATTCCACCACTAAAAACAAAAATAACAGGAAGAAACAATCACTTTTCCTTAATATCTGTTAACAACAATGGATTCAGTTCCTTAATAAAAAGACAGACACTAAAAGACTGGATATGTAAACAGGACCCAGAATTTTGCTGCATACAGGAAACCAACCTCAGTGACAAAAACAGACCCTACCTCAGAGTAAAAGGCTGGGGAAAAAAATTCCAAACAAAGGGTTCCAATGAAAAATCTGGAGTAGCCATTCTAATGTCGAATAAAATGGACTTTCAAACTAAAGTCATCAAAAAAGATAAGGGATCTTCGCTGCCAGCCGGGGCAGAAAAGCATCACTAGGTACTGTATTATCCTGAGCTTAAGATCTCTTGGGGCGCAAACCACCAGGGATCTGCCTGCACCCAGGACCTGAGCACATAGGTGCTTTGTCTGCCAGCTCCCTGGTCATGGGGCTTGTGTCATGCGTGGAGAACAGCAGAGGGAGAGTCTCCCGCGGCCATATTTGCTGCCTGCCAGGGCAGAAAAGCATCACTAGGTACTGTATTATCCTAAGCTTAAGATCTCTGGGGGGTGCAAACTGCCAGAGGTCTGCCTGCGCCCAGGGCCTGAGCACATAGGCGGTTCATCTGCCAGCTGGTCTGTAGTGGGTCCTGTGTCCTACATGAGAATCAACAGAGGGAGTGACCCCCAACCACCATCTTCGCTGCATGACCCAGCACTCAGGGAACACCTGGTTCACCATGACAAACCAAGTATAACATTGCTTGAGGCAAGACTGAGCAGGGTTCCAAAGGCAAAAAAGAGGAAGGCAGCATATCAGCAATCTGTGCCAGAGGAAACCCAGTCATCCAGTGTCACAAAAATAGCCTTAAAGGTCCACAGTAGGTTGAAGCACCAGCCTGTGACAATAAGACCATCTAACACCAGTGAGAACTAGATGACTAAAGGCAAATGTAGGAACATTACTAACAGAAACCAAGGCATTATGGCATCTGAACACAATTCTCCAACAACAGCAACTCCTGGATACCCCAACGCGCCAGAAAAAACAAGAGTTGGATTTAAAATCACTGGTAAGGATGCTGTTAGAGGAACACATGAAGGACATAAATAAATCTCTTTTTTTATTTTTTATTTTATTTCTTTTTTTCTTTTTTTAAAATTTTCTATATTCTTTGTTTACATTTTAAATGATTTCCACTTTCCCAGTTCCCCCCTCCCCATATGTCCCATAAGCCTTCTTCTCTCCACCCATTCTCCAATCACCTCCATCCTTTTTCTCTGTCCTGGTACTCCCCTACAATGCTAGATCAAGCCTTTCCAGGATTAGGGCCCTCTCCTTACTTCTTCATGGGAGTCATTTGTTGTGCTAATTGTGCCTTGGGTACTGGGAGCTTCTGGGCTAATTAATATCTACTTCTAAATGATTGAATTCCATGTGTATTCTTTTTTTATTTTTCTAAATTATTTTATTTATTTACATTCCAGTTGTTGCCTCCCCTCCCATTTCCCCTTCCCCTTTGCCTCTAAGTATGTGCTACCCAACACCAGACCTCCCTCTACCTGGGGTCCCAAGTCTTTCAAGGTTTAAGTGCATCTTCTCCCACTGAGGCCAGATCAAGCAGATCTCTGCCAGCAACATAGGACCATACATGTTCCTGGTTCTGGTCTCAGTATCTGTGAGCTCTCAGAGGTTCAGGTTTGTTTGAAATGATGGTCTTGCTGTGGGATCACTCTCTCCTTTGCTTCTTTGATTGACTTGGACTTGAGGGTTGCGCAGGGTGAAAAATATTGCTTTATTTACATTCTTCTACATGTAGACATCCAATTAGACAACTGGTTGAAGATGCATCCCCTTTTCCATTATTTGGTTTTGGCTTGTTTTATTTTGTCAAAATTCAAGTGCCAGCAGGTATGTGAGTTCATTTCTGAGTCTTTGATCTGGTTCCATTGATCTGTCTTTTTCTTTTTTTTAGTTTTATTCGATATGTTTTTTATTTACATTTCAAATGATTTCCCCTTTTCTGGTCCCCCACTCCCCGAAAGCCACATAAGCCCCCTTACCTCCCTCTGTTCCCCACCCATCCCTTCCCACTTCCCTGTTCAGGTTTTGTATTATACTGCTAGACTGAGTCTTTCCAGAAGTAGGGGCCACTCCTCTCTTCTTCTTGTACCTCATTTGATGTGTGGATTATGTTTTGGGTATTCCAGTTTTCCAGGCTAATATACACTTATTAGTGAGTGCATACCATGATTGATCTTTTGAGACTGGGTTACCTCAGTTAGTATGATGTTCTCCAGCTCCATCCATTTGCCTAAGAATTTCATTAATTTGTTGTTTCTTTTTTTTATTGATATATTTTTTATTTACATTGCAAATGATTTCCTCTTTTCTGAGTCCCCACTCCCCGCAAGTCCCATAAGCCCTCTTCTGCCCCCCTATTCTTCCATCCACCCCTTCCCACTTCCCTGTTCTGGAATTCCCCTATACTCTTGCACTGAGTCTTTCCAGAACCAGGGGCCACTCCTCCATTCTTTTTGGACATCATTTAATTTGTGGATTATGTCCTGGGTATTCAAAGTTTCTAGGCTAATATCCACTTATCAGTCAGTGCATACCATGATTGATCTTTTGAGACTGGGTTACCTCACTTAGTATGATGTTCTCCAGCTCCATCAATTTCTCTAAGAATTTCATGAATTCATTGTTTCTAATGGCTGAATAGTGCTTCATTGTGTATATATACCACATTTTTTGTATCCATTCTTCTGTTGAGGGATACCTGGGTTCTTTCCAGCTTCTGGCTATTATAAATATGGCTGCTATGAACATAGTGGAGCATATATCCTTATTACATTCTGGGGAATCCTCTGGGTATATGCCCAGGAGTGGTATAGCAGGATCTTTCAGAAGTGACATGCCCAATTTTCTGAGGAACCACCAGACTGATTTCCAGAGTGGTTTTACTAATGTGCAAACCCACCAGCGGTGGAGGAGTGTTCCTCTTTCTCCACATCCTCGCCAACACCTGCTGTCTCCTGAGTTTTTAATCTTAGGCATTCTGACTGGTGTGAGGTGAAATCTCAGGGTTGTTTTGATTTGCATTTCCCTGATGACTAGTGTAGTTGAGCATTTTTTAAGATGTTTCTCCACCATCCAAAGTTCTTCAGGTGAAAATTCTTTGTTTAACTCTGTACCCCATTTTTAATAGGGTTATTTGGTTGTCTGGGGTCTAGCTTCTTGAGTTCTTTGTATATATTGGATATTAGCCCTCTATCTAATGTAGGGTTGGTGAAGATCTTTTCCCAATTTGTTGGTTGCCGATTTGTCCTTTTGATGGTGTCCTTTGCTTTACAGAAGCTTTGTAATTTTATGAGGTCCAATTAGACACTCTGAAGCTAATAGAAAAGAAACTGGGGGAGACCCGTGAGGACATCGGTACAGGGGGAAAGTTCCTGAACAGAACACCAATAGCTTATGCTCTAAGATCATAAATAGATCTCTTAAAGGAATTCAGGAGAAAAATGATCAAAAGCTAGAAGCCCTTAAAGGGGAAACACAAAAATGACTTAAAGAAATTCAGGAGAATATGGGTCAGAAGTTAGTAGCAAATAAGGAGGAAATGCAAAAATCACTTAAAGAAATATAGGAGAATGCTGATCAACAGGCAGAAGTCATGAAAGAGGAAACACAAAAACTCTCAAAGAATTACAGGAAAACACAAACAAGCAAGTGAAGGAACTGAGCAAAAACTTCCAGGATCTAAAAACAGAAGTAGAAACAACTAAAAAAGCACAAAGGGAGACAACTTTGGAGATAGAAAAACTTAGGAAGAAATCAGTGGCCATAGATTGCAAATATCAACAAAAGAATACAAGAGATAGAAGAAAGAATCGCAGATGCCAAAGATACTATAGAAACCATGGACTCAACAGTCAAAGAAAATGCAAAATGAAAAAAGCTTGAAACCCAAAACATCCATGAAATCCAGGACACAATGAGAAAGCCAAACCTAAGGATCATAGGCATTGATGAGAGTGAAGATTTACAACTTAAAGGGCCAGCAAATATCTTCAACAAAATTATGGAAGAAAACTTCCCTAACCTAAAGAGAGAGAAGCCCGTGAATATACAACAAGCCTCCAAAGAACTCTAAACAGACTGGACCAGAACATAAATACCTCCCATCACGTAATAATCAAAACCCCAAATGTACTAAACAAAGAAAGAATATTAAAGGCAGTAAGAGAAAAAGGCCAAGTAACATATAAAGGAAGACCTATCAGAATTACAACAGACTTCTCATTAGAGAACATGAAAACTAGAAGATCCTGGGTGGACCTCATGCAGACTCTAAGAGAACACAAATGCCAAGACTACTATACCCAGCAAAACTCTCAATCACTATAGATGGAGAAACCAAGATATTCCATGACAAAACCAAATTTACACAATATCTTTCCACAAATCCAGCCATACAAAGGATAATGGGGGAAAACACCATTACAACGAGGGAAACTATACCCTGGAAAAAGCAGTATATTAAACTTCTTTCATCAAACCCAAAAGAAGATAACCACACAAGTATAAAATTAACATCAGAAATGATAGGAAGCAATAACCACTACTCCTTAATATCTCTTAACATCAATGGACTCAATTCCCCAATAAAAAGACATAAACTAACAGACTGGTTACATAAACAGGACCCTACATTTTGCTGCATACAGGAAACACACCTCAATGTCAAAAACAAAAACTACCTAGAGTAAAAGGCTGGAAGACAATTCTACAAGCAAATGGTCTCAGGAAACAAGCCGGTGTTGCCATTCTAATATCAGATAAAATTGACTTTCAACCTAATGTCACCAAAAGAGACATGGAAGGACATTTCTTGCTGGTCAAAGGAGAAATCCGACAAGAAGAACTCTCAATCCTGAACATCTATGCTCCAAATACAAGGGCGCCTTCATTCATAAAAGAAACTTTACTAAACTTCAAAGCACATATTGCACCTAGCACAATAATTGTGGGTGACTTCTACACTCCACTATCCTCAATGGACCGATCAGGAAAACAGAAACTAAACAGGGAGTCAGTGAAACTAATTGAAGCTTTGGACCAATTGGATTTAACAGATATATATAGAGAACTTTTCATTCCAAAGCAAAAGAATATACCTTTTTCTCAGCACCTCATGGTACCTTCTCCAAAATTGAACATATAGTTAGTCACAAAACAGACCTTAACAAATATAAGAAGATTGAAATGATCCCATGCCTCCTATCAGATCACTATGCAGAAAAAATGGTCTTTAATAACAATAAAAACAACCGAAAGCCCACATACACATGGAAACTGAACAATACTCTACTCAATGATACCTTGGTCAAGGAAGAAATAAAGAAATCAAAGATTTTTTAGAATGTAATGAAAATGAAGGCACAACATACCCAAATCTATGGGACACAATGAAAGCAGTGCTAAGAGGAAAACTCATAGCTTTGAGTGCCTCCAAAAAGAAATTGGAGAGAGAATACACTAGAAGATTAATGGAACAACTGAAAGCAGTGGAACAAATAGAAGCTAATTCACCCAGGAGAAGAAGAACACGGGAAATCATCAAAAACAGGGCTGAAATCAATCAAGTAGAAACTAAGAGAACTATAAAAAGAATCAACAAAACCAAGAGCTGATACTTTGAAAAAATCAAAAACATAGATAAGCCCTTAGCCAGACTAACCAAAGGGCACAGAGACAGTATCCAAATTAACAAAATTAGAAATGAAAACGGAGATACTACAACAGAAACCAAGGAAATTCAAAAAATCATCAGGTCCTACTACAAAATCCTATACTCAACACAGTTGGAGAATCTGGAGAAAATGGACAATTTCTTAGACGGATACCAAATACCAAAATTAAATCAGGATCAAATAGATCATCTAAACAGACCCATAACCCCTGAAGAAATAGAAGGGGTCATAGATAGCCTTCCGACCATAAAAAGCACAGGAACAACTGTTTTATTGCAGAATTCTATCGGACCTTCAAAGAAGAATTAACACCAATACTCTTCAAACTATTCCACCAAATAGAAACAGAAGGAACACTACCCAACTCCTCCTATGAAGCCACAATTACGCTGATACCAAAACCACAGAATGATCCAACTAAGAAAGAGAATTTCAGGCCAGTTTCCCTTATGAATATCGATGCAAAAATACTCAATAAAATTCTTCCCCACCAAATCCAAGAACACATCAAAATGATCATATACAATGACCAAGTAGGCTTTACCCCAGGGATGCAGGGATGGTTCAATATACAGAAATCCATCAATGCTATCCACCACATAAACAAACTCACAGAAAAAAAAATACATGATCATTTCATTAGATGCTGAAAAAGCATTTGACAAAATTCAGCATCCTTTCATGCTAAAAGTCTTGGAAAGGACAGAAATACAAGGCACATGTCTAAACATAGTAAAAGCAATATACAGCAAACCAGTAGCCAATATCAAACTAAATGGAGAGTAACTTGAAGCAATCCCACTAAAATCAGGGACTAGACAAGGCTGCCCCCTCTTTCCATATCTTTTCAATATAGTTCTTGAAGTCCTAGATAGAGCAATTAGACAACATAAAGAGGTCAAAGGGATACAAATTTGAAAGGAAGAAGTCAAACTATCACTATTTGCAGATGATATGATTGTTTAGTTAAGTGACCCAGAAAACACTACTAGAGAACACCTACAGCTGATAAACAACTACAGCAAAGTGGCTGGCTACAAAATCAACTCAAGCAAATCAGTAGCCTTTATACACTCAAAGGATAAGCAGATTGAGAAAGAAATTAGGGAAATGACACCCTTCACAATAGCCACAAACAGCATAAAGTATCTTGGGGTGACTCTAACCGATATGACAAGAACCAATATGACAAGAACTTCAGATCTCTAAAGAAGGAAATCGAAGATCTCAGAAAATGGAAAAACCTTCCATGCTAGTGGATTGGCAGGATTAATATAGTTTAAATGGCCATCTTGCCAAAGGCAATCTACAGATTCAATGCAATCCCCATCAAGATCCCAATTCAGTTCTAAATAGAGCAAGAAAGAGCAATTCTCAAATTCATCTCGAATAGCAAAAAACCCAGGATAGCTAAAACTATTCTCAACAGTAAAAGAACTTGTGGGGGATTCAGTATCCCAGACCTCAAACTTTACTACAGAGCAATAGTAATAAAAACTGCATGGTATTAGTACAATGGCAGGCAAGCAGATCAATGGTATAGTATTGAAGACCCAGAAATGAACCCACACACCTATGGTGACTTGATCTTCGACAAAGGAGCTGAAAGCATCCAGTGGAAAAAAAGATAGCCTTTTCAACAAATGGTGCTGGTTCAATTGGAGGTCAACATGCAGAAGAATGCGAATCCATTCTTATCTCCTTGTACTAAGCTCAACTCCAAATGGATCAAGAACCTCCACATAAAGCCAGACACTCTGAAGCTAATAAAAAAGAAACTGGCGAAGACCCTTGAGGACATGGGCACAGGGGAAATGTTCCTGAATAGAATACCAATAACTTATGCTCTAATATCAAGAATTGACAAATGGGACCTCATAAAACTACTAAGTTTCTGTAACGCAAAGGACACAGTCAAAAGGACAAAACGTCAACCAACAGATTGGGAAAGGATCTTCACCAACCCTAAATCCGACAGAGGGCTAATATCTAATATATACAAAGAACTCAAGAAGGTAGAACCCAGAGAACCAAATAACCCGATTAAAAAGTGGGGTACAGAGCTAAACAAAGAATTTTCACATGAAGAAATTAGGAGGGCTGAGAAGCACCTTAAGAAATTTTCATCATCATTAATCTTTAGGGAAATGCAAATCAAAACAACCCTGAGATTTCTCCTCACACCAGTCAGAATGGCTCAGATCAAAAAAATCAGGAGACAGCAGGTGTTGGCGAGGATGTGGAGAAAGAGGAACACTCCTCCACTGCTGGTGGGATTGCAAGATGGGGCAACCACTTTGGAAATCAGTCTGGCAGTTCCTCAGAAAACTGGGCATGACACTTCCAGAGTACCCTGCTATACTACTCCTGGGCATATACCCAGAGGATTTCCCAGCATGCAATAAGGACACATGCTCCACTATGTTCATAGCAGTCCTATTTGTAGTACCCAGAAGCTGGAAAGAACCCAGGTGGCCCTCAATGGAGGAATGGATACAAAAAAATGTGCTATATTTAGACAATGGAGTACTATTCAGCCATTAGAAACAATGAATTCATGAAATTCTTAGACAAATGGATGGATCTGGAGAACATCATACTAAGTGAGGTAACCCAGTCTCAAAAGGTTAATTATGGTATGCACTCACTGATAGGTGGATATTAGCCTAGAAACTTTGAATACCCAAGACATAATCCACATATTAAATGATGTTCAAGGAGAACGGAGGAGTGGCCCCTGGTTCTGGAAAGATTCAGTGCAGCAGTATAGGGGAATACCAGAACAGGGAAGTGGGAAGGAGTAGATGGGGGAACATGGGAAGGGAAGAGTGCTTATGGGACTTTTGGGGAGTGGGGAGCCAGAAAAGGGGAAATCATTTGAAATGTAAATAAAGAATATATCGATTAAAAAAAGAAAATAATGATAGATTATGGATGACAAGAAGTGCATACCAAAAGGAGCATGCCATGTTTGTCTCCAGAGGGGCCCTGCCAGAGCCTTACAAAAACAGAGGCAGATGCTAGCAGCCAACTATTGGTCTGGGTGTGGGGTCTCTAATGGAGGAGTTGGAGGGTGGAATCAGTGTGCTCTGGTGAGTCCAGCAGGCCCCAGCGGGAGCCTTTTCAACAAATGGTGCTGGTTCAATTGGAGGTGCACACCAGTTCTCTTGCACTTCCTGGAGACTGAGTGCTATGGCCCAGGCTGTTCAAATCCCAAAGCAGAAACCTGAAGGCTCCCACTGGGGCTTGCTGGACTCACCAGAGCACAGTGACTCCTCCCAGCCGGTTTCTTGGGTGCCCCTCTTTCCTCTTGCAGGACCTGGAGATGTGGTGTTGCATCCCAGGCTGTTGTGAATCCTAAAGGGGAGATCTGAAGGCTCTTGCCAGAGGTCTCAGGACTGGAAACTAAGCTCCATGCTGCTGGAGAAAACTGTGTGCTCCCAGTCTGCCTCCAGGTGCACACCAGCGAATTGATTCATTTTTATCTCCATGTACTAAACTTCAAGTGGATCAAGGACCTCCATGTAAAACCAGACACACTGAAACTAATAGAAAAGAAACTGGGGAAGACCCTTGAGGACATGGGCACAGGGGAAAAGTTCCTGAACAGATCACCAATAGCTTATGCTCTAAGATCAAGAATTGACAAATGGGACCTCATAACATTACAAATTTTCTGTAAGGCAAAGGACACTGTTAAAAGGACAAAACGGCAACCATCAAATTGGGAAAGGATATTCACCAAACCTACATCTGATAGAGGGCTAATATCCAATATATACAAAGAATTCAAGAAGTTAGACACCAGGGAACCAAATAACCCTATTAAAAAATGGGGTACAGATCTAAACAAATAATTATCATCTGAAGAAATTCAGATGGCCTAGAGGAACCTTAAGAAGTGCTCAACATCATTAGTCATTAGGGAAATGCAAATCAAAACAACCCTGAGATTTCACCTTATACCAATCAGAATGGCTAAGGTCAAAAACTCAGGAGACAGCAGGTGTTAGCGAGGATGTGGAGAAAGAGGAACACTCCTCCACTGCCGGTGGGGCTGTAAGATGGTACAGCCACTTTGGAAATCAGTCTGGCAGTTCCTCAGAAAACTGGACATGACACTTCCAGAGGACCCTGCTATACCTCCCCTGGGCATATACCCAAAGGATTCCCCGGCATGCAATAAAGACACATGCTCCATTATGTTCATAGCAGCCTTATTTATAATAGCCAGAAGCTGGAAAGAACCCAGATGCCCCTCAAAGGAGAAATGAATACAGAAAATGTGGTATATATACACAACGGAATACTACTCAGCAATTAGAAATAATGAATTCACAAAATTTTTAGGCAAATGGTTTGATCTGGAAAATATCATCCTAAGTGAGGTAACCCAATCACAAAAGAATACACATGGAATGCAATCTCTGATAAGTGGATATTAATTAACCCAGAAGCCCTGAATACCCAAGGCACAAATCACATAACAAGTGACTCCCATGAAGAAATATGGATAGGGTTCTGATCCTGGAAAGGATTGATCTAGCATTGGAGGGGAATATAAGGACAGAGAAAAAGGAGGGAGGTGATTGGAGAATGGATGGAGAGAAGAAGGTTTATGGGACATATGGGGAGGGGGATCCAGGAAAGGGGAAATCATTTGGAATGTAAACAAAGAATATAGAAAATAAAAATATTTAAAAAAGAATCAATATTTATAAACATTGAAAAAAGAAATGTAAATAAAGATTATTTTCAATAAAAAAGAAATATTTTCCATGTAAATCTTCAATTTTATCATAAAATGTTTTTACTCTCTTTTACAATTAAAGAACATGTTTTCAAAAAAAGAAAATAATGAGTCATTAACATAAATTTACATGAAATTAATGTAACATTAACATCAATGGACTCAATTCCCCAATAAAAAGACATAGACTAACAAACTGGATTCGTAAATAAGACCCAACATTTTGCTGCATACAGGAAACGCATCTCAGTATCAAAGACAAACACTACCTAAGAATTGAAGGCTGGAAAACAGTCCTTCAAGCAAATGGTCCTAGGAAACAAGACGAAGTAGTCATTCTAATATCAGGTAAAATAGACATTCAACCAAAAGTCATCAAAAAAGATACACAAGGCCACTTTGTACTCATCACAGGAAATATCTACCAGAACTCTCAATTTTGAACATCTATGCCCCAAGTACAAGGGCACCTGCATTTGTAAACAAAACCTTGCTAAAGCTTAAAGCATACATTGCACCACACACAATAATTGTGGGGGACTTAAACACCCCACTCTCTTCAATGGACAGATCAGGGAAACACAAACTAAACAGAGTCACAGTGAAACTAACAGAAGTTTTGGACCACGTGGGCTTAAGAGATATCTATAGAACATTTTATCCTAAATCAAAAGGATATACCTTCTTCTCAGCACCTCATGGTATCTTCTCCAAAATTGATCATATAATTGGTCACAAAACAGATCTCAACAGATATAAGACAATCGAACTAATTCCATGTCTAATGTCTCCTATCAGATCACTGTAGAATAAGGTTCATATTCAATAGCGACAAAAACAACAAAAAGCTCACATATACATGGAAGCTGAACAATTCTCTATCAATGATACCTTGGTCAAGGAAGAAATAAGGAAAGAAAGCAAAGACTTTTTAGAATTTAATGAAAGTGTAGGCACAACATACCCAAATTTACGGGACACAATGAAAGTAGTGCTAAGAGGAAAACTCATAGCTCTGAGTGCCTACAAAATGAAGCTGGAGAGAGCACACACTAGCAGTTTAACAGAACACCTGAAAGCTTTAGAACAAAAAGAAGCTAATACACCCAAGGGGAGTAGAAGGCAGGAAATCATGAAACTCAGGGCTGAAATCAACCAAGTTGAAACAAAAAGAACTATAAAAGGAATCAACAAAAGTAGGAGCTGGTTCTTTAAGAAAATCAACAAGATAGATAAACTTTTAGCCAGACTAACCAGAGGGCACAGAGACAGTACCCAAATTAACCAAATCAGAAATGAAAAGGGTGATATAACAACAGAAACCGAGGAAATCCAAAAAATTATCATATCCTACTATACTACAAAAGCCTATACACAACAAAACTAGAATATCTGGAAGAAATGGACAATTTCTTAGACAGGTACCAATTACCAAAATTTAATCAGGATCAGATAGACCATCTAAAGAGACCCATAAGCCCCAAAGAAATAGAAGTGGTCATTGACAGTCTCCCAACCAAAAAAAATCACAGGACCAGATGGCTTTAATGCAGAATTCGATCAGACATTCAAAGGAGACCTAATGCCAATACTTGTCAAACTATTACACAAAATAGTAACAGAAGGAACATTACCCAACTCGTTCTATAAAGCCACAATTTTGCTGATACCAAAACCACACAAAGATCCAACAAGAAAAAGAGAACCGTAGACCAATTTCCCATATGAATACCAATGTAAAAATACTCAATAAAATTCTTGCCAACTGAATCCAAGAACACATCAAAACAATCAATCACCATGATCAAGCAGGCTTTGTGCCAGGGATGCAGGGATTGTTCAATATATGGAAATCCATCAATGTAATCCACTACACAAACAAACTCAAAGGAAAAACCAAATGGTCATTTCATTAGATGCTGAAAAAGCATTTGACAAAATTCAGCATCCTTTCATGTTAAAGGTCTTGGAGAGAACAGGAATTCAAGGCCCATACCTAAACATAGTAAAAGCACTATAAAGCAAACCAGTAGCCAACATCAAACTAAATGGAGAGAAACTTGAAGCAATCCCACTAAAATCAGGGACTAGACAAGGCTGCCCTCTCTATATATATTTATTCAATATAGTACTTGAAGTTCTAGCTAGAGCAATTAGACAACACAAGGAGGTAAAAGGAATACAAATTGGAAAGCAATAAGTCACACTATCACTATTTGCTGATGATATGAAAGTATCTTTACGTGACCCAAAAACTCCACGAGAGGACTCCTACAGCTGATAAACAACTTCAGCAAAGTAGCTGGTTATAAAATTAACTCAAGTAAATAAGTAGCCTTCCTATAATCAAAGGATAAACAGGCTGAGAAAGAAATTAGGGAAATGACACCCTTCATCATAGCCACAAGCAATATAAAGTATCTTGGTGTGACTCTAACCAAACAAGTGAAAGATCTGTATGACAGGAACTTCAAGTCTTTGGAGAAAGAAATCTAAGAAGACCTCAGAAGATGGAAAAATCTTCCTTGCTCTTGGATTGGCAGGATTAATATATTAAAAAATGGCCATCTTGCCAAAAGCAACCTACAGATTCAATGCAATCCCCATCAAAATCCCAACCCAATTCTTCATAGACTTAGAAAGAGCAATTCTCAAATTCATCTGGAATAACAAACAACCCAAGATAGCTAAAAACTATTCTCAACAGTAAAAGAACTTCTGGGGGAATCAGTATCCCCGACCTCAAGCAATACTACAGAGCAATTGTGTTAAAAACTGCATGGTATTGGTACAGTGACAGGCAAGTAGACCAATGGAATAGAATTGAAGATCCAGAAATGAACCCACACACCTATGCTCACTTGATCTTTGATAAAGGAGCTACAACCATCCAGTGAAAAAAAGCCACTTCAACAAATGGTGCTGGTTCAACTAGAAGTCAGCATGAAAAAGAATGCAAATCAATCCATTCTCATCTCCTTGTACTAAGCTCAAGTCCAAGTAGATCAAGAACCTCCACATAAAACCAGACAACATGGAACTAATAGAAAAGACACTGGGGAAGACCCCTGAGGACATGGGCACAAGGGAAAATTTCCTCAACAGAACACCAATAGCTTATGATCTAAGATCAAGAATTGACAAATGGGACCTCATAAACCTACAAAGTCTCTGTAAGGCAAAGGACATTGTCAAAAGGACAAAACGGCAACTAACAAATTGGCAAAAGATCTTTACCAACGTTATATCTGACAGAGGGTTTATATCCAAGATATACAAAGAATTTAAGAAGGTAGACTCCAGAGAGCCAAATATCCCCCATTAAAAATGGGGTACAGAGCTAAACAAAGAATTTTCTCCTGAGGACTATCGAATGGCTGAGAAGCACCTAAAGAAATGTTCAACATCCTTAGTCATCAGGGAAATGAAAATCAAAGCAACCCTGAGATTTCGCCTCACACCAGTCAGAATGGCTAAGATCAAAAAGTCAGGAGAAAACAGGTTCTGGTGAGGATGTGGAGAAAGAGGAACACTCTTCCACTGCTGGTGGGGATGCAAGCTGGTACTACCACTCTGCAAGGGAGTCTGGCGGTTCCTCAAGAAACTGGGAATGATACCTCCAGAGGACCCTGCTACACCATGCCTGGGCATATAACCAGAGGATTCCCCAGCATGTAATAAGGATACATGTTCCACTATGTTCATAGCATCCCTATTTATACTAGCCAAAAGCTGGAAAGAACACAGATGTCCCTCAATGTAGGAATGGATACAGAATATGTGGTATATATAAACAATGGAGTACTATTCAGCCATTAGAAACAATGAATTCATTAAATTCTTAGACAAGTGGATGGAACTGGAGAATATCATCCTAAGTGAGGTAACCCAGTCTCAAAAGAACACTCATGGTATGCACTCATTGATAAATGGATATTAGCCTAGTAGCTTAGAATACCCAAGACACAATGCACATATCAAATGATGCCCAAGAAGGAAGGAGTGGCCCCCAGGCCTGGAAAAGCTCAGTGCAGCAGTGTAGGAGAATACCAGTACAGAGAAGTGGGACGGGGTGGATAGGGGAACAGGGGGAGGGAAGAGAGCTTATGGGACTTTTGGGGAGGGGTGAATCCAGGAACTGAAAATGTAAATAAAGAATATATCAAATAAAAAAAACCAAACAAACTAGTCAAAAATGGGCTATAGAACTAAACTGAGATTTCACAACTGCGGAATCTTGAATGGCTGAGAAGCACCTAAAGGAGTGTTCTAAGTCCTTAGTGATCAGAGAAATGCAAATCAAAACAACCCTGAGATTCAACCTTACACCAATCAGAATGGCTAAGATCAAAACCTCCCATTGACAACGCATGTTGGAGAGGATGTGGAGAAAGAGAAACAGTCCTCCATTGCTGGTGGGATTGCAAACTGGTACAACTTCTCTGGAAATCAGTCTGGAGGTTCATCAGAAAATTGAAATTAGATCTACCTAAAGATCCAGCTATATCACTCTTGTGAATATACCCAAATATGCCCTCACCATGCCACAGAGGCACAATGTTCCACTGTGTTCATAGAGGCCTTATTTGTCATACCAGAAGATGGAAACTACCCAGATGTCCCACAACGGAAGACTGGAAACAGAAAATGTGGATTATTTACACAATGGAATATTATTCAACTATTAAGAATGAAGACATCCTGAATTTTGCAGGCAAATGGATGGAACTAGAAAACATCATCCTGAGTGAGGTAACTCAGACCCAAAAGGACATGCATGGTATGCACTCACTAGCAAGTAGATGTTAGCCAAAAAAAAAAAAAAAAAAAAAAAAACACTACAGAGTACTCAAGATACAGTTCACAGAACTCAAAAATGTCAACAAGCTGAAGTGCCCAAATGAGGATGGCTCAGTCCAACTTGGGAACGAGAAGAAAGCAATCCCATGTGGTGATGGAGGGACCTGGGAAGGGAAGTAGACAGGGGGAGTGGAGGGGAACCTGATCTAGTATTGAGTGGGGGGAAAGGACTGTAACCCTGAGGGCCAGCAGAAAGAATAGAAACATGAAACCTTGGGAAATAGGAGGTTGGGGGCACCTTCCAGAATGCACAAGAGACCTGGGATGTGAGGGATTCTCAGGATTCAAAGGGAGGGACCTTAGATAAGATGTCCAACAGTAGTGAGAGGGAACTTATAGAGCCCACCTCCAGCAGAGAGACTGGACATCAAATGAGGGAGAGGGGGCCATCCCACGGTCACAACTCTGACCCAGAATTGTTCCTATCTGAAAGAATTACAGGGTTGGAAATGGAGAGGAGCCTGAGGAAAAGAAGGTCCAGTGACTGGCCCAAAGTGGAATTCAGCTCAAGGGGAGGGCTTAAGGCCTGTCACTATTACTGAGGCAATGTAGTGCTCACAGAAAGGGACCTGGCATAATTGCCCTTCTGGAGATGCATCAAGCAGCAGAGTCAGGTGCAGATATTTGCACCCAACCAATGGACAGAAGCAGCTGACCCCTGTTGTTGAATTAGAGAAGGCTGAAAGAAGTTGAGGAGAAGGATGACCCTGTAGGAGGACTAGCAATCTCAATTAACCTGGACCCCTGAGATCTCTCAAACACTGGACCACCAAACAGACAGCATACACCAGCTGATATGAGGCCCCCAGCACATATACAGTAGAGGACTACCGAGTCTGTGTTCATCCAGAGATGATGCACCTAACCCTCCAGAGACTGGAGGCCCCGGAAAGTTTAAAGGTCAGATGGGGTGGGGTGGGCACATCCATGTGGAGACAGGGAGATGGGGAGGATGTGGAATAGTCGGAGGGTAGACAGGGGTTCCAGGGAATAAAATATGGAGTGTAAAAAATATATTAATTGAGTCTGGGAGAGCGCCCAGCTTGCTCCGGTGGCAGGGAGCTTAGGTTCCAGTCCTGAGGCCTCTGGCAGGAGCCCTCAGATCTCTCTGCTTCCTGATCCAGATCAGCCTGGGCAGCAAAACCACATCTCCAGGTCCTGCAAGAGGCAAGAGGGGCTTCCGGGCGGCCAGCGGGGTGAAGTCAGTGTGCTCTGGTTAATCCAGCGGGCCCCTGCAGGAGCCTCCAGGTGTCTGATTTGGGATCTGAACAGCCTGGGCCACAGCACTTGGTCTCCAAGAAGTGCAGGAGCCCTGGTGTGCACCCAGAGGCAGTCTGGGAGAGCGCCCAGCTTCCTCCTGATGGCATGGAGCTTAGGTTCCAGTCCTGAGGCCTCTGGCAGGAGCCCTCAGATCTCTCTGCTTCCGGATCCAGATCAGCCTGGGCAGCAACACCACATCTCCAGGTCCTGCAAGAGGCAAGAGGGGCTTCCGGGTGGCCAGCGGGGAGAAGTCAGTGTGCTCTGGTTAATCCAGCGGGCCCCTGCAGGAGCCTCCAGGTGTTTGCTTCGGGATCAGAACAGCCTGGGCAGCAGCACCCTGTCTCCAGGCAGTGCAGGAGGTAAGCTGTGCACCAGAAGCCACCTGGGAAGAGGCAGCTTGCACTGGTGAGTCCAGAATTGACAAGACCAACTAACACCAGTGAGAACTAGATGGCAAAAGGCAAACGCAGGAACATCACTAACAGAAATCAAGGCAATATGGCAACGTCTGAACCCAATTCTCCTTTACCAGCATGTCCTGGATACACCATCACACCAGTAAAACAAGATTTGGATTTAAAATCACTGGTCATGATGCTGGTACAGGAACACATGAAGGACATACTTAAAGAAATTCAGGAGAAAATGGATCAAAAGTTAGAAGCCCTTGCAAGGGAAACACAAAAATCATTGAAAGAAATCCAGGAGAATACAAAAGCCAACAATGAGGAAACGCAAAAAACACTTAAAGAAATACAGGAGAACTTTGGTCAACAGGCTGAGGTCATGAAAGAGGAAACACAAAAATCTCTTAAAGAATTACAGGAAAGCACAAACAAGCAAGTGAAGGAGCTAAGCAAAACCATCCAGGATCTAAAATCAGAAGTAGAAACAACTAAGAAAACCCAAAGGGAGACAACTTTGGAGATAGAAAGCCTTGGGAAGAAATCAGGGGACAGAGATGCAAATATCAACAACAGAATACAAGAGATAGAAGAAAGAATCTCAGATGCTGAAGATTCCATAGAAACCATGGACTCAACAGTTAAAGAAAATGCAAAAGGCAAAAAGCTTGTAACCCAAAATATCCAGGAAATCCAGGACACAATGAGAAGACCAAACCTAAGGATTATAGGCATAGATGAGAGTAAAGATTTACAACTTAAAGGGCCAGCAAATATCTTCAATACAATTATGGAAGTAAACTTCCCTAACCTAAAGAGAGAGATGCCCATGAATATACAAGAAGCCTACAGAACTCCAAACAGACTGGACCAGAACAGAAATACTTCCCATCACATAATAATCAAAACACCAAATGTAATAAACAAAGAAAGAATATTAAAGGCAGTAAGAGAAAAAGGCCAAGTAACATATAAAGGAAGACCTATCAGAATCACAGCAGACTTTTCACCTGAGACTATGAAGGCTAGAAGATCCTGGGCAGATCTCATGCAGACTCTAAGAGAACACAAATGCCAGCCAAAACTACTATATCCAGCAAAACTCTCAATAACCGTAGATGGAGAAACTAAGATATTCCATGACAAAACCAAGTTTACCCAATATCTATCCACAAACGCAGCCCTACAAAGGATAATAGGAGGAAAACACCAATACAAGGAGGGAAACTTCACACTGGGAAAAGCAAGATAGTAACCTTTCATCAAACCCAAAAGAAGTTAACCAATCAAATTTAAAAAATAACGTCAAAAATGACAGGAAGTAACAATCACTATTCCTTAATATCTCTTAACATCAATGGACTCAATGCCCCAATAAAAAGACATCGACTAACGGACTGGATATGTAAACAGGACCCTACATTTTGCTGCTTACAGGAAACACACCTCAGGATCAAAGACAAACTCTACCTTAGAGTAAAAGGCTGGAAGACAATTTTACAAGCAAATGGTCTCAGAAAACAAGCTGGAGTAGCCATTTTAATATCAAATAAAATTGACTTTCAACCCAAAGTCATCAAAAGAGACTCTGAGGGACACTTCTTGTTGGTCAAAGGAAAAATACAAGAAGAAGAACTCTCAATCCTGAACATCTATGCTCCAAATGCAAGGGCAACCTCTTTCGTAAAAGAAAATTTATTAAAACTCAAAGCACACATTGCACCTAACAAAATAATTGTGGGTGACTTCAACACTGCACTTTCCTCAATGGACCGATCAGGAAAACAGAAACTAAACAGGGACACAATGAAACTAATTGAAGCTTTGGACCAATTAGATTTAACAGATATATATATATATAGAACAGTCTATCCTAAAGCAAAAGAATATACCTTTTTCTCAGCAACTCATGGTACCTTCTCCAAAATCGACCATATAATTGGTCACAAGACAGACCTCAACAAATATAAGAAGATCGAACTAATCCCATGCCTCCTATCAGATCACTATGGAGTAAAAGTGGTCTTCAATAGCAACAAAAACAGCAGAAAACCCACATACACGTGAAAACTGAACAATATTCTACTCAATGATACCTTGGTCAAGGAAGAAATAAAGAAAGAAATTAAAGACTTTTTAAGACACAATGAAAATGAAGACACAACATACCCAAATCTATGGGACACAATGAAAGCAGTGCTAAGAGGAAAACTCATAGCCCTGAGTGCCTCCAAAAAGAAAATGAAGAGAGCATACACTAACAGCTTAATGACACACCTGAAAGCCCTGGAACAAAAAGAAACTATTTCACCCAAGAGGAGCAGACGGCAGGAAATCATCAAACTCAGGGCCAAAATCAATCAAGTAGAAACAAAGAGAACCATACAAAGAATCAACAAAACCAAGAGCTGGTTCTTTGAGAAAATCAACAAGATAGATAAACCCTTAGCCAGACTAACCAAAGGGCACAGAGAGAATATCCAGATTAACAAACTTAGAAATGAAAAGGGAGATATAACAACAGAAACTGAGGAAATTCAAAAAATCATTAGATCCTACTACAAAAGCCTATACTCAACACAACTGGAGAATCTGGAGGAAATGGACAGTTTCCTAGACAGATATCCAACACCAAACCTAAATCAGGATCAAATAGATCAACTAAACAGTCCCATAAGACCTGAAGAAATAAAAAGGATCATAGAAAGACTCCCAACCAAAAAAATCACGGAACAGATGGCTTCAGTGCAGAATTCTATCAGATCTTCATAGAAGACCTAACACCAATACTCTTCAAACTATTCTACAAAATAGAAACAGAAGGAACTCTACCCAACTCATTCTATGAAGCCACAATTACGCTGATACCAAAACCACACAAAGATCCAACAAAGAAAGAGAACTTCAGGCCAATTTCTCTTATGAATATGCAAAAATACTTAATAAAATTGTTGCCAACCGAATCCAAGAACACATCACAACGATCATCCACCATGATCAAGTAGGCTTCATCCCAGGGATGCAGGGATGGTTCAATATAAAGAAATCGAGCAATGCTATCCACTACATGAACAAACTCAAAGAAAAAAACATATGATCATCTCATTAGATGCAGAAAAAGCATTTGAAGAAATTCAGCATCCTTTCATGCTAAAAGTCTTGGAAAGAACAGGAATTCAAGGCCCATACCTTAACATCATTAAAGCAATATACAGCAAACCGGTAGCCAACATCAAACTAAATGGACAGAAACTTGAAGCAATCCCACTAAAATCAGGGACTAGACAAGGCTGTCCTCTCTCTCCATATCTTTTCAATAGAGTACTTGAAGTTCTAGCTAGAGCAATTAGACAACATAAGGAGGTCAAGGAGACACAAATTGGAAAGGAAGAAGTCAAATTATCACTATTTGCAGATGACATGATAGTCTACTTAAGTGATCCAAAAACCTCCACCAGAGAACTCCTACAGCTGATAAACAACTTCAGCAAAGTGGCTGGTTATAAAATCAACTCAAGAAAATCAGTAGCCTTCCTATACTAAAAGGATAAGCAGGCTGAGAAAGAAGTTAGGGAAATGACACCATTCCAAATAGCCACAAACAATATAAAGTATCTTGGTGTGACTCTAACCAAACAAGTGAAAGATCTATATGACAAGAACTTCAGGTCTCTGAAGAAGGAAATCAAAGAAGACCTCAGAAAATGGAAAAAATCTGCCATGCTCGTGGATTGGCAGGATTAATATAGTTAAAATGGCCATCTTGCCAAAAGTGATCTACAGATTCAATGAAATCCCCATCAAAATCCCAACTCAGTTCTTCACAGAGTTAGAAAAAGCAATTCTCAAATTCATCTGGAATAACAAGAAACCCAGGATAGCTAAAACTATTCTCAACAACAAAAGAAATTCTCAGCAGGGGGAATCAGTATCCCTGACTTCAAGCAATACTACAGAGCAATAATGTTAAAAACTGCATGGTATTGTCACAGTGACAGACAAGTGGACCAATGGAATAGAACTGAAGATCCAGAAATGAATACACACACCTATGGTCACTTGATCTTTGACAAAGGAGCCAAAAACATCCAGTGGAAAAAAGATAGCCTTTTCAACAAATGGTGCTGGATCAATTGGTGGTCAGCATGCAGAAGAATGTGAATTGATCCATTCTTATCTCCATGTACTAAACTTCACTCCAAGTGGATCAAGGACCTCCATGTAAAACCAGACACACTGAAACTAATAGAAAAGAAACTGGGGAAGACCCTTGAGGACATGGGCACAGGGGAAATGTTCCTGAACAGATCACCAATAGCTTATGCTTTAAGATCAAGAATTGACAAATGGGACCTCATAAAATTACAAAGTTTCTGTAAGGCAAAGGACACTGTTAAAAGGACAAAACGGCAACCATCAAATTGGGAAAGGATATTCACCAACCCCACATCTGATAAAGGGCTAATATCCAATATATACAAAGAATTCAAGAAGTTAGACCCCAGGGAACCAAATAACCCTATTAAAAATGGGTACAGATCTTAACAAAGAATTTTCACCTGAAGAAATTCGGATGGCCGAGAGGCACCAACATCATTAGTCATTAGGGAAATGCAGATCAAAACAACCCTGTGATTTTACCTTACATCAGTCAGAATGGCTAAGGTCAAAAACTCAGGAGACAGCAGGTGTTGGCAAGGATGTGGAGAAAGAGGAGCACTCCTCCACTGCTAGTGGGGCTGTAAGATGGTACAACCACTGTGGAAATCAGTCTGGAGGTTCCTCAGATAACTGGACATGAGACTTCCAGAGGACCCTGCTATACCTCTCCTGGGCATATACCCAAAGGATTCCCCAGCATGCAATAAAGACACATGCTCCATTATGTTCATAGCAGCCTTATTTATAATAGCCAGAAGCTGGAAAGAACCCAGATGCCCCTCAAAGGAGAAATGGATACAGAAAACGTGGTATATTTACACAATGGAATACTACTCAGCAATTAGAAACAATGAATTCACAAAATTTTTAGGCAAATGGTTTGATCTGGAAAATATCATCCTAAGTGAGGTAACCCAATCACAAAAGAATACACATGGAATGCAATCTCTGATAAGTGGATATTAATTAGCTCAGAAGCCCTGAGTACCCAAGGCACAAATTGCATAACAAATGACTCCCATGTAGAAGTATGGAGAGGGTCCTGATCCTGGAAAGGATTGATCTTGCATGGGAAAGGAGTATAAGGACAGAGAAAAAGGAGGGAGGTGACTGGAGAAGGGATGGAGAGAAGGTTTATGGGACATATGGGGAGGGGAGATCTGGGAAAGGGGAAATCATTTGGAATGTAAACAAAGAATATAGAAAATAAAAATATTAAAAAAATAAAAAATATATATCGAATAAAAAAGGTTAAAAAAATATATTAATTAATTTTAAAATCTATAGCTTTTTTAGCTAAATATTAGCAGAATGTATAAACATTAGGAAAACCAAGGTTAAACACATTTTAAGACTGTGATTTTTTTTAACCTTTTTAATGTTGTAAACCTCCAAATTGTTAAAAGCAATTTAAAAGTTCTCAATTGTGTTTTTTTGTAATATTAAAGTACATTTAAAGAGTAAAAAAAGAAAGAAAATAATGAATCATTAACATAAATTAACATGAAATTAACGTAAAATTTACATAATGATGAGTCCTTGACATAAAACAAACTTGAGCCACCATGGTTGCAGAACCTTCACTGATATTCTTTCTGGTTTTTCACCATTACCATGCAGACGCACAGAGTCATCTCCTGGACACTATTCTCACTACAAGTCTGCCCAGCAGAAACTTAAGAAACAGGAGAGGATATGATAAAGTGAGTTGAGATAAATTTATTACTGTATCTTGCCAAAAGGTAGTTTATTGGGGTGAGGGAGGAACAGTGTTTTTGCAGAGGTGGTGAACTGGGTGGATCTTTAATGTAACAACAAATATCCTTAAAATACTTAAAAAGAAGACACATCTCCTAGATCTGGAGACGGAGGCTGCCTCGCTGAACTTTGTGCTACAGATGAAAGTAATAATCTAACTCTCTCTCTCTCTCTCTCTCTCTCTCTCTCTCTCTCTCTCTCTCTCTCTCTCTCTCTCTCTCTCACTCCCGTCCCCACTCCTCTCTGTCAGCCATGGGGATCACACCAAGGACCTGTCACACACCTTTTCTAACACTAAGCACTTTGCTGCATCCTTCAGCCCTGTTCTGATGCTTTTGGACTAGCTGAGTGTGACATTCAAGGTAAGATTGTAGGTAGAGAAAGAGAAGTAAAGGTTATATGAAAATGGCCAAAATGGGCTGCACTCTGAGAACCAGCACTGCTCTGGCAGACAGTCTGAGTTGGGGTATGGGAGAAATGGATTCTTTATGAAGTCCCATTTGTCAACTCTTGATCTTAGAGCATAAGCTATTGGTGTTCTATTCAGAAACTTCCCCCCCCCCCCCCGTGCCCATGTCCTCAAGGGTCTTCCCCAGTTTCTTTTCTATTAGCTTCAGAGTGTCTGGCTTTACGTGTAGGTTCTTGATCCATTTGAAGTTGAGCTTAATACAAGGAGATAAGGATGGATCGATTCACATTCTTCTGTATGCTGACCTCCAATTGAACCAGCACCATTTGTTGAAAAGATTATCTTTTTCCACTGGATGCTTTCAGCTCCTTTGTGGAAGATCAAGTGGCCATAGGTGTGTGGGTACAATTCTGGGTCTTCAATCCTGTTCCATTGATCCACTTGCCTGACATTGTACCAATACCATGCAGTTTTTATTACTATTGCTCTGTAGTAAAGTTTGAGGTCTGGGATACTGAATCCCCTTTAAGTTCTTTTACTGTTGAGAATAGTTTTAGCTATCCTGGGTTTTTTGCTATTCGAGATGAATTTGAGAATCGCTCTTTCTAGCTAGTGAGGTAACCCAGACTCAAAAGGTGAACCATGGTATGCACTCACTAATAAGTGGATATTAACCTAGAAACCTGGAATACCCAAAACATAATCTACACATCAAATGAAGTACAAGAAGAAAGGAAGAGTGGCCCCTTGTTCTGGAAAGACTCATTGAAGCAGTATTCAGCAAAACCAGAACGGGGAAGTGGAAAGGGGTGGGTGGGAGGACAGGGGGAGAGAAGGGGGCTTACGGGACTTTCTGGGAGGGGGGGGGGGCTAGGAAAGGAGAAATCATTTGAAATATAAATACAAAATATATATCGGGGAAAAAAGTATATTTTCTCTGTGGCCACAAGGGGGAGCCTTTTAGACTGTGAGAAAAGAGAAATAGGGTTTTTTTACAGAGGCAAGTTTTTGGAGATTTCTCTATTCTCTACCCCCTTACACGGATTTACTGTGCAGATGCCTGTCTCATAACACTGGACACCGTGGTTCTTATCACTCTGTGATGTTCGTCAAGGTCTCGTTTTCCTGCCGTGTTTGTCAAGGTCCCCATATTCATTAGAAATCATCCTCACTACAGACTTTTCACACAAATTAATCACTGTACTCTCTGCTTCCCCCACACACTTTGTTTGAAATCAAAGGCCTAAAGAAGATACCTGAATTTCGATGGCATTCAGGGATGTGTGGTATTGGCCCCTTTTGTGCCTACCACTACATTCCATTTATTAAGAAGTCTAACTTGCTTTTATGTCCTTAAGAAGACACAATCCTTTGTCGTGTCCCATAGGATATTAATGGTCTCTCTTTAAAACTCTTCTGCTTCATGCATAATCCATATCCTCTTTCTGGAAGGTTAGAGAACAAAGAGGAGTGTCTTAGTTAGGGTTTTACTGCTGTGAACAGACACCATGATCAGGGCAACTCTTATAAGAACAGTATTTAATTGAGGTTGGCTTACAGGTTCAAAGGTTCTGCCCATTAGCAACAAGGTGGGAACATGACAGCATCCAGGTAGGCATGGTGCAGGAGGAGCTGAGAGTTTTACATCTTCATCTGAAGGCTACTAGGAGACTACTGGCTTCCATACAGCTAAGATGAGGGTCTTAAAGCCCACACCCACAGTGACAAACCTACTCCAACAAAGCCATGCCTACTCCAACAGGGCCACATCTTCTAATAGTGCCACTCCCTGGGCCAAGCATATACAAACCATCACAAGGTGCTCATTGCCTGAGCTGGTTATATTCCTCCCAAACAGAACGTTCTATGTAGCACATTCCAGAAATAATGCCTGTCTGTGGAAAAGCTGTATCAGTCAGGTTCCTCTGGAAATAGGAGGGAGCACTCACAAAACAGTATTCCTATTGTATCCAAAATAACCAGGTATGTGACCATCATATGTAAGTGATGAGTTAAAAGACTTCTTCACATTCAATTGATGCCCCAGCATAGAGAAATCGAGGAGATATGGGTGGGACTGGGTTGGATAAAGGGGCATATTCTTGGAGGCAGGGCCTGGGAGGATGGGTTGGGGGTTTTCAGGGAGGGAGGACACCTGGAAAGGGTATAATATTTGAAATGTAAATGAAGGATGTATTCAAAAAAAGAATTACAACTAACAAAAAAAAGGCTCCTTCACTTCAAGCCTGATATTTTCTTGAGATAAAGGAGTAGGGTAAAAGAGACAAAATAATAATATGATTATATATATAATATATTATATATTATATATAATAATATGGCTGTATAATATAAAATATATTTTATATGTAATATATAGTATATTACTAGATATATTATAAAACCAACAGATTTTGGTTATAAGATAAAATATCAGTTCATTCAAATACATCTCACTAACCAAAGTATCAGTAAACTCAGTACAAATTTTTGGCTCACTGAATGTCAAGCATGTAAATTTTGTTCTGTGCCTTTAGGAAATGTATGATGATGTTCTTACTCAGTTAACACAATCTGTAGTGAGAATTTTGGTTTCTTTAAAATCCCAGTTATGTTATATGAATATGTTTTTGTTTTAATGTTAGGTATGGAATAAGAGGCTGCTTCACAGAAAGTGATTATGATTTGCCTGGAGCTCTAGCAGGAGCATGATTTTGCCAGCTTCAGATAGTTTCTGTGAGTGTGTGACATTTGAAATTCAGGGATGGGCACACTCTGTAGAGGTTGTTGCTTCCTGAGCTGCTGCTCGCTCTGTTCTTGGTGTTCCTATTACTGTAGTTTTGCAAGTGGTCTTGAGCAAAGAGATGAGAAGAAATTGGAGATATCCTGACTACAAAGATTAGATTTGCTTCAAGGAATTCAATGCCAATAATCATCAGAAAGTAGTCTCTTTAAAGAAGTCTACATGCCCCTTCCCCTCTAATCTTTGTCTCCCACCTAGTGTTGGAGAGTTGAAAGGGATGGAATATAGATTGGAAGTGGTAGCAGGTATAAAAATCCAATACAGTAACCCAAAGAAGCAAGTCTACAACAATGCATGGATTTTTGTGAACTGTACAGAGCCATATTGGGGCAGTCTTGTACTTGGTCAGAGTTTGACTTTGGTCAAGGTTAACTTCTCCCAGAAAGCCAGGATCCTGCTCCACCTAGGGTGGAGCGCTCGTAGTAAAGGTTAAGTTCATTGTTCCTCCAGGTCTAGGAATTCCTGAATTAAGCAGGTGACCCACCCAGCTGCCGGAGCAGTCAAGACAAGGACCTCCAAGAGAAGCTAGACAACTTCCACCGGAACTCAGCCTAGAGTCTGGGGGGAAGGGTTTGCCCAAACTGTTAAAAGGTCTGGCGCCATTAAAGTTTACGGCTTTGATCAGTGAACATTGTCTTAGCCGCACTTTCTTTTCGCCCCTCTTCCCTATAACCCCAAAATTCTCTCAACAGGTAACCCGGTTTACATGTGGCTGCTGGCAGCTACATAATTGGCGCCCAACGTGGGGCGACCTGGTACGGGAGAATTTCCTGAGGTAACCCTATCCAGCGAAGCTTCGCAAGAAAGGTGATAAGTGGTATCCACACGGTAAGCAACATAGAGGTCAAAACTAGCGCTAGTGAATTCGTGTCTATTGTTGTGAGTGTAGGAAGGATACGGTTTTTCAAGCAACTGTGTAGGCCCGGCACAGTGACTGCTTGGGTTGAAAAGATAGGGAAATATGGGGAAGGAATTTGGTAGGCATTTGCCCAAAGCTCGTAAGAGCTGATTTCGGCGAAAAGAAAGGGGTTTTTAAAAATAGGCATATCTCCACAGCCTCTAAGAGCTGTTTAAAGAGGAAAATGGATACAATTGCTTAACAAGCATGCTTAACTTTCTGTGTATCTTTCCGTGTTTGTCCCGGTGCACCGACTGTTTGTCTATGTGTATGTTTATGTCCTCTCTGTGTCTTTGTGTGAATGACTGTTTCATGTTAAAAAGAAAAATTGGTAAAGATTTCATCTGCTGGTAACCTCTTGAGCCAGCCACAGTTTGTGTGGGGATTGATTTAAAGCCACGCCGCGACAGCGCAGCTCACTCAAGAGGCAAGCATGGCTGGGGAAAAAGCCGCTCTTAAAAGCCCAGAAACCTCAAGATTTGGGAAGACTTTGGTTTGGCTTGTGAAATTCATGTAGTCGCTTTATACTTGTTTCTAATTGGTTTTAATGATATAAGGCTTTACATTTCTTGACTAAAGAGTTATAAATTAATTGGTTATTATGTAAAAGATATAGTGTTCGTAAAAAAAGGTTAGTTTAAAACTGGTAGTTTAGGGTAGTAGCCATTTTTAAACAACACGTGGCATGGTTAAAGCTGGTAGTTTAGGGTAGTCGCCATTTTTAAACAACACGTGGCATGACACAATCCAGGAAATACAGGCCTTTAAGACGCTCCTAAATTGACATGGTGTTTCATGTGAATCTTGGCCTAGAGATTAGACTTAATGAAGATTAAGATTTAAAATATTGTCTCTTTAATAAGTTACACTGTCATACACTTGAATATAAGAACTGGCAGACAAACCTTGTGCTGTAAATATGTGTTTGCCATTGATTTTAAAGAAAATAGATTGCTTAAAATTGGGATTTGCTTCCAAAATTACAATTGTGCTCTAATATTACAAGAAAACATTGAGTTACAATAAAAATCAGTGTGTCATTGGCTACAGTTTTCAGTTTACAGGCTCATAATTCTTAACATTTTGTAATTATGATAATTTTGAGAGTGATACAGCTATGGGTTTTAGAGGCCCATTGCCACTTTTCCACAAGTTTATAGGCTACAATGGTAGGAGCAAAATTTAACCCTCCAAGATTAAAAAGGAGATCTCTGTGGAAATGTATCTGATATCAAGTAGGTTCCTTTGACCATGGAATTACAGGTTTCTTTTGTTTAATCCTGAAAACGTCCTAGCAGGTTTGGGTCTGGTCTTAGATAAAAGGCTCAGATCTAGTCCTTGCCAAGGACTAAAGGTGGATCCTAGGACAGATAAAAAAAGTGTTTTGTCTCTGTTTCAATACTAGAAGTTAAGATCTTAAAATTTTCAGTGTATAATGTTCATAGAATGTTTGTTACAGGCCCTTGCTCCTATGGACTTTTAGAATTTTTAGGTAAATGGCTTTCAAAGGTTGTTAGGATATATTAATTGGCTTTATCTTATTTCCCTCATTTTAAGCTTGCCACAGAAGGTCTTAAACCTCTGTTTTCAAGGTAGGAAACATTTGTTCCTTGCTTCAAGCAGCAATCAAATTTATTATTAATGGTTGGTCTATTACATGGCAAGCATTTTTAGGCAAAATTAATAATTGTTATCCAAAAGATAATTTGTACTATCAGATCAAATGTTTATTCCTTTGTTTCTCCCTGCTTCAACACAGATACCTGAATTGGGTGCTATAGCAGCTATTTTTAAGATGTTAAAAGTCAAGCTTTTAATAATAGTAGATATATATAGCTCATGGTTTATAATTGCTTAAAATTGGTCCATTTTTAATACTGCTATTTCTTAATTTCTACAGTTTATACAAATGTGATTCAAATTTCTAAGAACAAAGGATATGTTCTCTAAATGACTGTCCTTTAGGTATTTGAAATAATTTTATATTTTGTGCACATCAAATTGTAAAGATTTGTTCTTTATGTCCTCAATTTCTACCTCTACCACGTAATGGTGTTAATCCTAGAGGACTTAGTTATTACAGATAAATTATATTCATATTTCTAATTTAGAAGATTAAAAAATATGTACATGTGACTAATGATTCATTTTTAGGCTGTCTAGTTACAACTGCTCTAACAGAAAAAGCAACTAAAAATGCTATGTTTATTTTATATAATTACATAGTTATTGCCTATGTTATGGGTTATACTTTGTGTTCCAACTTAAATTAATAAAACAATATCTTCTTGGAAGAAAGAAGAGAGGGGAAATTGTGTCCCTGTGCATATCATTTATATTATGCTTGCATGTTTTAAAAAAAAAAATTTTAAAATTTAGATGCCTAGAAACTCCTTGCTAAATGTATATGACATCTTGTAATTAGACATATTGATGTCTAGGTGAAATGAAGGAATTCACTTATTGACATATGCCATGATCCTGATTTAATATTGGGAGAGAAGGCATGTCCTCTGTTTTTTCCACAGAATGCTACAGAAGATATGCTGACTGTGTGCTTGCTGAATGCCCAGACCATGGTAACATAAGATCTATATTGGGTATATGTTCTTGACTTACCTTAATTGTCAAATGTCCTAGGTTAGATAAATTGCCTAGCTTCAAGCTTTTAGACTTTGTGGGACAGAACATAGAGACTGTTAAGCTAGCTTAGGAAAAATTAATCTAAAGAAGAGTTAAAATGACTCTTCTCCTTATTGTGTTCAGCTGACTCAACCATAGACTGATCTAGAAATAATTCCAATATTGAAGATTCCAATTTTGAAGATGGCTAACAATCTTCAGCCAGCTGTGTTAATTTAACATATAGTCTCCACTTTTCCTGAGAAGTAACAGCTTATTTCTTGATACACCTCTGCCACCTCAGAGGCCAAGCTTTGGGTCCTTAAAGTTGTTAATTTACAACTGAATTAGATACTTCTGGGACAAGTTAATCCTATTCCACCTTTAACTCTTGACCTTGTCTGTTAAGCAGACTGGCTGTCTCCACCCAGGCTCACCTGGATGGAGAGATTTCATGTCTGTTAAAGACACTTGCAGACCCCCCCTGGCTTCAAAACTTACACAAGTGGATCTCCAAAGAGGGAGCCACATAGAACTCAGATCTATGTGTGTTTGTTTATGAACAAACATGGGTACCAGCAAGACGTGCGAGACAAAGCACTGCATGGGGAGGTAAATTTCTGCTTCTGAGTCCCCAGGAAGTACACCTAATTGCATAGGGGTTAACGTCGAGAGGCTGTCCTTAAAATAATAAAGAAGCCTATTACCCCTCCTCTGAAAAAGATGTTATACAATATTTAAGAGGAATTACGGTCAATGCTTCCCCTCCTGGTTAAGGCCCGCCTTCTTATGAAGGATATTTATCCACTTGTTTTCTACCTCCTCGTGTTCAAATTAATAAAAAAAAAAAAGGAGGACATGTACAGAGCCATATTGGGGCAGTCTTGCACTTGGTCAGAGCTTGACTTTGGTCAAGGTTAACTTCTCCCAGAAAGCCAGGATCCTGCTCCACCTAGGGTGGAGCGCTCGTAGTAAAGGTTAAGTTCATTGTTCCTCCAGGTCTAGGAATTCCTGAATTAAGCAGGTGACCCACCCAGCTGCCGGAGCAGTCAAGACGAGGACCTCCAAGAGAAGCTAGACAACTTCCACCGGAACTCAGCCTAGAGTCTGGGGGGAAGGGTTTGCCCAAACTGTTAAAAGGTCTGGCACCATTAAAGTTTACGGCTTTGATCAGTGAACATTGTCTTAGCCGCACTTTCTTTTCGCCCCTCTTCCCTATAACCCCAAAATTCTCTCAACAGGTAACCCGGTTTACATGTGGCTGCTGACAGCTACAGTGAACCAAGAATTTTCTTTGAATCTTAGATTCATTTTCTAAACATAATTAATTTTCAAAAAAAGATTTGTTATTTTTAATTTTATGTATGTGTATGCACACAAGAATGAATATACCTGAGGAGTCCAGAAAAGAGTGTTGGATCTCCTAGAACTGGCATTACATATGGATGTGAGCTGCCAGTGTGGGTGCTGGGAACCAAGTCCATGTCCTCTTCTTCAAGAGCAGTACGTGCTCTTAACCACTGACCCACATCTACATCCCTATAATGTGATTTCATGTTTTAGCGCTATCAAACCATCAAATGTAAATTTCACTGCAAACTATATTGTGTAATGCACATTGTCACTGAATGAACTTCTATTTTAAAAATCGTATCATTTCATTTGTTTTTCCACATACATACATGTGTAAAGAAAAAACAGAACTCAAACAAAGGAAAATTATGGATGAAGAAAAGTTATTCAACAAAAAGTGGCAGGTGACTACTGTTTTACAAGGCAGATTATAACGCACTCTGCCTAGTGTAGAAGGAATTTGTTCATGCTTTCAAAGACTATTGTTTGAAAATGTGCAGTATTCAACAACATGAAGACAGATTTGATGTATCAAAGGCTGTGTCATGAAGACAAAGTAGCAGAACAGAAAAGTAAATTTATCTTCTCACCACCAATAATCTTTTTAAAAGTTACAAGTCAGATTCTAATTATATCAAGTCAGTTATTCAACTCAGATTATAAAAGCTAGTTACATAGTAGCATATTTAACAACAAGAAGATTATACTGATGGTGAGTTTATTAAGCAATGTTGAATAGTATAACGTATAATGTGTATGGTAGTTTGAATAGGAATGGCCCCCACAGACTCATGTGTTTGACTGCTTGGACCATAGGGAGGGACACTATTAGGAGGAATGGCCTTATTTGAGTAGGTATGGCCTTTTTGGAGGAAGTGTGTCATTGTGGAGGCAGTCTTTGAGTCTCCTGCCATCTATTAACCACACACACACACACACACACACACACACACACACAATATATATATATATATATATATATATATATATATATACATATATATATATATATATATATATATATCAAGCTATATTCAATAACACAGTCTCTCCTTGTTGCCTATGAAACAATATGTAGAACTCTTTGCTTTGCCTCCAGGACCATGTTGGACTGTATGCTGCCATGCTTCACAACATGAAAATAATGAACTAAATATCTGAAACTATAAGTCATCCCTAATTAATAGGGATGTTCCTATTATCCTATATATCCTATCCTATATATCCTATATAAGAGTTCCCTTAGTTATGGTGTCTCTTCACAGCAATAGAACCCAGACTAAGACAATGTGTCTAGTTTTTAAAAAAAAAATGTGGTAATCAGGAGGCGGCGGCGGCGGCGGCGGCGGCGGCGGTAGCAGTGGCTGCTCCAGCTGAAGGGCCATCAGCGGTGGAACCAAGGCGACACAGGGTCCAGTTAGGCCCTGCGCCCACGACCACTGACCTTCGCTGACCAGCCGGGCGGCAAGCAACTGCGGTTCTGCGGAGCCTTTCGCTGCACGGAAGCCACTTCAGAACTCGGCTGCCCGCCAGTCAGGAGAGACTCACCGCCATCTTGATCCCGGGCTCCAGAGATCGGTCAGACCGAGGTACACAAACATAATCCTAGGCCCAACACCGCAGGGGTCGGAGCCAGACGGGCGTTGGCCTGCACCCAGGCCCTGGGCTGTTCGAGTGGCCATCGGGGCGCCAACCCAGCCAGGAGTTTTTTTTTTGCCCCGGCCGGTGCACGCGCCGCCACTTTGCCTACAGGAGCCAGAGTGCTCGGGAGGGCAGAGACTGCTAACAAGCGTAGCCTGAGGCTAACAAAACGGGGGTCTAGGCCCCAAAAGGCACAGGACTGACCCCAAGAACTGGGCGGCTTGGTGGGCCATCTGTGTGTCAACCAGCCCAGGAGGTTATTAGCACAACAGACTCTCCCGGTGCTTTCGCGGAGCGCGGACGCGCACGCCCACCATCCGGGTCACCTGGCGGACCCAAATAACAGACATAGCCCTAGGGGAACTTTGCTCGGACCTTGGCCTCCCAGGCGTTTGCCTGGACTCAGGGCCCAGGCGACAAGGCTAACCTAGTGTGCGCCAGCCCGGTTGGGGAAATCGGCTGCCCAGCGGAGTGAGCGGAGCACAGGGGAGGTCACAGCAACATTCACCTTCGGAGCTCCCTGGGGGTGCACACGGGTTCCACCTGGTCCACAGACACAATCTGGGGCAAGGCCTCAGGCAGAAGCCCCCAGCCCAACTCTCTCCACTTCAGATCAGCCTGGGTGGCCGCCACATCTCCAGGTCCCTCAAGAGGCTAGTGGGGGCTTCCGGGCGGCCAGCTGGGAGAAGTCGGTGTGCTCCAATAAATCCTGCGGGCCCCAGCGGGAGCCTTCAGGTGCCTGCTTCGGGATCTGAACAGCCTGGACAACAGCACCCTGTCTATAGGCAGTGCAGAGTGTAAGCTGTGCACCAGAGGCCAACGGGGAAGGGGCAGCTTGCACTGGTGAGTCCAGCACTGACAAGACCAAGTAACACCAGTGAGAGCTAGATGGCAAAAGGCAAACGCAGAAACGTCACTAACAGAAATCAAGGCAATATGGCAACATCTGAACCAAATTCTCCTCTACCAGCAAGTCCTGGATACCCCATCACACCAGTAAAACAAGATTTGGATTTAAAATCACTGGTCATGATGCTGGTACAGGAACACATGAAGGCCATTGAGGAGAAAATGGATCAAAAGTTAGAAGCCCTTGCAAGGGAAACACAAAAATCATTGAAAGAAATCCAGGAGAATACAAAAGCCAACAAGGAGGAAATGCAAAAAACACTTAAAGAAATACAGGAGAACTTTGCTCAACAGGCTGAGGTCATGAAAGACGAAACACAAAAATCTCTTAAAGAAATACAGGAGAACTTTGGTCAACAGGCTGAGCTCATGAAAGAGGAAACACAAAAATCTCTTAAAGAATTACAGGAAAACACAAACATGCAAGGGAAGGAGCTAAGCAAAACCATCCAGGATCTAAAATCAGAAGTAGAAACAACTAAGAAAACTCAAAGGGAGACAACTTTGGAGATAGAAAGCCTTGGGAAGAAATCAGGGGACAGAGATGCAAATATCAACAACAGAATACAAGAGATAGAAGAAAGAATCTCAGATGCTGAAGATTCCATAGAAACCATGGACTCAACAGTTAAAGAAAATGCAAAGTGCAAAAAGCTTGTAACCCAAAATATCCAGGAAATCCAGGACACAATGAGAAGACCAAACCTAAGGATTATAGGCATAGATGAGAGTGAAGATTTACAACTTAAAGGGCCAGCAAATATCTTCAATAAAATTATGGAAGAAAACTTCCCTAACCTAAAGAGAGAGATGCCCATGAATATACAAGAAGCCTACAGAACTCCAAACAGACTGGACCAGAACAGAAATACTTCCCGTCACATAATAATCAAAACACCAAATGTTCTAAACAAAGAAAGAATACTAAAGGCAGTAAGAGAAAAAGGCCAAGTAACATATAAAGGAAGACCTATCAGAATCACAGCAGACTTTTCACCTGAGACTATGAAGGCTAGAAGGTCCTGGGCAGATCTCATGCAGACTCTAAGAGAACACAAATGCCAACCAAAACTACTATATCCAGCAAAACTCTCAATCACCATAGATGGAGAAACTAAGATATTTCACGACAAAACCAAGTTCACCCAATATCTATCCACAAACCCAGCCCTAAAAAGGATAATAGGAGGACAACACCAATACAAGGAGGGAAACTCCACCCTGAAAAAAGCAAGATAGTAACCTTTCATCAAACCCAAAAGAAGTTAAGCAATCAAATTTAAAAAATAACGTCAAAAATGATAGGAAGTAACAATCACTATTCCTTAATATCTCTTAACATCAATGGACTCAATGCCCCAATAAAAAGACACAGACTAACTGACTGGATACATAAACAGGACCCTACATTTTGCTGCTTACATGAAACACACCTCAGGGTCAAAGACAAACACTACCTTAGAGTAAAAGGCTGGAAGACAATTTTACAAGCAAATGGTCTCAGGAAACAAGCTGGAGTAGCCATTTTAATATCAGATAAAATTGACTTTCAACCCAAAGTCATCAAAAGAGACTCTGAGGGACACTTCTTGCTGGTCAAAGGAAAAATACAACAAGAAGAACTCTCAATCCTGAACATCTATGCTCCAAATGCAAGGGCACCCTCTTTCATAAAAGAAACTCTATTAAAACTCAAAGCACACATTACACCTAACACAATAATTGTGGGTGACTTCAACACTGCACTTTCCTCAATGGACCGATCAGGAAAACAGAAACTAAACAAGGACACAATGAAACTAATTGAAGCTTTGGACCAATTAGACTTAACTGATATATATAGAACATTCTATCCTAAAACAAAAGAATATACCTTTTTTTCAGCACCTCATGGTACCTTCTCCAAAATCGACCATATAATTGGTCACAAGACAGACCTCAACAAATATAAAAAGATAGAACTAATCCCATGCCTCCTATCTGATCACTATGGAATAAAAGTGGTCTTCAATAGCAACAGAAACAACAGAAAACCCACATACACGTGGAAATTGAACAATATTCTACTCAATGACACCTTGGTCAAGGAAGAAATAAAGAAAGAAATTAAAGACTTTTTAGAACACAATGAAAATGAAAACACAACATACCCAAATCTATGGGACACAATGAAAGCAGTGCTAAGAGGAAAACTCATAGCCCTGAGTGCCTCCAAAAAGAAAATGGAGAGAGCATACATTACCAACTTAATGACACACCTGAAAGCCCTAGAACAAAAAGAAGCTATTTCACCCAGGAGGAGTAGAAGGCAGGAAATCATCAAACTCAGGGCCGAAATCAATCAAGTAGAAACAAAGAGAACCATACAAAAAATCAACAAAACTAGGAGCTGGTTCTTTGAGAAAATCAACAAGATAGATAAACCCTTAGCCAGACTGACCAAAGGGCACAGAGAAAGTATCCAAATTAACAAACTTAGAAATGAAAAGGGAGACATAACAACGGAAACTGAGGAAATCCAAAAAATCATCAGATCCTACTACAAGAGCCTGTACTCAACACAACTGGAGAATCTGGAGGAAATGGACAATTTCCTTGACAGATACCAAATACCAAAATTAAATCAGGACCAACTAGACCATCTAAACAGTCCCATAAAGCCTAAAGAAATAGAAGGAGTCATAGAAAGTCTTCCAACCAAAAAAAGCACAGGACCAGATGGTTTCAGTGCAGAATTCTACCAGACCTTCAAAGAAGAGTTAACACCAATACTCTTCAAACTATTCCACAAAATAGAAACAGAAGGAACACTACCCAATTCCTTCTACGAAGCCACAATTACGCTGATACCAAAGCCACACAAAGATCCAACAAAGAAAGAGAACTTCAGACCAATTTCCCTTATGAACATCGATGCAAAAATACTCAACAAAATTCTTGCCAACCGAATCCAAGAACACATCAAAACGATCATCCACCATGATCAAGTAGGCTTTATCCCGGGAATGCAGGGTTGGTTCAATATACGGAAATCCATCAATACAATCCACTACATAAACAAACTCAAAGAACAAAACCACATGGTCATTTCATTGGATGCTGAAAAAGCATTTGACAAAATTCAGCATCCTTTCATGCTTAAAGTCTTGGAGAGAACAGGAATTCAAGGCCCATACCTAAACATAGTAAAAGCAATATACAGCAAACCGGTAGCCAGCATCAAACTAAACGGAGAGAAACTTGAAGCAATCCCACTGAAATCAGGGACCAGACAAGGCTGCCCCCTTTCTCCTTATCTTTTCAATATTGTACTTGAGGTACTAGCTCGGGCAATTCGACAACATAAGGAGGTCAAAGGGATACAAATTGGAAAGGAGGAAGTCAAACTATCATTATTTGCAGACGACATGATCGTCTACCTAAGTGACCCAAAGAACTCCACTAGAGAGCTCCTACAGCTGATAAACAACTTCAGCAAAGTGGCAGGTTACAAAATCAACTCAAGCAAATCAGTGGCCTTCCTATACTCAAAGGATAAACAGGCTGAGAAAGAAATTAGGGAAATGACCCCCTTCACAATAGCCACAAACAGTATAAAGTATCTTGGGGTGACTCTTACCAAACATGCGAAAGATCTGTATGGCAAGAACTTCAAGACTCTGAAGAAGGAAATGGAAGAAGACCTCAAAAAATGGGAAAACCTCCCATGCTCATGGATCGGTAGAATCAATATAGTTAAAATGGCCATTTTGCCTAAAGCACTATACAGATTCAATGCAATACCCATCAAAATCCCAACTCAATTCTTCACAGAGTTAGAAAGAGCAATTATCAAATTCATCTGGAACAACAAAAAACCCAGGATAGCTAAAACTATTCTCAGCAACAAAAGAAAATCTGGGGGAATCAGTATCCCTGACCTCAAGCAATACTACAGAGCAATAGTGTTAAAAACTGCATGGTATTGGTACAGTGACAGGCAGGAGGATCAATGGAACAGGATTGAAGATCCAGAAATGAACCCACACACCTATGGCCACTTGATCCTCGACAAAGAGGCTGAAAACATCCAATGGAAAAAAGATAGCCTTTTCAACAAATGGTGCTGGTTCAACTGGAGGTCAGCATGCAGAAGAATGCGAATTGATCCATCCTTGTCTCCTTGTACTAAGCTCAAATCCAAATGGATCAAGGACCTCCACATAAAGCCAGACACTCTGAAGCTAATAGAAAAGAAACTGGGGAAGACCCTTGAGGACATCGGTACAGGGAGAAAGTTTCTGAACAGAACACCAATAGCGTATGCTCTAAGAGCAAGAATTGACAAATGGGACCTCATAAGGTTACAGAGTTTCTGTAAGGCAAAGGACACCATCAAGAGGACAGATCGGCAACCAACAAATTGGGAAAAGATCTTCACCAATCCTTCATCAGATAGAGGGCTAATATCCAATATATATAAAGAACTCAAGAAGTTAGACTCCAGAAAACCGAACAACCCTATTAAAAAATGGGGTACAGAGTTAAACAAAGAATTCTCACCTGAAGAACTTCGGATGGCGGAGAAGCATCTTAAAAAATGCTCCACTTCATTAGTCATTAGGGAAATGCAAATCAAAACAACCCTAAGATTTCATCTTACACCAGTCAGAATGGCTAAGATTAAAAATTCAGGAGACAGCAGGTGTTGGAGAGGGTGCGGAGAAAGAGGAACACTCCTCCACTGCTGGTGGGGTTGCAAATTGGTACAACCACTCTGGAAAGCAGTCTGGCGGTTCCTCCGAAAACTGGGCACCTCACTTCCAGAAGATCCTGCTATACCACTCCTGGGCATATACCCAGAGGATTCCCCACCATGTAATAAGGATACATGCTCTACTATGTTCATAGCAGCCCTATTTATAATTGCCAGATGCTGGAAAGAACCCAGGTATCCCTCAACAGAAGAGTGGATACAAAAAATGTGGTATATCTACACAATGGAGTACTATTCAGCCATTAGAAACAATGAATTCATGAAATTCTTAGGCAAATGGATGGAGCTAGAGAACATCATACTAAGTGAGGTAACCCAGACTCAAAAGGTGAATCATGGTATGCACTCACTAATAAGTGGTTATTAACCTAGAAAACTGGAATACCCAAAACATAATCCACACATCAAATGAGATACAAGAAGAAAGCAGGAGTGGTCCCTGGTTCTGGAAAGACTCAGTGAAACAGTATTTGGCAAAACCAGAACGGGGAACTGGGAAGGGGTGGGAGGGAGGACAGGGGAAGAGAAGGGGGCTTACGGGACTTTCGGGGAGTGGGGGGGGGCTAGAAAAGGGGAAATCATTTGAAATGTAAATAAATTATATCAAATAAAATAAAATAAAATAAAAAAAAAATCTGTAAAAAAAAATGTAATATTCATAAAAAGCAGTTTGTTTCATCAGGCACTAGCTGGGTGAATTGAAGATTTAAAAAGTCTATCAAAGAAAATTTGCCATTTATGCTGTGGTAGTGGATGGCACTGTGGCTATAAATGCAGCTTACTTTCCATTTTATAGCATCACTGATTAACTGTTGATTTTTGCATTTGAAAAACAAAGCAAAAATAGAAAAGGCTTTATTAGTACCAGTAAAAGATACAACTAGTCCCTGAGCATCCTGCTTTCCCAAGGAGACATCCATTCTCCTTCTCTCCATCTCTTCACCCCCCACCTTCATCAGTCCTGAGGCCCTAAACAATATAGACCTGCAGGCCTAGAACTATACAACCCAAGGACACCCATCAGAGGCCTGGCACACCAGAACCATTGAGGTTCACCTCCCTCCTAATAACTACTACAAGAATATTCAGAGACCAAAACCATCCAGATGGCTAAAGGCCCACAAATGAGCACAATCACCGAAAGGCAAGGCAATATGACACCTCCAAAGCACAGTCACCTGGCTACAGCAAGCCCTGGCTTTCCTAACACAACCAAAACATAAGAAAATGATCTTAAATCTTATCTTATAAAGATGATAGAAGCCTTTAAAGAGAAAAATGAATAAATCCCTTTTAAAAATACAGAAAAATACAATGAAACAAATAGAAATCTTTAAAGAGGAAACAAATACCTTGAAGACATACCAGAAAATACAATTAAGCAAGTGAAGAAAATAAGTAAAACTATGCAACTTGTTTCTTGGTCATATTTGTGCAGGAATAGAAACCCTGACTAAGACAATGTCCCTCATCTGATGAATGGACAAAGAGAATGTGGTACATCTACACAATGGAATACTATTCAGTATTAAAAACAAAGTCATCATGAATTTTGTAGGCAAAACGAAGGGACTTGAGAATACCATCCTGAGTGAGTGTCTTAGTTAGGGTTTTACTGCTGTGAACAGACACCATGACCAAGGCAACTCTCATAAGGATATCATTTAATTAGGGCTGGCTTACTGGTTCAGAGATTCAGTCCAGTAACATCAGTGTGGAAGCAGGGCAGCATCCAGGCAGATATGGTGCAGGGGGAGCTGATAGGTCTACATCTTCATCTTCAGGTCTCTAAGAGAAGACTGACTTTCAGGCAGCTAGGATTAGAGTATTAAAGCCCATGCCCACAGTGACACACCTACTCCAAAAAGGTCACACCACCTAATAGTGCCAATCCTGGCCCAAGCATATATAAATTATCACAGTGAGATAACCCAGCCCCAAAAGGCATGCACAGTATTCACTTATAAGTGTATATTAACCATAAAACACAGGTACCATGCTACACTCCAGACCTAAAGAAACTAAAAAAGGAAGGAAGGCCCAATCAAATCTGCTTAAATCTTACTTAGAAGGGGGAATAAAATAGTCATAAGAGGCAGAAGGAGAGGGGGACCTGGGAGGGAGGAAGGGGAAGGGAAATGGTGCGTTCAGGATCATGTGTGGGGAAAGACAGGAGATTTGGCTAGATGGCCATGAAAATTAATAGAAATCTGCAACTGACAGGGGTGAGGAGGCAGGGGCATCTCCAGGATAAGACAGAGCCCAAAAAAAGTGAGGTACTCAAGAATCAATGGAGATGACCTTAGCTGTGACTCACAACATTGGGGATATGGAACCTGAAGAGGCCACCTTCTGTCACTAGGCAGGAACTCCAGTATAGTGATAGAGACACCAACCACACACACACACACACACACACACACACACACACACACACACACACACAACTTTCAGCCCAAAATGTTTCCCGTCTATAAGAAATGCAGGCACAGGGGATTGAGCAGAGACTGAGGGAATGGCCAACCAATAACCAGCCCAACTTGAGGCCCATCACACTGGCAAGCACCAGTCTCTGACTCTCTTAATGTTATTTTGTTATGCTTGCAGACAGAAGCATGTTGTCCTCTGAGAGGTACCACCCAGCAGCTGGCTCAGACAGATACAGACACCCACAGCCAAACAGTTGATAGAGTTTGGGAACTCTCATGGAAGAAGAGGAGGAAGGATTATGGGACCCAAAGGGGTTAGGAACTCCACAGGAAGACCAACAGAATCAACTAACCAACCTCCTGGATCCTTGGGGCTCTCAGAATCTGAACTACCAACCAAAGAGCATACACGGGCTGTACCTAGGCCTCCCTTCTCATGTGTAACAGATGTACAGCTTGGTCTTCATGTGGATCCCAAACGACTGGATTGGGGGGCTATCCCAAAAGCTGTTCCATGTACCTGGGATATGTTCTTCTAACTGAGCTGCCTTGTCTGGTCTCAGTGAGAGAGGAAGTGCCTGGCCTCACAGAGACTTGAAGTGCCAAAGTGGGGTGAAACTCCTTCACCTACTCAGAGGAGGGGAGGGGAGATGGAAGGATTGCAGGAGGTGGTGACCAGGAAGAGGGGGCAGTGAGCAGGATGTAAAGTGAATAAGTAAAAAAAATAAATTAAAATTTTAGAAAAAGACACAACTAGAGGCTGGAGAGATGACAGTAAGATCAAGAGCACATGCTACTCTTTTGAGAACTTGAGTCCTGTTCCTGGCAACCATGTTGAGCAGCACACAGGCACTTTTGGAATTCTGCTCCAGTTTATCTAATTCCTTCTACTGGCCCCTGTGAATGCCTGCACTCACATCCACACATAATAAAAAATGAGCCATAAAACAACAATAAAAGACACAACTAAATCAATAAATTTATACAAATCATAAGAAATTACTAAAGGAGTAGCTGTATGGGAGTCAATGTTATTGCATAGGAGTAAGACCTTTCTCTTCTGTACTAAGGTGGATTAGCTATAGAAAAAACATTGGGCAGCAGGTACTTTCCACATGATCATATATCTGATATCTCAGAAATAGACAAGGGCATTTTCTCCTTGTGTTTATGTTAGAGAATTCTTCCTGTTCTCCAGCTTTATAAAGGGAACAAATGACTATCATTTACCTCAATTCACTTTCTATCATCCATCATGAATCCAGTCACAAAAGTTAACATACTGCTTATCATGACTCTCTGTCTCCTCTGCTCCACAGAGGATAAGATTTAGATCATGGCATGCATACATAGATATTAATGAATAATTTCTACTTTAGTAGTATAAACAGTATCTTTAAGCAACACAAATGCTAGTTAGGAGTTGAAGCTGTTGCTATTTGGGCAACAGCTAGATTTCTCCATCATCCAGAACATAATAGCTGTCTTCAGCAATGCGCCTTACCAGTGGGGTCTGGAAAGCAACCATAGCCTTAGTAAGAGTCCATGATGTAGGTGGAGGGAATTCTGTGGGAATCCTTTTGCTTTGTGGCATAAAATGTATAGCTGGGTCATTATTTACTCTTCAGATGTCTCCATTTACATTTTCCATGTACATTATGCTTAGGAAGCTCATAGAACAGTAATTTCCCATAATATATTTCAAAAAGCATTTAATGACAGCTCCTACTATATTTTCACCTTAACCCTTGCCTTCCATCTACCTCCCTCTTAGTCTGGTTTAACCTCTATTTCTCTATAACTATATATTATTTTTGACCATTCATGATATATATTCATCTCACCTCTTACTCATTATTGGGAATATAATGTATTTGTTTTATTGATCTTTGCAATTTTAACTAGGGTAACAAGAATATTGAACTTGGTTTAATTCATATTTTCCTGATTGCTAGACTGTTAAATATTTCTTTAAGTTTTCCCAGCCATTTGCATTTCAGTTTAAGAGGACTGTCAGTTTCGTTTTTATCTGATATATCCTCTTTTTTTTAGTTCTTACACAACTTTAATCCTTCCTGATATGATTCCTTTTTATTATTCGATATATTTTTATTTACATTTCAAATGATTTCTCCTTTACTGTCCCTCCACTACACAAAAGTCACATAAGCCCCCTTCCCTCCCCCTGTTCTCCCATCTACCCCTTCCCACTTCCCTGTTCTGGTTTTGCCCTACACTGCTACAATGAGTCTTTCCAGAACCAGGGGCCAATCTTCTATTCTTCTTATACCTCACTTGATGTGTGAATTACGTTTTGAGAATTCCAATTTTCTAGGCTAAAATCCACTTATTAGTGAGTGCATACCATGACTGATCTTTTGAGACTGGGTTATCTCACTTAGTATGATGTTCTCCAGCTCCATCCATTTGTCTAAGAATTTCATGAATTCATTGTTTCTAATAGTGGAATAGCACTCCATTGTGTATATATACCACATTTTTTGCATCCATTCTTCTGTTGAGGGATATCTGGGTTCTTTCCAGCTTCTGGCTATTATAAATAAGGCTGCTATGAACATAGTGTAGCAGTATCCTTATTACATGCTGGGGAATCCTCTGGGAATATGCCCAGGAGTGGTATAGCAGGATCCTCCAGAAGTGACGTGCCCAGTTTTCTGAGGAACCACCAGAATGATTTCCAGAGTGCTTGTACCAATTTGCAACCCCACTAGCAGTAAAGGAGTGTTCCTCTTTCTCCACATCCTCACCAACACCTGCTGTTTCCTGAATTTTTAATCTTAGCCATTCTGACTGGTGTAATGTGAAATCTCATGGTTGTTTTGATTTGTATTTCCCTACTGACTAATGAAGTTGAGCATTTTTTTAAGATGCTTCTCAGCCATCCTAAGTTCTTCAGGTGAAAATTCTTTGTTTAGCTCTGTACCCCATTTTTAATAGTGGCATTTGGTTTTCTGGGGTCTAACTTCTTGAGTTCTTTGTATATATTGGATATTAGCCATCTATCTGATGTAGGGTTGATGAATATCTATTCCCAATTTGTTGGTTGCCTATTTGTCCTTTTGATGGTGTCCTTTGCCTTACAAGAACTTTTTAATTTTATGAGGTCACATTTGACAATTCTTGATCTTAGAGCATACGCTATTGGTGTTCTGTTCAGAAACTTTCTCCCTGTACTGATGTCCTCAAGGGTCTTCCCCAGTTTCTTTTCTATTAGCTTCAGTGTGTCTGGCTTTATATGGAGGTCCTTGATCCATTTGAGTTGAGCTTAGTACAAGGAGATAAGTATAGATCAATTCGCATTCTTCTGCACGCTTACCTCCAATTAATCCAGCACCATTTGTTGAAAAGTCTATCTTTTTTCCATTGCATGTTTTCAGCTCCTTTGTCGAGGATCAAGTGGCCATAGTGGGTTCATTTCTGGATCTTAAATCCCATTCCATGGATCGGCCTGCCTGTCACTGTACCAATACCATGCAGTTTTTTAACACTACTGCTCTGTAGTATTGCTTGAGATCAGGGATACTGATTCCCCCAGAATTTCTTTTGTTGTTGAGAATAGTTTCAGCTATCCTGGGTTTTTTGTTATTCCAGATGAATTTGAGAATTGCCCTTTCTAACTCTATGAAGAACTGAGTTGGGATTTTGATGAGTATTGGGTTGAATCTGTATATTGCTTTTGGCAAAATGGCCATTTTAACTATATTAATCCTGCTGATCCATGAGCATTGGAGATTTTCCCATTTTTTGAGGTCTTCTTCCATTTCCTTCTTCAAAGTCTTGAAGTTCTTGTCATACAGATCTTTCACATGTTTGTTAAGAGTCACCCCAAGGTACTTTATACTGTTTGTGGCTATTGTGAAGGGGGTCATTTCCCTAATTTCTTTCTCAGCCTGCTTATCCTTTGAGTATAGAAGGCTACTGATTTGCTTGAGTTGATTTTATAACCTGCCACTTTGCTGAAGCTCTTTATCAGCTGTAGGAGTTCTCTAGTGGACTTTTTTGGGTCACTTAGGTAGACTATCATAGCATCTGCAAATAATGATAGTTTGACTTCTTCGTTTCCGTATCCCTTTGACCTCCTTATGTTGTCTAATTGCCCAAGCTAGTACCTCAAGTACAGTATTGAAAAGATAAGGAGAAAGGGAGCAGCCCTGTCTAGTCCCTGATTTTAGTGGGATTGCTTCAAGTTTCTCTCCATTTAGTTTGATGCTGGATACTGAGATATATTCTTTATTTACATTTCAAGTGATTTTCCCTTTCCTGGATCTCCTCTCCCCAAAAGTCCCATAAGGACTCTTCCCTCCTCCTGTTCCCAAATCCACCTCTTCTCATTTTCCTGTTCTGGTATTCCCCTACACTGCTGCACTGAGCCTTTCCAGGACCACGGACCACTCCTTCTTCTTGAGCATCATTTGATATGTGAATTGTGTCTTGGGTATTCCAAGCTTCTAGGCTAATAGCCTTTTATCAGTGAGTGCAGTCCATGAGTGTTCTTTTGAGATGGGGTTAGCTCACTTAGGATGATGTTCTCAAGTTCCATCCATTTGTCTAAGAATTTAATGAATTCATTGTTTCTAATGGCTGACTAGCAAATCAAAACAACCCTGAGAATTCACCTCACACCAGTCAGAATGGCTAAGATCAAAAACGCATGAGAAAACAGGTGATGGCAAGGATGTGGAGAAAGAAGAACACTCCTTCATTGTTGGTGGGGTTGCAAACTGGTTCTACCACTCTGGAAATCAGTCTGACAGTTCCTCAGAAAACTGGGAATGATACTTCTGGAGGTCCCCGCTATACCACTCCTGGGTATATACCCAGAGGATTCCCCAGCATATAATAAGCATACATGCTCCACTATGTTCTAGAAACCCGATCTATAATAGCCAGAAGCTGGAAATAACCCAGATGTCCCTCAGTGGAGGAATGGATACAGAAAATGTGGTATAAATAAACAATGGGGAATTTTCAGCTTTTTAATTTGACTGGTTTCATGATGTTAATGTTTTCAGATTTTTTTAATATAATCTAGATAATAATTCTCTATCAGATAGATTGGTAAAGATTTCACCCTGTTATGTAAGTTGCCACTTTGCTTGATTTTGCTATGCAGTTTTTCAACTTCATGAGGTCCCATTCATAGTCCTCAGTCTACTGAATTTCATGTTCAGAAAATCCATTCCTGTGTCAGTGATTCAAACTTGATTCATGTTTTCTCAGAGAATCTGATCTTATGTTGAGGTTCTTGATCCATTTGGAGACCTAATATTGTAAATTGATAAATGTTTGCTGAAAATTTCCTTTTATCCAAGCTAGCTCCCAAATAATTGAAACTGGACTATTATATTTACTTAACAAGCATTAGGGCATCACAACTGAGAATTATTACTCGATTTTAATCATCTAAGCTACTCTGTCTACAGGTCCATCAAAATCCCAATGATACTTAAATATTATGGCTTTCTGTGCTTCTGATGCTATCTCATGGTATCTCCTGGCTTCTCTCCCTGTGGCAAATTCCTACTCTTCTTTCTCTGACTCCCACCTCCCCTCCCTGGGAGTAAGTCTACCCTAGAGAAGGGAAGTCTCTCCCCTGCTCAGTCATTGGCTGATCTTGGTATTTATTGACCAATCAGGGAATAATTGGGAAGCAATGTTTGCACAACACTCAAACGGGAGATTCTTAGAATAAGGACTCCAAGTAGGTATGGGGCACAGAAATCAACATTTGAATAATACAATGATAATTGCTACACAAGGCACAATACTGCCTTTGGAGAAAAATTTTGTCCAATATGATAGATACAGTTCTATTTTCATTCTTCTATAATGAGACATCCAGTTTTAAGAACATTCCTTCAATATTCTGCCTTTTTCCATTGTGTATTTTTTGCTTCTTTGTCAAAAATAAAATACTCATAGGTATGTGGAGTTATTTCTCAATCCGCAGTTTAATTCTACTGATCAACATATATACTTTCCTGGTAATATCATGCATGCTGTATATTTGCTAGCACTCTCTAATGAAATCTGGGATGATGATGATGATCATATCTAAAGTAGTTCTTTTATTATTCAGAGTAATTTAAATTATACTGAATTTAATTATTTTTGATTTTTTATATAAAGCTTACGATTGTAATTTTGATTTCTCTGAAGAATTCTACAGGAATTTACTGTCAATTGCTTTTGGTAAGATGTTATATTACTCCTACTGATCTATAAATATGGAGATCTTTCAATCTTATGGGGTCTTCTTTAATTTTTTTCCTCAGTGTCTTAAAGGTTTTGTTATACAAAAAATATATACTATTTTTTATAAATTTGTCTTTCACTTACTTGCTTAGAGTTATCCTGAGGTATTTTTCAGGATGTTGTAGAAGGTACTATTTCTATCATTTCTTTCTCATTATGTTTGTCATTTTTATATAGAAAGGTTACTTAATTTTGTGGGCAAACTTTGTATATTGCCACCTTGTTGAATGTGCTCATCAGTTGGTCCAGTGGAGTCGGTTAGTGGTGTAAACTCATATCAACAGCGAGGGATGCTTTGACTTCTTACTTTCCTATTGAAGAAGCTTGGTTTCTTTCTGTTGTCATGTTGTTCTAGCTAACAGTTCAAGTACTGTATTGACTAGGTATAAAGATAGTGGGCACACTTCATCTATTCCTTATTTTAGTGGAATGCTTTGAGTTTCTCTCCATTTAGGAAGATAAGGGTTGTTGACTTGATGTGAGTTTTTATTACTTTGTTGTATTTTATGTTGTATCATTAGGAAAGTAATTTATAAAGTGGTATTTTTGTCAAAACAAGGCCTTTTCTGTATCTTCTGAGATGACCATGTTGATTTAGCATTGGAGTATGTTTATATAGTAGATTATGTTCATTAATTTCATATGTTGAACCATCCCTGAATCTGTGGGAAGAAGTTAAGTTGATCATTGTAGATAATAATTTTAAAATGTTCTTTATTTTGGTTGAAAAATATTTTGAGAGTTTCATATGTATCTTCATTAAAAATATTGGTTTATAATTTTCATTCATTTCTTTTTTTATTGTTATGGGTTTTTATGTGTTTTGTTACTATGGTCTCCATATAAAGATGGTCATTCAGTTTTTATTGTATGGAATAATTTGGAGAATATTTATGCTAGCTTTGTGAAGGTTTGGGAGAAATCTATCTTAAATTCATCTGGATCTGGGCTTCTTTTTTGCTTATGATACTTTAATTGGCATTTCTGTTTCAAGGGGTTAGTAGGCTATTTAAATTGTTTATTTCATCATGGTTTAATTTCAATAGCTTATAGACAACGAGAAATTCAACCATTTTGTAAGGCTTTCCAGTTTGACAGAAACAGATTTTTAAAGTATGTCCTTATGATTCATTGAATTTCCTAGGTGTCTGTTATAATAGCTCTCTTAACATCTCTAATTTTATTCATTTAGAATTTCTTTCTATAGCTTTCCTAACTTAACTAAGGACTTGTCGGTATTACTGATTTTAACAAAGCACCAACACTCTAATTCATAGTTCTTTGCAATTTGTTTCTATTTAATTGATAGTATCGACAGTTTGGTTTCTTTTTTAATTAGATATTCTTTATTTACAATTAAAATGATTTCCCCTTTCCTGGATCCCCCTCCTGGAATTCCCATAAGCCATTTCCCCTCCCACTGATCCCAAATAATGCCCCTCACGATTCACTGTCCTGGTATTCAGCTACACAGCTACAGTGAGCAATTCCTGGACCAGGGGCTTCCCCTTCCTTCTTCTTTGACATCAATTGTTATGTGAAATGTGTCTTGGGTATTCCAAGCCTCTGGGCTAATATACACTTATCAGTGAGTGCATACCATATGTGTTCTTTGATAATTGGTTTACTTCACTTAGGATGATATTTCCCAGTTCCACCCATTTGCCTATGAATTTTATGAATTCATTGTTTTTAATGGCTGAGTAGTATTCTATAGGGTAAATGTACCACATTTTCAATACCCACTCCTCTGTTGAGGAACATCTCGGTTCTTTCCAGCTAATGACTATTATAAATAAGACTTCTATGAATGTAGTGAAGCATGTGTCCTTATTACATGCTGAAAAATCCTCTGGGTATATGCCCAGGAGTGATATAGCAGGGTCCTTCAGTAGTATTATGACCAGTTTCTGAGGAGCCACCAAACTGATTTCCAGACTGGTTGTTCAAGGTTGCAATACCACCAGCAGTGGAGGATTGTTCCTCTTTCTCCACAACCTCTCCAGCACCTGCTGTCTCCAGAGTTTTTATCTTAGCCATTCTGACTAGTATGAGGTGTAATCTCAGGGTTCTTTTGATTTGCATTTCCCTGATTACTAAGGATGTTGAACATTTCTTTAGTGCTTCTCAGCCATTTGATATTCCTCTGGATGAAAATTCTTTGTTTAGCTCTGTACCCCATTTTTAATAGGGTTATTTGGCTCTCTGGAGTCTAACTACTTGAGTTATTTGTATATATTAGATATTAGCTCTCTGTCAGATGTAGGATTAGAAATGATCTTTTCCCAATTTAATGGCTGCCATTTTGTCCCCTTGACAGTGTCCTTTGCCTTACAGAAACTTTGTCATTTTAAGAGGTTCCGTTTGTCAATTCTTGATCTTAGACCATAAGCTATAGGTGTTCTGTTCAGGAAATTTTCTGCTGAGCCCATGTGCTCAAGGCTCTTCCCCATTTTCTTTTCTATTAGTTTCAGTGTGTCTGGTTTTATGTGGAGGTCCTTGGTCCACTTGTATTTGACCTGAGTACAAGGAGAAAAGAATGGATCGACTTGCATTCTTCTGCATGCTAGCCACCAGTTGAACCAACACCATTTGTTGAAAAGGCTATCTTTTTTCCACTGGATGGTTGTAGCTCCTTTGTCAAAGATCAAGTAACCATAATTGTGTGGGTTCATTTCTGGGTCTTCAGTTCTATTCCATTGATCTACCTACCTGTAACTGTACAAATACCATGTAGTTTTTAACACTCTTGCCCTGTCGTACTGCTTGAGGTCCAGGATGCTGATTCCACCAGAAGTTCTTTTACTGCTGAGAATAGTTTTGGCTGTCCTGGGTTTTTTGTTATTCCAGAAGAATTTGAGAATTTCTCTTTCTACCTCTATGAAGAATTGAGTTGGGATTTTGATGGGGATTGCATTGAATCTGTATATTGCTTTTGGCAAGATGGCCATTTTTACTATATTAATCCTGCCAATCCTTGGGAGATCTTTGCATCTTCTGAGGTCTTCTTGGATTTCTTTCTTCAAAGACTTGAAGTTCTTGTCATACCAATCTTTCATTTGTTTAATTAGAGTCACACCAAGATATTTTATATTGTTTGTGACTATTGTGAAGGGTGTCATTTCCATAATTTCTTTCTCAGTCTGTTTATCCTTTGAGTATAGAAGGCAACTGATTTGTTTCTGTTCATTTTATTTCTTACCACTTTGCTGAAGTTGTTTATCAACTGTAGGAGTTCTCTGGTGTAGTTTTCAGGGTTGCTTAAGTATACTATAATAGCAAATAATGATAATTTGACTTCTTCTCAATTTGTATCCCTTTGACCTCCTTTTGTTGTCTAATTGCTCCAGCTAGAACTTCAAGTACTGTATTGAATAGATATGGAGAGGGCAGCCTTCTCACATCCCTGATTTTAGTGGAATTGCTTCAAGTTTCTCTCCATTTAGTTTGATGTGGGCTACCAGTTTGCTATATATTGCTTTTACTATGTTATGGTATGGGCATGGAATTCCTGTTCTTTCCAAGACTTTTAACATGAAAGGATGATGAATTTTGTCAAATGCTTTTTCAGCATCTAATGAAATGACCATGTGGTTGTTTTCTTTGAGTTTATTTATGTAGTGGATTACATTGATGGATTTCCATATATTGAAACATACCTGCATCCCTTGGATGAACCTGCTTAACCTGCTTAACCATAGTGAGTGCTCATTTTGATGTGTTCTTGGATTCAATTGGCAAGAATATTATTGAGAATTTTTGCATCTATATTCATAAGGGAAATTGGTGTGAAGTTCTCTTTTTTTTGGATCATTTTGTGGGTAGTATTCCTTCTGCTTATATTTTCTGGAATAGTTTGAAGAGTATTGGTGTTAAGACTTCTTTAAAGGTCTGATAGAATTCTGCACTAAAAACATCTAGTCCTGTGCTTTTTTTTTGGTTGGGAGACTTTCAATGACTTCTTCTATTTCTTTAGGGGTTATGGAACCATTTAGGTGATCTGCCTTATCCTGATTTAACTACAGTATTTGGTATCTGTCTAGGAAATTGTCCATTTCATCCAGATTTTCCAGTTGATTTGAGTACAGGCTTTTGTAGTAGGATCTGAAGGTTTTTTTTTAATTCCCTCAGTTCCTGTTGCTATGTCTCCCTTTTCATTTCTGCTTTTGTTAATTTGGATACTGTCTCTGTGCCCTCTTGTTAGTCTGGCTAAGGATTTATCTATCTTGTTGATTTTGTCAATGATCCAGCTCCTGGTTTTGTGGATTCTTTGTATAGTTCTTTTTTATTCTACTTGGATGATTTCTGCCCTGAGTTTGATGATTTCACGCCTTCTACTGCTCTTGGGTGTATTAGCATCTTTCTGTTCTAAAGTGTTCTAAAGCTTTCAGATGTACCATTAAGCTGCTAGTGTGTGCAGTCTCCACCTTCTTTTTGGAGGCACTCAGAGCTATGAGTTTTCCTCTTAACACTGCTTTAATTGTGTCCCATAAATTTTGGGTATGTTATACTTTCATTGTCATTAAACTCTAAAAAGTCTTTGATTTCTTTCCTTATTTCTTCCTTGACCCAGGATCATTGAGTAGAGCATTGTTCAGCTTCCATGTGTATGTGGGATTTCTGTTGTTTTTGTTGCTATTGAAGACCACCCTTACTCCATAGTGATCTGATAGAATGCATGGGATTATTTCAGTCTTCTTATATCTGTTTAGGTCTGTTTTGTGACCAATTATGTGGTCAATTTTGGAGAAGGTACCATGAGGCACTGAGAAGAAGGTATATTCTTTTGATTTGGAATGAAATGTTCTATAGATATCTACTAAATACAACTAGTACAAAATTTCTGCTAGTTTCACTGTGTCTCTATTGAGTTTGTGTTTTCCTAATCTGTCCACTTCAGAGATTGGGGTGTTGAAATAACCCACAATTATTGTGTGAGGTGCTCTGTGTATGTTGAGCTTTAGTAGAGTTTCTTTTAAAAATGACGGTACCCTTGTAATTGAAGCACAGATGTTCAGAATTGAGAGTTCTTCTTGGAAGATTTTTCCTTTAATGAGTATGAAGTGTCCTTCCCTGTGTTTTTGATGACTTTTGGTTGAAAGTCTATTTTATTGGATATTAGAATGGCTACTCCTAGGAGAGTAGGACCATTCTTGTTTTCTGGGACCATTGCTTGGAAAACTGTTTCCTGCCTTTTACTCGGAGGAAGTGTTTGTCTATGACACTGAGATGCATTTCCTGTATGCAGCAAAATGTTGGGTCCTATTTAAGTGTGAACACTAAATGGATTGGAGTATGTTAGTCTATGTCATTTTCTGGGTAATTGAGACCATGGATGTTAAGAGATATTAAGAAATAATGTTTGTTTTTTCCTGTTATTTTTGATGTAATTTTCATGTTTATATGGTTATCTTCTTTTAGGTTTGTTGAAAGAAGATTGATTTCTTGCTTTTTCTAGTGTGTAGTTCTCTCCTTTTGTTGGTGTTTTCCACTCATTATCCTTTGAAGAGCTGGATTTGTGGAAAGATATTGTGTAAAATTGTTTTTGTCATGTAATACCTTGGTTTCTCCATCTATGGTAATTGAGAAATTTGCAGGGTATAGCAGTCTGGGTTGGCATTTGTTCCATTATTGTCTGTATGACATCTGCTCAGGCTCTTCTGGCTCTCATAATCTCTGGCATAAAGTCAAGTGTAATTATTTATATGTTACTTGAGCTTTTTTGCTTACTGCTTTTAATAGTCTTTCTTTGTTTAGTACATTTGGTGTTTTAACTATTATGTGACAGGAGGAATTTCTTTTCTGGTCAAATCTATTTGATGTTCTATAGGCTGCTTGTATGTTCATGGGAATCTCTTTCTTTAGTTTAGGGAAATTTTTTTTCTATAAGTTCATTGAAGACATTTACTGGCCCTTTAAGTTGGAAATCTTCACTCTCTTCTATACCTATAATCCTTAGGTTTGGTCTTCCCATTTTGGACTTCCTGGACATTTTGGGTCCATAACTTTTTGCATTTCTCATTTTCTTTGACTGTTGTGTCAATGCATTCTATGGTATCTTCAGCATCTGATATTCTCTCTTCTATCTCTTGTATTCTGTTATTGATGCTTGCATCCATGACATCTGACTTCTCTCCTAGGTTTTCTATGTCCAGAGTTGTTTTGTTTTGTGATTACTTTACTGTTTCTACCTCCATTTTTAGATCCTGGATGGTTTTTTTCAGTTCCTTCACCTGTTTTGTTGTGTTTTCCTGTAGTTCTTTAAGGGCTTCTCCCTGTTTACTTGTGTTGTCCTGTATTTCTTTAAGGGAGTCATTCTTGTCCTTTTTGAAGCCCTCTATCAGCATCATGAGCTATGATTTTTTTAAATCCAAATCTTGCTTTTCTGTTGTGTTGGGATATACAGGACTTACTGTTGTGGGTGAATTGGGTTTGGATGGTGCCATCTTGCCTTGACTTCTATTAGTAATGTTCCTACATTTGCCTTTTGCCATCTGGTTATCTCTGGTGTTAGTTGGTCCTGCTGTCTCTGGCTGATGTTTGTCCCTCCTGTGTGCCTGCAAGCCTGTCTCAGCATCCCTGGATGAGCAGCCCTCCCATGGCACAGAGTGCTGTGGTGCTGCCCAGCTCCTGGGTTCAGGTGGGGCCCTGGTAGACAGAGTCTCAAGTGATTTCTTTCCTGCAATCCTGGCTCTGATGGCCCATTCAGTTGCAGGAGTGAGGTGTCCTCACCTCTAATCATGGGACCCTACAGCACAGATGTTCCGGCAGGATAAGTGCACAGATGGCTGTGGTGCTGCCCAGCTTCTGGGTGCAGGTGTAGCCCTGGTGGACCAAGTCCCAAGTGATATTACACTTGGGTTTTCTCTGAGTTCCCGGCTACACCTGACTGCTCAGTCACCGGAGCAAAGATGGTATGAGTTTAATTTCTTTACATTAGTTGCTATTGTGGTATTATTTCTTATAGTTTTTCTAGAACTTTTAAGTCATTAAGTTATGAATATAAGATCACTATAGTTTTTAATTTAGTTGCTTAGTGCTATGAGCTTGACTCTTAGAACTGCCTTCCTTGTGTTTTATATGTTTGGATATATTGTATTACCATTTTCATTCAATTTTGAAAAGTTTTTAGTTCTTTCTTGATTTCTGTCTTGACACATTTTTATTCTATACTGGGGTTTTGAATTTTCAATCGTATTTTATATACTTTCTTTTGTTTTGTTCTTGATGATGTCCAGCTTTAACTCTTGGAGATCGGACAGAATGCAGGATATGTTATTTCTTTACACACACACACAAATACACATATATATGTTCAGAGTTACTTTCTGTCCTCATATGTGATCAACATTTAAGATAATTCCATCAGCTGCTGAGAATAAAGCATATTGTTTAATGTTGGGGTGGAATGTTCAGAAGGTGTTTGTTAAATCTATTTGATTTATGAAATTATTTGATGCCAGCATTTCTCTATTATTATTTTTTGTCTCTGGTTATGTTTTGCCTTATGTTTCATTCATTAATGTTTAGAATGGTAATAATCTCTTGGTGGATATTTTTCTTTAATGAGCCCTGCCCTGTCTCATCTGATTAGATTTGTGTTAAAGACTATTTTGCTGGATTTTAATATAGCCATTGCCTGCTTGCTGTTTGACTCCATTTTCTTGGAATATTCTTTTCCATCCTTTTGCCCTGAGGTAATATCTGTCTTTGATGGTGAGGTATATTTCTTGGCTACAAAAGAAATATGAATATGACTTATTTTAAAAATGAATATGAATTCTTTTCTAGTCCAATCTATTAGGCCCTTTCTTTTTTGAGAAATTGAACTGAACTCTTTTTTTTTTTGAAGAGAATTACTTTGTCTTTACTTGCACATGACAAGATTATCCATATAGGAAATCAGAAAATATCTACACAAAAAGACAAGAAAATTAAATAAGTTTATCAAGATTGCTGATTTTAAGATATATACAAGAGTTAGTACAACTTGTTTGAATTGTGTGTTTTATAGTGCCAAAGCTGGCAGAAATGAGAATTTGAAAATAAGTTTAGACTAAATACCTTAAATGATGAAATGTACAGGAATAAATTGTGTTAAAATTCAAATATTAAAAGCATACCATACATTAAGATAATGTAGAGATAAGTGAATGAGAGATCTGAGTTCTCTCAGGCCCAAGTCATAACATGGGAAAAACTCACATCTGCCCATTAGTTGGCAATTTCAGTGCAATATAAACACCTCTGAAGGCTTTAGAAGGATGGTTTCTGGGTTTCTACTATGTTCTTTTTTTTTTTTTTTAACATTAGCATTTTTTTAATCGATATAATTTATTTACATTTCAAATGATTTCCCCTTTTCTAGCCCCCACTCCCCGAAAGTCCCTTAAGTCCCCTTCTCTTTCCCTGTCCTCCCACCCACCCCTTCCCACTTCCCTGTTCTGGTTTTGCCGAATACTGTTTCACTGAGTCTCTCCAGAACCAGGGGCCAGTCCTTCTTTCTCCTTGTACCTCATTTGATGTGTGGATTAAGTTTTGGGTATTCCAGTTTTCTAGGTTAATAACCACTTATTAGTGAGTGCATACCATGATTCACCTTTTGAGTCTGGGTTACCTCACTTAGAATGATGTTCTCTAGCTCCATCCATTTGACTAAGAATTTCATGAATTCATTGTTTCTAATGGCTGAATAGTACTCCATTGTGTAAATATACCACATTTTTTGTATCCACTCTTCTGTTGAGGGATACCTGGGTTCTTTCCAGCATCTGGCAATTATAAATAGGGCTGCTATGAACATAGTAGAGCATGTATCCTTATTACATGGTGGGGAATCCTCTGGGTATATGCCCAGGAGTGGTATAGCAGGATCTTCTGGAAGTGAGGTGCCCAGTTTTCGGAGGAACCACCAGACTGATTTCCAGAGTGGTTGTACCAATTTGCAGCCCCACCAGCAGTGGAGGAGTGTTCCTCTTTCTCCACACCCTCTCCAACACCTGCTGTCTCCTGAATTTTTAATCTTAGCCATTCTGACTGGTGTAAGATGAAATCTCAGGGTTGATTTGATTTGCATTTCCCTAATGACTAATGAAGTTGAGCATTTTTTAAGATGCTTCTCCGCCATCCGAAGTTCTTCAGGTGTGAATTCTTTGTTTAACTCTGTACCCCATTTTTTAATAGGGTTGTTTGGTTTTCTGGAGTCTAACTTCTTGAGTTCTTTATATATATTGGATATTAGCCCTCTATCTGATGTAGGATTGGTGAAGATCTTTTCCCAATTTGTTGGTTGCCGATTTGTCCTCTTGATGGTGTCCTTTGCCTTACAGAAACTTTGTAGAGAAATTGAACTCTTAAATATTAACCTATTAATGAGCAATGTTTATTGATCTTTGCTATTTTGACTTGATGGTGAGGTTCTTCCCCTCTTTTGATTATTTTTTCTTTGTGTCCTCTCTATTATAGTTAACCTCTTGGGACTGAAGTATGCTTTTAATATCCTCTGTAGAGCTATATTTGGGAATATAGATTGCTTCAACTAATTATTATCATAGGATATTTCTTTTTTTCAACCACTATACACAGATAGATAGTTATGCTGTACATAGTAGCCTATATTGGTATTTGTGGATTCTTGTAGCTTGAAAGAATACCCATATATTGGAACTGGATAATATCATCCTGAGTGAGGTAACCCAATCACAAAATAACACTTATGTATGCACTCACTGATAAGTAGATATTAGCCTAGAAGCTTGGGATACCCAAGACATAATTAACATATCAAATGATGCCCAAAAAGGAGGAAGAACAAAGTATGTATCCTTGGGTCCTTTGTAGAAAGAGGGAAAAATATGAACAGTAGGAGATACAAAGTCAAAAAGTTGAGCAGAGTCTGAGGAAAAGACAATCCAGAGACTACCACAACCAGGGATGCACCTTATATACAGTTACAAAACCCAGACACTATTGTGGATGCCCACAAGTTCTGGCTGACTGGATACGGATTTAGCTATCACCTGGGAACTTCCCTTAGTGCATGACAAACACAGATGGGGAAACTCTCAGCCAATAATTGAACTGAGCACAGGGTCCCCAATGGAGGAGCTAGAGAAATGACCCAACGAAATGAAGGAGTTTGAAGTGCCACAGGAGGAACAACAATATGAGTCACCCAGTACTCCCAGATAAAATAATCAACCAAAGAATACACATGGAGTTGCCCAGTGCTTCAGACATATCGGCAGAAGAGGATGGTCTTGTTAGACACCAAAGGGAGGAGAGGCCCTTGGTCCTGGAAAGACTTGATGTCGGAGTGTAGAGGAATAACAGGACAGGGAAGCATGGGAGGGTTGACTGGGGAAAGGGAAATGTCTTATGGGATTTTCATGGTATGGGGGAACCAGGAAAGTGGACAACATTAAAAATGTAAATAAACAATATAACTAATAAAAATAAAATTGGAGCTCTGGGGAGATAGAGACAACAGAGGAAAAAAGTATACACAGCCATTCCTTCTGGCCTCAAAAGTCTCCATTGAAATGTCAAGTGTTATTCTAATGAACATGTCTTTGTATATGACTTGCTATTTTCCCTTGCAATATTTAATATCCTTTCTCTGTTCTTACATTTACTGCTTTTGTTATTATATTTTATGTGGATTTTCTGTTTTGATACCCATCTTAGTGTTTTGTATGCCTTCTGAAACCTGATAGGGACCTCCTACTTTAGATTGAGGAATGTTTGCTCTATGATTTTGTAAAAAAAAAAAAAAAAAAAGTATTTCTGGGTCTTTGAAATGAGTATCTTTTCCTTGCTCCATATTTTCACTGTCTTCCATACTTCATGGATGTTTTGTGTCAAGAATGTTTTTTATCTAACATTGCTTTTGACTGAGCCATTCATTTCTTCTACCTTGTCTTCAAATTTCAAAATTCTCTGTTTCCCTTCTTTTAATCTACTGGTTAGGCTTGCCTCTGTGTGTTTTCTTTGATATCCTGAGATTTACCCTTCCACTTTTATTTCAGTTTGGGTTTGCTTTAATAATTCTATTTGATAAATTTTATTTCAAGGCTTGAATTATCTTCATTATTTTACTAAACTATTTACTTACACCTTTGAAGCCTTTATTAGAGCATTCATAAAATTTTTAAGGTCCATTGAATATGTTCATAATTATTGTTTTGAAGCCCTTTCTTTTGAATATCAGCTAAATCACATTTCTTGAAATTTATTGCAATAAGATAGCTGGCTTATGGAAAAACCGTATTGTCTTGGCTGTTTATGTTTTTATTTGAACTGGAGTTTAGGCATCTGAAGGGCTATGTGATTACTATTAGAGGGTTGTCAACTGTCACGAATAAATGGATATGGGATAGGAGAGAAGAACAAAAGCAGCAGTGGGAAAAATTAGAGTGATACTGGGTACACACAAAGAAGCAGAAAATGCTCAACTTCATTAGTCATTAGGGAAATGCAAATCAAAGCAACCCTGAGCTTTCACCTTACAACAGTTAGAATGGCTAAGATTAAAAATTCAGGAGACAGCAGGTGTTGGATAGGATGGGGAGGATGTGGAGAAAGAGGAACATTCCTCCACTGCTGGTGGGGTTGCAAATTGGTACAACAACTCTGGAAATCAGTCTTGTGGTTCCTCAGAAAACTGGGCACGTCAGTTCCAGAGGATCCTGCTATACCACTCCTGGGCATATACCCAGAGGATTCCCAAGCATGTAATAAGGATATGTGCTCCGCTATGTTCATAGCAGCCCTATTTATAATAGCCAGAAGCTGGAAAGAACCCAGGTATCCCTCAATGGAAGAATGGATGCAAAAAATGTGGTATATATACACAATGGAGTACTATTCAGCCATTAGAAACAATGAATTCATGAAATTCTTAGGCAAATGGAGCTGGAGAACATCATACTAAGTGAGGTAACCCAGTCTCAAAAGATCAATCATGGTATGCACTCACTAATAAGTGGATATTAGCCTAGAAAATTTGAATACCCAAAACATAATCCACACATCAAATGAGGTACAAGAAGAATGGACGAGTGGTCCCTGGTTCTTAAAAGACTCTGTGTAGCAGTATAGGCCAAAACCAGAACAGAGAAGTGGGAAGGGGTGGATGAGAGAACAGGGGGAGGGAAGGAGACTTATGTGACTTTCGGGGAGTGGGGGGGCCTAGAGGCAGGTGCATCCAGATAAAGAATAAGTCTGAAGAAGGAAAATGGAGGACAGGAAGAATATTAAGGGTTGCCTACTCAAGCCCCAGTCTGGTGTGGCCACTGGAATTCTCTAGTCCACATTATTATTGCATAGCACTAAATTTGGGTTGACTTCAGAGCATGATTCTTAACAGGATAAAGTCTATGAAAGCATGAGAAAATTTATGTATTCAGTGTCCATCTATGATCCTCCCATGAACATGATCAAGTTGGTATACAAATACCCTACTTCTGTTATCAATTTTTGTTTCAATTGACGTTGCTTTTGTTGTGATAAAACACCATGACCAAAAGCAAGTTGGATGTTGGTTGTGGTATTTCATCTTACACTTCTGGGTGACAATCTATCACTGAGTATGTTAAGGCAGGAACCAAAGCAGAACAGGGACGTGGAGTCAGGACCAGAATCAGAAGCTATGAAGAAACATCATTTACTAGATAGCTTCCCATGACATACTCAGTTTGCTTTCTTATACCATGGATAACACTAGCCTAGGTCTGTTAGTGCTTTCAGTTGAATTGGTCCGCCCATATAAATTATTATTCAAGAAAATATCCCATAGACAAATCTAAAGGGGGCACTTTATAAATTGAATTTACTCTTCTCAAATGATTCTATCTTGTGTGAAGTTGACAAAATATCTCCCATAAAACACCAATAAAAGCAAATAAAAAACCCCAAATAAGCAAACAAAAATTAGACACAACAGATGGTTTTATACTTTTATGACCATTTCTAAATGCATAATGTTCCAGAACTTAAGAATGGCATGATTTTGTTTTTGACTTTCTGTTACAGAAATGTAAATTACATTCAGTATAAGTATATATTGTTTTCTCATTGTCAAGACCAAATACTTGAAAAATTCAACTTCAGGAAGAAACTGTTTATATGGGATTATAGTTTTAGGGAAATAATCCATCAATGGTAAGAAGATGTGGTGACAGACATGTGAAGGTTGTCATATTATACCTACAGTCAGGAATCTGAGAAAAGTGAATGCCTGTTCTCAGCGGGCATCTTTTAACCATCTTTTTATTTAGACTAAGACTATAGTCCATGCTATGGCTCTGCTAACATTCTGTATAGATCTCAGGTAAGCCTCCCTGGAAACACCCTCCAACACACACTTAGCAGTGTTTCCTGCGTAATTATATATTTGGTCACATTGACAATGAATATTAAATACCATAAAAACAATACACAAATTTTATTTTTTGTTTTTCTTGGCTAACAATAACTACTATGAGACCGTTTTGGAATGCTGGACAGGTTTATTGTCACCCCCAATAAATGCATATAAAAACACACACTACAGTTACTGTATTTATAAGCTATAAGCCTAGATTGGCCAGCTCTATCACCACACCAACCTATCCCCAAACTATAATACCTGAAAGTTATTATAAAAATTGCTACTTGCAATTTTTCCTGGCCACATGGTTTTGCTCCATCTTCTCTTCCTCTCTTGCTCTTTTTCTCTTCTAGACCTCCAAACCAAATAAAGGCTTTAGCCTTTATTTGACCATTAAAAATGGGCAACATATTCACATGATATCACCTGAGTACGTGAGTAACTGCTCTTTGGTTCAACAGCCCCTCCCAAGGAAGCAAAATTAATATCAGAAAACAGTGTCCTGGCAACCCACAACCATCATTTTATGTGGAAATTACCTCTAATAGATACATATTTCATAGTAATGGCACAATATAGATTGCATGTGGTAAATGCTAATTGACCTCGATGTGATTAAAAATAAATATAAAAATATTTTAAGTAATAAATTAATTTTTGTTATAAAACACTGTTAAAATATGAAAAGTTGAAAACTATAGAAAATTATGAAATCACATTTTATTGACGAAGAACTTGAATAAAAATACATATGAAGAATTTTCTCAGCTAACATGTCTGAATTATAATATCAAAACAGATTCTTTTTTTTTCTTTTTTTTTCTCTTTTTTTTCTTTTTTTTTTATTCGATATAATTTATTTACATTTCAAATGATTTCCCCTTTTCTAGCCCCCCCACTCCCCGAAAGTCCCGCAAACCCCCTTCTCTTCCCCTGTCCTTCCACCCACCCCTTCCCACTTCCCCGTTCTGGTTTTGCTGAATACTGTTTCACTGAGTCTTTCCAGAACCAGGGGCCACTCCTCCTTTCTTCTTGTACCTCATTTGATGTGTGGATTATGTTTTGGGTATTCCAGTTTTCTAGGTTAATATCCACTTATTAGTGAGTGCATACCATGATTCACCTTTTGAGTCTGGGTTACCTCACTTAGTATGATATTCTCTAGCTCCATCCATTTGCCTAAGAATTTCATGAATTCATTGTTTCTAATGGCTGAATAGTACTCCATTGTGTAGATATACCACATTTTTTGCATCCACTCTTCTGTTGAGGGATACCTGGGTTCCTTCCAGCATCTGGCAATTACAAATAGGGCTGCTATGAATATAGTAGAACATGTATCCTTATTACATGGTGGGGAGTCTTCTGGGTATATGCCCAGGAGTGGTATAGCAGGATCTTCTGGAAGTAAGGTGCCCAGTTTTCGGAGGAACCGCCAGACTGATTTCCAAAGTGGTTGTACAAATTTGCAACCCCACCAGCAGTGGAGGAGTGTTCCTCTTTCTCCACACCCTCTCCAACACCTGCTGTCTCCTGAATTTTTAATCTTAGCCATTCTGACTGGTGTAAGATGAAATCTTAGGGTTGATTTGATTTGCATTTCCCTAATGACTAATGAAGTTGAGCATTTTTTAAGATGCTTCTCCGCCATCCGAAGTTCTTCAGGTGTGAATTCTTTGTTTAACTATGTACCCCATTTTTTAATAGGGTTGTTTGGTTTTCTGGAGTCTAACTTCTTGAGTTCTTTATATATATTGGATATTAGCCCTCTATCTGATGTAGGATTGGTGAAGATCTTTTCCCAATTTGTTGGTTGCCGATTTGTCCCCTTGATGATGTCCTTTGCCTTACAGAAACTTTGTAATTTTATGAGGTCCCATTTGTCAATTCTTGCTCTTAGAGCATACGCTATTGGTGTTCTGTTCAGAAACTTTCTCCCTGTACCGATGTCCTCAAGGGTCTTCCCCAGTTTCTTTTCTATTAGCTTCAGAGTGTCTGGCTTTATGTGGAGGTCCTTGATCCATTTGGATTTGAGCTTAGTACAAGGAGACAAGGATGGATCAATTCGCATTCTTCTGCATGCTGACCTCCAGTTGAACCAGCACCATTTGTTGAAAAGGCTATCTTTTTTCCATTGGATGTTTTCAGCCTCTTTGTCGAGGATCAAGTGGCCATAGGTGTGTGGGTTCATTTCTGGATCTTCAATCCTGTTCCATTGATCCTCCTGCCTGTCACTGTACCAATACCATGCAGTTTTTAACACTATTGCTCTGTAGTATTGCTTGAGGTCAGGGATACTGATTCCCCCAGATTTTCTTTTGTTGCTGAGAATAGTTTTAGCTATCCTGGGTTTTTGGTTGTTCCAGATGAATTTGATAATTGCTCTTTCTAACTCTGTGAAGAATTGAGTTGGGATTTTGATGGGTATTGCATTGAATCTGTATAGTGCTTTAGGCAAAATGGCCATTTTAACTATATTGATTCTACCGATCCATGAGCATGGGAGGTTTTCCCATTTTTTGAGGTCTTCTTCCATTTCCTTCTTCAGAGTCTTGAAGTTCTTGTCATACAGATCTTTCACATGTTTGGTAAGAGTCACCCCAAGATACTTTATACTGTTTGTGGCTATTGTGAAGGGGGTCATTTCCCTAATTTCTTTCTCAGCCTGCTTATCCTTTGAGTATAGGAAGGCCACTGATTTGCTTGAGTTGATTTTATAACCTGCCACTTTGCTGAAGTTGTTTATCAGCTGTAGGAGCTCTCTAGTGGAGTTCTTTGGGTCACTTAGGTAGACGATCATGCCGTCTGCAAATAATGATAGTTTGACTTCTTCCTTTCCAATTTGTATCCCTTTGACCTCCTTATGTTGTCGAATTGCCCGAGCTAGTACCTCAAGTACAATATTGAAAAGATAAGGAGAAAGGGGGCAGCCTTGTCTGGTCCCTGATTTCAGTGGGATTGCTTCAAGTTTCTCTCCATTTAGTTTGATGCTGGCTACCGGTTTGCTGTATATTGCTTTTACTATGTTTAGGTATGGACCTTGAATTCCTGTTCTCTCCAAGACTTTAAGCATGAAGGGATGCTGAATTTTGTCAAATGCTTTTTCAGCATCCAATGAAATGACCATGTGGTTTTGTTCTTTGAGTTTGTTTATGTAGTGGATTGTATTGATGGATTTCCGTATATTGAACCAACCCTGCATTCCCGGGATAAAGCCTACTTGATCATGGTGGATGATCGTTTTGATGTGTTCTTGGATTCGGTTGGCAAGAATTTTATTGAGTATTTTTGCATCAATGTTCATAAGGGAAATTGGTCTGAAGTTCTCTTTCTTTGTTGGATCTTTGTGTGGCTTTGGTATCAGCGTAATTGTGGCTTCGTAGAAGGAATTGGGTAGTGTTCCTTCTGTTTCTATTTTGTGGAATAGTTTGAAGAGTATTGGTGTTAACTCTTCTTTGAAGGTCTGGTAGAATTCTGCACTGAAGCCATCTGGTCCTGTGCTTTTTTTGGTTGGAAGACTTTCTATGACTCCTTCTATTTCTTTAGGCATTATGGGACTGTTTAGATGGTCTAGTTGGTCCTGATTTAATTTTGGTATTTGGTATCTGTCAAGGAAATTGTCCATTTCCTCCAGATTCTCCAGTTGTGTTGAGTATAGGCTCTTGTAGTAGGATCTGATGATTTTTTGGATTTCCTCAGTTTCCGTTGTTATATCTCCCTTTTCATTTCTAAGTTTGTTAATTTGGATACTTTCTCTGTGCCCTTTGGTCATTCTGGCTAAGGGTTTATCTATCTTGTTGATTTTCTCAAAGAACCAGCTCCTGGTATTGTTGATTTTTTGTATGGTTCTCTTTGTTTCTACTTGATTGATTTCGGCCCTGAGTTTGATGATTTCCTGCCTTCTACTCCTCCTGGGCGAAATAGCTTCTTTTTGTTCTAGGGCTTTCAGGTGTGTCATTAAGCTGGTAATGTATGCTCTCTCCATTTTCTTTTTGGAGGCACTCAGGGCTATGAGTTTTCCTCTTAGCACTGCTTTCAATCTGTCCCATAGATTTGGGTATGTTGTGTTTTCATTTTCATTGTGTTCTAAAAAGTCTTTAATTTCTTTCTTTATTTCTTCCTTGACCAAGGTATCATTGAGTAGCGTATTGTTCAGTTTCCACGTGTATGTGGGCTTTCTGTGGTTTCTGTAGCTATTGAAGACCACTTTTACTCCATAGTGATCAGATAGGAGGCATGGGATTAGTTCGATCTTCTTATATTTGTTGAGGTCTGTCTTGTGACCAATTATATGGTCGATTTTGGAGAAGGTACCATGAGGTGCTGAGAAAAAGGTATATTCTTTTGTTTTAGGATAGAATGTTCTATATATATCTGTTAAATCTAATTGGTCCAAAGCTTCAATTAGTTTCATTGTGTCCCTGTTTAGTTTCTGTTTTCCTGATCGGTCCATTGAGGAAAGTGCAGTGTGGAAGTCACCCACAATTATTGTGTTAGGTGCAATGTGTGCTTTTAGTTTTAATAAAGTTTCTTTTACGAAAGAGGGTGCCCTTGCATTTGGGGCATAGATGTTCAGGATTGACAGTTCTTCTTTTTGTATTTTTCCTTTGACCAGCAAGAAGTGTCCCTCAGGGTCTCTTTTGATGACTTTGGGTTGAAAGTCAATTTTATCTGATATTAAAATGGCTACTCCAGCTTGTTTCCTGAGACCATTTGCTTGTAAAATTGTCTTCCAGCCTTTTACTCTAAGGTAGTGTTTGTCTTTGACCCTGAGGTGTGTTTCCTGTAAGCAGCAAAATGTAGGGTCCTGTTTACGTATCCATTCAGTTAGTCTGTGTCTTTTTATTGGGGCATTGAGTCCATTGATGTTAAGAGATATTAAGGAATAGTGATTGTTACTTCCTATCATTTTTGACATTATTTTTTAAATTTGAATGCTTAACTTCTTTTGGGTTTGATGAAAGGTTACTATCTTGCTTTTTCCAGGGTGAAGTTTCCCTCCTTGTATTGGTGTTGTCCTCCTATTATCCTTTTTAGGGCCGGGTTTGTGGATAAATATTGGGTAAACTTGGTTTTGTCATGAAATATCTTAGTTTCTCCATCTATGGTGATTGAGAGTTTTGCTGGATATAGTAGTTTTGGTTGGCATTTGTGTTCTCTTAGAGTCTGCATGAGATCTGCCCAGGACCTTCTAGCCTTCAGGTGAAAAGTCTGCTGTGATTCTGATAGGTCTTCCTTCATATGTTACTTGGCCTTTTTCTCTTACTGCCTTTAGTATTCTTTCTTTGTTTAGAACATTTGGTGTTTTGATTATTATGTGACGGGAAGTATTTCTGTTCTGGTCCAGTCTGTTTGGAGTTCTGTAGGCTTTTTGTATATTCATGGGCATCTCTCTCTTTAGGTTAGGGAAGTTTTCTTCCATAATTTTATTGAAGATGTTTGCTGGCCCTTTAAGTTGTAAATCTTCACTCTCATCTATGCCTATAATCCTTAGGTTTGGTCTTCTCATTGTGTCCTGGATTTCCTGGATATTTTGGGTTACAAGCTTTTTGCATTTTGCATTTTCTTTAACTGTTGAGTCCATGGTTTCTATGGAATCTTCAGTATCTGAGATTCTTTCTTCTATCTCTTGTATTCTGTTGTTGATATTTGCATCTCTGTCCCCTGATTTCTTCCCAAGGCTTTCTATCACCAAAGTTGTTTCCCTTTGAGTTTTCTTAGTTGTTTCTACTTCTGATTTTAGATCCTGGATGGTTTTGCTTAGCTCCTTCACTTGCATGTTTGTGTTTTCCTGTAATTCTTTAAGAGATTTTTGTGTTTCGTCTTTCATGACCTCAGCCTGTTGACCAAAGTTCTCCTGTATTTCTTTAAGAGCTTTTTGTGTTTCGTCTTTCATGACCTCAGCCTGTTGACCAAAGTTCTCCTGTATTTCTTTAAGTGTTTTTTGCATTTCCTCCTTGTTGGCTTTTGTATTCTCCTGGATTTCTTTCAATGATTTTTGTGTTTCCCTTGCAAGGGCTTCTAACTTTTGATCCATTTTCTCCTGAATTTCTTTATGTATGTCCTTCATGTGTTCCTGTACAAGCATCATGACCAGTGATTTTAAATCCAAATCTTGTTTTACTGGTGTGATGGGGTATCCAGGACATGTTGGTAGAGGAGAATTGGGTTCAGATGTTGCCATATTGCCTTGATTTCTGTTAGTGACGTTCCTGCGTTTGCCTTTTGCCATCTAGTTCTCACTGGTGTTAGTTTATCTTGTCAGTGCTGGACTCACCAGTGCAAGCTGCCCCTTCCCAGTTGGCCTCTGGTGCACAGCTTACCTCCTGCACTGCTTGTAGATAGTGTGCTGCTGCCCAGGCTGTTCCGATCCCAAAGCAGGCACCCGAAGGCTCCCGCTGGGGCCCGCTGGATTCACTGGAGCACACTGACTTCTCCCAGCTGGCTGCCCGGAAGCCCAGCTAGCCACTTGCAGGACTTGGAGATGTAATGCTGCCGCCCAGACTGATCTGGATCCGGAAGCGGAGAGAGTAGAGCTAAGGGCTTCTGCCTGAGGCCTTGCCCCAGATTGTGTCTGTGGACCAGATGGAGCCTGTGTGCACCCCCAGGGAGTGCCGATGGTGTATGCTACTGTGACCTCCCCTGTGTTCCGCTCACTCCGCTGGGCAGCCGATCCGCCAACCGGGCTGTCGCATACAAGGTTAGCCTGGCCGCCCAGTCTCTGAGTCCAGGCAAAAGCCTGGGAAGCCAAGGTCCGAGCGAAGTTCCCCTAGGGCTATGACTGTTAATTGGGTCTGCCAGGTGACTAGGATGGCGGGCGCGCGCGTCCGCGCTCCCTGAAAGCGCCAGGAGAGTCTGCTTTGCTAACAATCACCTGGGCGGGTTGACTCACAGATGGCCCACCAAGCCGCCCAGTTCTTGGGGTCAGTCCTGTGCCTTTTGGGGCCTGGACCCCCGCTTTGTTAGCCTTAGGCTATGCCTGTTACAGGTCTGCCCGCCTGAGCTCTCTGTCGTCCTGCAGGCAAAATGGCGGCGGCGCGCTCGCAGGCCTCGGCAAAAAACCTCCTGGCTGGGTTGGCACCCCGATGGCCCCCCGACCCACCCAGGGCCTGGTTGCAGGCCAACGCCCGTCGGACGCGGTGTTGGCCTCGGATTATGTTTGTGTATCTCAGTCTGTCCAATCCCTGGAGTACCTGACCAAGATGGATGCACCTCTCCTGGATGGTGGGAGGCCGAGTTCTGAAGTGGCCTCCATGCAGGAAAGGCACCGCACAACTGCAGCTGCTTGCTGCCCGGCTGGTCAGCGAAGGTCAGTGGTCATGGGCGCAGGGCCTAACTGGTCCCTGTGACGCCTTGGTTCCACTGCTGATGGCCCTTCAGCTGGAGCAGCCACTGCTGCCGCTGCCACCGCTGCCACCGCCGCTGCCGCCGCTGCCACCGCCGCCGCCGCCTGATCTGAGATTCTTTGCTAAAGAAGAGATGTTGGTGGTAAATACTGATGGAAATGAACTAAATGCTATTGCTTATTAGAAACATGTAAATTTAAACCACTGACACTGTGCTAGAATAGTAAGATGGTTTTTTTCTTAACACAAACGCTTGATAGACCTAGAAAACCTAGACCTATTAAGCGGGAAACTTTATTCAGAAAGCATCTATATAGAATTGACTGGTAGGCAAGTTAGTAAGGTATGTTCTTGATTAATAATTGATGTGGGAAGGCCAGGCCCATTGAGAGTGATACCACTTTTGGAAAGGTTGTTGTGTGTGATATAAGAAAGCAAGAGAGCAAGAAAAAACAGCAGGCCAGGAAACAGGGCTCCCTCATGAACTCTTTTTCATTAGGTTTCTGCTTCCATGTTTCCTGTTTTTAGATCCTGCCCTCATTTTTTTAAGGATGGAGTGTGCTTTAGAAGTATAAGCAAAATAAACCCCCTTTTCACAATATTGCTTTCAGTCATGGTGGGTTTTCTTCTATCAATATAACACTATGATTGAAATTTTTACAGGAGTTGGGTATTTCTGTGAAAGACCTGACCATGTATTTTGGAAAGGGTTGTAGAAGTATTGTGCAACTTTGTGATAAAAAAAAAAAGAGCTGGTGAGTGTTCAAAGCTTGGTGAGGTGTTATCTAACTTTGAAGATAATTCTAAGAGTTATATAAAAAACAGAGGCCTAACTTGTAAAGTGTCATTGGGAAAATCAAAGAGCTATTGTACTTTGTAGAGAGTTTGGCAGTTTCCTGTGAAGGTAATACCACATTTATCATTGGATAAATTGATATCATCAATTTTTTTCAAATCACTGGAAACATATGACCTCAAAACCTAAACATATTTTACAACACTTGATGGATTATATGCCAGTAAATCTGTCATGGATGAAAATCGCTTATAACCTTCCTCATCAATAAGTTATAACCGCTCATTGCAATTGGTTTTATATTTGTACAAAATATATTTGAGATTCTGGTACTACTCAAATATTTATGATTCTGTGTCTTTGTGGTATTCCTTCATAGTCATTAAGTAATAGCATTTATTTTAATAGAGAATATCAATATTTTGATCATATTATTGTCATTTATCTCTCTTTTGATTATTATTTGCCTAATATGCAATTTTCTCCCTTTCACTTTTAATTCATGTAAAATTTAATTTTAAAAATATTTTTTGTTGTACCTATTCATGAACCCCAAAAGACCATCAATAAGCTAACGCCAATGCAATCTCACTAGGGTCTTTTTATTTGAGCTTGAGCTTGGACTCATTGACAACCCTGCTGCAGCAGGATGGGATGGTGAAGCCCCAAGTCTAGTTTCAAGCAAGCATTTATAGAGGCAAGAAAACAAGCAAGGTGGTTTCTAGCCTGGCACACATCTGATTAGGGTCTATTATGGGATTGTGTTGCCCTTTTAATAATTGACCAGTGCTGGGAGCCAAACCATAAACTTAACTTCTACTTTTCTCCTGACTGGTGGTTGTTAAAGTCAATGGAGCTAAAATGGCAGAATCATCCAGGACCACTAGGTGCAGGCATATTGGAGAGTAACCTGAAAAGTAGTGCTAGGTCCAGGTTTGTTGGCCAACTCAAGTTCAACCACCAGTCAGGTTCTCAAAGATGGAGAATGAACCCAAGATGGAGTTTGACTAACCTGTGTGTGTGTGTGTGTGTGTGTGTGTGTGTGTGTGTGTGTGTGTGTATGTGAGAGAGAGAGAGAGAGAGAGAGAGAGAGAGAGTTTGTGTGTGTCTGTGTGTGTGTGTGAGAGAGAGAGAGAGAGTTTGTGTGTGTCTCTGTGTGTGTGAGAGAGAGAGAGTTTGTGTGTGTGTGTGTCTGTGTGTGTGTGTGTGTGTGTGTGGAGAGAGAGAGAGAGAGAGACAGAGAGAGAGAGAGAGAGAGAGAGAGAGAGAGAGAGAGAGAATAATGACAAAAAATTATATATATATATATATATATATATATAGTGGGCCTGTCTTAGTTTTCTTTTCTAATGAAAAACAAAACACCATTAACCAAGACTACTTATAAAACATTTAATATTGGGCTCATGGTTACACAGGGTTATAGTTTCCAACCTCTATGACATGGTACCAGACATGCAAAATTGACACTAGAGTAGTAGGTGAGAGCTCATATCTGAGTCGATAAACATGAAGCAGAAAGAGGTAACTAGGATAGCAAAGACTTGGCTGAAGAGATGGCTCAGTGGTTAAGAGCACCAACTGCTCTTGCAATATGCCTGAGTTCAAATCTCAGCAACCACATGGTATCTCACAATTATCTGTAACAAGATCTGACACCCCTACTGGAGTGTCTGAAGACAGCTATAGTGTACTTACATTAAATAAATAAATAAATAAATAAATAAATAAATAAATAAATAAATATTTTCTAAAAATGATGGCAAGGAATTTTTAATGTTTAGCCCTGCCCATAATGTCGCATCTTCTCCCATAAGGCCAAATATCCTAATAGTTTCCAAAGAGTTCCACCAAATGGGGACCACACGTTCAAATATATAATCACCTATGAGAACCATTCTCATCCAAACCATCACATTCAACCGCCATAGGCTTATGGCTATATCACAATGTAAAATGCATTTCATCCAACTTTTAAAATCCCCTTAGGTTTTCACAGTCTTAACACAGTTTAAAATTCCAAAGTCTCCTCCAAGACTGAGGGCGCTCTCTTGACTGTGACAAACTATAAAATTTAAAGGCAAATTACATCTGGCTGAATACACAGAATGTACAGTACCATCCCAAAAGGGAGGACTTGAGACATGGGGAGGAAATTCTGGACCAAAACAAGACTGAAACCTAGCAGGAAAAACTCCAAATCCTCACCTTGACCTTTGTTTTTGTTTTTTTTTATTCGATATAATTTATTTACATTTCAAATGATTTCCCTTTTCTAGCCCCCCCCCACTCCCTGAAAGTCCCGTAAGCCCCCTTCTCTTCCCCTGTCCTCCTTTGATGTTAAAGGTCCTGGATGATTCTGCCGTTTTAGCTCCATTGACTTTAACATACTCGTCCAGATTGGGCTGGTACTGCTCCCTGTATGCAGCTATCCTTGGCAGACATCCCATAATTCTGATCCTTCAAATATCCTGGGATCTCTAAAACAATCTAGGCTTACTTACCTTGCTTCCAAAAATGTTCTTTCATAGCCTCTATGCTGTCCCTTCCATGCCACATACCTGTCCACAGCCATTCTACTTAACCATGGAGGTAGATATCACAATCTCTTTACTACTGCCATCTATCATGACTTTAAAACCAGAATACACATGGCTGATGCTGCCAAGTTCATCTGCATGTGTGAGATGGAGCTTGACTCTCTCCCATCCTTGAATTATATTTGCATAAAATTTGATCTATAGGATTTGTTGGGGTTTTTTCCATTCTCTTTTTTTTTCTTTTTTTTTTTTGTTGTTTTTTTGTTTTTTTTTTTAATATTTTATTTTCTATATTCTTTGTTTACACTCCAAATGATTTCCACTTTCCCGGATCCCCCCTCCCCATATGTCCCATAAAACTTCTTTTCTCCATCCCTTCTCCAACCACCTCCCTCCCTTTTCTCTGTCCTTATATTCCCTTCCAATGCTAGATCAATCCTTTCCAGGATCAGGACCCTCTCCATACTTCTTCATGGGAGTCACTTGTTATGCAATTTGTGCCTTCAGTATTCAGGGCTTCTGGGCTAATTAATATCCACTTATCAGAGATTGCATTCCATGTGTATTCTTTTGTGATTGGGTTAGCTCGCTTAGGATGATATTTTCCAGATCAAACCATTTGCCTAAAAATTTTGTGAATTCATTGTTTCTAATTGCTGAGTAGTATTCCATTGTGTAAATATAACACATTTTCTGTATCCATTCCTCCTTTGAGGGACATCTGGGTTCTTTCCAGCTTCTGGCTATTATAAATAAGGCTGCTATGAACATAATGGAGCATGTGTCTTTATTGCATGCCAGGGAATCCTTTGGGTATATGCCCAGGAGAGATATAGCAGGGTCCTCTGGAAGTCTCATGTCCAGTTTTCTGAGGAACCTCCAGACTGATTTCCACAGTGACTATACCATCTTGCAGCCCCACCAGCAGTGGAAGAGTGTTCCTCTTTTTCCACATCCTTGCCAACACCTGCTGTCTCCTGAGTTTTTGACCTTAGCCATTCTGACTGATGTAAGGTGAAATCTCTGGGTTGCTTTGATCTGCATTTCCCTAATGACTAATGATGTTGAGCACTTCTTAAGGTGCCTCTCATCCATCCAAATTTCTTCAGGAGAAAATTCTTTGTTTAGATCTGTACCCCATTTTTAATATGGTTATTTGGTTCCCTGGGGTCTAACTTCTTGAGTTCTTTGTAAATATTGGATATTAGCCCTCTATCAGATGTGGGGTTGGTGAATATCCTTTCCCAATTTGATGGTTGCCGTTTTGTCCTTTTAACAGTGTCCTTTGCCTTACAGAAACTTTGTAATTTTATGAGGTCCCATTTGTCAATTCTTGATCTTAAAGCATAAGCTATTGGTGATCTGTTCAGGAACATTTCCCCTGTGCCCATGTCCTCAAGGGTCTTCCCCAGTTTCTTTTCTATTAGTTTCAGTGTGTCTGGTTTTACATGGAGGTCCTTGATCGACTTGGAGTGAAGTTTAGTACATGGAGATAAGAATGAATTGATTCGCATTCTTCTGCATGCTGACCTCCAATTGAACCAGCACCATTTGTTGAAAAGGCTATCTTTTTTTCCACTGGATGTTTTTGGCTCCTTTGTCGAAGATCAAGTGACCATAGGTGTGTGGATTCATTTCTGGATCTTCAATTCTATTCCATTGGTCCACTTGTCTATCACTGTGCCAATACCATGCAGTTTTTAACACTATTGCTCTGTAGTATTGCTTGAAGTCAGGGATACTGATTCCCCCAGAATTTCTTTTGTTGTTGATAATAGTTTTAGCTATCCTGGGTTTCTTGTTATTCCAGATGAATTTGAGAATTGCTTTTTCTTTTTTTTTTATAAAGAACAACATTTAATTGGGGCTGGCCTACAGTTTCAGAGGTTCAGTCCATTATCATCAAGGTGGGAAGCATGGCAGTGTCCAGGCAGACATGGTGTAGGCAGAGCTGAGAGTTCTACATCTTATTCCGAAAGGAACCAGAAGACTGTCTCCCACATGGCTAGGAGGAGGGTCTCAAAGCCCACCCCCATATTGACACATTTCCTCCAATAAGGCAGCACCTACTCCAACAAGGCCAACCTCCTAATAGTGCCACTCCCTGGGCCAACCATATTCAAACCACTACAGCTTTTCTTCCATCTTTTAAACCATATTTTTATTCTCTTTCCCCCTCTCCTTCCTCCCTCTCTTGTTTTATTTGAGACATGTAGCCAAGGCTGGCCTTGAGCTTGAGTCTTCAGCTTGCTGAATGGTAGGAATACAGAACATGTTTGTTATCTTGCCCAAGTCTTTATTTCTTTTTTTTTCCTTTTTTTTTATTCGATATATTTTTATTTACATTTCAAATGATTTCCCCTTTTCTAGCCTCCCACTCCCCGAAAGTCCCATAAGCCCCCTTCTCTCCCCCTGTCGTCCCACCCACCCCTTCCCACTTCCCCGTTCTGGTTTTGCCAAATACTGCTTCTCTGAGTCTTTCCAGAACAAGGGGCCACTCCTCCTTTCTTCTTGTACCTCATTTGATGTATGGATTATGTTTTGGGTATTCCAGGTTTCTAGGTTAATATCCACTTATTAGTGAGTGCATACCATGATTCACCTTTTGAGTCTGGGTTACCTCACTTAGTATGATGTTTTCTAGCTCCATCCATTTGCCTAAGAATTTCATGAATTCATTGTTTCTCATGGCTGAATAGTACTCCATTGTGTAGATATACCACATTTTTTGCATCCACTCTTCTGTTGAGGGATACCTGGGTTCCTTCCAGCATCTGGCAATTACAAATAGGGCTGCTATGAATATAGTAGAACATGTATCTTTATTACATGGTGGGGAATCCTCTGAGTATATGCCCAGGAGTGGTATAGCAGGATCTTCTGGAAATGAGGTGCCCAGTTTTCGGAGGAACTGCCAGACTGATTTCCAGAGTGGTTGTACCAATTTGCAACCCCACCAGCAGTAAAGGAGTGTTCCTCTTTCTCCACACCCTCTCTAACACCTGCTGTCTCCTGAATTTTTAATCTTAGCCATTCTGACTGGTGTAAGGTAAAATCTCAGAGTTGTTTTGATTTGCATTTCCCTAATGACTAATAAAGTTGAGCATTTTTTAAGATGCTTCTCCGCCATCCAAAGTTCTATAGGTGAGAATTCTTTGTTTAACTCTGTACCCCAATTTTAATAGGGTTGTTTGGTTTTCTGGAGTCTAACTTCTTGAGTTCTTTATATATATTGGATATTAGCCCTCTATCTGATGTAGGATTGGTGAAGATCTTTTCCCAATTTGTTGGTTGCCGATTTGTCCTCTTGATGGTGTCCTTTGCCTTACAGAAGCTTTGTACTTTTATGAGGTCCCATTTGTCAATTCTTGCTCTTAGAGCATACGCTATTGGTGTTCTGTTCAGAAACTTTCTCCCTGTACTGATGTCCTCGAGGGTCTTCCCCAGTTTCTTTTCTATTAGCTTCAGAGTGTCTGGCTTTATGTGGAGGTTCTTGATCCATTTGGATTTGAGCTTAGTACAAGGAGACAAGGATGGATCAATTCGCATTCTTCTGCATGCTGACCTCCAGTTGAACCAGCACCATTTGTTGAAAAGGCTATCTTTTTTCCATTGGATGTTTTCAGCCTCTTTGTCGAGGATCAAGTGGCCATAGGTGTGTGGGTTCATTTCTGGATCTTCAATCCTGTTCCATTGATCCTCCTGCCTGTCACTGTACCAATACCATGCAGTTTTTAACACTATTGCTCTGTAGTATTGCTTGAGGTCAGGGATACTGATTCCCCCAGATTTCCTTTTGTTGCTGAGAATAGTTTTAGCTATCCTGGGTTTTTGTTGTTCCAGATGAATTTGATAATTGCTCTTTCTAACTCTGTGAAGAATTGAGTTGGGATTTTGATGGGTATTGCATTGAATCTGTATAGTGCTTTAGGCAAAATGGCCATTTTAACTATATTGATTCTACCGATCCATGAGCATGGGAGGTTTTCCCATTTTTTGAGGTCTTCTTCCATTTCCTTCTTCAGAGTCTTGAAGTTCTTGTCATACAGATCTTTCACATGTTTGGTAAGAGTCACCCCAAGATACTTTATACTGTTTGTGGCTATTGTGAAGGGGGTCATTTCCCTAATTTCTTTCTCAGCCTGCTTATCCTTTGAGTATAGGAAGGCCACTGATTTGCTTGAGTTGACTTTATAACCTGCCACTTTGCTGAAGTTGTTTATCAGCTGTAGGAGCTCTCTAGTGGAGTTCTTTGGGTCACTTAGGTAGACGATCATGTCGTCTGCAAATAATGATAGTTTGACTTCTTCCTTTCCAATTTGTATCCCTTTGACCTCCTTATGTTGTCGAATTGCCCGAGCTAGTACCTCAAGTACAATATTGAAAAGATAAGGAGAAAGGGGGCAGCCTTGTCTGGTCCCTGATTTCAGTGGGATTGCTTCAAGTTTCTCTCCATTTAGTTTGATGCTGGCTACCGGTTTGCTGTATATTGCTTTTACTATGTTTAGGTATGGGCCTTGAATTCCTGTTCTCTCCAAGACTTTAAGCATGAAGGGATGCTGAATTTTGTCAAATGCTTTTTCAGCATCCAATGAAATGACTATGTGGTTTTGTTCTTTGAGTTTGTTTATGTAGTGGATTGTATTGATGGATTTCCGTATATTGAACCAACCCTGCATTCCCGGGATAAAGCCTACTTGATCATGGTGGATGATCGTTTTGATGTGTTCTTGGATTCGGTTGGCAAGAATTTTATTGAGTATTTTTGCATCGATGTTCATAAGGGAAATTGGTCTGAAGTTCTCTTTCTTTGTTGGATCTTTGTGTGGCTTTGGTATCAGCGTAATTGTGGCTTCGTAGAAGGAATTGGGTAGTGTTCCTTCTGTTTCTATTTTGTGGAATACTAAACTACCAGTTTTAACCTAACTTTTTGTTAGTAACATATACCTTTTAAATCATGTCCAATGACTTATAAGCCAATACTCTATATAGTCAAGACATGGAAAATATACTCATACCTTTAAGACCAATTATAAACAAGAAAAAGGCATGAGTTGTGTTAGGCCACGTGTAGCTAGTTAAGACGGCTCCAACACTGAGTCACCAGTTTTAAACTAACCTTTTCTTAATAATGCTATACCTTTTAAATCATAATCAATTAATTTATAACTCTATAGTCAAGATATATAAAACCTTATACCTTTAAACCCAATTAGAAACAATAATAAAGCGATTACACAAATTTCATAAGTTAAACCAAAATTTTCCCAAAGCTTGAGGCTTCTGGGCTTTTAAAAGCGGCCTTTTTTTCCCCAGCCATGTTTACCTCTCACTGTGGCATGGCTTTAAATCAGTCCCCACACAAACTGTGGCTGGCTCAAGAGGTTGCCAGCAGATGAAATCCTTACCAGTTTTTCTTTTTAACATGAAACAAACAGTCATTCACACAAAAACACAGAAAGGACATAAACGTACACATAGACAAACAGTCGGTGCACCAGGACAAACAACACAGAAAGATACACAGAAAGAGAAGCCTGCTTATTGTTAAGCAATTGCATCCATTTTCCTCTTTAAAGCAGCACTTGGAGGCTGTAGATATATATTTATTTTTAAAGCCCTTTTCTTTTTCATCTGAATCAGCTCTTACAAGCTTTGGACAAATGCCTACCAAATTCCTACCCCATATTCCACTGTCTTCCCCCTAAGCAAGTTAAGCACTAGGTTAACACTTCCTCACTTAGTCAGTATCCTTTAGCACCTATAGATGCTCACCATGCAGGATACCATCTTTTCCTTTTTCCATTTTCCGCAAAGCTTCGCCAAGACATGGTCACCTCAGGAAGCCTTCTTGAATACAGCCCCGAGTCCGGGCGCCACTCTGTTGTATTCCATAGCTGCCTGCAGTTATTACGAACTGGGTTGCTGGAACAGAAGCCAAGGGATAGATGGGGAAGGGGCAAAAAGAAAGAAGGGCCAAGACAATATTTCACTGATCAAGGCCGGAAACTTTAATGGCGGTCAGACCTTTTAACAGTTTGGGCGAACCCTTCCCCCCGACTCCGGGCTGAGTTCTGGTGGAAGATGTCTTGCTTCTCTTGGAGGTCCTTGTCTTGACTACTCCAGCAGCTGGGTGGGTCACCTGCTTAATTCAGAAATTCCTAGACCTGGAGGAACAATGAGCTTAACCTTCACTGAGCTTCTCCACCCTAGGATAAAAATTCCTGCTTTAACCTACTTCCCTATTATGTCCTAATGGCAGATTCCTGCCCGAAGCCAGGAATTGTCCTTGACCAATGTCAAACTCAAACCATGTGCATGATTGCCCCAATATGACTCTGTGCAGCCCACTTACACATGAAAACTGAACAATACTCTACTCAATGATACCTTGGGCAAGGAAGCAATAAAGAATATTTATATTATTTGTGAGTATTGTGAGAGGTGTCTTTTCCCTAATTTCTTTCTCAGCCTCTTTATCCTTTGAGTATAGGATGTCTACTGATTTGTTTGAGTTAATTTTATATGCAGCCACTTTGATGAAGTTGTTTTTCAAGTTTGGGAGTTCTCTGATATATTTTGGGGGTTACTTAAGTATACTATCATATCCTATGAAAATAGTGATACTTTAACTTCTGCCTTTCCAATTTGTATCTCTTTGAGCTAATTTTATTGTCTAATTGCTCTGACTAGGACTTGGAGTACTGTATTGAACAGGTAGCTAGAGAGTGGACAGCTTTGTCTATTCCCTGATTTCAGTGGGATTGCTTCAACTTTCTCTACATTTTGTTTAATGTTGACTACTGGTTTGCTGTATATTACTTTTACTATGTTTAGGTATGGGCCTTGAATACCTGATCTTTCCAAGACTTTTATCATGAAGGGGTATTGGAGTTTTATCAAATGTTTTCTCAGCATGAAATGATCATGTGGGTTTTTCTTGGAGTTTGTTTATGTAGTGGATTATATTGATGAATTTCCATATATTGAACCATCCCTGAATACCTGAAATGAAGCCTACTTGATTGTGATGGATGACTGTTATGATGTGATCTTAGATTCGGTTGGCAAGAATTTTATTGAGGATTTTTGCATCGATATTGATAAAGGAAATAGGTCTAAAGTTCTCTAAGAAAGACATTTTTTAACATTACTCCAAAAATCTAGAGCACTTTAAGAGAAGACCACATAAATTTCAAAGAGACCAAGGAGGACCCTATAGGAGGATTTGGAGGGAAGAATGTGAAGAGAAAAATTACATAATTGTGTGATCTAAAAAATTAAAAAATTTAAGGAGAGAAAAATTTAAAAATTCCTCATAGCCAAAAACAAAAAGTTAATTCATGTCCTGAACAAATGGCTAATATTCCTATTATATATTGACTTGCAATAAAAAAATTAAATAAACTAATAATCTAACAGAAACATAAGTTAAAGAAATCAAAAATTCACCATAGAGTAAATACAAATAGGTATTAAATACACATAAATGTGCTCAGTCTCATTCCTTATATAGCAAGAAAAATATAAATTATAAGAACCTATCAGGTAGTCAATATTCAGAAATTGAATAACATGATACAATGGTCTGGTTATAAAGAGATAATAATTGTCTAAAATTGATACCAAGAGTATGTACAGTTTCATTTCCTTTAGATTCCATCTTGCAAATCTAATAAAATAATTATTTTTAACTGGCAATTCTGCTTATATGAAATTAATTAACAGATACAATCACATACAAATGAAATTTTATTAGAACAACCTCACTATATTGTAAAGAATAGTGTTCAGGATCTGTTATTGAGCCTTGTTATATCAAAAATAGAAATAAATGTACATAGGTGTCGGTTAACTTAAGGCATGCTACAAAGCTACACTGGTATATTATGTATATAGCTAACTATTCAAAAGAAATCAAAGTGCATAATATATATACTGGATAACCATAACACTAAATTATAATGCTTGAGTCTCTGGCATAAAAAATTGCACTATGTTTGCAACTAATCTGTGCATATTACCCATTTGCCTTAAGTCATCACCACTTATAAGTGGATGAACTCTTGGATCATACAAAGACAATCAGATCTGTCATTAGGAATGGCTAGAAACATTTGTAAAGCTAGATTTTGTGAAGTAGTAAGACTGGAATATAAACCAATATCACAAATGCATCCTAAAAATTAGGTGTCAGTCAAGACCTCCTGGGCTCTACATAGGTTCTGACTCAATAATCTTGTTAAATAATGTACTCCACTTTTTTACTCTCCATAAACATTGCTCTTAACTCTTAAAGCTAACTTTGTCATAGCTTCTGATGTCACCTCAGTTTCCTGACTCTCCTGTCCTGTTACTACCTGGCACAAAGATTCCTGGAGCATTTCTCAGCTTGGTAGTAAAACTTGGTGACACCTATTCCTTGAAAAGAAAGAAAGACTGAGCAAGGTGGGAGCATCAAAGAGAATGTAACCTCAGTGTGCTGTGAACATCCAGTTGTTATTCTGTCCTCTATGCCCTCCAACACACAATTACCCAGATATAAATTACACGTCCATATCTCCAATAGTCAACTCAAGTCCTTGTCTAGAGAAGCCTTGCCTAGGAGACAGCATATTGACAATATATTCATATCTGGCCATTGAAATCTGTCTATTGTTATACTCAAGCTACATTTGAATTCTCTCTGTTTTTATTTCATCTTCAAATATAAGAAGGTACTAACTACATAATGTGAATGGTGCCTTTATTATCTTCATCCATCCTCTAGCTAAATTTACAGAGCTAGGTTGAATACCAGTTCATAGACAGACAGCACAGTCTATGTGTAACACTGAAGTCTCTCTTTGATCTTGTAATCAACTGTTCCCATAGCACCAAAGTTCATCCTAAAAATCCTAATCTCTCCTTATCCAACAAATACAGGTCTCATCTGTAATATCTGTAAAAATGCACAGAATGCAAAGTGATAAAGACGAGAGGGATATGCATTGCATGACCTGTTGAGTCTTGTGTTATCATATCATATTATTTTGGTAAGTAAAGACAATACAGACTCTAAAAAATGTCTCCAAACAGCTATTCTTCCTCCTAGTGCCTGAGATAAAGAAAGGAACATTGTCTAGCCCACCTAGTGGTAAGGCAGTGAATACATTTGAGAAGGGAGGAAAAGGGTACTTTCAAATTTACCATTGAGAGGCTTGGCATCCAGAGTCAGAGTCAATAAGGGAGTGTAACCTCCCAAGGAGATGAGGAAGGGGATCTAGTGTGCCCAGGTTTTCTGCTTGGTGGTAACTTTTAGAAAGTTGTCTTATAATAAATTCCTCCAGCATGTATAGTAGGCCTCTTTCTTTTTAGACTCAAGATATGTGCTCTCACAGCAAGGGTGCCAGTCTCAATGCAAGGAAGGAGAGAACATCAATGAAAAAGATTGACTGACATAATGTGCTGTAAGAATAACTTGTGTAATAGTTTCTAGATGGAGAACTACCACTTGAAGAAAATCATCTTCTGTTCAAGATCCAAACTTACAAATGAACCAAGATGAGGAACTTGCTTTCCTACTCTATTTCCACACTGGCCTGAGATCCCTGAGATAGCAGGGAGTCAGTGTCCTCATTCCAGTGAAAGAATTCTTCACTACACCATTAGACAACTACAAAAATAAAAAATAAAAAATAAGAAAACCAATCCCAATCTTTCAATGTTATTTTATTTATCCAGCTTGCAATTTCTAAATCCTGTAATAGTGTCCCAAGGATTTTTATTTTAATCTCTAGAAATTATGGATGCTGCAGTAAGTGGCAAAAAGACATTACAAATGTGAATAAGGATCTCAAGATGCAAGTTTATATTTGGATTGTCAGGGTGGGTCCTATGTGTAAGTACAAATTAAATGGAGAAGGGAAGAGCATAAATTAACTATAGAAGAGGAAATGATTATTTACTGGTAACTCATTAATTGGAGTGATGTCCCTTGAAGATGGATCATGAGCCAAGAGATACAAAAGCCCACTAGAAGATGAGAAGGGTAATGAAATTAATTTTTCTCAGTGCCTCCAGAAAATTGCCATGCTGCTGCTTGATTTTTATCCCCAGATTTAATACTGACTGCAGAGTCCTACAAACTGAATAAATGTGTGTTGTTTTAAGCAATAATGTTTGTAGTCATTGTCATATCAGTTATGGGAAATCCCAATATGTATATAGAAATTAAAACTGTTGGTAATCCTGACCCCCAAATGGGGGATGGGCAAACTAGAATCATTTCTTGCAGACTTAAGTTGTCCAGCAAATGGAAAAGAATGTGGAGATGGTGCTGTCAGTGAGTGGAAGGTTAATGGGTAAAAGTTCCACATCTCATGCTGCAGGCACCTGTCAGATGTGACACTGAAGCTAGTAGTCCCTACCACTTTCTTTTTAAAAATATACTTTTTTATTTAAATTTTATTATTTATTTACATTCCAGTCATTGACACTGACTTGTTTCCCTCCCACAGTTCCTCATCCCATTACTCCTCCTCCTTACCTCCAACAAGCTGCACACACACACACACACACACACACACACACACACACATACTAGGCCTCACCTTTCCCTAGGGTATGAAGGCTCTCTAGGATTAAACACATTTTCTCTCTCTAAGGCCAGACCAGGGCAACAAAGCCTGACTCTACCACTTTACAAAGCAATCAATTATGTATTCTATCAGATGAATTTACAGTTTTACACCAGTTCTTATACTAGCTCTCCTGAGTGGTAGTTTCTGTGCATAGTTTTGGTTTGGTTTTGCAATGATTGTGTTTGTATATTTAAGTCCCTAGTTTACTGAGGGAAGTCACTCAAAATATGATGGTGAGTAAAACTGCCCATTATTATTTTTCTCCACGGATTAAACTTATCTGATATATTCTACTATAAAAGAATTTATCCATTTATTTGAGATACTACTTTTTAATTTTTTTTATAATTTTTTATTACATATTTTATTTCCATTTCAAAGAGTTCCCCTTTCGTGGTCCCACCCCAATCAAAATCTCATAAGCCCTCTCCCCTCCATCTCTTCCCCAATCAACCCCCTCTTGCTTCCCTGTCATGGTATTCCCCTACACTGCTACATCAAGCCTTTCCAGGACAAAGGGACTCTCCTCCCTTTGATGTCCAACAAATCCATCGTGTGCTGGCTATGTGTCTAGAGCCATGGGTTACACCATGCATACTATCTGGTTTATGTTTTTGGCCCTGGGAGCTCTGGGAGCTCTGGGAGCACTGGGAGGTTCATATCTTTGTTCCTACTGTGGTGCTGCAAACCCCTTCAGCTCCTTGAGTCTTTTCTCTATCTCCCCCATTGGGAACCCTTTGCTCAGTTCAATGGCTGGCTGAGAGTGTCTCCCTCTGTATTTCTCAGGCACTAGCACAGCCTCTCAGGGAATAGCTATATCTGGATCTGGTCAGCAAGCACTTGTGGGCATCAATAATAGTGTTTGGGTTTGGTAACAGTATATGGGATAGATACCTAGGTGGGGTAGTCTTTGGATAGTCTTTCCGTCAGCGTCTGTTCCATAACTTGTCTCTGTATTTCTTTCAGTGGGTATTTTGTTCCCCCTTTTAAGATAGACCAGAGTATCCATACTTTGTTGTTCCAACATCTCGGGCATCATTTGATATATGAATTGTGTCTTGGGTGTTCCAAGCTTCTGGACAAATATCCACATATCATTGAGTGTATACCATGTGTGCTCTTTTGTGATTGGGTTACCTCACTTAGGATGAAAGTTTCCAGTTCCACCCTAAGAATTTCATGAATTCATTATTTTTAATAGCAGAATAGTAATCTATTTTGTAAATATACCAGATTTTCTGTATCCATTCATCCACTGAGGGACATCTGGGTTCTTTCCAGCTTCTGGCTATTATAAATAGGGCTGTTATGAGCATAGTGGAACATGTGCCCTTATTACATTCTGGAGAATCCTCTGGGTATATGCCCAGGAGGGTCCTCTAGTAGTATCATGCCCAATTTTCTGAGGAACTGCCAGATTGATATCCAAGTGGTTGTACCACCCTGCAATTCCACCAGCAGTGGAGGAGTGTTCCTCTTTCACGACATCCTGGCCAGCACCTGCTGTCTCCTGACATTTTGATCTTAGCCACTATGACTAGGGTAAGGTGAAATCTCAAGATTATTTTGATTTGCATTTCCCTGATGACTAAAAACATTAAACATTTCTTTAGGTGTCTCTCAGCCATTCGATATTCCTCAGGTGAAAATTCTTCATTTAGCTCTGTACCCATTTTTTTGTTTGTTTGTTTGTTTGCTTGCTTGCTTGGTTTTTTTGAAATAGAAAAGGAGTGGAGACTTGTGTCCACAAAATCACACACAAGCAAATTCTGATTTTCTATGCTAGCTGATTCCATACCCAGGCAAGAAGAGAATCAAGAATGAATGAGGGCTCAAACATAAACAGAAAGGATGATCCATGCTGGCAAAGGAAGTACATGCCTGGTACCATAAACGAAGAACTCCATTCTCAGGAGCTCATAGGCCCCAGCAATTAATCTACTATTGTTATTTTGCTTCCCCAAAGTAATTTAGTATTCACCTGCCCTCTAAATCCAAATCTCCATACCACAGATTAGTGTGGCTCACAGTCCTCATCAGACATGCTTCTTCATGGAATGGATTGTACCCCATTTGTAATAGGGTTATTTGGCTCTCTGGAGTTTAACTTCTTGAGTTCTTTGTATATATTGGATATTAGCTCTTTGTCAGATATAGGGTTGGTAAAGATCTTTTCCCAAATTGTTGGTTGCCATTTTGTCCTATTGACAGTGTCCACTGCCTCACAGAAACTTTGTAATTTTATGAGGTCCCATTTGTCAGTTCTTGATCTTAGAGCATAAGCTATTGGTGTTCTGTTCAGGAAAATTTCCCCTGTGCCCATGTGCTCAAGGCTCTTCCCCAGTTTCTTTTATATTAGTTTCAGTGTGTCTGGTTTTATGTGGAGGTCCTTGATCCAGTTGGACTTGAGCTTAGTACAAGGAGATAAGAATGGATCAATTCATATTCTTCTGCATACCAGCACCATTTGTTGAAAAGGCTATCTTTTTCCAGTGGGTGGTTGTAGCTCCTTTGTCAAAGATCAAGTGACCATATGTGTGTGGATTTATTTCTGGGTCTTCAATTCTATTCCACTGATGTACCTGCCTGTCACTGTACCAGTACCATACAGTTTTTAACACTATTACACTGTAGTACTGCTTGAGGTCAGAAATATTGATTCACCCAAAAGTTCTTTTACTGTTGCGAATACATTTAGCTATCCTGGGTTTTTTGTTATTCCAGATGAAATTGAGAATTGCTCTTTCTAACTCTATGAAGAATTGAATTGGGATTTTGATGGGGATTGCATTGAATCTGTAGATTGCTATTGGCAAGATGGCCATTTTTACTATATTAATCCTGCCAATCCACTAGCATGGGAGATCTTTCCATCTTCTGAGGCCTTCTTCAATTTCCTTCTTCAGAGACTTGAAGTTATTGTCCTGGTACTTATTCTCACAAAACTGGGCATGATACTAACAAAGGACCCCCTTATAACACTCCTGCGCATATACCCAGAGCATTCCCCAGCATTTAATAAGGACACATGTCCCACTATGTTCATAGCAGCCCTATCTATAACATGCAGAAGCTGGAAAGAATCCAGATGTCCCTCATGGAGGAGTGGATACAGAAAATGTGGTATATTTACACTATGGAATACTACTCATCTATTGAAAATAAATTCATGAAATTCTTATGCAAATGGGTAGAACTGGAAACTATCATCCTAAGTGAGGTAACCCAATTACAACAGAAAACACATGGTATGTGCTCACTGATGAGTGGATATTAGCCCAGAAGCTCACAATACCCAAGGCATAATTCACATATCAAATGGTTCCTAAGAAGAAGGAAGGAGAGGCCCCTGGTCCTGGAAAGACTCGATGCAGCAGTGTAGGGGAATACCAGGACAGGGAAGTGGAAAGGGAGTTAATAGGGAAGCAGGGGGAGGGGAGAAGGCTTATGGGACTTTCAGGGAGGTGGGAACCAGGAAATGGGAAATCATTTGAAATGTAAATAAAGAATATATCTAATAAAGAAATCTGTTTTTAAAAAGTACAAATTTTGGAAATTTTTCACACACTTTACCTGTTTACATCATATTTATCCTTCTTATTCATCTTCCAACTTCTCTGGTGTCCCTCATTCCCATTACCCTTGAAATTGACAAGCCCTTATTTTCTAGTATTTTAAACATACGCATGTATATATGTATGGCAAGTCCATCTTTTTGCTTGTATTCATTTAAATTATGGGTTGTCTGCTTAGAACTGAATATCCCAGGGTTAGATTATGGAGAAAACTATTTGCTTCTGTTTCTGTCCCTCTATCGATCTCTGTCTCTCTGTCTCTGTCTCTATTTCTCTATCTATCTATATATCTATATCTATCTCTATCTCTATCATCTCAACAGTTGCCTGTAGCTCTTTATGTTGGGATGGAACCTTGAGATATTTCCTCGCCCACTTTAATACGTTTACTATTGTTATTATGTAGATTTTGTTGAAGGAAAACTGCTGTAGAGACTTCATGGGTACATCTTTCCTGTCATATAGAGAAGATAATGCCTATGAATAGATATTCTTGTCTTCCACCATTACCATATTGTGGTTCCCTTTTGTGTCATGATTTCTGAGTTTTGGGAGTAGGTGTTGCATTGTAGGTGGATTAGTTGAGGATGGGAGTCTCAGGGTGTGTTGCTCTCTGAATTTTGACCAGTTTCTAGGCAATGTGATTCACAAAACCTTCCTTGTTTGCCTTCAGTGAGCAACAAGACTCTATATGCTTGTTTCTCTCCAAGATACTTCTTGCATCACTTTTTGTCTTGGTCCACATCCCAGACAAAGGAAGGGACAACAAGAGTTTGAATAGTTGATAGTTACTCACAAAGACCCCAGTTACAACACAGTATTGGTAAACTGTCATCTAGTGGAGAGAAGTTCAGTGGTCTCTGATTACCAAGGACACACATTGTCTTCAGCTAAGTGATTCTCATCTTTCCTCAAGTTGGGGTACAGCCATAGCTAGGACCTTATGCTGGAACAGCCACACATGTATTTGGAACCTTGATCAAAAGGGTGGAGATTTGATCACCTACTTTTCTCCATTGAGTCTTGGGAAGTAGATTCATGGGTCCTCTTGCTCCTACTGTGACTGACAGATTAGGGAGGATTTCCTGGTAGAGTGAATTTTATTAATATCTAAGGTAGTCTAAATCAAATCAGGCATCTGTGATATTTCCTCAAGTGGCAATTTACAACCAATATGCACTCCTACAAAAGATTAAATATGTATTTCATAATACATTTTATGTGTATCTACATTATCATATATTACTGATGAAAAAGAGACATAACTTATCAAATTATACCTTTCAAAGTTGAGCATCAACCTAGAATGGTGAGCTTCTCTAGCCAAATGCAAAGAACAGTTCATAAACTTTGAATTCATGACACTTCAGCCCTTTTGTGAATTGAGCAGAGGGTATAATTTTATATGACTTTTATGTTTCATCTGTTTCTTACATTTTTATTTTTCTCAACATAACTTATAGTTTGTATGGGCGTTTACTTCATGCTAAACATTCAGACAGAATTGTTGAGAAATGCTAGGAAGAGGAAATGGGGAATGGGACACAGTGCCATTGCAGAATGAATTGGCAGTTAGTAAATATTCTTTTCACTACTTTCCCATGATATTTACCACAGAAATCTTCACCTTTGCAGCAAAAGGTAGATATCTTCAAGGCTCCAAAATACATGTTTTCAGGCAGAGACCTTCTTTGGCAGTCCAATTCGGTATGATTGTGGACCCACTTGCCTAGAAAATAGAAGTATTTATGTTTAGTGTCCAAAATACACTAGTGTTCACAGTGAGGGATCTTTCTCCCCCAATACCAACCCTGTTTTCTAGAGGAGGAATACTGCTACCTCTCAGCAAAGATGCCTTCAGACTAGCTCAAACACCTTACCTGTTTGTGAGAATAGGAAGCCATTTCTGGTTCTGCGTCTAAGCTTGTAGTGAAGTTGCTCTTGCCTGCCAAACAATGTCCATTTTTAAAACAGTTGCAGACCATTCACAATGTAGAGTGGACTACAAAAAACAAATTTAAAGGGTGAGAAAATGAATATAGTGTCTAAGAATGTTAGTGGATCAAAGAATTCAGAGACATGGCATAACACAGAGAAATTTTTCTAACACAACTTCAGGTGCTGATATATTACATCAAATTGGTTTCATGACTTCCTTAAGAACCTAAGGACTTAACATCACAATTTTGATTGCATAGGAAATATAGTTATTAATATTCTTTTGTATAGAATGCCATTGTGCAATGAACTATAAAAGTATCTATGTAAGCAAATCAGACACCTAAAGTTCCTTTTTAAATGCATGAAAATAATAATAATAATGATGATGATGAAGAAGAAAGAAGAAGAAGAAAAAGAAGAAGAGGAGGAGGAGAAGGAGGAGGATGAAAAAAGGAGGAGGAGGGGAAGGGGAAGAAGAGGAAGGGGAAGGGGAAGAGGAGGAAGAGGAAGAGGAAGAGGAAGAAGAAGGAGAAGGAGAAGGAGAAGGAGAAGGAGAAAAGGAGAAAAGGAGAAAAGGAGAAGGAGAAGGAAGAAGAAAAGGAAGAGGAAGAGGAAGAGAAGAGGAAGAAGAAGAGGAAAAGAAAGAGGAAGAAGAGGAGGAGGAGGAAGAGGAGGAGGAGGAAGAGGAAGAGGAAGAGGAAGAAGAAGAAGAAGAAGAAGAAGAAGAAGAAGAAGAAGAAGAAGAAGAAGAAGAAGAAGAAGAAGAAGAAGAAGAAGAAATACCATGCTACTAGCACAAAATAGATACCCATATCAATGGAATAAAATAAAGGGCCCAGATATAAGGCCATGTGCCTGCAAGCATTTGATTTTGACAACATGTCAAAAAGACCCAGTAGAGATATCTTTGAGAGGTAATTTTGAAAAAACCAGATATCTGTGCATAGAATAATGAACTAGATTATTATCTCTCACCATACACAGATATCAACTCCAAATAGAGAAAACGTCAATGTGAAACTCAGAAACTTCTAAAAGAAAAAATAGGAGGTATATTCTAAGAAATAGGCATAGGTAACCAGTTCCTGAGTAGGGCTCCAATCCTTATGGCAATAATGGCAATGTTCCACAAAAGAAACCAATGCAAGAGAAAAAGATAGGGAATTATGGTGACACAGGGAGAAAAATCCAAGGTGGAGTGTCAACTCTTTCTCCAGCGTCTCAGCTTATTTTACTACTGAGACAGGCTGAGAGTTCAGACTCTACTCACATGGAATGATGGCCACAGATACAATATGAGTTTTCCAAAAGACACCTTTTCAAATATAATGAACAAATTGTGCTCACTTAGTGCTAGATGTACATTCTAAGATGAAAAAGGCCTCAATCAACAGTGTTAAGGACAGTAATTAGATTGTGCTTATTTAGGGTAATGTCAACATACAACAAACACTTTCTAGGCTTATGGTTTTCCTCCCTAGAACTTAAGGGTGCCCCTCATAAATTCAGTTCCCAATTTTTACTGAGAAAAAACTATTTATAAAAATTCTTTATAAAGATTTTCTTTTTATTGATTGAATTATATTTTGCAACTGAAACAAGAGTGATATAATTTTGGAATTTCAGGATATGAGAGCTGTCTCTATATCTGGGGGAAAATGACTACATATTTTGAATCTGTATAATGGTTAAACTCTTCAGGTATGTGTTTAATGGCAGTAGTATCTGCAATAATTTCCACCTGCTGTTCTCAAATTACTTTTGCATTTTTAATAATTACAGGTCTATCTTTTGTATAGACAGCTGAAATTCCATTGGATGACCCATCTGTAAATACTAAGAGGGCATCAGAAATAGGTTCCAATGATATTTTAGAAGGAAAGATTATTTCCATTTCTCCTACAAACTTAATATAGGGTGGTGAGGTACATGGTATTTGATTTGTCCCATATAATAAGCAAATGCAATTCCCCCATCACCTGAAGTTTGAAGTAAGTACTCCAATTGTTCCTTGTTATAGGGTTACCAACTCCATGTATTTTTTTGCTGAATAGTTCCCTGGATCTTAACCTCCCTTTAATATTTAATTGATTACAATTAAAGGATACACATGAAATGATAAGAAGATACCATTTTTACTTGAGTATGAGGGAGATAAATCCATTCCAATATACCTTCTTGCCATAAACATGCAGTAGGTGTGTAAGATGTTTTAAGTATAATAAGGGACCATGTTTTAGGTAGTTTATCTGTTTTACTCTAGCATCTTGCATCTTTCTTTTGTTTTATCAATTCTAATTGTTTTAAGGCTTCTTTTGTAAACTGTCTTTTAGAATAGGGATCAGGATCTCCTTTAAGAATTTAAAATAAATGATGCAATTGTCTTGTGCTAATTTTTAAATAAAATCTAATCCAATTAAAATTTCCCAATAATTATTGAAAATCATTAAGTGTTCTTAATTTATCAATCTGAAGTTGCAAATTTTGAGATATAACATATTCGTTATTAATTGTTTTTCCCCAAATAATTTATTGATTTGTTATGTTGAATTTATCAGGGTTGATAATTAGTTCATGCTTGGTTAATGACTCAATCATAACATTGTTATGAATTATAGTTTTGTGCTATGTCACAAGGAAGGAAGGTGGTTTCTTAGCACTATTAGAGGTATAACTCCAGAGCTGCCTTAAGCCCATGTGTTCCTATAGTAAAGTAAGCTAACTGCATCTCTCACTTGAGAAGCCTACCCATGCTTAACAGACATGACTTCCTCACCCTAGGAAGAGAATAATGCTAACCTCATATCAGTGATGGTCATGTACCCTCTTTTTATATTTTTATTAATTCACCTTAGCATTAATATTGATGTGTCCTGAAATTAATTTCTTCCTTTTAATTACTTCCCTAGAGGCAAAAATCCTGGCCCTGGCTATGCTGCAGGCTTTGAGGCATGTTGTAAGGTTTGTACCTGTGCCCCTATCACTAGTGATAGGAAATGATGAAGTTGAATACCTCCTACCACAGCAAAGGAAATTGTCAGTTGAACAAAGAATGAAGAGGCAGCCTATAAAATTAATAAAATCTTTGCCAAATATGTACTGGTCAGAATTGTTATCTAAAATATAAAAGAAAAACCCTCAAAAATTCATTAAGAAAACAAACATACCAGATTTTTTAAATGACACTGAATAAAGAACTCTCAATAGGATATATTGTTTTCCTTAGCACATTCAACCCACCAAGAAATTGCAAATAAAAACCACATAATGATTTTATCTCACACTAGCCTCCCATCCACCAAATGTAAGCAATTGATAAGAAAAATTGACATGGATTTGAGCAAATGGAAGCCCTTTCACTTTCACTGAAGATGTGAACAGATACAACTACAGTGGAAATAACTTTAAAGGTTTTTTTTAAAGAAAACAGAAATATCATTTGTCATAAACTCCTAACTCCTAGAATATACCCCTCAAAACTATGAATACTATAATTATTGAAGTAACTCATTCCCAGAAAGAGAAGCACTACATGTTCTCTCATGTAAATTCTAGCTTTAAATTTTCAGATTTGTGGTTTTGATCTATAGTGTTTGTACAGGCTGGGGAAAATAGAAAGGGACTACTGGGTGAGTGAGTAGGGTTCTTAGAGGGGAGATGGCAATAAGAGAAACACATGTGACATGGAAGTAGAGTATGGAAATACTGAGGATGGGGAGGTTTAAGCAGGGATTGGAGCAGAGGGATAGGGGCTTAACTAAAACTCAACATGTATTGAAAAACCCTTATGGGAACCAACTCTTTGTAAACAAATGAACAATATAATTTAAAGAAGGAATTTAAACACTATGCATGGGTGGATAATGCTTCCAGGGAGATAAGTTGTTAAAAAGTAAATCCCAGTGCTAGGTGTGTGATCTCTCTCTCTCTCTCTCTCTCTCTCTCTCTCTCTCTCTCTCTCTCTCTCTCTCAGCAATTGGTCTGGAAATCACAAGCACCCCCAAAACACAAGCCATTCCTACCACTCTTGCTTACTTGTAAAACTGGATGGGAAAACCTTAGTGCTGAATATACAACATGCTTTAGGTGTGGGACCTAAAGAAATCACAGTAGAACTAACATGAAAACTTCCTTCATGCTGGCTAATGTTCACACTGCCAGAGATTCTCTATAGGATTCTTGGCAATAAAATCAATCAACTGTATTATCCACTGGTCAACTCTACAGGATAAAATACTGACATGTCAGGAAAATATGCTTAATGGTGAAATAGAACAATAGTGCAATAAAGGTATGTAGGGAACCAACTGCTTTTGATTAGATCTAAAGTCTGCCTCATTAGAAATAATCAATGCCTGGTACTATAAAGCTGGCCAAAATCCCATGTCTCAAAAGATCATAGGTCAGAAGGGAGAACCTACTACTATTTTTAATTCTTTTTTCTAGATGGATGTGTCAAACGCCCTCTAAATATTTTTATATAGCCAGAGATTAGTGTTTCCCTCAGCCTAGGACAGAGAAGCTTCTCTACAGTGGTCAGTGGTTAATGTAGAGACTAATAACTGATATAAGTGTTAAGAATAAGTAATTATTTAATGCTCAGCCTTATATGGGGTATCTATTTTTTATTTTGTTTTTTTTTTTTGCTTTTGGTTTTTTGAGACGGGGTTTCTCTGTATAGCCCTGGCTGTCCTGGAACTCACTCTGTAGACCAGGCTGGCCTCAAACTCAGAAATCTGCCTGCCTCTGCCTCCAAGAGTGCTGGAATCACAGGCGTGCACCACCACTGTCTGGCTTGGGATATCTATTCATATGCCACCCCCAAATGTTCAGGGAACATTGTGAAAGAGGAGGTAAAAAGAATGTAAGAGCTGGAGGATGGGAAAGTTGTATGAATGCCACCTCCTGAATATGACCTGTTCAGTGATCTCCAGAACTCACAGCAGCTGTGCTTACCAATGTAAGACCTGCATAATATCAAGCCAATTGACTTTCTATCATGCACTAGGGAAGGGATTATGATGTCTCATTCCTCCCTGGAGAACTATTGTCAATGAATGTACTACAAGTCAGGAAGTAAGTTTTGGGGTTTCTTTTTCTTTTGGTTTTTCCCAATGGTGTAGCTACTGTTAAGTTGTCTATGCCTCTGTCTATAACCCAAGACCCATGCATATGCAAGAAAACCTAAATAAACACCCTGGGTTATAAAAAAAGGAGACATGAAAAGAGGAGGAGGACTTGTTGCAAAGAAGTGCTTTAGAGGGAGAGAGGATGCGATAAAAGTAATGGAGGGACTATGGTAAAAATAAAATACAATACAAGAAAAAAAAACCATTTGTGGAAACAGTGGGATTGGTTAACAGGTATTTGCTGTCAATCCGATGACCTGAGTTTAATCCCTGGAACCCACTTGGAAAGGCAAGAGACCTGGCTCGCAAAAATTGTCCTATGATCTCCATAAGTATGACATGGCACACACACACACACACACACACACACACACATGCATATGCACACATTAAATAAATAAATGTAATAAAAAATAAAATGCTTGAGGAATAGACATTGTCCTTCACCACAGAAGGCATGCACATTCATAGTATTTCATAGCATACACCCTCTTCCACTAAGGAATGTGATAATTCAATCTACCTTATCAAAACAGTGTACTTGATTTGAAATACTGGCTTAAGATAAACTTTTCAGTGGCCTCCTCCCAACAGATAACTGTGCTAGAAACCTTCTACACAGTAAGACACATGCACCCATTGACTGCTATTGGGTATTGAAGGAGGCGGAATCAAATATGTAGATTACAAGGACACTCAAACTCATTCTTTTCTAGGAAATGACTGATCCCAAACTGAGAACATGGAAAGTCTTTACCTATTTCTCTAGCAAGAGCTGGGTGGAACTGACACAAGGATCTTCAGTTCTTTGGGGTCAGTTCCTCTTAGAATCCTGACCTTGACCTTTCTTTGATTCCCACACACTTTTATTGCAGCTGTTCTACACTCAGGCCACATTTACTCTCAGCCATCTCTAGTCCCCATTCTCTGCCCTGAATTGGCTTCAAAGGACTCATTATTACCTAGGATGAACAGAGGAGCAAAATACCCCAGCATCCAGAGAAAGAGAAGGAGTTTTCCCATCTCAGTCTGGGCTATCAGAGGACACAGGAGAACAGACAGTAGCAAGTGCTCAGGAGGGATCAGGGTAGATGAGAGCAGGTTGCAGACTCTTCACTGAACTGCTCCCGGGATGTGGGCAGAAGCTTGCTTACACACCTGCCTGTAGGTATATTGTCACTATCCAGGCTCAGGAAAGTGTTCCACACAACCAACTCTTGCAGAGCTTCAAAGGGCAAAGGACAGAGACATGTATCAGGATCCATCTCATATTTCTTCAAAGATGAAGCTAGGATTGTTTATGTCCTAAGTGATCTCTTTCAGGTTGAGTGGAGAGCAGGATCATGGACCATTTATTTCTATCTAGTCTTGGCAATGGTGAGGGTAGCAGTAGCAATAGAACCTTGCTCATCATGGTCTGTAAATCAGGATGTTTACTCATAGCCTTTATGCTTCCTTTATAGTAAATCTTCAGCATAGTAGAAACACAGCAAATGCCATTCAAACAATGTATGTAAAAGAGATAAGTGGATTTTTATTACAAAACAATTTTCTCCTCATGTAAAGCATTAGCTATCTAGCTTGTAAATACCTATATTAACCAAGAAGCATTTTTCCAAACACCAAATTAGTTTTGAATCACACAGTCAAAATGTTCAGAATTTACACATTTTTTGAAAACCTTCAGGAATTATATCTCGCGGTGTCTCATATCTGTTTTATGCCTCTGAGCCCCATTGTTTCTGCTCAAGCTGCTTTCTGGAGCTTGTGAGTAACCTTCACACTACTGTCGGTACAACTGCTGCCTCCTTCACAGCAAGTACCATTCCAGGCTGCTTCTACTGACCTTAGTTACAAACTCAGTTCATTCTACTAATCCTAGTACAAAGTAGGCAATAATGGTCAAAAGCTAGGGAGACCATAGGCCTTATATTTTGCTACATGGCTATGTCCTTACACTGCCTTCTAAGTATTCATGTTTATATCCATAGATCAATTCTACTCTAAACCTTAGAGAAACTTTTTTCAGTCACCATCACTTAATACAGAGATTCATAGCTGGTCAAAAGTACTGAGAATACATGACTGTTGAGTGCTTACAGGACATGTATCTGCCCTATATCTGCTCAAATCCTATCCAAGAATTAGGGATTACCATGAAAAAAGAAGTGCAAAGAATTTAAGAGCCAATGATGAGGCTGGGACAACATACATTCCATCATAGATGGAGTGGGGAGGGTCTCATAAGGCTCTACTCCTATATCTGAGGCACTATATAGAGTTAATAATCACTAGAGGAGGAGAAGCCAGCTTGTGCCTACTTCCACAGAGGGCTTGTTACAAAGTCAAGGTCCCAAGAAAAGCTGGGCCTTGGATAGCCAGCCTACTAACAGGACCTCCCTCCTGAGATGATAGATGAGCTATTGTTGGTAAGAGTGTCTCCTCTCTGCCTCAGGGTTAATGAGTGCTAAATAGGAAGATGTTCATGAGTGGTGGTTAAAGGTCTGAAGGTGATGAGTGGCAGTCAAGGAGCTAATCTGGGTTAGGTAAAGATACACTCACATACTTCATTTTCCCAGAGATATTTTCTGATAGGACTAAGGACACAGCTCAGTTGAAGAAAAGTTAACCAGGAAGTATACAGACCCATATTCATTCCCTGGAACTTCAATAAATAAATGTAGTATAAATCAATAATGTGGCAGCCATATCCTTTCAGTTAATGTTTACACTTCTGGACATAAGTGCTGAAAGAGTTACATACTAGAAAACCTCTCCTCCCATCCAGCAATACAGTGTTATGCAGTACAATAAACCTCAGAACATATAAATAAATTTAATCCTACTTAAATTCTGACTTTATTTTTTAGTGTCATTCTATGTTTTTATTTAATTTTAATTTAATTTAAGGTTTTATTTTTACTTATTTACTTCACATCCTGCTCACTGCCCCCTCCCGGTCACCATTCCCACAAACCATCCTGCCTCTCTAGTCCCCTTCTTCTCTGGGAAGATGGACTACCACCTGGGTATACCCCCACCCTGTAAGTTCAAGTCTCTGAGCAGCTAGACACACCCTTTCTCACTAAAACCAGACAAGGCATCCCAGCTAGAAAAACATATCCAATACACCAGAAACAACTTTTGGGATAACCTCTGCTTCAATTATATCCCCTTGATCATTTTTAGTTATCTTATTGCTCTGGCTATAACTTCAAGAACTGTATTGAATAGAGACAGAGAGTGTGGGCAGCCTTGTCTTGTCTCGATTTTAGTGGAATTGCTTTAAATTTCTCTCCATTTAGCTTGATGTTCGCTATTTGCTTGCTGTATATTGATCTGACCATGTTTAGATATGTGCCCTGTATCCCTGATCTCTCTAATATCTTTTAACGTGAAGGGGTGTTAGATTTTGTCACAGGGATTTTCAGCATTTAATGAAAAAAAACATGTGAACTTTTTTGTACAGTTGGTTTATAAGGTATTATGTTGATAGATTTTCATATATTGAACAACCACTCTTTCCCTGGGATAAAATCTACTTGATCAAGAACAAAACCACATGGTCATTTCATTGGATGCTGAAAAAGCATTTGACAAAATTCAGCATCCCTTCATGCTTAAAGTCTTGGAGAGAACAGGAATTCAAGGCCCATACCTAAACATAGTAAAAGCAATATACAGCAAACCGGTAGCCAGCATCAAACTAAATGGAGAGAAACTTGAAGCAATCCCACTGAAATCAGGGACCAGACAAGGCTGCCCCCTTTCTCCTTATCTTTTCAATATTGTACTTGAGGTACTAGCTCGGGCAATTCGACAACATAAGGAGGTCAAAGGGATACAAATTGGAAAGGAAGAAGTCAAACTATCATTATTTGCAGACAACATGATCGTCTACCTAAGTGACCCAAAGAACTCCACTAGAGAGCTCCTACAGCTGATAAACAACTTCAGCAAAGTGGCAGGTTATAAAATCAACTCAAGCAAATCAGTGGCCTTCCTATACTCAAAGGATAAGCAGGCTGAGAAAGAAATTAGGGAAATGACCCCCTTCACAATAGCCTCAAACAGTATAAAGTATCTTGGGGTAACTCTTACCAAACATGTGAAAGATCTGTATGACAAGAACTTCAAGTCTCTGAAGAAGGAAATGGAAGAAGACCTCAAAAAATGGGAAAACCAATTTGTTGGTTGCCGATCTGTCCTCTTGATGGTGTCCTTTGCCTTACAGAAACTCTGTAACCTTATGAGGTCCCATTTGTCAATTCTTGCTCTTAGAGCATACGCTATTGGTGTTCTGTTCAGAAACTTTCTCCCTGTACCGATGTCCTCAAGGGTCTTCCCCAGTTTCTTTTCTATTAGCTTCAGAGTGTCTGGCTTTATGTGGAGGTCCTTGATCCATTTGGATTTGAGCTTAGTACAAGGAGACAAGGATGGATCAATTCCCATTCTTCTGCATGCTGACCTCCAGTTGAACCAGCACCATTTGTTGAAAAGGCTATCTTTTTTCCATTGGATGTTTTCAGCCTCTTTGTCGAGGATCAAGTGGCCATAGGTGTGTGGGTTCATTTCTGGATCTTCAATCCTGTTCCATTGATCCTCCTGCCTGTCACTGTACCATTACCATGCAGTTTTTAACACTATTGCTCTGTAGTATTGCTTGAGGTCAGGGATACTGATTCCCCCAGATTTTCTTTTGTTGCTGAGAATAGTTTTAGCTATCCTGGGTTTTTTGTTGTTCCAGATGAATTTGATAATTGCTCTTTCTAACTCTGTGAAGAATTGAGTTGGGATTTTGATGGGTATTGCATTGAATCTGTATAGTGCTTTAGGCAAAATGGCCATTTTAACTATATTGATTCTACCGATCCATGAGCATAGGAGAGGGCTAATATCCAATATATATAAAGAACTCAAGAAGTTAGACTCCAGAAAACCGAACAACCCTATTAAAAAATGGGGTACAGAGTTAAACAAAGAATTCTCACCTGAAGAACTTCGGATGGCGGAGAAGCATCTTAAAAAATGCTCAACTTCATTAGTCATTAGGGAAATGCAAATCAAAACAACCCTAAGATTTCATCTTACACCAGTCAGAATGGCTAAGATTAAAAATTCAGGAGACAGCAGGTGTTGGAGAGGGTGCGGAGAAAGAGGAACACTCCTCCACTGCTGGTGGGGTTGCAAATTGGTACAACCACTCTGGAAAGCAGTCTGGCGGTTCCTCCGAAAACTGGGCACCTCACTTCCAGAAGATCCTGCTATACCAATCCTGGGCATATACCCAGAGGATTCCCCACCATGTAATAAGGATACATGCTCTACTATGTTCATAGCAGCCCTATTTATAATTGCCAGATGCTGGAAAGAACCCAGGTATCCCTCAACAGAAGAGTGGATACAAAAAATGTGGTATATCTACACAATGGAGTACTATTCAGCCATTAGAAACAATGAATTCATGAAATTCTTAGGCAAATGGATGGAGCTAGAGAACATCATACTAAGTGAGGTAACCCAGACTCAAAAGGTGAATCATGGTATGCACTCATTAATAAGTGGTTATTAACCTAGAAAACTGGAATACCCAAAACATAATCCACACATCAAATGAGATACAAGAAGAAAGCAGGAGTGGTCCCTGGTTCTGGAAAGACTCAGTGAAACAGTATTTGGCAAAACCAGAACGGGGAACTGGGAAGGGGTGGGAGGGAGGACAGGGGAAGAGAAGGGGGCTTACGGGACTTTCGGGGAGTGGGGGGGGGGGGCTAGAAAAGGGGAAATCATTTGAAATGTAAATAAATTATATCGAATAAAAAAAAAATGGGAAAACCTCCCATGCTCATGGATCGGTAGAATCAATATACTTAAAATGGCCATTTTGCCTAAAGCACTATACAGATTCAATGCAATACCCATCAAAATCCCAACTCAATTCTTCACAGAGTTAGAAAGAGCAATTATCAAATTCATCTGGAACAACAAAAAACCCAGGATAGCTAAAACTATTCTCAGCAACAAAAGGAAATCTGGGGGAATCAGTATCCCTGACCTCAAGCAATACTACAGAGCAATAGTGCTAAAAACTGCATGGTATTGGTACAGTGACAGGCAGGAGGATCAATGGAACAGGATTGAAGATCCAGAAATGAACCCACACACCTATGGCCACTTGATCCTCGACAAAGAGGCTGAAAACATCCAATGGAAAAAAGATAGCCTTTTCAACAAATGGTGCTGGTTCAACTGGAGGTCAGCATGCAGAAGAATGCAAATTGATCCATCCTTGTCTCCTTGTACTAAGCTCAAATCCAAATGGATCAAGGACCTCCACATAAAGCCAGACACTCTGAAGCTAATAGAAAAAAAAAAAACTGGGGAAGACCCTTGAGGACATCGGTACAGGGAGAAAGTTTCTGAACAGAACACCAATAGCGTATGCTCTAAGATCAAGAATTGACAAATGGGACCTCATAAAATTACAAAGTTTCTGTAAGGCAAAGGACACCATCAAGAGGACAAATCGGCAACCAACAAATTGGGAAAAGATCTTCATCAATCCTACATCAGACAGAGGGCTAATATCCAATATATATAAAGAACTCAAGAAGTTAGACTCCAGAAAACCAAACAACCCTATTAAAAAATGGGGTACAGAGTTAAACAAAGAATTCTCACCTGAAGAACTTCGGATGGCGGAGAAGCATCTTAAAAAATGCTCAACTTCATTAGTCATTAGGGAAATGCAAATCAAAACAACCCTAAGATTTCATCTTACACCAGTCAGAATGGCTACGATTAAAAATTCAGGAGACAGCAGGTGTTGGAGAGGGTGTGGAGAAAGAGGAACACTCCTCCACTGCTGGTGGGGTTGCAAATTGGTACAACCACTCTGGAAATCAGTCTGGCAGTTCCTCCGAAAACTGGGCACCTTACTTCCAGAAGATCCTGCTATACCACTCCTGGGCATATACCCAGAAGACTCCCCACCATGTAATAAGGATACATGTTCTACTATGTTCATAGCAGCCCTATTTATAATTGCCAGATGCTGGAAAGAACCCAGGTATCCCTCAACAGAAGAGTGGATGCAAAAAATGTGGTATATCTACACAATGGAGTACTATTCAGCCATTAGAAACAATGAATTCATGAAATTCTTAGGCAAATGGATGGAGCTAGAGAATATCATACTAAGTGAGGTAACCCAGACTCAAAAGGTGAATCATGGTATGCACTCACTAATAAGTGGATATTAACCTAGAAAACTGGAATACCCAAAACATAATCCACACATCAAATGAGGTACAAGAAGAAAGGAGGAGTGGCCCCTGGTTCTGGAAAGACTCAGTGAAACAGTATTCAGCAAAACCAGAACGGGGAAGTGGGAAGGGGTGGGTGGGAGGACAGGGGAAGAGAAGGGGGCTTACGGGACTATCGGGGAGTGGGGGGGCTAGAAGAGGGGAAATCATTTGAAATGTAAATAAATTATATCGAATAATAAAAAAAAATCAAAAAAAAAAAGAAGTTAGACTCCAGAAAACCAAACAACCCTATTAAAAAATGGGGTACAGAGTTAAACAAAGAATTCTCACCTGAAGAACTTCGGATGGCGGAGAAGCATCTTAAAAAATGCTCAACTTCATTAGTCATTAGGGAAATGCAAATCAAAACAACCCTAAGATTTCATCTTACACCAGTCAGAATGGCTAAGATTAAAAATTCAGGAGACAGCAGGTGTTGGAGAGGGTGTGGAGAAAGAGGAACACTCCTCCACTGCTGGTGGGGTTGCAAATTGGTACAACCACTCTGGAAATCAGTCTGGCGGTTCCTCCGAAAACTGGGCACCTCACTTCCAGAAGATCCTGCTATACCACTCCTGGGCATATACCCAGAAGACTCCCCACCATGTAATAAGGATACATGTTCTACTATGTTCATAGCAGCCCTATTTATAATTGCCAGATGCTGGAAAGAACCCAGGTATCCCTCAACAGAAGAGTGGATGCAAAAAATGTGGTATATCTACACAATGGAGTACTATTCAGCCATTAGAAACAATGAATTCATGAAATTCTTAGGCAAATGGATGGAGCTGGAGAATATCATACTCAGTGAGGTAACCCAGACTCAAAAGGTGAATCATGGTATGCACTCACTAATAAGTGGATATTAACCTAGAAAACTGGAATACCCAAAACATAATCCACACATCAAATGAGGTACAAGAAGAAAGGAGGAGTGGCCCCTGGTTCTGGAAAGACTCAGTGAAACAGTATTCAGCAAAACCAGAACGGGGAAGTGGGAAGGGGTGGGTGGGAGGACAGGGGAAGAGAAGGGGGCTTACGGGACTTTCGGGGAGTGGGGGGGCTAGAAAAGGGGAAATCATTTGAAATGTAAATAAATTATATCGAATAAAAAATCTACTTGATCATTATGGATGATATTTTTGATGTGTTCCAGTGAACAAGGTGAAACTTTTATATTGAAAAGAGATTTTTTTTCATGTAATATATTTTGATTACTATTTTCCCTCACTCTACGATTCCCAGGTCCTGCCCTCTCCTTTCCCATTTTGATCTGCTATCTTTCTGTTTTTCATTAGAAAACAAACAGGCTTCTAAAGCATAGTAAATTAATACATTTAATAATATATAAATATAATATGATAAAAAAGCAGAACATTGGCATAGGACAAATCATATGAACAGAAGGAAAAGAGATGAACAAAAGGTACAAGAAACAGATACAGATTGAAAGACCCACTTGTTTACACATTCAGGAATCCCTTATAAACATTCAACTGAAAGCTACAATATCGACACAGATGACTTATAGAGTAAAACGAGATATAAACAAACAAAAATAGATAATAAAATTAAAACATGCCTGACATATTAAAATTCAAACAACAATAACCACAAACACCCTCCAACAACCTGCAATGATACTGTTGAGTTTATATTCTGTTGATGATCTACCATTGGGCATGCATCTTACCCTTAAGAGTAGTTTTTTTCCCCCAGGAAGACTCCTTAGCTTCTTTAACTTTCCAGAATAATAATGAAGTACATGTAAGTTTGAACACACAGTGGAGATGGATGTTGTGGAGGAGGAGCATCTTCACCTGTGTTGTCTCTTCCTTGTTACTTGAAGTTACACAGAATGTCTAAGAACATAAGCACAAATCTGGGTGTGTCTGTGACGACATTTTCAGAACTGACCAGGATATGGGGTTTTGGATCTACACAATGGTCTAAGCCATTACGGGATTTGAATAGATTGTTGAGAGGTGGTAGGATGGTAGATCCCTTTGACAGATAGAGGACACTGAGGATATGTCCATGGGTAATTTAGTGTACTAGGCCAATTTTATTATTTCCTGTTTGTTGCCAGGACAGCACCAATTCCAAATGCTTTAATGGGTAAGCTCCACTGTTCAATTACCCACTAGACAGGGTACTGATGGCTTTTTCCCCATAGATTTTATTATCTTTCAAATGGGGATTTGCAGCTGTGAAGCTCAAAAGAACCCTGAAATCTGACAGCTGATGATCCTGACAGGAAGAAGCTATACACTGTGCCCTGGCTTTCCATGTGAAAGGAAACTACTTTGCACACTCTGATACAGATATTGAATCTCTTGACTTCACAAAAATGCTGCCTAGATGTGGGTTTAGTCACTCAATAAAGTGTGAAGCCAAAACATCAGGTTCAGGCTAATTGCCTACCAAGGCTACAGGTGTTCTGTAAAGTCAGGTAGTCATCATGTGGCCATAGAAGTGAAGCTTTGGAAGGAAAATAGGTGACTCTGGGTCTGGTTGCAATATCCCGCTGATGGCATCAGGAAGCTTTGAGCAACAATGATAAAGTCAAGATAATATACAACCTTGAGTTTAGCATTTTCCTTTCATTCATAAATGGAAACAATACCATTCAAAGATCAGTGTTACAATGCTTTCAAAAGACAATTCTTCAAACTTCTATTCTTATTGCAAACTACACAAAAATCTGGGTGCGGTTATGTGTACATAATAATGCCAACACTAGAGAATTTGAGGCAAGTGAATCAGGTGATCCATGACTGCATAGGAAGTGAGAAGCAAGCCTGGAATACATAAGACCCTTCCTTAATTGATGTAAGTAGGTAGTTAAGTAAGCAAGCAAGTAAGTACATTTAGAATGTATTACAAACAGATAATATAAAAACAGCATCTATGAGCTATGGGCAACATTAGTAATTATATTCTGGTATATTGTATAATGGATATAATCTGTAGTTGAAAACACAATAGCCATTATTGTCCCCAAAATAATGCAAAACATAAAGCACAGATCCATCCAACAACCTTGAAAGAACCCCAAGTAGGATAAATACTTGGAACAAAACAAACATATTCAAACTTTTCTAAAACAACTAAAGATGAAGGAGAAAGAGCTTTTGATTTTTAATTGAGGACTAAAGGTGAATCACCCTAGCACATTCATCAGAAATGTTGCTATACAGAAGTCAATGAAGTTATAGCCTTCAAATATTAGTAGAAAAACAGTAGCAAAACAGGACACAGAGACAAATGAGCACACACTCTCCCTTTCTCTGACTGTCTTTCTATCTGTCTGCCTGTCTGTCTCTCTCATACAACACACATATACAGACACACAAAGACACACTCCAAATAGTCTAAACATAGATTGTGGTATTTGTGACTTCTGTGCTTACTGAATTGTATGAGACAGCACACTTAAAATAATTTGATTTAACTTTATTGAGGCTATAATTAGCTGATTTTAATACTTGCATCCTGGTGAGAACTTAGAAGGTAGGGTATGAGTAAACAAACCCAAAGTTGTATATTTGATACATAGAGTGAACATGGTGAGATAAGAGAACTGACTCCTAGAAGTTGTCCTCAGCCACACTGAGACAACTAATATGGCCTCTTGGGGCCATTATATTTCCGTATATTGAACCATCCTTGCGTTCCTGGGATGAAGCCTACTTGATCATGGTGAATGATCATTTTGATGTGTTGTTGGGTTGGGTGGGCAAGAAATTTATAAAGTATTTTTGCATTGATATTAATAAGGGAAATTGATCTGAATTTCTCTTTCTTTGATGGATCTTTCTGTGGTTTTTGTATCAGTGTAGTTGTTCCATCATAAAACAAGTTGGGTAGTGTTCCTTCTGGTTCTATTTTGTGGAATAGTTTGAAAAGTGTTAGGTCTTCTTTGAAGTTCTGATAGAATTCGACACTAAAACCATCTGGTCTTGTGCTTTTTTTGGTTGGGAGACTTTCAATGACTGCCTAAATTTCTTTAGGGAATATGGGGCCATTTAGATGGTCTATCTGATATTGATTTAACTTTGGTATTTGGTATCTGTATAGAAAATTGTCCATTTCATCCAATTTTCCAGTTGTGTTGAGTATAGGATTTTGTAGTAAGATCTAATGATTTTTAAAATTTCCTCAGTTTCTGTTCTTATATCTCCCTTTTTCATTTCTGATTTTGTTAATTTGAATACAGTATCTGTGCCCTCTGGTTAATCTAGCTAAGGGTTTATTTATCTTGTTGATTTTCTCAAAGAACCAGCTACTGGTTTTGTTGATTTTTTTTGTATGGTTCTTTTTGTGTCTACTTCGTTGATTTCAGCCCTGAGTTTGATGACTTCCTGCCTTCTGTACTCTTGGTTGTGTTAGCTTCTTTCTATTCTAGAGCTTTCAGGTATGCTGCTAGTGTATGCTCTCTCCAGATTCGTTTTTGAGGCATTCAGATCTATGAATTTTCCTTTTAGAACTGCATTCATTGTGTCCCATAAATTTGGGTACGTTGTGCCTTCATTTTCATTAAATTCTAAAAAGGCCTTTATTTCTTTACTTATTTCTTCCTTCACCAAGGTATCATTGAGTAGAGCCTTGTTCAGCTTCCATGTGTATGTGGGCTTTCTGTTGTATTTGCTGCTATTGAAGACCACCCTTACTCCACAGTGATCTGATAGGATTAGTTAGATCTTCATATATATGTTGAGGTCTTTTTTGTGACCAATTATATGGTCTATTTAGGAGAAGGTACCATGAGGTGCTGAGAAGGTATATTCTTTTGATTTAGGATGAAATGTTCCATATATGTATATCAGTTAAATCCATTTGGTCCAAAACTTTAATTAGTTTCACTGTGAATCTGTTTAGTTTGTGTTTCCCTGATCTGTCCATTGAGGAGAGTTGGGTGTTTAAGTCACCCACAATTATTGTGTGAAGTGCAATGTGTTCTTTGAGCTTTAGTACAGTTTCTTTTACAAATGAGGGTGCCCTTGCATTTGGAGCATAGATGCTCAGAATTGAGGGTTCTTCTTGGTAGATGTTTCCTTTGATGAGTATGCACTGTCCATCTGTGTGTTTTTTGATGACTTTTGGTTGAAAGTCAATTTTATCCCATATTAGAATGGCTACTCCAGCTTGTTTCCTGGGATCATTTGCTTCAAAAATTGTTTTCCAGCCTTTTACTCTCAGGTAGTGTTTGTATTTGATGCTGAGATATGATTCCTGTATGCAACTAAATGCCCTGTTTATGTATCTAGTCTGTTAGTCTAATTCTCTTTATTTGGGAATTGAGTCCATTGATTTTAAGGGATATTAAGTAATAGTGATTGTTGGTTCCTGTTATTTTTGATATTACTTTTATGTTTGAGAGGTTATCTTCTTTTGGGTTTGTTGAAAGATTATTTTCTTGCTTTTTCCAGGTTGGACCCCCCCTTACATTGGCTTTTTCCATTTCATATTCTTTGTAGGGCTGGATTTGAGGAAAGACATTGTATAAATTTGGTTTTTTCATGGAATATCTTGGTTTCTCCATCTATGGTTATTGAGAGATTTGCTCAGTGTATAGTCTGAGCTGACATTTGTGTTCTCTTAGAGTCTGTACGAGATTTGCCCAGGATCCTCTTGCTTTCATGGTCTCTGGTGAGAAGTCTGGTGTAATTCTGATAGGTCTTCTTTACATATTTTTTTAATTTGATAGATTTTTTATTTACATTTCAAATGATTTTCCCTTTTCTAGTGCCCCACTTCCAGAAAGTTACATAAGATCCCTTCCCTCCCCCTGCTCTCCTACCCATCCCTTCCCTGTTCTGGTTTTGCCTTATACTACTACACTGAGTCTTTCCAGAACCAGGGGCCACTCCTCCATTCTGGGGGAATCAGTATCCCTAACCTCAAGCAATTCTACCAAGGAATAGTGTTAAAAACTGCATGGTATTGGTACAGTGACAGGCAGGCAGATCAATGGAACAGGACTGAAGATCCAGAAATGAACCCACACACCTATGTCCACTTGATCCTCAACAAAGGGGCTGAAAACATCCAATGGAAAAAAGATAGCCTTTTCAACAAATGGTGCTGGTTCAACTGGAGGTCAGCATGCAGAAGAATGCAAATTGATCCATCCTTATCTCCTTGTACTAAGCTCAACTCCAAATGGATCAAGGACCTCCACATAAAGCCAGACACTCTGAAGCTAAAAGAAAAGAAACTGGGGAAGACCCTTGAAGACATCAGTACAGGGGGAAAGTTTCTGAACAAAACACCAATTGCTTATGCTCTAAGATCAAGAATTGACAAATGGGACCTCATAAAATTACAAAGTTTCTGTAAAGCAAAGGACACCATCAAAGGACAAATCGGCAACCAACAAATAGGGAAAAGATCTTCCCCAACCCTACATCAGATAGAGGGCTAATATCCAATATATCCAAGGAACTCAAGTTAGACCCCAGAAAACCAAATAACCCTATTAAAAATGGGGTAAAGAGTTAAACAAAGAATTCTCACCTGAAGAACTTCAGATGGCAGAGAAACATCTTAAAAAATGCTCAACTTCATTAGTCATTATGGAAATGCAAATCAAAACAACCCTGAGATTTCACCATACACCAGTCAGAATGGCTAAGATTAAAATCTCAGGAGACAGCAGGTGTTGGCGAGGATGTGGAGAAAGAGGAACACTCCTCCACTGCTGGTGGAGTTGCAAATTGATACAACCACTCTGGAAATCAGACTGGTGGTTCCTCGGAAAACTGGGCACTTCACTTCTGAAAGATCCTGCTATACCACTCCTGGGCATATTCTCTCACTTTTTTAATATTCTTCCTTTGTTTAATATATTTGGTGTTTTGATTATCATGTGACAGGAGGTATTTCTGTTATGGTCCAGTATTTTTGGAGTTTTGTAGGTTTCTTGTATGTTCATGGACATCTCTCTCTTTAGGTTATGGAACTTTTCTTCTATAATTTTGTTGAAAATATTTGCTGGCCCTTTAATTTGTAAAACTTCATTCTCTTCTGTACCTATAATCCTTAGGTTTGGTTTTTCCTTGTGTCCTGGATTTCCTATATGTTTTTGATTATAAGCTTTTTGCATTTTGCATTTTCTTTGACTGTTGAGTCAACACATTTTACAGTATCTTCAGCACCTGAGATTCTTCTATCTCTTGTATTCTGTTGTTGATGTTTGCATCTATAACTCCTGATTTATTTCCCAGGGTTTATATCTCCAAAGTTGTCTCCCTTTGTGATTTCTTTTTTTTTATTCGATATAATTTATTTACATTTCAAATGATTTCCCCTTTTCTAGCCACCCCACTCCCCGAAAGTCCCGCAAGCCCCCTTCTCTTCCCCTGTCCTCCCACCCACCCCTTCCCACTTCCCCGTTCTGGTTTTGCTGAATACTGTTTCACTGAGTCTTTCCAGAACCAGGGGCCACTCCTCCTTTCTTCTTGTACCTCATTTGATGTGTGGATTATGTTTTGGGTATTCCAGTTTTCTAGGTTAATATCCACTTATTAGTTAGTGCATACCATGATTCACCTTTTGAGTCTGGGTTACCTCACTTAGTATGATATTCTCTAGCTCCATCCATTTGCCTAAGAATTTCATGAATTCATTGTTTCTCATGGCTGAATAGTACTCCATTGTGTAGATATACCACATTTTTTGCATCCACTCTTCTGTTGAGGGATACCTGGGTTCTTTCCAGCATCTGGCAATTACAAATAGGACTGCTATGAACATAGTAGAACATGTATCCTTATTACATGGTGGGGAGTCTTCTGGGTATATGCCCAGGAGTGGTATAGCAGGATATTCTGGAAGTAAGGTGCCCAGTTTTCGGAGGAACCGCCAGACTGATTTCCAGAGTGGTTGTACCAATTTGCAACCCCACCAGCAGTGGAGGAGTGTTCCTCTTTCTCCACACCCTCTCCAACACCTGCTGTCTCCTGAATTTTTAATCTTAGCCATTCTGACTGGTGTAAGATGAAATCTTAGGGTTGTTTTGATTTGCAATTCCCTAATAACTAATGAAGTTGAGCATTTTTTAAGATGCTTCTCCGCCATCTGAAGTTCTTCAGGTAAGAATTCTTTGTTTAACTCTGTACCCCATTTTTTAATAGGGTTGTTTGGTTTTCTGGAGTCTAACTTCTTGAGTTCTTTATATATATTGGATATTAGCCCTCTATCAGATGTAGGATTGGTGAAGATCTTTTCCCAATTTGTTGGTTGCCGATTTGTCCTCTTGGTGGTGTCCTTTGCCTTACAGAAACTTTGTAATTTTATGAGGTCCCATTTGTCAATTCTTGCTCTTAGAGCATACGCTATTGGTGTTCTGTTCAGAAATTTTCTGCCTGTACCAATGTCCTCAAGGGTCTTCCCCAGTTTCTTTTCTATTAGCTTCAGAGTGTCTGGCTTTATGTGGAGGTCCTTGATCCATTTGGATTTGAGCTTAGTACAAGGAGACAAGGATGGATCAATTCGCATTCTTCTGCATGCTGACCTCCAGTTGAACCAGCACCATTTGTTGAAAAGGCTATCTTTATTCCATTGGATGTTTTCAGCCTCTTTGTCGAGGATCAAGTGGCCATAGGTGTGTGGGTTCATTTCTGGATCTTCAATCCTGTTCCATTGATCCTCCTGCCTGTCACTGTACCAATACCATGCAGTTTTTAACACTATTGCTCTGTAGTATTGCTTGAGGTCAGGGATACTGATTCCCCCAGATTTTCTTTTGTTGCTGAGAATAGTTTTAGCTATCCTGGGTTTTTTGTTGTTCCAGATGAATTTGATAATTGCTCTTTCTAACTCTGTGAAGAATTGAGTTGGGATTTTGATGGGTATTGCATTGAATCTGTATAGTGCTTTAGGCAAAATGGCCATTTTAACTATATTGATTCTACCGATCCATGAGCATGGGAGGCTTTCCCATTTTTTGAGGTCTTCTTCCATTTCCTTCTTCAGAGTCTTGAAGTTCTTGTCATACAGATCTTTCACATGTTTGGTAAGAGTCACCCCAAGATACTTTATACTGTTTGTGGCTATTGTGAAGGGGGTCATTTCCCTAATTTCTTTCTCAGCCTGCTTATCCTTTGAGTATAGGAAGGCCACTGATTTGCTTGAGTTGATTTTATAACCTGCCACTTTGCTGAAGTTGTTTATCAGCTGTAGGAGCTCTCTAGTGGAGTTCTTTGGGTCACTTAGGTAGACGATCATGTCGTCCGCAAATAATGATAGTTTGACTTCTTCCTTTCCAATTTGTATCCCTTTGACCTCCTTATGTTGTCGAATTGCCCGAGCTAGTACCTCAAGTACAATATTGAAAAGATAAGGAGAAAGGGGGCAGCCTTGTCTGGTTCCTGATTTCAGTGGGATTGCTTCAAGTTTCTCTCCATTTAGTTTGATGCTGGCTACCGGTTTGCTGTATATTGCTTTTACTATGTTTAGGTATGGGCCTTGAATTCCTGTTCTCTCCAAGACTTTAAGCATGAAGGGATGCTGAATTTTGTCAAATGCTTTTTCAGCATCCAATGAAATGACCATGTGGTTTTGTTCTTTGATTTTGTTTATGTAGTGGATTGTATTGATGGATTTCCGTATATTGAACCAACCCTGCATTCCCGGGATAAAGCCTACTTGATCATGGTGGATGATCGTTTTGATGTGTTCTTGGATTCGGTTGGTAAGAATTTTATTGAGTATTTTTGCATCGATGTTCATAAGGGAAATTGGTCTGAAGTCCTCTTTCTTTGTTGGATCTTTGTGTGGCTTTGGTATCAACGTAATTGTGGCTTCGTAGAAGGAATTGGGTAGTGTTCCTTCTGTTTCTATTTTGTGGAATAGTTTGAAGAGTATTGGTGTTAACTCTTCTTTGAAGGTCTGGTAGAATTCTGCACTGAAGCCATCTGGTCCTGTGCTTTTTTTGGTTGGAAGACTTTCTATGACTCCTTCTATTTCTTTAGGCATTATGGGACTGTTTAGATGGTCTAGTTGATCCTGATTTAATTTTGGTATTTGGTATCTGTCAAGGAAATTGTCCATTTCCTCCAGATTCTCCAGTTGTGTTGAGTACAGGCTCTTGTAGTAGGATCTGATGATTTTTTGGATTTCCTCAGTTTCCGTTGTTATATCTCCCTTTTCATTTCTAAGTTTGTTAATTTGGATACTTTCTCTGTGCCCTTTGGTCAGTCTGGCTAAGGGTTTATCTATCTTGTTGATTTTCTCAAAGAACCAGCTCCTGGTTTTGTTGATTTTTTGTATGGTTCTCTTTGTTTCTACTTGATTGATTTCGGCCCTGAGTTTGATGATTTCCTGCCTTCTACTCCTCCTGAGCAAAATAGCTTCTTTTTGTTCTAGGGCTTTCAGGTGTGTCATTAAGCTGGTAATGTATGCTCTCTCCATTTTCTTTTTGGAGGCACTCAGGGCTATGAGTTTGCCTCTTAGCACTGCTTTCATTGTGTCCCATAGATTTGGGTATGTTGTGTTTTCATTTTCATTGTGTTCTAAAAAGTCTTTAATTTCTTTCTTTATTTCTTCCTTGACCAAGGTATCATTGAGTAGAGTATTGTTCAGTTTCCATGTGTATGTGGGTTTTCTGTTGTTTTTGTTGCTATTGAAGACCACTTTTACTCCGTAGTGATCAGATAGGAGGCATGGGATTAGTTCTATCTTCTTATATTTGTTGAGGTCTGTCTTGTGACCAATTATATGGTCGATTTTGGAGAAGGTACCATGAGGTGCTGAGAAAAAGGTATATTCTTTTGTTTTAGGATAGAATGTTCTATATATATCTGTTAAATCTAATTGGTCCAAAGCTTCAATTAGTTTCATTGTGTCCCTGTTTAGTTTCTGTTTTCCTGATCGGTCCATTGAGGAAAGTGCAGTGTTGAAGTCACCCACAATTATTGTGTTAGGTGCAATGTGTGCTTTTAGTTTTAATAAAGTTTCTTTTACGAAAGAGGGTGCCCTTGCATTTGGGGCATAGATGTTCAGGATTGACAGTTCTTCTTTTTGTATTTTTCCTTTGACCAGCAAGAAGTGTCCCTCAGGGTCTCTTTTGATGACTTTGGGTTGAAAGTCAATTTTATCTGATATTAAAATGGCTACTCCAGCTTGTTTCCTGAGACCATTTGCTTGTAAAATTGTCTTCCAGCCTTTTACTCTAAGGTAGTGTTTGTCTTTGACCCTGAGGTGTGTTTCCTGTAAGCAGCAAAATGTAGGGTCCTGTTTACATATCCATTCAGTTAGTCTGTGTCTTTTTATTGGGGCATTAAGTCCATTGATGTTAAGAGATATTAAGGAATAGTGATTGTTACTTCCTATCATTTTTGACATTATTTTTTAAATTTGAATGCTTAACTTCTTTTGGGTTTGATGAAAGGTTACTATCTTGCTTTTTCCAGGGTGAAGTTTCCCTCCTTGTATTGGTGTTGTCCTCCTATTATCCTTTTTAGGGCCGGGTTTGTGGATAGATATTGGGTAAACTTGGTTTTGTCATGAAATATCTTAGTTTCTCCATCTATGGTGATTGAGAGTTTTGCTGGATATAGTAGTTTTGGTTGGCATTTGTGTTCTCTTAGAGTCTGCATGAGATCTGCCCAGGACCTTCTAGCCTTCATAGTCTCAGGTGAAAAGTCTGCTGTGATTCTGATAGGTCTACCTTTATATGTTACTTGGCCTTTTTCTCTTACTGCCTTTAGTATTCTTTCTTTGTTTAGAACATTTGGTGTTTTGATTATTATGTGACGGGAAGTATTTCTGTTCTGGTCCAGTCTGTTTGGAGTTCTGTAGGCTTCTTGTACATTCATGGGCATCTCTCTCTTTAGGTTAGGGAAGTTTTCTTCCATAATTTTATTGAAGATGTTTGCTGGCCCTTTAAGTTGTAAATCTTCACTCTCATCTATGCCTATAATCCTTAGGTTTGGTCTTCTCATTGTGTCCTGGATTTCCTGGATATTTTGGGTTACAAGCTTTTTGCATTTTGCATTTTCTTTAACTGTTGAGTCCATGGTTTCTATGGAATCTTCAGCATCTGAGATTCTTTCTTCTATCTCTTGTATTCTGTTGTTGATATTTGCATCTCTGTCCCCTGATTTCTTCCCAAGGCTTTCTATCTCCAAAGTTGAGTTTTCTTAGTTGTTTCTACTTCTGATTTTAGATCCTGGATGGTTTTGCTTAGCTCCTTCACTTGCATGTTTGTGTTTTCCTGTAATTCTTTAAGAGATTTTTGTGTTTCCTCTTTCATGACCTCAGCCTGTTGACCAAAGTTCTCCTGTATTTCTTTAAGAGATTTTTGTGTTTCGTCTTTCATGACCTCAGCCTGTTGACCAAAGTTCTCCTGTATTTCTTTAAGTGTTTTTTGCATTTCCTCTTTGTTGGCTTTTGTATTCTCCTGGATTTCTTTCAATGATTTTTGTGTTTCCCTTGCAAGGGCTTCTAACTTTTGATCCATTTTCTCCTGAATTTCTTTATGTATGTCCTTCATGTGTTCCTGTACCAGCATCATGACCAGTGATTTTAAATCCAAATCTTGTTTTACTGGTGTGATGGGGTATCCAGGACATGTTGGTAGAGGAGAATTGGTTTCAGATGTTGCCATATTGCCTTGATTTCTGTTAGTGACGTTCCTGCGTTTGCCTTTTGCCATCTAGTTCTCACTGGTGTTACTTGGTCTTGTCAGTGCTGGACTCACCAGTGCAAGCTGCCCCTTCCCAGTTGGCCTCTGGTGCACAGCTTACCTCCTGCACTGCTTGTAGACTGGGTGCTGTTGCCCAGGCTGTTCCGATCCCAAAGCAGGCACCCGAAGGCTCCCGCTGGGGCCCGCTGGATTCACTGGAGCACACTGACTTCTCCCAACTGGCCGCTCGGAAGCCCAGCTAGCCACTTGCAGGACTTGGAGATGTGGTGCTGCCACCCAGACTGATCTCAGTCTGTCCGATCCCTGGATCCCTGGAGTACGGAACCAAGATGGATGCACCTCTCCTGACTGGTGGGAGGCCGAGTTCTAAAGTGGCTTCCGTGCAGGAAAGGCGCCGCACAACTGCAGCTGCTTGCAGCCTGGCTGGTCAGCGAAGGTCAGTGGTCGTGGGTGCAGGGCCTAATTGGTCCCTGTGGCGCCTTGGTTCCACTGCTGATGGCCCTTCAGCTGGAGCAGCCACTCCCTTTGTGATTTCTTAGTTGTTTCTACTTCAGTTTTCAGATCCTGGGTGCTTTTGTTCAGTTCCTTCACTTGTTTGTTTGTGTTTTCCTGCAATTCTTTAAGGGATTTTTCTGTTTCCTATTTAAGGGCTTCTTTCTGTTGACCCATGTTCTCCTGTATTTCTTTAAGTGATTTTTGTGTTTCCTTTTTAAGGGCTTCTACCTCTTCACTCATGTTCTCCTGTACTTCTTTAATGGAGTTATGTATGTCCTTCTTGAAATCCTCTATCAGCATCATGAGATGTGATTTGAAATCCAGGTCTTGCTTTTCTGGTTTGCTGGGGTATCCAGGACTTGCTGCTGTGGGAGAACTTGGTTCAGATGGTGCCAAGTTGCCTTGGTTTCTGATGGTAATGTTCTAGCATTTGCGTCCTGCCATCTGGTTACCTCGGGTATTAGTTGGTTATCTTTGGTTTTAGCTGGTGTTGCTGTCTCTGACTGTGGCTTATCTGTCATGCAAGCCTATGTATCTTTTCTCCTGTGAGACCCACTCTCTTATGGTTGTATGGGGATATGTAGTTCTGTGGCCCCAATAAATTCGAGATGTAGGCAGAAATCCAAAGACTCCTGCCACTGGCTGCTCCTAGGCTCTTGTGAGCTCAGGGTTATAGGCTGTTTCCTCTCAGCAGCAGGGGTGTTCCTACCTGTGCTGTCTGAATTCTCTGAACTCCTGAGAATTTAGTTACCTCCATTTGTCACTTGTATATGGTGCACAGTGACAGAGGGTAGTCCCAAGCTGGGGACAGAAACCAGAGGGCTTCTGACAGAGGATCCCAGAATAAAAGGATCAAGCATCCCTCCTCATATGTAGTATGATTTTTCCAATAAATCCAAACAAAATATACAGTATAGCTAAATGTCAGCACTCTTCCTCCTGTGGAGAGAAGAAAAAATCACCTTAACTAATTTTATAGCAGCTCCATAGCAAAGTATACTAATCTCTTCCTCCTATACCCTAACATCCTCCTCTCTTTCCAGGCCATACCTACATCCATGAGGAGAATTATGGAAACACTCAGCAAAAGGTTCTGGAACATAATTGGGCCTCCTTCTGACAAGATCCCACCAAGAGGTTCGAGCTCTACTTATTTCTATCATCTGCCCTCAGGCATCCAGCTGGAGTCAGAATCAAAATTTTAAAGTAAAACAACTTAATCTTCTCCAAAATGTTCCAAGAATAGGGTACATCTTATCTGTTCTTATATTTCTCCAACCACTTGGAACTAAGCCTACACAGACACCTTGTAACATTTTATTGGATTAATCATAAGACATTAGTTCATACTGTGTTTTAGTTAGCATTTCCATTGCTGTGAAAAGACACTATGACCAAGGAAACTCACTGAAGGGACAACAATTAATTGGGGTTGGCTTACAGGTTCACAGGTTTGGTCCATTATCATCATAGCAGGAAGCACTGCCCAGGAAGACATGATTCTGGAGGAGCCAAGAGTTCTAAATCATGTTCCAAACGCAAAGGAGGATGGTTTCAAAGACCACCCTACAGTTGAACACTTCCTCCAATGGGACACACCTTCTAATCCTTTCACTCTCTGGCTCACGAATACTCAAACCACCACATACTGGAAGAGAATCTTTTGCCTCTTCATTTATTTATATTGATTTGTTAAGTGGATGCTTAGTTTTGCATCTATATAATATCCTTTCCAATATGATAAAGCCAAGAACAAAAAGCACTTGTGAATGACATAAATAGCCCCTTTCAGAGGCAGCAGTCTTCCTGACATTCATTTGTATTACATCTAACAAACCCTCAGTTCTTTGCCCAGTGTGGTAATAAAACCTGAGCTTCATACTTCATCTGTATGCTGAGTGCTGAGGCTCATTCTGGGTGGGTATAAGGGCCTTAGGAAAAGAGAAGTGATTGAAGGAAAGATGACATCAGCCTTTCATGAGTTTGATTCATTAATTTTCCAATGAAAAGACTGTAATGATGACAGTGACAGAGACTAACACCTAAAGTGATGTGTGACTAGATTGGTATGTTTAAGAGAACGTAATGAAAGTTCCAGCAATATTACAGTTTCCTGCTAACCCTCGTTTTGGTGTCAGCTGCCACCTTTTATTGTGAAACACATAAATATATAGATGGAATATTAAGACCCTCTGAACACCCTTTCTTCCTGTCTTCCCTACAGTGTCCAACTACATTAGTGATCACATGGCTTTATCTTACTTGTGTTTATTTTGTGCCCTTGCCATTCTGTAGTCAGATGGTTTCATGTGTTGAAGTCCTCCCTGTCTCTTCTGTGCCTAGCTTAGGCCAAGAACATATCACATCATCATGATTATGATGGAAAGATAAATGGCATGGTTAGATACAGGAAACATAGTAGAGGTCAGAGAATTGTCGAAAAGTCTTTATAGTAACTGAAAGCCCTACTTCTAAGCTTACAAAATGAAATTCCTGGTCATAAATTTTCAAATTTTATTACTGAATGGTTCATAGCCAGCACAATTGGCAAGCTTTTTGTAGTGTGGAGATAGTGAATAAGGAACACATTTATCTGAAATTAGTTCCCAAAGCCTGAATCATGAAACATCCAATGTAACCCCTCACCACACAGAGAACAAGACAATATCTCAAGTGTCCTGCCTGCCTACTCTTTATATCTATGATTTAAAAAAAAAAAACATGAAACGAAACATGAAAAGAAGAACTATTACAGGTATATGGAGTCTCTGAGGCAGCTGTTATAACTTAGGAACTTATACATATTTAACAATGCTTTACTCAGATTTATGGATTTGTTTTTTTTCTGAGACTGGGTTTCTTTGTGTAGCCCTAGCTGTCCTGGAGAGCTCACTCTGTAGACAAGGCTGGCCTTAAACTCAGGAATCTGCCTGCCTCTGCCTCCCAGAATGCTGGGATTACAGGCGTGTGCCACCACTGCCTGGCTCCCTTACACAGATTTAGACATTATCTACTATGATTCTAACTATGTCTTTTAATTCCCTGACAGGATTGTGAACTGTTTTATTGATGAAGATCAAGGGATGTTAGAGATGAAATGGCATTTCATCAAGGCAACAAGAGTGCACACCTGTCAGCTCTTCATTGACACTCAAGAGTCAGGTTTCTAGGGTTGGAGCACTGGATGGTTTCTACTCTAGGATCCTCACAACAATGATGAGTGAGAGACAATTGAAAGACTTCCACTGTCAGGTAAAGATGAGTTTCTCTCTGCCACACAGATACTACAGTTACTATTAGATCACACTGAGAGTAGAAAGCTCTGTGAATCTGGCTGCGCTCTAGAATTTACATTCCATTGTTGGAAAGAATTACCATATGGCTTTTAGGACTCTTTTAATGGGACTCACATTTGGAGCATGTGAGACTGGGTGTTATCAATAGCCTCAGATGCTTCAGGCTAAGAGCACCAAGTTCATGTCTCCCAGGAAAAGACTTTATTCCAGCCCAGAAAAATATCATGGGTTTCGAAAGATTAAGCATATTGATAGAATGCCTTGTTCCCAGCCTTATGTAGTTTTTCTGGGCAACTCCAAATTTTTCTCAAAATAAAAATGATAGGAAATTTAGAACTATATCAAAATTGTCAAGAAGTAAATGAAAATCAACTTGTGTCTCTAATTCTGAGGAGAAACAACAGAAATAGCTATCTTCCTATCCAATATTATTCCTCTACATATGTTAAAAGTCTATGTTCACATGGTTGATATGCCAATATATATATATATATATATATATATATATATATATATGTTGTTCTGACATTACCACTTAATAAATTATTGTGTAAATTATCTTCTTAAATTGTAATTCTTTATATAAAGTGAGTAGTAGACTTAAGAAAGTATCTAGTAAGGCAATCATCAGATGTATTTATCGCTGGAGAGAAGCAGGGGGAAATAAATGAAGAACATTGTCTTCAAAATAAGATGTTTTGCATTCAGTAAGAAACAGGGAAGAAGTTTGAATAGTAGAACCATAATATAACAGAGTGCCAAAGAAGAGGCTACATAGCAAGGTTTCATGGGATAGTCCACATGAACAGAAAAATCAGGCAAGCGTCTCTCCAGTCATGTTCCTTCTTCTTGGCATCGATCCTGTCTCACTTCTAAGTCTGCAAGGGAGTTGAAGACTAGGCAATTAGTACTCCTTACATGTATATGTCATCAGAACTAAGTACCCTCTGGCAGCCTACAGTTATCCCAGATTATTCTGTCTGCCAGGTTCTAGCAAGAAGCCCTTCAACCTCTATTTCCTCCTATACCACCAAACAAGGAAAGCCTCCTCTCAAAGCTTTCTTTAATTATGGTTTATTCTAATTATTTTCTAAGCTTTCTAGTATTGGGTAATCTCAAAGGCACCATAGATAGTAGTAATTTATCACATATGTAAAATTAAGGAGTTAACATCAGGAGCTGTAGAGTTTCACATCTGTTTTACACATGAAAAATGGAAGTCAGTTAAAAGTCACCAAAATATAAATGCGAAGAGAGACTCTGATCCATGTTCTCTCAGTTATCAGGCCAGATACCAGGTGAAAAAAGTATGGAATACAAACTCAGCTTTAGGTAGGGATTCTACGGCACCTCATTTCACAGGTCATCTCTACCACAGCCCTGGCATAGTAGCTTCAGCAAGTGCCTTTACAAACTCAGAAGTTTGAGAAATCCAAAACACCAACAATTAACTTTCTGCAGACTTCTTCCATTATCCTCTTTGATACCCCATGACCCAGTCTTAAACTGGACTGAGAAAGCAAGATTTATGATGTCAAGAGGAGAGGCTTTGCCCTAAGTCTAATCTCACAGGCTGTCCTAACACATGACCCCCTGCCTTCCAAGCCTTTCATCTGGTTGTAGTTATCATATGTGGAGAGCAATTCTTCATCTATTGTGGCAGCTGTAGTTACAGAAAGTATTCCTCAGAGTCTTCCCATAGAAGTATGGACAGCCAGGCTAAAGAAGAAACATGGGGAGAGACCCACAGTATGACCTCTCACTACTTCTCTTTATCGAGGAAATCTATGTACAATACCCATAAAAATAACCTGACCCTGCTCTAGCCACTGGTCTAGTGCAGACATTGTCTCACACTGGCCAGAACAGGCCTGGCATCAGAAGGAAACTAGGGCAGTTTTGGTTTACATGCGAGGTAGGCACGGTTGAAAGTCAGTAAGCTTTCCTTGAGGCTTTCTGTAGCACACCAAAGCATTTCTATGTTGCAGATGAATGTGGGAGATTCAGAGGTAAAGGAATTTACTTACAGGCTAAAGCAAAATCCCTGCCAGGTCAAAGTAGAAGGATGCTAAGATTTGGATCCTCTTTCTTGGAAGTATTGCCCTGGGCTAAACAAGAAACCCAAACAAGGCTCACCAGGCACAAAGGGCTTCAAAGATTCCCTGGCACCTGGGAGATGAATGGTGGTTCATTATCTACTAAAGGTGAAGTTGCAAAGACATTTTCTTCTGCATTTAATATCCAAAGAAGGGGCAATAATGTTTACATAGTTTCATAAGCAATTTGCTTTATTGTGCTTGTATGGCATTATGATATGATATATCACATGTCAGTAAATATGAGAAGCATTTGTGAAATTATCCCTACCTGGAGCATTTTTCAAGCATCAAAAATTGTCCAAAAGTGGATTTTGCCACTAAGCTGATGACCCAGGTTTGATCTCTAGGACAGATATGGTAGAAAGTGTATTGTCTCCTGCATATTGTACATATGCTGGGGCAAGGGCACATGCATGTGCATGCCTACTCCACTAAGTTCTGCTGGGTCACAGAATTTCTCTGTCATTTTTTTCCTCTTTCTCCAGACACAGGAAAGTCTTGCTCAGGGCAGTTTTGTGATTTAGGTACTACAGGAGTTACTTCTGGATGTGGCTGTCTGTGATATGTTATTGGATGTGGAAGTGTCTCTTTTGTATCTGGCCAACAACACAAGGCTCCCCTGTGGTCTTCCCTCTATCCTCTAGCCCTTATCTGTAGCTGTAGTGTAGACCCTACTTTTGTACAAACTTTCATTAACGTAGTTTTGGAACAGGCCATCCTGGGACTTAGAACAACAATTCTAGTCTGAAAAAATGAATATCTGTGAATTCTCCCTCAGTGGAAGTACAGTACAATGGGGATAACGCACTACCCACTAGAAGTTTCTGGCCACTCTTATATGTTAATTAATAGTAGATAGTCTAACCCACGGGCAAGGAATGGATGGAGCTTTGGGATTCTTGTGGAAGAATAGGAAGAAGGATTACAGGCCCAAAGGGGGATAGGAACTCCACAGGAAGACCACCATACCCAACTAACTTAAACCCTTGTGGCTCTCAGGGTCTGAGCCACCAATGAAAGAACATACATGGTACGTACCTAGGCCTCCCTGCAAATATGTAGCAGATGTACAACTTGGTCTTCATGTGGGTCCCAAACAACTAGAATGGAGGCTATCCCAAAAGCTCTTGCCTACATGTGGGATATGCACTTCTAGCTAGGCTGCTTATTTGACCTCAGTGAGAGAGGAAGCACCTAGCCTTGCAGAGACTAGAAATTCTAGGGGGGAATACCCAGAGGTACCCACCCACTCAAAAGAGGAAGGGAGGGAGGACAGAGGAAGGACTGTGGGACAGGGGAACAAGGAGAGGGGCAGTGAACATGATGTAAAGTAAATTAAAGTTTTTTTTTCAGTAATGATAGCTATGACACTGCCAGAGATTCCAGTCATATTTATAGGTAACAGTATGCTATCTCATATAGGAGATGGAAAAGCCATCCCATCTCACAGGAGCCTGTGATCCTCAGGTGATTAAATCAGAGCAGATGCATTTAATTAAATGGAGACAAATCCATGACTCTAGTAGGAAAAGTTGTTTATTTATTTATCTTGTGTGTTTTCTCCTAAAAACATGGGAATGTGGATTTAGGAAGATTTAGTTAGATTTTAGTGGATATAATTGTCCCACAACAGATATTAGTAAATAAAAACAAGCAACAGTTGATGGCATAGGGACACAGACACTTCTGAGAATGGACTGGTCAGAAGAAAAATTGTACCTAGGCAAATTTAAAACGGTAGTCTAGACCTGGTAAAGGAAGCCATTGAAATCTACAGGCAAGACTCTTGGGAACCATAGAAAACTACATTCAGAAACTATCATCTAGCATATTTTTCCCATCCAAATTGTATTTTTTCTTTTTTTTTTCGTTATTGATATATTTTTTATTTACATTTCAAATGATGTCCCCTTTTCTGGGTCCCCACTCCCCACAAGTCCCATAAACCCTCTTCCCTCCCCCTGTTCCTCCATCCACCCGTTCCCACTTCCCTGTTCTGGTATTCCCCTATACTGTTGCACTGAATCTTTCCAGAACCAGAGGCCACTCCTCCATTCTTTTTGGACCTCATTTAATATGTGGATTATGTCTTGGGTATTCAAAGTTTCTAGGCTAATATCCACTTATCAGTCAGTGGATACCATCATTGATCTTTGGGACTGTGTTACCTCACTTAGTGTGATGTTCTCCAGCTCCATCCATTTGTCTAAGAATTTCATGAATTCATTGTTTCTAATGGCTGAATAGTGCTCCATTGTGTAAATATACCACATTTTTTTGTATCCATTCCTCTGTTGAGGGACATTTGGGTTTTTCCAGCTTCTGGCTACTACAAATAGGGCTGCTATGAACATAGTGGATCATGTGTCTTTATTGCATGCTGAAGAATCTTCTGGGTATATGCCCAGGAGTGATATAGCAGGGTCCTCAGGAAGTGTCATGCCCAGTTTTCTGAGGAACCGCCAGACTGATTTCCAAAGTGGTTGCACCATCTTGCAATCCCACCAGCAGTGGAGGAGTGTTCCTCTTTCTCCACATCCCTGCCAACACCTGCTGTCTTCTGATTTTTTGACCTGAGACATTCTGACTGGTGTGAGGTGAAATCTCAGGGAAGTTTTGATTTGCATTTCCTTAATGATTAATGATGTTGAACATTTCTTCAGGTACTTCTCAGCACCTTCTCAGATAAAATTGACTTTCAAACTAATGTCATCAAAAGAGACATGGAAGGTCACTTCTTGATGGTCAAAGGAAAAATCCAACAAGAACTCTCAACCCTGAACATCTATGCTCCAAATACAAGGGCGCCCTCATTCATAAAAGAAACTTTACTAAAGCTCAAAGCGCACATTGCACCTAACACAATAATTGTGGGTGACTTCAACACTCCACTTTCACCAATGGACCGATAAGGAAAACATAAACTAAAAAAGGAGACAGTAAAACTAATTGAAGCTTTGGACCAATTGGATTTAACAGATCTATATAGAACTTTTCATCCCAAAGCAAAAGAATATACCTATTTCTCAGCACCTCATGGTACCTTCTCCAAAATCAATCATATAGTTGATCACAAGACAGACCTCAACAAATCTAAGAAGATTGAAATAATCCCAAGCCTCCTATCAGATCACTATGGAGTAAAAGTGGTCTATAATAACAGTAAAAACAACAGAAAGCCCACATACACATGGAAACTGAACAATACTCTACTCAAGGATACCTTGGTCAAGGAAGAAATAAAGAAAGAAATCAAAGATTTTTTAGAATTTAATGAAAATGAAGACACAACATACACAAATCTATGGGACACAATGAAAGCCGTGCTAAGAGGGAAACTCATAGCTTTGAGTGCCTCCAAAAAGAAAATGGAGAGAGCATACACTAGAAGATTAACGAAGCAACTGAAAGCCCTGGAACAAAAAGAAGTTAATTCACCCAGGAGGAGAAGAAGACAGGAAATCATCAAACTCTGGGCTTAAATCAATCAAGTAGAAACCAAGACACCCATACAAAGAATCAACAAAACCAAAACCTGGTTCTTTGAAAAACTCATCAAGATAGGTATTTTTTTTTATTTCTTATTTCAGTTATTTAATTTGCATCTTTACTGCAGCTTCTCCTTCCTCCCCTCCCAGTCTTTCCAAGTCACTCCTTCATCTACCCCTTTTCCCCTTTTCCTCAGAAAAGATGAATCCTTTCAGGGATGTCAACCAGCCTTGGGATATCAAGTTTCAGTAAGACTAGGTATGTCTTCTATTGAGGCTAGACAGTGCATCCCAGTTATTAGAAAAGGAACCAACAGCATACAATGTAGTGAGAAACAGTCCATGATCTTCCTCAAGAGTTCCTGTCCCATTAATACTCTCTGTTTGGCAATTCTGTCTCTATGAGACCCATAGAACTAGGTTAAGTGATTTTGTAAGTTTTCCTATGGTGTCATTGACCTCTCTGGCTCCTTCAATCTTTCTTCCCATTCTTCTACAGAATTCCTCAAGCTGTACTTAATGTGTGACTAAGGGTCCTTTCATCTTTTTCCATCAGTTACTAGATGAAACCTCTCTGATGACAGTTATGCGAGGTTCCAGTCTTGCAGAAGTATAACAAAATATCATCAGTAATGTCAGAGGTGGACGCCCTCTTATGACATGCATGTCCAAGCTAGGCCAGTCATTAGTTGGTTCCTCCCTCAAATTCTGCTCCATCTTTACCCATGCACACCTTGTAGGCAGGGGAAACTGTGGGTATAAACTTTTGTGACTGGGTTGGTGTCCCAATCCCTCCATTGGAAATGTTACCTGGTTATAGGATGTGGCCAGTCCAGGCTCTCTATCGCTTGTTGCTAGGAGTCTAGGGTCATCCTCAAAGATTACTGGGAGTTTTCTTTGTCCTAGGTTTCTAGCTCATCTTAGACATGCGGCCACCATGTCCAGTATGCTATCTCTTCATCCTCCCACCACCTTGGTATTTATTTTTAAACATTTAAAGATTCTAATTAATTTCAATTATAAAATAGCACATGGCTGTTACAATTTTTAAATAATATAAGAACAGTTCTAAAAAGTTAGTTTTCTCTTTTTTTTTTTTTTTTTTTTTTTTTTTGGATTTGGTTTTTTTTTTTTTTTTTTTTTTGAGACAGGGTTTCTCTGTATAGCCCTGGCTGTCCTGGAACTCACTCTGTAGACCAGGCTGGCCTCGAACTCAGAAATCCACCTGTCTCTGCCTCCCAAGTGCTGGGATTAAAGGCGTGCGCCACCACCGCCCGGCTAAAAGTTAGTTTTCTGATCTGCATATTTCCAAATCACACACTTTCTTGAAGACCAGTTAATAAGACGATCACACTACATTAAAGGGATTGAAATTAATATGTTAGGTTGACAACTATCACAGGAATCCTTTGCCCCGGCCTGCAGGGGGGTTTGACAGGGGACCCTAGAAGGGAAGGGCAGAGAAATAGAGACAGGAGATGCAAAAAGAAGGCCAAGACCAACTTTGTTCAAGGCCCCCAAAAACTGTATTTTCTCAGGGAACTTATACAGGCAGGGAAGAAGTAAGGCAAGTGGGATTTTCCACGTAGACTAGGCATTCTGCCAAGGTGAATCTCTGGCAGCTGTAAGATGTTTTCTTATTCTGGGAGGGCACCATTGTCCAGTCAATTTCTCCAAGTTCTGTGGCTGAGGAGAAGTCAAAACTGAAACCTGTCTTTAAAATCAACTCTAAACGTAAAGTAAGGTCAGTTTGACTCCCAGCAATCCTTGTGTGACCAAAGAATATCAAGATGGAGACTGCACCAATCCCAGCTCTGAACATTTCCTTTTGTGCCCTCTGTCGGATCATGCTTGCATTGTTGTAAGGTGAGGCAGAGAACTGTGCCTCAAGGGTTTCACTCATTCAAAAGAATTTATTAGTCCCACTAACAGGTAGTGGCCTAGCAGCCTGGAAGATAAATGTTGCAAAGAGGAGATACAATGACCAAAATTCAACTTTGGCTCAACCAAAATTCAAATTGATAGTCTGTGTTAAGGGGGCCAGCAACTACTTGAAGAGAAACATTCTCACAGTACAGCCTCTAATGAATATTACAGGGAATTGTTAAATACAGAGAGCAGAGAAAAACTATATCCTGCTAGGCAGTTTACCAAGAGCTAAGAATTTGCAGTCAGCTGGGACATTTTGACTCGGAGTATCTAGAACAGGACTGGGTATTTACCATAGCACTTTTCATGGAGAAAAGGGGGCTCAATTCCAGTTTAAAGCAGAGATGGCTGTAGCAGAGAGAAGATGGAAAAAAGTTTGCCTTACTACATCCCACACTAGTCTTAGTGAATAAGTCAAATCCTGGACTCTCCAATACTAAAGAGATGTAGTTGGTGCTAAGGACCATTAATTTGACTGAAGTAATCCTTTCATAAGTGTGGCAAATTGAAAATCAAGATTAGCCATTATAGAATATTTAATCAGTATAGCCTCTTTGGGAGAAACAGAGCTGGCTGATGGTCTCAGATGTGGATGTTAGGTGGGAGATATTAACATGAGCTTTAAAATAAAGAGGACAACCCACCTTAAGTTTCAATCTGTGACTGTCCTCCATAAGCACAGGTATTCGAAAGTTTGGTCCCCAATTGGTGGTAGTGTTTGGGGAGGTACAGGGAGCCTTACTGGAGAAAATGTGCCACACAGTAAATGGCATTACTGGAGGAAGTGTGTTACTGAGGCAGCCTTTGAAGTCTCAAAGCCATGTGCTGTTCCTAGTACATCCACCCTAGTTCTTGTTCAGAGTTCAGGATGTAAGGTCCCAGCTACAAATGCACCCACCATGCCTACCTAGATATTAGCCTAGAAACTTGGAATACCCAAGACATAATCCACATATCAAATGAGCTCCAAGAAGAACTGAGGAGTAGTCCGTGGTTCTGGAAAGGCTCAGTGAAGCAGTATAGTGCAATACCAGGACAGGGAAGTGGGAAGGGGTGGATGGAGGAACAAGGGGAGGGAAGAGGGCTTATGGGACTTTCCGGGAGTGGGAGCCAGAAAAGGGGAAATCATTTGAAATGTAAATAAAATATATCGAATAAAAAAATACAATTTTTAAAAAAAAAACAAACTAACTCATAGGTTTGATTCCATAGCATTCCCCTAGATAAGAACAGACAGCCATGTTTTGCCCTTGAATGGTAAGATGTGAAAAATGGATCCAGCAGAAAGCTGACTTGGGTGAGACTGCCATAGGTGTCAGGAAAAGTCCCAGCTGGGTATGGGGGTCCCTGGGATGGGGGTCCTCGTAGTCCAGGTAGATAAGGATTTGGCAGTGACAAACAGAAACAAACACAGAATCAGTTTGAATCGGAGTGTACTTTGTAGCTCTCAAGCAGGGAATTTTATACGTTAAACCAAACATGAGACAACTCTTCGAAACCATATCCAGCGAAACAATCATGAATACCAACAAGAATCATTAGGAACAGTAAAATACAAAAATTTTCTAAGCATTGATTCTAAAACTACATGTTCAATGAATCACAAACAGAAAAGGTAACATCACCATCACAATGTAACAATTCTACAAGAATATATTCAATAGGGCAGTCATCCAAGGCTAGTGGAATATTCCCAAGAAAAGGTTAATAAATCTTTATGGTCAGTGCTCTTAACCACTGAGATAACTTTCCAGCCCACATGGCAAATTATTGATTAACATCTAAACCTGATACTTTATAAGTATTCAAAGCATAAATTTAAACTATTTTAATTCTTTCTAATTGAGGCTTTCTTTACCATATCACACCTCCAGTGGCAAATGTGTATCCATATGAAATTTTATTGCTGGTAAAGTTTTATCTATCATAATAATTTTGTAAATGATTTGAAAAGTAAAGCATTGGTTTCCCTGAAGATAAGATCATGTTCATGACCCATCTCAAGGGGTGGTTTCATACCCATTATTCTTGCTTAAGATCATTGTCTGGGCTGTCAGGAAGCTGTAACTAAGAAAAGGAATGAAAGAGAACAAAACAGACGAATTGCCATGAGAACTATGGCACAAAGTGTTTTCTCTGGCGGACAGTCTCACAAGTGATTCCAGGAGACTTTCTTCTTTTGAAGTTTAATGCCTCAGTTTGTGGAACTTGTCACACAGATTCTACTGGAGTCTGTGTGGCATCTCTCCCCCCCTTTTTTTTAAATTGAAGTTCGTAAATTTCTCTTTTGGCTGTAGAGATGAAGGAAAAGATTAATCAGAAGATGACTGGAAAAATAAGGAGAAGAAGAATTATTCCTGTAGCCATGGCTACAACAATGATTCAATGTAGCCAGCTAACAGGGTTTAAAAAACTATAAACCAAGGATAATAGACTGAGCCAAATCCTCTATGCCAGCAGATTCAACATGTGCTTTGCTCATAGCAAAAATTTGGGCTTGTAACTGAGCCTTATCATAAGTGATATCATTGTCTTTCTAAATTTCCAACAAATGTTTTTAGTAATATTCCAATTGTGACTTTCATTATAAGGTTGCACATATGTACCAAAAGCTGACTTGGCACTTGGTAGAAAGCTGAACCTTTAATATTTTCTACCTCTTGTCCTAATGCCAAAACCACATCCTCTAAAGCATCAAGTTTTACTTTTAACTGTTTATCTATTATTCGTTGACTTGCAAGTATTAAAGAGATGTTTTTATTTAAACCATCAAAAAATTTGCAGTGTTTATACCTAAAACTATTGCAACCGTTGAAAGTGTAAATGAGGTAAGGATGACGATTAAAGTACTAATTCCTAAAACTAAAGCTGCAGCAAAACACTTTGGTCTCATTAGCTCATTAACTCTTTTAAGTGTTTGCAAAGCTATAATATCAAACCAAACATCATCTTTCAAATCTACAGGAACCATCACATAAGAAGGTCTTTGTAATAGCAAAATAACTGAATACTTTTTCATTCATCAATACAGTTATAATACATTTGGAACAGCTGACATGATAAAATCGTTCTGCCTTAATAATTTGTAAATCTGAGGACTGTCCAACGAGTATACCATAAGGAAAGTTTAGGCAAGATCTAATTGCCAAAGGAGTGCTCATCAATTACTTACGCTTTTTTAGAAGAACCATATTAGTTGCAGCAAAAAGTCTAAATAATCCTGGAAAAACATTAGAAATATTATGTGGAGAAGAGAGAGCAAGCGTCTTCATATTCCATATTACTTCTCTTGACTTCTTTTGCTTCTTTCTTTTCTGGGTACTCAATAGAGGGCTTTTGATGGAAGGGTCGGATAAATCTGCCTGGGATCCAGACTGGGGTTTCTGCATTCTGTACAAAGACATATACATATCTTCTTCCTGAGGTGATTAATATATCTGGCCCTTTCCAGGTTCCTGTTAAAAGATCCTTCCAAATTACTAAAAGAGTAACAGAGTGCTGTAGGGGAGCCCAATGTTTTTGCATATGAGTAAAACCTTTATCATCTGCATTAAGGTGATTAATGGTAAATAAAGCATGGCTTAGTAATTGAGAAAGCGAACAGTAATGGACACTAAATTTTAATCTTTGAAGTTGTACCTTAAGATTTTGATGAGTCCTTTCTCTGATAGTCTGAACTTGGGGGATATATGGAATTCCTTTTGTATGATCTGTACCCCATTGATGTCAAAACTGTGCAAAAGCTTGAGAAGCATAAGCTGGAGCATTATCAGTTTTAATTCTTTTTGGGACACCTAAGGAGGAGATGCATATAAGAAGATGTTGAATGGCATCTTTCTCAGCTTCCCCAGTTCTGGCAGTGGCTGTGATCACATGAGAGTAGATATCTACAGTAACGTGTACATAGCCCAATTTTCCAACTTCTGGGATATGAGTTACATCCATTTGCCACAAAACTTAAGTCTTAAGGCCCCTTGGATTAACTCCCATCTTTAATGGATGATATACATCAGGAAAATGTTCAGAGTCCTTCACAATTTGCCTAGCCTGTTCTTGTGTCAAATTGAACATCCTTCTCAAAGCTAATGTGTTCTGATGATGTAAAGCATGACTTTCTAATGCTTGTTCAACCATACTAGCAATCAAGTGTTCTTTTGACAATAAAGCTGCCATAGCATTTCCTAAACTCAATGGACCTGGCAAGCCAGTACATCCTCTGATGTGTCTTATAAAAATTTTCTTTTTCTTGATTGAATTACAATTTTGCAACTGAAGCAAGAGTGATATAATTTTTGAAATTTCCAGATATAAGAGCTGTCTCTATATCTGGGGAAAAATGACTACATATTTTGAATCTGTATAAAGGTTAAACTCTTCAGGTATGTGTTTAATGGCAGTAGTAACTGCAATAATTTCCACCTGTTGTGCAGAAATTACTTTTGCATTTTTAATAATTACAGGTCTATCTTTTATATAGACAGCTGAAATTCCACTGGATGACCCATCTGTAAATACTAAGAGGGCATCAGAAATAGGTTCTAATGCTATTTTGGAAGGAAAGATTATTTCCATTTCTCCTACAACCTTTAATATAGGGTGTTGAGGTACATGGTATTTGATTTGTCCCATCTAATAAGCAAATGCAATTTCCCCATCATCTGAAGCTTGAAGTAAGAACTCCAATTGTTCCTTATTATAGGGTTACCAATATCATGTATTTCTTTGCTGAATAGTTCCCTGGATCTTAATCTTCCTTTAATATTTAATTGATTACAATTAAAGGATACACATGAAAGGATAAGAAGATACCATTTTTACTTAAGTAGGAGGGAGACAAATCCATTCCAATAGACCTTCTTGCCATAAACATGCAGTTGGTGTGTAAAATGTTTTAAGTATAATAAGAGACCATGTTTTAGGTAGTTTATCTGTTTTACTCTAGCATCTTGCATCTTTTGTTCTATCAATTCTAAATGTTTTAAGGCTTCTTTTGTAAGCTGTCTTTTAGAATAAGGATGAGGATCTCCCTTAAGAATTTAAAATTAATGATGCAACTGTCTTGTGGTAATTTTTAAATATGATCTAATCCAATTAAAATTTCCCAATTATTATTGAAAATCAATAAGTGTCTTTAATTTATCAATCCAAAGTTGCAATTTTTGAGATATAACATATTCATTATTAATTGTTTCCACCAAATAATTTATTGGCTTGTTATGTTGAATTTATCAGGGTTGATAATTAGTTCATGCTAGGTTAATGACTCAATCATATTTTTTAAAATTCAGTTAAGTCCTTCATTTTTCTGCTAGAAGAATATCATGCATAAAATGTAGAATAAAAGCCTTTTTATACTTAGCCCTGATGGATCTTAAAGCTTGATCTACAAACTTCTGACAAAGAGGTAGACTATTTTTCATACCTTGGGGAAGAACCTTTCATTGATAACTTTGAAATGGCTTTTGTACATTGACAGAAGGAATGCTGAAAGCAAATCTTTGTGTATCTTCTCGTTGTAACTTTATTTTGGAAAAAATAATTTTTTAAATATTTAGCTATAATATAATAATTCCCTGGAACAGTTACTAGAGATGGAAATCCTGGCTGTAAAACTCCCATACTATGCATTGTCTTTCTAACAGTCCTAATATCTTGTAAGAGTCTCCATTTGCCTGATTTTTTTTTCTTAATGACAATAACAGGAGTATTCCATGGACTGTTAGATTTTTCAATATGTACTAACTTCAGTTGTTCTTCTACTAATTGTTCTAGAGTCTGTATCTTTTCTTGAGTAAGGGACTACTGATTCTTCCACACAGTCGCATCATTAATCCATAAAATTTTATCTGCATATAACTCATCAGCAGCCACTATAAACAATGCTGATCATTCCAATTTTCATCTATGGTTAATTTTACTTTCATTTCCCCTAAGATATCTCGTCCCCATAAGGAGAATGGCAAAGAGAAAATAATGTAAGTTTGAAAAGTAGACATTTTGCCTTTACATTCCCATGTCAGGATTTTTTAACTTTGAGCTACATTGGAAGGTAGTCCCAATGCCACCAGAGTAGACATGGTATGAACTATAGGACATGTCCCAGGCCAGTCCTTCCCTGCAATGTAAGACCTATCTTCTCCTGTGTCCAAAAATCCTTGGATATTTTCTCCTTCTACTTTTAAAATTTTTTAAGAGTCTTTGTCTAGTAATTTTCTGAGCCCAGGCTGACACTTCTGTGAAGACAACCTCTTCATCCCTTCTAATCTGTTTTAATATTGGGTTGGGGCGTTGTATATAAGGGAGTAGTATTATCTGAGCTACCCATTGGTTTTTATGTAGTTGTATTGTTTCTTTTAATGGCCTAATTATAATTTTTATCTCTCCATGGAGTCTGAATCAATTACTCCAGGAAGAACTTCAAATTTCTTGTTATAACTTGAGCTTCTCCCTATTATAAGTCCAAAGGTGCTAGGTGATAGTTGCCCCTGAAATCCTGTATCTACCAATTGCAGTCCCTCACAGAGAGTATATACTCTTTGTCTACTGCAAGATCTAATCGTGTACTTCCTGATGTTGCTCTGAGTAAGCTTAAGATGATAAACCCAGGGGCCAGATGATTCAGTTTACTTTTACCTTCCTCTGTCTCCGTATTTTGCCCTTTTTTATTTTGGGGCAGAGGGCATGTCCCTCACCCCATTTTTTTGTCTCCTCACCATTCAGAGGTGTTCCATCTTTATGAAATTTTTATTTACATGCATTCCTCCAATGCTTTCCCTTCTTACACCGAGGACATAACCCCAGAGGTTGATTTTTCTTATTTTTATATGTTGAAGTCTGTTCTTCTTTTTTACACTCTCAGCTCATAAGCCCTTGCTGACTGCAAGAAAAGCACAAAACCTTTTGGTTTCTTCCTCCTTTTAAGTTCTGACCATAGGCAAAAAAAAATGTTGCCCTTGCATTGCTGCAGCATAGGCTAACACTGGACCACTGCTGGTGAGGCATCTATGCATGCTTTGATGTAATCTTTCACAGTACTGTATTTCTGATAAGTCTAATTAGTTGATGGCAGAGAGTATTGGCATTTTCCCATGCAAGTTGATTTAATAATACAACACGTTCTCAGAGGGAGGAAGCATCATGTCTAGTCCTTTTTCCAATCTAGCAATAAAATCTTCAAAGACAGGCTTTCTTCCTCTGGGAACCACTGACTGACTCTCAATACAAAAATCATAAAATGCTGCTAAACTCTTCTCTGAGGTTTTAACACCTCTAATTTCTAACATATGTCTCAGTACTGCCAAGAGCAAGCCTATGTTTATGAACTGTGAATGCCCCAGGATTCTTACCTTCTCATCCTCTTAACACCACTAGAAAGGAGTCTGAAGCACTCTTGACAAGGTCCTATCCTTAACCTGAAAAAAGTTTTTTAGAAAAAAAGAGAGAGAGAAAGCTTACTTTCTTCAAGCCCCCAAGTTGAAGCAACAGCTGTCATGGACCACTCCAGCCAGCTTTGGGGGTCCCTGGAATGAGGGTCCTCAAAGAACAGGTGGGAAAGAATTTGGTTGTGACCACCAAAAACAAACACATAGGCATTTGTATCTGAGTGTATTTCGCAGCTCTCAAGCAGGGGATTTTATACATTAAACCAAACATGAACTCTTGGAAACCATATCCAGCGCTATAATCACGAATACCAACAAGAATCATTAGGCAAAGTAAAATACAAAAATCATCTAAGCATTACAACTCTGAAACTACATGTTCAGTGAATCACAAACAGAACAGATAACATCACCATCAAAATATAATAAATCTAAAACAACATATTCAATAGGGTGGTCATCCAAGGCTAGTGGCATATTCCCAAGACCTGGTTAATAAAACTTTCTGGTCAGTGCTCTTAAGTGCTGAGCTAACTTTCAGGCCCCTATGGTTAATTATTCCTTAACAGCTAATACCTGATTCTTTATAAATGTTCAAAACATAAATTTTTCTATTTTCTTAATTCCTCTCCAACATTTTTTATTAAAATATTTTATTTCTTTACATTCCAGTTGCCCTAATTCTCAGTCCCCACTCCCAGAGTTCTTCACCCCATATCCCTTACTGTTTACTGCTCAGAAGATGCTCCCCCTTCACCCACAACTCTAGCATCTGTCTTTGCTGGGTCATCAAGTCTCTACAGGATTAGGCACATCCTCTGCTACTGAGGACAGACAAGGAAATCTTTTGCTAAATATATTCTGATGTCCACAAATCAGCCCATATATGATCTTTGGATGATAGTTTCATCTCTGGGAACACTGAGGGGTCTGAGTTAGTTAATTCTGGGCTGATGTTCTTCCTATATGAATGCCACCCCCTTCAGCTCCTTCAATCCTTTCCCTAACTATTCTATAGGGGTTCGTGAGACCTCAGTTCAATGGTTGGCTGTAAGTATTTGCATCTGTCTTAGTCAGCTGATGCTTGAGCAGCTCATAGGATACCCATGCTAGGCTCCTGTCTGCAAGCACAGCATGGAGTCAATAATACTGTCAGGGATGCTTGCCCATGGGTCGGAGCCCAAGTTGGGCTGGTCACTGGATGGACGTTCCTTCATACTCTCCTCCATTTTTTCCTTGCATTTCCTTTAGATGAGAACAATTCTAGCTCAAAAAATGAAGGTAGATAGCTGGCCCCATCCCTCTACTGAGGACTCTATCTGCTAGAGGGTGGTCTTTTAAGGTTCCATCACCCCACCACTTGTCTAAGATCATCCCCATTGAGTCCTCAGAGCTTCAGATGGCCAAGAAAATGAATGGAATTATGTAGCTGTGGGGAGTGTGGTGGGGGATCCTCTAAAAAGTCAAAGATATGGGATGTGAGAGGCTCCCAGGACACAGTGGGGATGATCTTAGTTTTAATCCAATCTAATTAAGGCTTTCTTTACCATATACCAAAACCCACCAATTATGACACTCATGTAGCCATATGAGATTTGATTGCTGGGAAAATTTTATCTATCATAATAATTTTGTAAATGAATTAAAAACTAAAACATTTGTTTCCCGGGAAATAAGGTCATGTGAATGACTCATCTCAAGGGGTGGTTTCATACCCATTATTCTTGCTTAAGATTATTGTCTAGATTGTCAGGAAGCTGTAACTAGGAAAAGAAATGAAAGAGAACAAATCAGAAGAATTGCCATGAGAACATATGGCTCAATATGTTTTCTCTGGCACAGAGTCCCACAACTGGTTCCAGGAGACTTTCTTCTTTTGAAGTCTAATGCCTCAGTCTGTGGAACTTGTCACACAGATTCTACTGCAGTTGGTGTGGCATCTCTCCCCTTTTGTTTAATTGAACTCACAAATTTCTCTTTTGGCTGGGGAGATGGAGGAAAAGATTAGTCAGTAGATGACTGGAAAAATAAGGAGGAGAAGAATAATTATTCCTGTAGCCACGGTAACAACAATGATCCATTGTACCCAACTAACAGGGTTTAAACACCATAAACCAAGGTTAATAGACTGAACCAAATCCTCTATGACAGCAGATTCAACATGTGCTTTGCTCTTAGCAAAGATTTGGGCTTGTAATTGAGTCATATCATAAGTGATAGCGTTGTCTTTTCAAATTCCCAAAAAAAAAAATGGTTTTTAGTAATATTCCAGTCGTGATTTTCATTATAAGGTAATGGGGTTACACATATGTACCAAAAGCTGACATGGCACTTATCAAAAAGGTGAACCTTTAATATGTTCTACCTCTTGTCCTAATGCCAAAACAACATCCTCTAAAGCATCAAGTTTTACTTTTAACTGTTTATCTATAATCCGTTCCCTTGCAAGTATTAAAGAGAATTTTTTTAATTTAAATCATCCACAAAATGTACAGTGTTTACACCTAAAACTATTGCAACTGTTGAAAATGCACATGAGGTAAGGATGAGTATTAAAGCACTAATGCCTAAAACTAAAGCTGCAGCAAAATACTTTGGTCTCATTAGCTCATTAAATCTTGTAAGTGTTTGCAAAGCTACGTTTTCAAACCAAACATTATCTTCCACATCTACTGGAAGCATAACATAAGAAGGTCTTTGTAATAGCAAAATAACTGAATGCTTTTTAATTGAAATATGATCAATAAAGTTAGAATACATTTGGAACAGCTAACATAATAAAATTGTTCTACCTTAATAATTTTTAAATCTGAGGAATGTCCAATGGTTATACCATAAGGATAATTTAGCAAGGATCTAATTGCCAAAAGAGTTTTAAAATAGTTTTTAGTTTTAATTGCCTTAGGCTTTTTTAGAAGAACCATATTAGTTGCAACAAAAAGTCTAAATAGTCCTGGAAAAAAACATAAATATTATGTGGAGAAGAGAGAGCAAGCTTCTTCATATTCCATATTACTTCTCTCTCCTTTTGCTTCTTTTTTTATGGGTTCTTGATAGAGATTTTTTTGGTAGAAGGGTCGAATAAGTCTGTGTGGGATCCAGATTGGGGATTCTGCATTCTGTGGAAAAACACTTGCATATCCCTTTCCCAAAGTGATAATACATCTGGCCCTTTCCAGGTACCTGTTAAAAGATCCTTCCATATTACTAGGGGAGTAACAGTCTGCTGTAGGGGAACGCAATGGTTTTGCACAGTAGTAAAACCTTTATCATCTTTATTAAGGTCACTTAGCTGTAGCAAAAACATTGGGCAGCCTGTTCTTCCCATATGATCATATTTCTGATTTCTCAGAAGTAAGTAGAAAAGGGCATTTCCTCCTTTTGTTTATGTTAGAGAATTCTTCCTGTTCTCCAGCTGTATAAAGGGAACAAATGACTATCATTTATCTCAATCCATTTTCTATCTTCCATCATGAATCCAGCCACAAAAGTTCACATACTGCTCATTGTGACTATCTCTTCTCAGCTCACATTGAGAAAGTCCATTCCTGTGGCAGTGATTCAAATTTGCTTCATTTTTTCTCAAGAGTATCTGGTCTTATGTTGAGGTCCTTGATGCATTTGGAGATCTGTTAGTGTAAATTTATGTTTCTTGAAAATTTCCTCATACCCAAGCTAGCTGCCATATAATTGAAACTGGACTATTATATTTATTTAACAAGCATTAGGCACAACAACTGAGAAGTATTACTCTATTTTAATCATCTAATTAGGCTACAGGCCCATCAAAAATTCCAATGATACTTGTATGCTATAGCTTTCTCTGCTCCTGATGTTTTCTTATGGTATCTCCTGGCTTCTCGCCCTGTGTCAAATCCCCATTCTTCTTTCTCTTACTCCCACATCCCCTGCCTTGGAGGAAGTCTACCTTATTCTCTCCCCTGCTCAGTCATTGGCTGATCATGGCATTCATTGACCAATCAGGGAATAATTGGGAAGCAATGTTTGCACAACACTCAAACAGCAATTCTTAGGATAAGAACTCCAAATAGGTATGGGGAACAGAAGTCAACATTTGAATAAAAAAAGGATAATTGCTACACAATAATATTTTGCCTTCGGAGAAAAGTTTTATGCAATATGATAGATACAGTTATGTTTTCATTCTTCTACAATGAGATACCCAGTTTTAAGAACATTTCTTGAATATTCTGTCTTTTTTCCATTGTATATTTTTTGCTTCTTTGTCAAAAATAAAATGCTCATAGGTATGTGGAGTTTTTTCTGAATCTTCAGTTTAATTCTATTGATCAACATATCTACCTTTATGCTAATATGTTGTATTTTTGCTAGCACTCTGTAATACAATATGAAATCTGGGATGATGATAATCATGTCTAAAGTAGTTCTTTTATTATCAGAGTGATTTAAATTATGCTGAATTTAATTATTTTGTGTTTTTATATAAAGATTAAGATTGCATTTTTGATTTCTGTGAATTGTACAGGAATTTAATGTCAATTGCTTTTGGTAAGATGTTATATTACTCCTACTGATCTATAAACATGAAGATCTTTCCATCTTCTGGGGACTTCTTTAATTTCTTTCCTTTCTGCCTTAAAGGTTTTGTTATACAGAAATAAATAGTACTTTGTGTAACTTTGTCTTTCACTTATGTGGTTAGAGATATCCACATATCCAAATATCCAAAGGTATTTTTGAGGATGTTGTAGAAGGTATTATTTCTATAATTTCTTTCTCATCATGTTTGTAATTTTTATATAGAAAGGTTACTGAATTTTGTGGGCTCTCTTTGTATATTGCCACCTTGTTGCATGTGTTTAACAGTTCGTCCAGTGGAGTCTGTTAGTGTTGTACACTCATATCAACTGCAAGGGATGCTTTGACTTCTTACTTTCCTATTGAAGAAGCTTGGTTTCTTTCTGTTGTCATGTGGCTCTAGCAAACAGTTCAAGTTCTGTATTGAAAAGGTATAACAATAATAAGCACACTTTGTCTATTCCTTATTTTAGTGGAATGCTTTGAGTTTCTCTCCATTTAGGAAGAAAATGGTGGTTGACTTGATGTGGATTTTCATCATTATATTTTATTTTTAATATTTTTTACTCAGAATTTACTTTAAAACACATTTATAACTCTAATTTCTCAGCATGGTTTCAATTGAGACCCAAATAGCAACACACTTCATTTGCAATGCAACCAATCTTGCTTCCTCACCATGTTACAGACTGAGCAAGTCAGGCACTGACTTGTGAGATTAGTAACCCAAGACCAGCACACAGTGGCAGAGGGTTTACAAATGAACATCCCAGGTCCCGTGTTTATGCACCCAACCACTATACACTGTTTTCATCATTATATTGTATTTTATGTTGTCTCATTAGGAAAGTAATTGTGAAGGGGTATTTTGGTCAAAACAAGGACTTTTCTGTATCTCTTGAGAAAACTATGTGGATTTAGCATTGGAGTATGTTTATGTAGTATATTATGTTCATTGATGTCATATGCTGAACCATCACAGAATCTGTGGGAAGCAGTTAAGCTAACCATGGTAAATAATAATTTCAATATGTTCTTGAATTAGGTTTGAAAGGATTTTATTGAGAGTTTTGTATCTTCACAAAAATATTGGTTTATTATTTTCTTTCTTTTTTGTTGTTATTGGGTCTTTAGGTGTTTTGTTATCACGGTCTGCATAAAAAAAGAAGTAAGAAATGTTCATTCAGTTTTTATTTTGGAGAATAATTTGGAGAATATTTATGCTGGCTTTTTGAAGGTTTGGGAAAAATCTGTGTTAAATTCATCTGGCTCTGGGCTTTGTTTTTGGCTTATGATACTTTAATTAGAATTTCTGTTTCACTAGGAGATAGTAGTCAATTAAAATTGTTCATTTCATCATGGTTTAATTTTGGTAGGTTATAGAAATCAAGATTCACCCATTTTTAAGGCTTTCCAGTTTTTCAGAAACAGATTTTTTTTAAGTATGTCCTTTTGATTCTTTGAATTTCTTAGGGGTCTGTTATAGTAGATCTCTTTACATCTCTAATTTTATTCATTTAGCTCTTCTTTCTATATCTTTCCTAACTTGACTAAGGGTTTGCCAATCTTTCTGATTTTTACAAAGAACCAACACTCCACTTCATAATTCTTTGTAATTTTGTTTCTATTTCATTGATTTTACCTATGAGTTTAATTTCTTTACATTCACTGTTTTGTGGTTTTCTTTAAATGGTAAAGAAATTTGTAATTTCTTTACATTGACTGTTTTCTTCTATTTTTCCTAGAGCTTTTAAGTCATTAAATTATGAATATAAGATCATCACAGTTTTTTATTTAGTTGTTTAGTGTTGTGAGCTTGCCTCTTAGAAAGGCCTTCCTTGTGTCTTGTATGTTTGGATATACTGTATTACCATTTTCATTCAATTCTGAAAAGTTCTTAGTTCCTTCTTGATTTTTGCCTTGACCCATTTTTCATTATGAGTTTTTCAATTTTCAATTTGATTTTATATTCTTTCTGTTGTTTTCTTGTTGATGATGTCCAAGTTTAATTCATGGTGATCAGAAAGAATGCAGGACATGTTATTTCTTTACACACACACACACACACAGACACACACACACACACGCATATATATATATGTATATGTATATACACAGAGAGAGACTGAGAGAGACAGAGAGAGAGAGAAAGACAGAGAGACAGAGAGAAAGACATAAAGAGAATCAGAGAGAGAGAGAGAGTTACTTTCTGTCCTCATATGTTTTCAACTTTTAACATAGTTCAATCAGCTGCTGAGGAGAAAGTATATTGTTTAGTGTCGGGGTGGAATGTTCTGAAGGTGTTTGTTAAATCTATTTGATTTATGAAATTATTTGATGCCAGCATTTCTCTATTATTATTTTTGTCTCTGGATATGTTTTGCATTGTGTTTCATTCATAAATGTTTAGAATGGTAATAAACTCTTGGTAGATTTTTTTCTTTAATGAGCCCTTAACTGTCTCATCTGATTAGATTTGTGTTAAAGACTATTTTGTTGGATTATAATATAGCCACTGCTGGCTTGCTTCTTGACTCCATTTTCATGGAATATTCTTTTCCATCCTTTTGCCCTGAGGTAATATCTGTCCTTGATTGTGAGGTATACTTCTTTGCTACAAAATAAATATGAATATGAGTTATTTGATTATATGAATATGAATTCTTTCTCTAATCCAATCTATTAGACTCTTCCTTTGTGGAGGGATATTAAACTCTTTATTTTTTTTTTATTTGTCGTATTCTTTGCTTGCCTTTCATATGATTTCCCCTCTTAAATATTAAGCTATTAGTGAGCAACGTTTACTGATCTCTGCTATTTTGACATGATGATGAGTTTCTCCCACTCTTGATTGTTTTTTTCTTTGCGTCCTCTTGGTTATAGATAAATTCTTGGGACTGAAATATTCTTTTAGTGTCCTCTGTAGGGGTGGGTTTGTGGACATAAATTACGTCAACCAATTATTATCATAGAATATTCATTTTTCTCAGCCACTATACACAGAGAGATAGTTTTGTTGTATATAGTAGCCTATACTGGCATTTGTGGTCTCTTGGAGCTTCAAAGAATACCCATCCATTCCTTCTGGCCTATAATGTCACCATTGAAATGTCAAGTGTTATTCTAATACACATGTCTATGACTTGTTATTTTCCCTTGCAATATTTAGTATCCTTTCTCTATTCTGTACATTTAGTGCCTTTCTTATTACATTTTATGGGGAGTACCTGTTTTGATACCAATCTTGGTGTTTTGTATGCCTTCTGAAACTTGATGGGATCTCCTTTTTGGATTGGGGAATTTTTGCACTATGATTATATTATAAGTATTTCTGTGTCTTTGAAATGAATAACTGTTCCTTCCTCCATATTTATATTGTGTTCCACATTTCATGGATATTTTGTGTCTAGAATGTTTTTGACTTAACATGGCTTTTTACTGAGCCATTCATTTCTTGTATCTTGTCTTCAAGATTCAAAATTCTCTTCTTCCCTTCTTTTAATCTCCTGGTTAGGCTTACCTCTGTGGGTTTTGTTTGATATCCTGAGATTTACACTTCCACTTTTATTTCAGTTTGGGTTTTCTTTAATAATTCTATTATTTAAATTTTACTTTCAAGGATTGAATTATCTTCATTATTTCGCTAAACTATTTGCTTACACTGTCAAAGTCTTCATTAGAGCATTCATGTAATCTTTAGGGTCATTGAACATCTTCATAATTATTATTTTGAAGTTCATTGTTTTGTAAATCGGCTAAATCACTTTTCTTGTAATTTATTGCAATAAGGTAGCTACCTCATAAAAAAACAGATTGTCTTGGCTGCTTATGTCTTTGTTTTGAACTGGGCTTTAGGCATCTGAAAGGCTATGTGATTCCTGGTAGAGGGTTGCCAACTGTCACAAACAAATGGATATGTGATAGGAGAAAAGTACAAAAGCAGCAGTGGGAAAATTAGAGAGATACAGGGTACATACCAAGAAGCAGAATCCTCAGTAGATAAAGGTGGGATAAGAAGAGGAACTCCTACAGGTAGGTGCATCAGGATAAAGAATAAGCCTGAAGAAGTAAATTAGAGGACAGGAAGAATATTAAGGGTTGCCAAATCAATCCCCAGTCTAGTGTGGCCACTGGAATTCCCTGATCCATCTTATTATTGCATGGCGCTAAACTTGGGTTGAGTTCAGAGCAAGAATTATTCTTAACAGGATAAACTCTATGAAAGCATGGGAAAAATTATTTATTCAGTGTCCATCTATGATCCTCCCACAAACATGATAAAGTAGTCATGCCAATACTTTACTTCTGGCATCAATTTATGTTTTAATTGATGTTTCTTTTATTGTAATAAAACACCATGACCAAAAGCAACTTGGGTGTTGGTTGTGGCATTTCATCTAACACTTTTAAGTGACAATCTGTCACTGAGGATATTAAGGCAGGAACTAAAGCAGTACAGGGATGTGGATGCAGGAACAGAATCAGAAGCTACGGAGAAACATCATTTACTAGATTGCTTCCCATGGCTTACTCAGGTTGCTTTCTTATACCATTGGTACCACTAGTCCACAGGTGATAGTGTTTTCAGTAGAATTGGTCCTCCCATATAAATTATTATTCATGAAAATATCCCATAGACAAATCTGATGTTCGCATTTTATTAATGGAAATTAACTCTTCTCAAATGATTTTATCTTGTGTGAAGTTGACAAAACAACACCCATAAAACATTAAAAACAATCAAAAAAGCTCCAAATAAATAAACAGAAAACTAGACACATCGGATCATCGGATGGTTATATACATTTATGACCATTTCTGTATACATAATGTTCCAGAACTTAAGAATGGCATGGGGCGGGGGTAGTGGCAGCGGCAACAGCAACAGCGGCTGGTCCAGAGGAAGGGCCATCAGCAGTGGAACCAAGGTGACAGGGTCCAGGCAGGCCCCGCTCCCACAACCACTGACCATCGCTCACCAGCCAGACTGCAAGCAGCGGCAGATTTACAGCACCTTTCACCACACAGAAGCCACTTCAAAACTCTGCCTCCCGCCAGTCAGTTAGGAGAGACTCACCTCCATCTTGGTTCTTGGACGCCAGAGAAACAAGATAGCTATGCAAACATAACACGAGGCCAACATCGTGGTGGTCTAAGCCCGGCCTGGAGGTTGTTTGCCCAGCCTTGCGTGTGTGCTGCCATTTTCCATCAGGATGCCAGAGAGTTCTAGCAGGCAAAGCCAGCTAACAGTCATAGCCCGAGGCTAACATAGCGGGGGTCTAAGCCCCTACAGGCCCTGGACTGACACCAAGACCTGGGCTGCTTGGTGGGCCATCTGTGTGCCAACCCGGCCAGGAGGTTGTTAGCCCAGAAGACTCTCCTGGCACTTTCAGGGAGTGCACATGCTGCCATCCTGGCCACCTGAGAGACCCAATTAACACTCATAGCCCGAGGGGAACTTTGCTCAGAACTTGGCCTGCCAGGCTTTTGCCTAGACTCAGGGCCTCAGCAGCTAGGCTAACCTTGTGTGCACCAACCCAGTTGGGAGGTCGGCTGCCCAGCAGAGTGATCAGCACTCGGGAAAGGTCCCGCAGCTTACACCCTCAGCACTCCCTGAAGGAGTAAACAGGCACCATCTGGTTCACAGACACAATCTGGAGCAAAGCACACTAGGGCTGCAAGGGCACCAAAGAGGAAGACAGCACATCAGCAATCTGCAACAGGGGAAACCCAGCCACCCAGTGTTGTTTAAATAGCCCTAGAGCATTTCAGGAGGCTCAAACACCAGCCAGAGACAAGACCAACTAACACCAGAGAACAAGATGGCAAAGGGGAAACACAAGAACGCTACTAACAGAAATCTAGGCAATATGGTACTATCTGAACCAAACTCTCCAACATCAGCAAGTCCTGGTTATGCCAATACACCAGAGAGACAAGATTTGGATTTAAAATCACTGGTTATGATGCTGCTAGAAGAACACAAAAAGAACATAAATGAATCTCTTAAAGAAATACAGGGGATCATGAATAGGCTAGAAACCCGTATAATGGAAACACAAAAATCACTTAAAGAAATTCAGGAGAATAAGGCTCAAGAGATAGAAGCCAATAAAGAAGAAATGCAAAAAAAAAAAAAAAAAAAAAAAAACAAAAAAACAAAAACAAAAAAAAACCTTAAAGAAATGCAGGAGAACTTGAGTCAACAGGCAGAAGTCATGAAAGAGGAAACACAAAATTCTCTTAAATAATTAAAGGAAAACACAAACAAACAATGATGCAACTTAGCAAAACCATCATGGATCTAAAAACAGAAGTAGAAACAACTAAGAAATCACAACCTTGAGAAGAAATCAGGGGTCATAGATGCAAATGTCAACAACTGAAAACAAAGGATGGAAGAAAGAATCTCAGATACCATAGAAACCATTGACTCAACAGTCAAAGAAAATGCAAAGTGCAAAAAGCTTGTATCCCAGAACATCCAAGAAATCCAGGGTACAATGAGAAGACCAAACCTAAGGATTATAGTTATAGTTATAAGAGTGAAGGTTTACAACTGAAAGGGCCAGCAAATATCTTCAACAAAATTATGGAAGAAAACTTTCCCAACTTAAAGAGAGAGATGCCCATGAATATACAAGAAGCCTACAGAACTCCAAACAGACTGGACCTGAACAGAAATACCTCCCGTCACATAATAATCAAAATCCCAAATGCACTAAATAAAGAATATTAAAGGCAATAAGAGAAAAAGAAAAAGGCTAAGTAACATATAAAGGAAGATCTATCAGAATCACACCAGACTTCTCACCAGAGACCATGAAAGCTAGAAGATCCTGGGCAGATCTCATGCAGACTCTAAGAGAACACAAATGTCAGCCAAGACTACTAGACCCAGCAAAACTCTCATTCACCATAGATGGAGAATCCAGGATATTCCATGACAAAACCAAATTTACACAATATCTTTCCACAAACCCAGCTTTTCAAGGAATAATAGGAAGAAAACTCCAATAAAAAGAGGGAAACTACACCCTGGAAAAAGCAAGATAGTTACCTTCCTTCATCAAACCCAAAAGAAGATAACAACTCAAATATAAAAATAACATCAAAGTGACAGGAAGTAATAATCACTACTCCTTAATATCTCTTAACATCAATGAAATCAATTCCCCAATAAAAAGACATAGACTAACAGACTGGATAAGGAAACAGGACCCTATATTTTGGGTCAAAGACAAAAACAACCTCAGAGTAAAAAGCTGGAAGACAATTTTACAAGCCAATGGTCTCGGAAAATGAGCCAGAGTAGAAATTCTAATATCATATAAAATTGACTTTCAACCTAAAGTCATCAAAAGAAACACAGAAGGACACTTCTTACTGGTCAAAGGAAAAATCCACCAAGAAGAACTTTCAATTCTGAACATCTATGCGCCAAATGCAAGGGCACCCTCATTTGTAAAAGAAACTTTACTAAAGCTCAAAGCACACATTGCACCTAACACAATAATTGTGGGGGACTTCAACACATCACTCTCCTCAATGGACCGAATGGGAAAACAGAAACTAAACAGGGACACAGTAAAACTAATTGAAGCTTTGGACCAATTGAATTTGACTGATATTTATAGAACATTTCACCCTACAGCAAAAGAATATACCTTTTTCTCAGCACCTCACTGCACCTTCTCCAAAATCGACCATATAACTGGTCACAAGACAGACCTCAACAAATATAAGAAGATCTAAATAATCCCATGCCACCTATCAGATCACTATGGAGTAAGAGTTGTTTTCAATAGCAACAAAAACAAGAGAAAGCCCACATATATATGGAGGCTGAACAATACTCTACTCAATGACACCTTGGCCAAAGAAGAAATAAAGAAAGAAATCAGAGACTTTTTAGAATTTAATGAAAATGAAGGCACAACATACCCAAATCTTTGGGACACAATGAAAGCAGTGCTAAGAGGAAAACTCATAGCCCTGAGTGCCTCCAAAAAGAAAATGGAGAGAGCATACACTAGCAGCTTAACAACACACCTGAAAGCCCTAGAACAAAAAGAAGCCAATTCACCCAGGAGGAGTAGAAGACAGGAAATCATCAAACTCAGGGTTGAAATCAATCAAGTGGAAACAAAGAGAACCATAAAAAGAATCAACGAATCCAGGAGCTAGTTCTTTGAGAAAATCAACAAAATAGATAAAGCCTTAGCCAGACTGATCAAAGGGCACAGAAAAAGTATTCAAATTAACAAAATTAGAAATGAAAAGGTGGATATAACAACAGAAACTGAGGAAATCCAAAAAAAATCATCAGATCATACTACAAAAGCCTATACTCAACACAACTGGAGAATCTGGAGGAAATGGACAATTTCCTAGACAGATACCAAATACCAAAATGAAATCAGGACCAAAGAGATCATCTAAACAGTCCCATAACCCTAAAGAAATAGAAGGGGTCATAGAAAGTTTTCCAACCAAAAAAAGCACAGGACCAGATGGTTTCAATGCATAATTTTATCAGACCTTCAAAGAAGACCTAACACCAATATTCATCAAACTATTCCACAAAATAGAAACAGAAGGAATACTCCCCAATTCCTTCTATGAAGCCACAATTATGCTGATAACAAAGCCACACAAATATCCAACAAAAAAAGACAACTTCAGACCAATTTCCCATATGAATATCGATGCAAAAATACTCAATAAAATTCTTGTCAACCGAATCCAAGAACACATCAAAATGATTATCCACCATGATCAAGTAGGCTTTATCTGAGGGATGCAGGGTTGGTTCAATATATGAAAATCCATGAATGCAATCCACGACATAAACAAACTCAAAGAAAAAAAACCACATGGTCATTTCATTGGATGCTGAAAAATCATTTGACAAAATTCAGCATCCTTTCATGCTTAAAGTCTTGGAAAGAACAGGAATTCAAGGCCCATACCTAAACATAGTAAAAGAAATATACAGCAAACCGGTAGCCAGCATCAAACTAAATGGAGAGAAATTTGAAGCAAACCCACTAAAATCAGGGACTAGACAGGGCTGCCCCCTTTCTCCTTATCTTTTCAATATTGTACTTGAGGTATTAGCTTGGGGAATTATACAACACAAGGAGGTCAAAAAGATACAAATTGGAAGGGAAGAAGTCAAACTATCGTTATTTGCAGATGATATGATAGCCTACCTAAGTGACCCAAAAAACTCCACTAGAGAACTCCTACAGCTGATAAACAACTTCAGCAAACTGGCAGGTTATAAAATCAACTCAAGCAAATCAGTAGCCTTCCTATACTCAAAGGATAAGCAGGCTGAGAAAGAAATTATGGAAATGACACCCTTCACAATAGCCACAAACAGTATAAAGTACCTTGGGGTGACTCTTCCCAAACATGTGAAAGAACTATATGACAAGAACTTCAAGACTCTGAAGAAGGAAATGGAAGAAGACCTTAAAAATGGAAAAACCTAGCTTCCGGGCAGCCAGCGGGAGAGGTCAGTGTGCTCCGGTGAATCCAGCGGGCCCCAGCAGAAGCCTTCAGGCGCCTGCTTTGGGATCTGAACAGCCTGGAACACAGTGCTCGGTCTCCAGGAGGTGCGGGAGACCTGGTGTGCACCCAGAGGCGGTCTGGGAGCTCACAGCACAGCTTGTTCCTGTGGCACAAAGCTTAGGCTTCAGTCCTGAGGCCTCTGGCGGTAGCCCTCAGACCTCTCTGCTTCCGGATCCAGATCAGCCTCAGCAGCAGCACTGCATCTCCGGGTCCTGAGAGAGGCAGGTGGGGCTTCTGGGCAGCCAGCGGGAGAAGTCGGTGTGCTCCCGTGAATCCAGCGGGCCCCAGCAGTCTGGGAGCTCACAGCACAGCTCATTCCTGTGGCACAGAGCTTGGGCTTCAGTCCTGAGGCCTCTGGCGGTGGCCCTCAGGCCTCTCCGCTTCCGGATCCAGATCAGCCTGAGCAGCAGCACCACATCTCCAGGTCCTGGGGGAGGCAGGTGGAGCTTCCGGGCAGCCAGCGGGAGAGGTCGGTGTGCTCTGGTGAATCCAGCTGGCCCCAGCGGGAGCCTTCAGGCTCCTGCTTTGGGATCTGAACAGCCTGGGACACAGCTCTCGGTCTCCAGGAAGTGCAGGAGACCTGGTGTGCACCCAGAGGTGGTCTGGGAGCTCACAGCACAGCTCATTCCTGTGGCACAGAGCTTAGGCTTCGGTCCTGAGGCCTCTGGCGGTAGCCCTCAGACCTCTCTGCTTCTGGATCCTGATCACCCTGAGCTGCAACACCACATCTCCAGGTCCTGAGGGAGGCAGGTGGGGCTTCCCGGCTGCCAGCGGGGAGAGGTCTGTGTGCTCTGGTGAATCCAGCAGGCCCCAGCAGGAGCCTTCAGGTGTCTGCTTCGAGGTCTGAACAGCCTGGACAACAGCACCCTGTCTCCAGGCAGTGCGGGAGGTAAGCTGTGCACCAGAGGCCACCTGGGAAGGGGCAGCTTGCACTGGTAAGTCCAGCATTGACAACACCAACTAACACCAGTGAGAACTAGATGGTGCAGGAATGTCACTAACAGAAATCAAGGCAACATGGCAACATCTGAACCCAATTCTCCTTTACCAGCATGTCCTGGATACACCATCACACCAGTAAAACAAGATTTGGATTTAAAATCACTGGTCATGATGCTGGTACAGGAACACATGAAGGACATACTTAAAGAAATTCAGGAGAAAATGGATCAAAAGTTAGAAGCCCTTGCAAGGGAAACACAAAAATCATTGAAAGAAATCCAGGAGAATACAAAAGCCAATAAGGAGGAAATGCAAAAATCACTTAAAGAGTTACAGGAGAACTTTGGTCAACAGGCTGAGGTCATGAAAGAGGAAACACAAAAATCTCTTAAAGAATTACAGGAAAGCACAAACAAGCAAGTGAAGGAGCTAAGCAAAACCATCCAGGATCTAAAATCAGAAGTAGAAACAACAAAGAAAACTCAAAGGGAGACAACTTTGGAGATAGAAAGCCTTGGGAAGAAATCAGGGGACAGAGATGCAAATATCAACAACAGAATACAAGAGATAGAAGAAAGAATCTCAGACGCTGAAGATACCATAGAAACCATGGACTCAACAGTTAAAGAAAATGCAAAAAGCAAAAAGCTTGTAACCCAAAATATCCAGGAAATCCAGGACACAATGAGAAGACCAAACCTAAGGATTATAGGCATAGATGAGAGTGAAGATTTACAACTTAAAGGGCCAGCAAATATCGTCAATAAAATTATGGAAGAAAACTTCCCTAACCTAAAGAGAGAGATGCCCATGAATATAGAAGAAGCCTACATAACTCCAAACAGACTGGACCAGAACAGAAATACTTCCCGTCAAATAATAATCAAAACACCAAATGTACTAAACAAAGAAAGAATATTAAAGGCAGTAAGAGAAAAAGGCCAAGTAACATATAAAGGAAGACCTATCAGAATCACAGCAGATTTTTCACCCAAGACTATAAAGGCTAGAAGATCCTGGGCTGATCTCATGCAGACTCTAAGAGAACACAAATGCCAGCCAAAACTACTATATCCAGCAAAACTCTCAATCACCATAGATGGAGAAACTAAGATATTCCATGACAAAACCAAGTTTACCCAATATCTATCCACAAACCCAGCCCTACAAAGGATAATAGGAGGAAAACACCAATACAAGGCGGGAAACTTCACCCTGGAAAAAGCAAAAGAACCCAGAAGAAGTTAACCAATCAAATTTAAAAAATAATGTCAAAAATGACAGGAAGTAACAATCACTATTCCTTAAAATCTCTTAACATCAATGGACTCAATGCCCCAATAAAAAGACATAGACTAACTGACTGGATACGTAAACAGGACCCTACATTTTGCTGCTTACAAGAAACACACCTAAGGGTCAAAGACAAACACTACCTTAGAATAAAAGGCTGGAAGACAATTTTACAAGCAAATGGTCTCAGGAAACAAGCTGGAGTAGCCATTTTAATATCAGATAAAATTGACTTGCAACCCAAAGTCATCAAAAGAGACACTGAGGGACACTTCTTGCTGGTCAAAGGAAAAATACAACAAGAAGAACTCTCAATCCTGAACATCTATGCTCCAAATGCAAGGGCACCCTCTTTCGTAAATAAACTTTATTAAAGCTCAAAGCACACATTGCACCTAACACAATAATTGGGGGTGAATTCAACACTGCACTTTCCTCAATGGACCGATCAGGAAAACAGAAACTAAACAGGGACATAATGAAACTAATTGAAGCTTTGGACCAATTAGATTTAACAGATATATATAGAACATTCTATCCTAAAGCAAAAGAATATACCTTTTTCTCAGCACCTCATGGTACCTTCTCCAAAATCGACCATATAATTGGTCACAAGACAGACCTCAACAAATATAAGAAGATAGAACTAATCCCATGCCTCCTATCAGATCACCATGGAGTAAAAGTGGTCTTCAATAGCAACAAAAACAACAGAAAACCCACATACACATGGAAATTGAACAATATTCTACTCAATGATACCTTGGTCAAGGAAGAAATAAAGAAAGAAATTAAAGACTTTTTAGAACACAATGAAAATGAAGACACAACATACCCAAATCTATGGGACGCAATGAAAGCAGTGCTAAGAGGAAAACTCATAGCCCTGAGTGCCTCCAAAAAGAAAATGGAGAGAGCATACACTACCAGCTTAATGACACACCTGAAAGCCCTGGAACAAAAAGAAGCTATTTCACCCAGGAGGAGTAGAAGGCAGGAAATCATCAAACTCAGGGCTGAAACCAATCAAGTAGAAACAAAGAGAACCATACAAAGAATCACCAAAACCAGGAGCTGGTTCTTTGAGAAAATCAACAAGATAGATAAACACTTAGCCAGACTGACCAAAGGACACAGAGAAAGTATCCAAATTAACAAACTTAGAACTGAAAAGGGAGATATAACAACAGAAACAGAGGAAATCCAAAAAATCATCAGATCCTACTACAAGAGACTATACTCAACACAACTGGAGAATCTGGAGGAAATGGACAATTTCCTTGACAGATACCAAATACCAAAATTAAATCAGGACCAAATAGATCATCTAAACAGTCCCATAATGCCTAAAGAAATTGAAGGAGTCATAGAAAGTCTTCCAACCAAAAAAAGCACAGGACCAGATGGCTTCAGTGCAGAATTCTATCAGACCTTCAAAGAAGAGTTAACACCAATACTCTTCAAATTTTTCCACAAAATAGAAACAGAAGGAACACTACCCAATTCCTTCTATGAAGCCACAATTACGCTGATACCAAAACCACACAAAGATCCAACAAAGAAAGAGAACTTCAGACCAATTTCCCTTATGAACATCGATGCAAAAATACTCAATAAAATTCTTGCCAACCAAATCCAAGAACACATCAAAACGATCATCCACCATGATCAAGTAGGCTTTATCCCGGGAATGCAGGGTAGGTTCAATATACAGAAATCCATCAATGCAATCCACTACATAAACAAACTCAAAGGAAAAAACCACATGGTCATTTCATTGGATGCTGAAAAATCATTTAACAAAATTCAGCATCCTTTCATGCTTAAAGTCTTGGAAAGAACAGGAATTCAAGGCCCATACCTAAACATAGTAAAAGCAATATACAGCAAACCGGTAGCCAGCATCAAACTAAATGGAGAGAAACTTGAAGCAATCCCACTAAAATCAGGGACTAGACAGGGCTGCCCCCTTTCTCCTTATCTTTTCAATATTGTACTTGAGGTACTAGCTCGGGAAATTCGACAACATAAGGAGGTCAACGGGATACAAATTGGAAAGGAAGAAGTCAAACTATCATTATTTGCAGATGACATGATAGTCTACCTAAGTGACCCAAAAAACTCCACTAGAGAACTCCTACAGCTGATAAACAACTTCAGCAAAGCGGCAGGTTATAAAATCAACTCAAGCAAATCGGTAGCCTTCCTATACTCAAAGGATAAGCAGGCTGAGAAAGAAATTAGGGAAATGACCCCCTTCACAATAGCCACAAACAGTATAAAGTACCTTGGGGTGAATCTTACCAAACATGTGAAAGATCTGTATGACAAGAACTTCAAGACTCTGAAGAAGGAAATGGAAGAAGACCTCAAAAAATGGGAAAACCTCCCATGCTCATGGATCGGTAGAATCAATATAGTTAAAATGGCCATTTTGCCAAAAGTAATATACAGATTCAATGCAATACCCATCAAAATCCCAACTCAATTCTTCACAGAGTTAGAAAGAGCAATTCTCAAATTCATCTGGAATAACAAAAAACCCAGGATAGCTAAAACTATTCTCAGCAACAAAAGAAAGTCTGGGAATCAGTATCCCTGACCTCAAGCAATACTACAGAGCAATAGTGTTAAAAACTGCACGGTATTGGTACAGTGATAGGCAGGTGGATCAATGGAACAGGACTGAAGATCCAGAAATGAACCCACACACCTATGGCCACTTGATCCTCGACAAAGGGGCTGAAAACATCCAATGGAAAAAAGATAGCCTTTTCAACAAATGGTGCTGGTTCAACTGGAGGTCAGCATGCAGAAGAATGCGAATTGATCCATCCTTGTCTCCTTGTACTAAGCTCAAATCCAAATGGATCAAGGACCTCCACATAAAGCCAGACACTCTGAAGCTAATAGAAAAGAAACTGGGGACGACCCTTGAGGACATAGGTACAGGGAGAAAGTTTCTGAACAGAACACCAATAGCATGTGCTCTAAGAGCAAGAATTGACAAATGGGACCTCATAAAATTACAAAGTTTCTGTAAGGCAAAGGACACCATCAAGCGGACAAATCGGCAACCAACAAATTGGGAAAAGATCTTCACCAATCCTTCATCAGATAGAGGGCTAATATCCAATATATATAAAGAACTCAAGAAGTTAGACTCCAGAAAACCAAACAACCCTATTAAAAATGGGGTACAGAGTTAAACAAAGAATTCTCACCTGAAGAACTTCGGATGGCGGAGAAGCATCTTAAAAAATGCTCAACTTCATTAGTCATTAGAGTAATGCAAATCAAAACAACCCTGAGATTTCACCTTACACCAGTCAGAATGGCTAAGATTAAAAATTCAGGAGACAGCAGGTGTTGGAGAGGGTGTGGAGAAAGAGGAACACTCCACCACTGCTGGTGGGTTTGCAAATTGGTACAACCCAATCTGGAAATCAGTCTGGCGGTTCCTCCGAAAACTGGGCACCTCACTTCCAGAAGATCCTGCTATACCACTCCTGGGCATATACCCAGAGGATTCCCCAGCATGTAATAAGGATACATGCTCTACTATGTTCATAGCAGCCCTATTTATAATTGCCAGATGCTGGAAAGAACCCAGGTATCCCTCAACAGAAGAGTGGATGCAAAAAATGTGGTACATCTACACAATGGAGTACTATTCAACCATTAGAAACAATGAATTCATGAAATTCTTAGGCAAATGCATGGAGCTAGAAAACATCATACTAAGTGAGGTAACACAGACTCAAAAGGTGAATCATGGTATACACTCACTAACAAGTGGATATTAACCCAGAAACCTGGAATAACCAAAACATAATCTACACACCAGATGAGGTACAAGAAGAAAGGAAGAGTGGCCCCTTGTTCTGGAAAGACTCAGTGAAGCAGTATTCAGCAAAACCAGAACAGGGAAGTGGGAAGGGGTGGGTGGGAGGACAGGGGGAGAGAAGGGGGCTTACGGGACTTTCTGGGAGTGGGGGGGGGGTGGCTAGGAAAGGGGAAATCATTTGAAATGTAAATAAAAAATATATCGAATAAAAAAAAATGGAAAAACCTCCCATGCTCATGGATCAGCAGGATTAATATAGTTAAAATGGCCATTTTGCCAAAAGCAATCTACAGATTCAACAAAATACCCATCAAAATCCCAACTCAATTCTTCACAGAGTTAGAAAGAGCAATTCTCAAATTCATCTGGAATAACAAAAAACCCAGGATAGCTAAAACTATTCTCAGCAACAAAAGAAAGTCTGGGGGAATCAGTATCCCTGACCTCAAGCAATACTACAGAGCAATAGTGTTAAAAACTGCACAGTATTTGTACAGAAATAGGCAGGTGGATCAATGGAACAGGATTGAAGATCCAGAAATGAACCCACACACCTATGGTCACTTGATCCTCAACAAAGGGGCTGAAAACATCCAATGGAAAAAAAGATAGCCTTTTCAACACATGGTGCTGGTTCAACTGGAGGACAGCATGCAGAAGAATGCGAATTGATCCATCCTTGTCTCCTTGTACTAAGCTCAAATCCAAATGGATCAAGGACCTCCACATAAAGCCAGACACTCGGAAGCTAATAGAAAAGAAACTGGGGAAGACCCTTGAGGACATCAGTACAGGGGGAAAGTTTCTGAACAAAACACCAATAGCTTATGCTCTAAGATCAAGAATTGACAAATGGGACCTCATAAAATTACAAAGTTTCTGTAAAGTTTCACCACACCAACCTATCCCCCAACTATGATATCCTTGCAACTTAAAATTTTTTATGGCCACATGGTTTTGCTGCATCTTCTCTTCCTCTCTGTCTTGATCTTTTTCTCTTCTAGACCTCCCATTCCACCTTTTACTTTCTTGAACCAAATCACAGAACTTAGCATTTATTTGACCATTAAAAATTAAAACTGAGCAGCATATTCACATGATATCACCTGAGTCTTTGCTCATTGGTCGGCAGCCCCTCCTGAGGAAGCAAAATTAACATCAGAAAACAGCATCCTGGCAACCCATAATAATCATTTTATTTGGAAATGAACTCTGAAAGATACATATTTTACAGTGATGGCAGAATATAGATTGCATTGGGTAGTGCTAATTGAACCCAATGAGATAAAAATGAATATTAAAATATTTTTACATAATAAAACAACTGCCCTACCTGGGAATTCATCCTATAAATAGTCACCAAACCCCCGACACCATTATGGAAGACAAGAATTGCATACCAAAAGGAGCATTCCATGGTTGTCTCTGGAGGGGCTAAGCCAGAGCCTTGCACATACAGAGGCAGAGGCAAGCAGACAACCATTGCACTGTTTATGGGGTGCCCAATGGAGTAGTTGGAGGGTGGTCCAGAGGAGTTGAAGGGGTCTACAGTCCAATGGGAATAACAACAATGTAGGCCACCCAGAAACCTCAGGACTCCCACGGAGTAAACCAACAACCAAGGGGTACACATGGTTCCAGCAAAAAATGTAGCTGAGAAATGATGTAGGCCTTGTTGTACATCAGTAGGAGGAGTTGTCCTTGGTAAGGTAAAGGCTCAATAGATGCCTCAACAAAGGGAAATTGTTGGGGGAGGGGTGTATGAGTCTTGTGGAGGGACATACACTTGGAGGCAGGAGGTGGGAGGAGGGGTTGGAAATTTTTAGAGAGGGGGAGAACAGGGAAAAGTTTTACCATTTGAAATGTAATGAAGATTATATTCAATAAAATTTAAAAAAAAGAATTGACAAATGAGACCTCATAAAATTACAAAGTTTCTGTAAGGCAAAGGGCACTGTCAAAAGGACAAATAGACAACCAACAATTTGGGAAAAGATCTTTTCCAACCCTACATCCAACAGAGGGCTATTATACAATATAAACAAAGAACTCAAGAATTTAGACTCCAGAGAGCCAAATAACCCTGTTAAAAATGGGGTACAGAGCTGAACAAAGAATTTTCATGTGAGGAATATCAAATGGGTGAGAAACACCTAAAGAAATGTTTGAAGTCCTTAGACATCATGGAATTGCAAATCAAAATAACCTTGAGATTTCACCTCCCACTAGTCAGAATGGCTAAGATCAAAAAGTCAGGAGATAGCAGGTGCTGGAGAGTATGTGGAGAAACAGGAACACTACTCCATTGCTGGTGTGATTGCAGGGTGGTAAAACCACTTTGGAAATCAGTCTGGTGGTTCCTCAGAAAACTGGGCATGATGCTACTGGAGGACTCTGCTATACCACTCCTGGGCATATACCCAGAGGATTCTCCAGAATGTAATAAGGACACATGCCCAGCTATGTTCATGGCAGCCCTATTTATAATAGCCAGAAGCTGGAAAGAACACATATGTCCCTCAATGGAGGAATAGATAAAGAAAATGTGGTATATTTACACAACAGAATACTACTCAGCTATTAACAATAATGAATTCGTGAAATTCTTAGGGTGGAACTGGAAACTATCATCTTAATCGAGGTAACCCAATCAAAGAAGAACACATATGGTATGCACTCACTCATGTCGATATTAGCCCAGAAGCTTGGAAATCTCAAGACACAATTCACGTATCAAATGATGCCCATGAAGAAGGAACAACAAAGTATGGATACTCTGGTCCATCTTAAAAAAGGGAACGAAATATCCACAAAAGGAGATACAGAGGCAAAGTATAGAGCAGAGTCTGAGGGAAAGACCATTCAAAGACCACCTTACCTAGGGATCTATCCCATATACAGTTACCAAACCCAAACACTATTATCGATGCCCACAAGTGCTTGCTGTCACGAGCCAGATATAGCTATTACTTGGGAGACTCTGTTAGTGCATGAGAAATACAGATAGAGAAACTCTCAGCCAGCCATTGAACTGTGCACAGGGTTCCCAATGGGGGAGCTAGAGAAAAGACCCAAGGACCTGAAGGGGTTTGCAGTGACATAGGAGGAACAAAGATATGAACCATCCAGTATTCCCAGAGTTCCCTGGGACAAAACCATCAACCAGATAGTACACATAGTGTTACCCATGGCTCCACACTGATAGCTAGCAGAGGATGGCCTTGTTGAACATCAATGGCAGGAGAGTCCCTTGGTCCTGGAAAGGCTTCATGCAGTAGTGTAGGGGATTACCATAGCAAGGAAGCAGGAGGGGGTTGATTGGGGAACAGGGGAAGGGGAGATGGCTTATGGGATTTTCAGGGGGACAAGTAAAGGGAAAACATTTGAAATATAAAAAAATATATCTAATAAAAAATAAATTAAAAAATAGTACATCAAATAAATGGATAAATTGCTTTAGAGTAGAACATATCAGATAAGTTTAATATATGGAGAAAAATAAAAATGGACATTTTTACTCAACATCATATATTGAGTGACTTCCCACAGTAAACTAGGAACTTGAATATACAAGCACAGTCATTTCAAAACCAAACCAAAACTATTCACAGAAACTATCCCTCAGGAAGCTAATATACGAACTGGTGAAAACTGTAAATTCATCTGATAGAATTCATAATTGATTGCTTTAGAAAGTCTTAGGTTCAGGCTTTGGTGCCCTGGTCTGGCCTCAGTGTGAGAATATGTGTTTAATCCTAGAGAGCCTTGAGGCTCCAGGGAAGGGTAAGACCTGGTGTGTGTGTGTGTGTGTGTGTGTGTGTGTGTGTGTGTGTGTGTGTGCAGCCTGTTGGAGGCAAGGATAAGGAGTAATGAGATGAGGACCTGTGGGACGGAAACACGGCAGTGCCAATGACTGGAATGTAAATAAATAATATAATTTAAATAAAAAACTATATTTAAAAAAAGAAAGAGGTAGAGACTACTAGATTCGAAGTCACATCTGAAATGCACCTGCAGCATGAGATGTGGAACTTGCACCCATTAACCTTCCACTCACTGACGGCACTTACTCCACATTCATTTCCATTTGCAGGATACTCTAAGTCTCCAAGAAAGGATTGTAGTTTGCTCATCCCCCAGTTGGGGATCAGGATTACCAACACTTTTAATTCCTTTATACATATTGGGATTTCCCATCACTGATATGACAAATGACTACAAATGTAATTGCTTAAAAAAAACACACTTATTCAATTTGTAGAACTCTGTAGTCAGAATTAAATCTCCTGGGGATAAAATCAAGCAGCAGCATGGTGGTTTGTTGGTGACACTGAGAAAAATTAATTTCATTTTCCTTTTCACCTTCTAGTGGCCTTTTAAACCTCTTGGCTCATGACCATTTGAACCATCGTCAAGGGACATCATTCCAATTACTGAGTCACTATTACACAATCATTTCCTCTTCTATAGTCAATTTATGCCCTCCCCTTATAAAATGTCCATTTTATAAGGACATTTGTACATAAACCTAGGACCCACCCTGACATTCCAAAAAAAAAAAAAAAAAAACCTTGGATATTGAGATGCCTATTTACATTTTTAATGTCTTTTTGCCACTTACTGCAGCATCCATAGTTTCTAGACATTAATATAAAAATCCTTGGGACACATTTACAGGGCTTAGAAATTGCAAACGGGAAAAGTAAAATAATGTGTTGTGCTAAGGTAAGACCTGTTGGAGGACACATGACGTTCACACAGAGTATTAATTGGATCCAATGGACAGTGAAGGCATCCTTGCATAATGAGACTTGGACTTGTTCATTGGTCTCTCAACTTTGTCTTCATAGGTGTTAATTGAGAGAGCTATTGTGGAGAACTGCTGGTGCACCCACTGGTCCTAGTTGCTTCTGCTGACTTGTGCCAATTTGTTGGAGGCCTGGATGTTTCTGCTGGATTGTGCCACCACTGCTGATTTATGTTTCTTATCCTGAAACTACCGAATTGGACTGCTGGTATCCTGACAAACAGAGATTGGAATTGCCCCAAGGAACCACTTCTAAACAGGTCCACATCCCCTTGTCCTGTTTACCCTCTTTTCTCCATTAACATTTGTATAGTAGGCTAGAAGGGGGTTGAAACCATTTGAAAATCCTTATTAGATGTAGGTTTAAGAAAAACAAAGCCTATATAGAAAGAAATTGAGGAAGGTATCAGAAGATAGAAAGATTTCCCATGCTGGTGGATAGGTAAATGTCCATCTTACAAAAGACAATCTACAGATTCAATACAGTGCCCATCAAAATTTGAACACAATTCTTCACAGACATGGAAAGAGCATTTCTCAATTTCACATGGAAAAATAAAAAAACCCAAAACAATCCTAAACAAATAACTTCAGGAGGAATCATCATCCCTGGCCTCAAGGTGCATTACAGAAAGAGTAACAAAAACTGCATGGTATTGGTACAGAAACAGAATATTGATCAATAGAATTGAATCAAAGATCCAAAAGTAAACACACACACTTATGCACACTTGATTATTGGTAAGGAAGCCTAAGCCATTCAATGAAAAAGTAAAGCATCTTAAATGAAAAGTGCTGGTCTAACTGTTTGTCTACAAGTAGAAACTGCAAATAGATCCATATTTATCACCTGGCACAAAACTCAAATAAAGTGGATCAAAGATTTCAACATAAAACTGAATATAATAAATCTCATAGAATAGAAAATGGGGAATAGACTTTAACACATTGGTACAGGAGACAATTTCCTGAATCAAACATCAATCCCTCTAGCCCTGAGATCAACAATTCATTAATGGTACCCCATAAAACTGAAAATCTTCTGTAAGGCAAAGAGCAGTGTCAATCAGACAAAATAGCAATATACACATTGGAAAAGGATTTTCACAAACCATGTATCTGATAGGAAAATCTGATTGCAAAATTTATAAAGAACTCAGGAAGTTAGGCACCAATAATACAAATAACCAGATTGAAAAATGATGTACAAAGCTAAACAGAGAATTCTCAATAGAGGAATCTCAAAGGGATGAGACACACTTAAAGAAATGTTTAAAGTCCTTAGTCATTAGGGAAATGCAAACAAAAACCACTCTGAACTACCACATTACACTGGTCAGAATGCCTAGATCAAAAACTCAAGAGATAGCACATGCTGGTGTGGATGTAGAGCAGGGGAAACATTCCTCCATTGCTAGTGTGACATCAAATGTATACAACCACTTTGGCAATCAATGTGGCCGTTTCTCAGAAAGCTGGGAATGCTTCTACCTCCAGACCCAGCTATAGCATCCTGGGTATATACCCAAAAGATACTCCACCATCCCAAAAAGACACTTGCTCAACTATGTTTGTAGCAGCTTCATTCATAACAGCCAGAAACTAGAAATAATCTAGATGTGCCTCAACTGGAAAATGTATAGAGAAAATGTAGTACTTCTGCAGAATAGAATACTATTCAAGTATTAAAAACAAAGACATCCTGAATTTTTCAAGCAAATGGATGGAATTTGAGAATATCATCCTGAATGAGATAACCAAGTCTCAAAAGGATATGCATGGTATGTACTCACATATAAATAGTGAACATTAGCCATAAAACACAGGATACCCATGCTACATACACTCTACAGACACAAAGAAGCGAAGTAAGAAAGAAGGCACAAGCAAGGATGCTTGAATCTCACTTAGAAGGGGGAATAGAATAGTCAAAAATGGTGATGGAAGGAGAGAACTGAGAGGGGGAGGGAAGAGGAAGGTGAATGGATGAGTTCAGGATCAGATGTGGGGAAGGATAGGGGAGGTGACCAGATGGTGATGAGATTGAATGGAAGTCCACAAGTGAACTGAGTGCATCTCCAGAACATGACAGAGCCTTGCATTAAGGGAGGTATCTAAGAATAGATAGAGGCAACCTTAGCTGTGGCTTAAAACATTGGCGATGTGGAAGCTGAAGAGGCAACCTCCTATAGGAACTCCAGTGGAACAATAGAGACAGCAAACCACCTACAAATTTTTTGTTATAAAATTTATCCTGTCTACAAAAAAAGCAGTGGGAGGAGCATGGGGAGTCTTATGGAAGAATAGAGGGAAGGATTGTGGGTCCTGAAAAGGACAGGAACTCCACAGGAAGGCCAATAGAGTGAAGTCATCTGGACCCTTGGTGCCCCCAGAGACTGAAGCACCAACCAAAATACATACATGGGCTGGAGTTAGGCCTCCCTGCACATATGTAGCAGATGTGCATGCAGCTTGGTCTTCATGTGTGTCCTGAACAACTGGAGAGGGGGCTATTCCAAAAGCTGTTGCCTGTGTATGGGTTATCTTCTTCTTGCTGGCCTGCATTGTCTGATGTCAGTGGGAAAGAATGTGACTAGTGTCACAGAGACTTAATATGCCCCAATGGAATATTTGTGGAGCCTCCAACTACTCAGAAGAGATAGGGATGTAGGGAAGGGGGAAAGGATTGCTTTAGGGGATGACCTGGAGGGAGGCAGTAAATGGGAATATGTTAAAAAAGAAGTTCACTATCATTCAACTATGTTTTTAATTACACTACTTACGTAGCTTATCACATCTTGCCAATTTTTTGTTTACATTGTTTATGAATTACATGAAATTTATAAAAGAACAATTTTATTATTTCTAACACTGAAAAAATAGAAATAATCAATTTGTCTGCAAAGCATCACTACAAGACAGAGCATTTTTACCAATCTACAGAAAATCTGCCCAATAGTGTGGGCAAATGCTCAGGAATTAATACCCTAATTTAATAATGATAGAAAAGGCATATCAACTGCAAGAAGCAGTCCTGAGAAGAGATTTCTGAAAGTCTTGTAATTCAGAATTATTCATTGCAGACCATGCCATACAACGTGTCATTACCAGAATGTTTTATAGGTTGTCTTGGTTAATGGTGTGTTTTTCATAGAAATAGAAAAGAAACTAAGACAGACCCATGTTACATATAATTTCTTGTTATTTGTCTTCTTTTTTGTTTGTTTTTTGTTATTGTTTTTGTTTTTGTTTTTGTTTTTGGAGACAGGGTTTCCAGGCTGTCCTGGAACTCACTCTGTAGGCCAGGCTGGCCTTGAACTCAGAAATCCACCTGCTTCTGCCTCCCAAGTGCTGGCTCTTATTTTTCTTCTTCTTCTACTTCTACTTCTACTTCTTCTACTTCTACTTCTTCTTCTTCTACTTCTTCTTCTACTTCTTCTTCTCCTCCTCCTCCTCCTCCTCCTTCTTCTTCTTCTGCTTCTTCTGC